>NC_089823.1:218291603-218920603 GCF_035046505.1 Tiliqua scincoides
ATAATGCTATCATAATTATCTGCAGCCCTTTGTCCAAATATGCTAAGTTGTATGGGTATACTAAAACATTTGTCTTGATAGACTTGGTTCAGGGTTTGAAAAAAGAAAATATATTTTGTAGATTTGCAGAAAATAAGTACTGGATCAAAAAGGTCCATAAGTACTGGATCAAAACCTTCCTCATCAGATTACAAAAGTCCAGAAGTTCTTTCTCTCGGGGACACAAAACGTCCATAGCTCCATTTTATGAATAAGTTCGGAGCCTCGCACCTAAAGCAAACCTGGATGGTTCTGAGGTGAGGGATAGAATCAGCAAGTGAACGTTGGTGATGAGGATCAGTTGTCAGCCTGCAGGAAGGTCCTTGTTGGCAATGGGACTCTTTCAAAATGACTTTTGGTGGAAAAATTGCCTTTTTTGGGTCATTACAAGTTGCCCAGTTCCTATGACATGGGAAGGAAGAATAGGAAGTGGGAATACAGGTAGGTGAGAAGCGCCTATGCTAATCAGAAATGGGGAGTAGCAATAACAGAAGTGACCATGGCTCAGGTGAGAAGGCCAGAGAGCTAAAATGGAGAGACTACGCTATAAAGGTGCCTTATGACAAACATCTGTCTGTCTAAAAGAATTTCTCAGGAAGGAGCAAGGTAAATATATTTGTTGGGCGCTTACAAACACCCCAAGGATACATCGATATCCCCATTGATGGAAGGAACCATCCAACTCTTTCAGCTGATCTGGAGCATACCTTTTAGAGCTCTGCAGGAGTGCATGAAAGCAGGGCCTAGGAGAGGGGGGTAAAGGGGGTAATTTGTACCTGGGCCCAGGGTCAAAAGGGGGACCCAGGAGTCAAAGGAGGAATCCCAGAAATTTCCTGGGATCTGACATTTTCCTGTCTACTCTGACTTGTTGCCCATATGGGTTGCTGGGAACACTGCTTATGCCACATAGGTGGGTAGACCTGGGCTCCAAACACTTTTCCCGTTGTCTCTACCCTCCCCTCACCCTGCTTCGCCCCTCCTTGCCCCTATTCTGCTTGCCCATCATCACCCCCCTCTCTGTTTCACCCCTCCCCCTTTGCAAAGGGGTCCAAAAGAAACTTTATACCCCCTGATAAAATTCCTCTCGGAGGCCCTGCATGAAAGAGGTTGTTTGCCTGGCAGTTTTGGAGGGCATTTTTCTACTCCTATTTTTATATGAATGATAAGGATTTTTGGCAAGTTTTAAGATGTTTTGTTCATCCATTTAAAGTCTTTAAGGATAGAAAACATTGGCCCAGAATGCACTTCTCCCATTGGTTAGAATGCCTATCAGTCACACGGGGCAAACAAATCACTACTATAGGAAGGAGCAGTATGGAATATAAGACTGTAACCACAGTTGAGACTCACTTTATGTATAACTATTTAACAATTGTATTAAAATTTACATGTGGATATTAATACAGGTTCGGCATCCCTTATCTGAAGTGCTTGGGAACAAGCATTCTGGATGTTGGATTTTTCTGATGCAAGTGTATATACGAGAAAGTACAAAAGTATTTCAGAGTAATTGCGTATACCTAATGTGAGATCTTGGGTATGGGGCCCAAATCTAAACTCAAAATAGATTTATATTTCTTATACCCCTTATACTCATAGCCTGAAAGTAATTTTATACAATATGTTTAATAATTTTGTGCATGAAACACAGTTTGTGATCTTTAGGCAAAAAAGTTTTGTTTTTTTAAAGATCATGTTGGCACTGAAAAAAGTTCCATACTTCAGAATACTCTGTTTTGGAATTCCGGATAAGGGATGCCCAACCTGAAGTGAATGTTTGTTCCAAAGCAAACCACTGATGGATTAATTTAGAGAATTACATTCTTGAACTTCTCATAAACTAGAAGTTACCTTGTTAGCTGTTAGGACTGCGACTTCGATTTACAACTGGAGAATGATCTAGTTTGGATGATACTCATGCAACCGTCTTCTCCTTCCCAGAATTAGAACATGTGTTGCTCCATGAGTTGCCTAGTTAAGTAGGGTAATTACGTAATTCATGGATTAGGCATACATTGTCTGAAATGATCTTCTATGCACATTTTAAATACTAATCTAGACAGCATTTAATACACATACTGAGGGGCATTTCAGATGAATCTCCCCCACGTGAGTAGACAACTGTTTCTGGACGTGCTGGAATGGAAACAAGGCATTTCTTTGCATTGAGTGTGCTTGCCCTAATCTTGTGAATACGGGAGCAATCAGATGCATATTGTCTTCTGCATCAGCCTAAAATTACCTGTGTGAATGTAGAATATATTTTATGGAAAGGAAAATGATTGAAAACAAATGGAAGCATAAAGTGTTGCAATGAGCCTAAAGAAAATTAAAATAATTATTAGGATTCAAGAGGAAAATGTAGTTGTGTGCATGAAAAAATACGACTTTTTTCATTAGTAGGAGGAGCTTGTTGTTAACTGTGTAATGTATCATTTTGACAGTAGTGACTGGGATTCTATAGAATAGGCATAGAGGGTCCAGAAACTTGCCATGACCAGCCTAAAATATATTCTGCACTGATTTAGACCTCTGAGGTTAATCAGCATAAAACATACATATCCTAATCAAAGAACAGGTTTGTGTGTGCAGTATAAGATAGCACCAGATAACCTGAAGATGGAGTAAGTTTTGGAAAATGTCTGTCTTGTGAACATTGTAATAAACAGAAACATGTAAGATGTCAGAAACTGTGTAGGGACAACATTAGTTAACATGACAATATTTTTAATGAAGAGTGGTGATTCAATTGAAAACAATAAAACTGCAATAATTGCATGTGTGATACACAAACCACGGCCTCTAAAGTCTTGGCAAATATTTATAATTTTTTTCCAGCAGAATGTGTAATCCATCTAAGGAACATCAGTCACATTGCTATGAAAGATATGGCACTTGGGAGCTGTCACTCATGTGTGCTTTGAGAGGAGGCATCTTTCAGAACTTCTATCCATGTATTTATTAAATGCAGATATAAGGAAGTTGAATTAAACATGGACTGACTGACTGCACAACTCATTTTTGTCCTGGCTATTTTTGCATTTCAAAGACATTTAAAGAAAATAATGGACATGTTCAGTCCAGAACCCTCTGTTCCCGTAATCAAAATCATCAAGGATTTCCACCAGAGGCATAACAACCTTTAGTGGTAGAATTTTTAGAATTGTCAATGAATCAAAATGAGCAAAGGAAGTGTTGCCTGAAGATGCTGGGATACAATACCATTCTCACAATTCGTTTTCTAGGTGACTGCTTTCTCAGTAGCTCACTTGAAGGTAGCAGTTTTAACATGGACAGTGCCAGGAAGGACAGCAACTGATGCTTCCTTTCCCTTCACCTGGTAAACCACAGAATGCTTACTGGATTGTGTTGGGGGCGCGGAGAGCAGCTGCCAAAGTTGTTAGGTGGAGCATGACTGACTGTAGCCTATGTGGGTCAATGACCTATGCCTGGTTAGACCCAGTATGTGATGCCAGTCCTGCAGATTGTTCAGTGGTCTGATAAGGTAGCTTCATATGTTGTTTATTGGTTAGCAAAAAGTCCACCTTTGTCATTTCCTTAGCCACCTCCTTCTGTAGAATTCTCTACTGCTCCAGATCTTATCAACAAACTCCTTACGTAGCCCATTATAAATAATCAAGGTTCCACTTTTTCATGAAATACATTTTGTTTACATATTCACCAAAGCCTTTTCTAGGCTCTTTTCTTTTTTCAGGGTATTAGCGTGGGGTTACTCCCAAAGGTAACACACATGAAATACTGATCTGGTGAAAGTCTTGAAATGGAAGACATAGAATAACATAGCTTAGGATTTCATGTCTATGTTTGCTTACTTGTCACTACTTTAGGTGGCAATCTTATATTTCCTGGCAGTGAGCCCCATTGAACAAAGTGTAATTTACTTCTGAGTAGACATACATGGATTGCACTGTTAGTAGACCAGTTGGCTGTTGGAGAGGGAGTGATAGAACCCCTCTCTGTTTATGATCCCTTCTAGTGCCTTAGCAAATATGGTGCCGTATAGCAAGACAAATCAATGCTCTCTTGGGGGTGGAACCTGCTTCAGGTGAATCATGTCCCATTGAACTTGATTTTGCATCAGTCCTGGGATTCTTTGTGTAACACGTTTCCTATTTTCAAGAGTTGAAAATTTGGTCCCTGTTCAACTGCAGATCCTCTTATGGAAAATTATTTTGATGGAAGATTCAGGGACATTCTCTCTGCTGCATGTAACCCATTCTGACTGAAGTTCTTGCTTACTGTGCTACAGTTTGCTTGGTACTTGTGTAACTCCAAGAATTGTATTAATGGGGTGACCTTGGTGGGTGACTGATATTGAAATATAGGAGGTGGATGCTGAGCAAAACCAACACAAGTACAGTAGGAGAATGGAAGATGCAGCTAAAAAGCCATCACCTATACTCACCTGTAGGTTTCCATGGAGATCTCTAGCAGTTAGAATTCTGGTATCCCAAATTCGTACATACAATGGATCAGAATCGCATTACTATTCACAAGTTTCATCATATTTTCTCAGCTCCAGCAGTCTGTGGATTCCTAGAATTGTGTAGTCACAGGTGTAGCAAGGCTTGTCAAGTGTCTCGTCATTTAAATTGGTTGTTTTTGGAGTACTCAGATTCTTATAGCTGAGAGAAATTGAATTCATGTTGCGACCTGCTGTCGTATCCTTCTGTATTGAAGTGTCATACATTGTTTTAAATGATGTCCCAAAACAAGGCAATCATCCCTTTTCTTATTAAAGTTTTTATTCAATGTAATTAATTTCTAGTAGGTTAAGAAAAAACCATAATGAATCACAGAAATCCTTGGCTTATTCTTCATAATTACTTTTCTTTGACAGTTAATACTCCTAAATCTAATTGCACAATATTAATTGTAACACAAATAATTAGTCATACTATAATGCAAAGCAGATTTGTTCTTCACCTCCTTCATAAACTTGCATGTCAAAAACTATTTATGAAGTTATGGTGGCCAAACATTTTTTTCTTCTTGACAATAACTTCTTTTCTGTTGGGTCTCACCCACCTTTACTAGACTGAAATGAAAACCAACCAAACAGAAACTACTTTCACCTTCCCATCTGCTCAATCCTTTATCATTTTCACTTCGGTGGGGGGGGGCACTTTCTGGAGCATTTGTTGAGCTCCATGTTCATCAGATCAGAACCATTTTGGTGACCTTGTGTTTCCCTTTTCCTGGCCTTTGATAGGAGCTGAGAAATGTTTGCCTACTTGTGAGTATTGCAGCCTGTATGGTCATGGGCAGCCCAATCCTCCACTCAGGCAGTGCTGCTCGCACGAACTGCCTAGGTAACGGCCACTGCAAACGTACTGTAAGGCACATTGTGGTATCCTGTAAAGGAGAGGCACCAGTGGGGAGGCCAGCGCCAGTAGGAAGTTACCAAGTGCCCACAAGTGGTGAATACTCTCCTGCTTGGCAGGAAGGCATTCCTAGGTGAGGGGAGGGAGTGGAAAGATGGAGAGAGGTGTTTCTGGGCGGGGGAGGGTGGCCCGCACAGCGTTTAGGCCCAGGAAAAAGGTGTGAATGGCAGCAGGAGGGGGTGCGGATGGCAGCAGAGGTAGCCACGGGATCCTACCCCTCCCCCATGCCAGATATTTCGCTGGTGCAGATTCCAAAAGACCCATAGAGGCTGTGGGGGTGCCACATGGGGTAAGAGAACCAATTTTCCCTCATCCCTGAGGAGACCTCCAGCTGCTTTTCCTGCCTTGCAACATACAGTGGCAGCCATTTGGGCACCTCTGTACTGCGGAGTGGGTGGGCCACATAGGATTGGGCCCTTATGCTATTTATTTTTTACAATTTTCCCTGTTCCCTAGTTGTCTTTTTCTATTTGAATTTGAATTTTGTAGTCATCAAAGTCAAACTGTAGGTAAAGCTAGTGAGTGTTTATATATTACTGAACTCCATTAATTAGTGGAAATATTAATAGAAAATAATTAAACATACCAAATATAGCAAACACAATAAAACTGACCTGTGTATTTGTAGTTATTTATGCTGAATGAATCATGGAATCAGTATGTCTATTTGCAGTCTTGGCCTATTGTAAAATAATTTATAGACAAAGACAAAATATTATGTTCTTTTTCCCCTTCTACCTCTGTTATGCTTTTATCGTGAAGCCGTATTTTTGATGAAGTTGTAAGAGAAAGAAAGTTGAAGAGGATAGGTGTATGATTATTACTCCCAGTTATTTTTTCAAGTGCTACTGAAATTAAGACTTGTTGCTGTAGACTTAAAATTGTTTTTACTATAAGAATTGCTTGTTTATGTAAACCAGTTGTAAACTAATTGTTCTGAGTTTTTTTTTACCCAGTTGGGTTTCCTGGATTTGGTGTGATATTAACAGCTGGGTTTTCAAGGCTCTGCTAGCACAAGTTGAGCTGTTTAAAGTGCTAGCATTTTGTGAAAAATTATTGGAATTGTAACAAAATAGGCAGAGAAAAGTTAATGAGGGGCAAGTTCAGTAGCATAATAGTAAAGTGTCGTCATAAAAGCAAGAGGTCAAGCTGAAGATTCTTTACAGTAGAAATGTCTTAAATGTGTTTTATTGCCTTCTCCAATTATAAATACGTATTGCTGGAGAGATTTGATGTTATCATTGGCTCAGAGTAGGTTTAGACAGTTTAACTCAGAGATTTTCAGCACACTGACAAGGTGCTAAAATTGTCAGGGCATACCATCAGTTTTTGGACAATTTACACGGTACACTGCACTGCCTGTGGAGGGCTCACAGTCCCCAACAGCCATGCTAATAAACCACCCTCCCCCAAACTCCCATGGCACAGCTGTGAACCATTTGTGGCACACCAGTGTGCCATAGCACAGTGGTTGAAAATCACTGGTCTAACTACCTTGCACATAATGAGCTCTCATGACCAAATGAGGATTTTCAGCATTCACATTAACTGCTTTTTGTGCACCGGCACCGGTGCTTGGACTGTCTAAGCAGTCTGTTACTTTGGTATGATTCTTTTAGAGGACAGGATGTAAGCTGAATAGTGGATTACATTTCTGTTGGCTCTGCAACATTGACAAGCTTGATGATGATGTGGTGTTGTAAATAGATATTGATAGTATAGTAGTTGTCTTGGTCAGCTTTCAAACTTCAGCTTTTTTTGTTTGTTTTTGCCTCCTAGACCAGGGGTATCCAAAGTTTTTGGCAGGAGGGCCACATTGTCTTTCTGACACTGTGTCGGGGGCCAGGGGAGAAAAAGAATTAATTTACATTTAAAATTTGAATAAATTCACGTAAGTTTACATAAATGAATATATTAAAGATGAACTCCTCCCTTCCCCTTGCATTGGTGAAGGGAGGGGCTGAGCGTAAGCTCTCAGCTCTTTTTAAGCTCTTAGAGGAGGACTGATTGATTGTCTTGTTAATGACTCTTATCTTACATCACAAAGGTCAGCAAGGCTGTTTTTAAATCACTGGAGCAAAGAAACTTTGTTTTTTAAATTGATTTGCTATAGGTTTTTTTGCCATCTATGTGAGTGCTTGGAATGGAACCCATGCGAATAATTAGTCTCAACCTGTATATCTTTACAGGCCTTTTCCTTATAAAACATATTCATGATGTTTTTAGTTTCTCTGTATCTTATGTTCCTTTAATATCCTTTAATATTATCCATTTTCTTTTCTTTTTTCCCAGTCTGCTGCTGAACAAGCCAAAGCTAGATTACAGTTGGTTCTTGAAGCTGCTGGTAAGTAAAGAAACATGAAGGTTTGAAAGGAAGAATAATATCGCTCTTATGTTTATTATGATAGCAGAGTAACTAAGGCTGCAATCCTATGCACACTTTCAAAGGAGTAAGCTCCATTGAACCCAATGGAACTTACTTCTGAATATAATTGTAAGTTACATATATTTATGAATATAATATTATATAGACATGAATATAATTATGAAGTAAGTTTACATAGCTGCCATTTTGGTGTAGTTAATAGAGGTTAACCCAGGTACAATAAATGATCAGCAAATAATTGTACCTTGATAAGTCTAGGTAGTCTGATAGCTTCTTCCTGTTTGCACCCCAACTCTAGAGAACTCCAGGATTTTAATTTTTATCTGGAACATCCTAAAATCAGAAGGGCATTAAAATGTACAAAAATTCAGCATTCAACCTTTCTGTGCTCTGCTTACTTATCCGATTGAATTTGTTTGCCTGTTGTAGCATAAAAGATAATGCTGAGTTTGATTTAATGCCTTATATTAAATCATATATGCAGATGATGTTTTAATTTTAGGCCTTGTGTTTTATTTTCTTACCTGAACTTCATGGTGAACTATGCAGCATGCAGTTTAGGGGTTTTTCTTTTTCATACACCTGATAAAAACCAAAACTTTTTCTGTTACTGTTTCCAACATATATTCACATTTTTCAGGGTAGCATTTTATATGTCATAGTTTCAAATGCATGCATTGTTCTCCTATTCTTTTAATATGTCTTTGAAGTACATAATTATAAAGTAGATGTGACAGTGCAGACCTTGAAAAACACAATTTGTTTATACTGCTCTGGGCTGTCATTCCTCATTTTTTAATTTAACACCTAGCAAATATATTAAAGATACTATGAGTTTTGTGTCATTGTGATCAGAAGTCTGTAGGTTTCAAGGCGTATTTGAGGTTCTTATGATACTTTATAATTTTAAATATTTTAAATTGGAGCTGAAATCTGGAATGCTTTTGAATTAATTACTTTATTGGAAAATGCATTAAGTTGATACCTAAAATTTGCATTTTTTCAAATTCCCCCCTTATTAATTTCATTTAAATGTTGAAAAAGAAAGTGCACATGGTGACTTTGGATTTGCTCTTGAACAATTAAAGTTATGTTTAACATTGTTTTGTAATAGCATTGGAAATGTATCATTGAGGGGGAGGGGTCTTTATGCCATCATGTTCTAAAAGGCTTTGAAGTGAAAGCCTTTTAAAAAAATATTTTCTGTTATCTGAGCCATATCATACTATTGTAATATTTGGAAAGGTGTCTGAAGGGCTACATGAGAGAAAATAAACTGAAATTTAATCCAGACAAAATAGAGGTTCTTCTCATTAGGAGACTTCCTGCTGTGAGATCAGTGGATTGGCCTGTTCTCAGTGGCATCACAATTCCCTTGAGGACTGTTGGCCCCACTTTTGTTCCTGGATTCCCACGTGACTACTTTATCCCACAGTGCATTTTCCCAGCTTTGGCTGGTGTGCCAGCAGTGCATCTGTTCCAGTCCCAAGCAGACTTACAGCCCTTTTGTGTCCTGGACCGACCTAGAGTGTGCAGTGGCGCTGGCACAGCCTCTTCTGCATGCTATGGGTCAGCCAAGGACTCAGCAGCAATGGAGATGTAAGAATCTCAGGACAAATCTTTTATTTGTCTACTCTGTCACTGCCTTGTTCCAATGGTTCCTACTTGGATCAGTGCCAGCTCTTTGGCTATTGTTGAGCCCAGGCTGGGGGCATGAGATACTGATGCTATCACTGCTTCTGTTCTAATTCAGCCTCGATATGCCCATGGCTTGTCCCTGTCCTCTCCTGGAATGCCCCCTCTGCCTGACCTATCTGCTCTGCAGAACTCCGGAGGTTGTTGGCATGCAGCTGCAGTACTGGTGGCCTAGGCCGAATAGGATTGGGCCACTAGATGTGGTTGCCCGTGCTTAGGCTGCAGTCTGATACATATTTACCTGGGAGTCAGTCCCAATGAACTAACTCACTAGGGCGTACTTCTGAATGGACATGCATAAGCTTGCAGCATTACCTATCTCCTGGTTAGACTGCTGTAATGTATTCCGCATGAGGTTGGCTCTGTAGAGTGTTCAGGAACTTTACCTGGTACAGAATACAGCACCTAGGGCACTGATGGGCAAGGCTTTATGTGCTATGTCTGTTATTCCAGGTATGTTGGTATAGTTTGATTCCACACACAAATTAAAGTCTTGTTTTTTTGCCTTTAAAACCCTAAATAATTTAAGTCCTTGGTCAGTGGTTCGCAAACTTTTTCAACTGGCAGCTCCCTTGTCCTACTGGGCCATTGGCAGTGGCTCTCCATTAGGTCTACAAACCTATACATTGTATAAGGCGGTAGTTTTTTTTCACAAGGATTCCACAGCTTCCCTGGCTGGTTTCCATGGTTCACAGTTTAGGAACCACTGACCTAGGCATAAGAAATGGCCTGCTGGATCAGGCCAAATGCCCATCGAGTCAGCATCCTGTTTCCTTTGAAGCCCAGAAGCAGGAGAGAAGATGTACTTCTCCCCCAATTGTGTTCAAAGAAACTACAGTCTGAAGGACTGCCTCCCTACACAAGTTCCTGTATGATCTACTGCTCTTGATCAGTGAGAGGTCTTTCTCAGTGGTGGCCCCTTGGAGCTGAGGTTGGCCTCCTCTCTGTACAGTCTTTTTTTGCCAGATGAAGTTATGGGTTTTTTTACCAGGTCTTCGTAGATTTGTTATAATTTTGTTCTCTTGAAAAGTTCTCTTTGGGTTGGATTATTTGCTCTTCTTACTTTATTTTTGGTTGTATTAATTGTATTGGTTTTTATTCATTCATAAAGTGCTCAGATAATCTTGTAAAATGTTTTATAGTTACTAAATTAGCCACTACAAACTTCACATAGTGCATACCTTTAAAAAACTGCTTTCAGAAATACAGATCTAGTTTATATTGCTTGGAGGTTGGTCATAGATTTTAATGGTAGGCTCCAGATACGTTTACAGAGCTAAAGCTGTATAAGTACTTTTAATGAGTTGTTTAAAGACACTAATTTTGTTCTCATAAAATCTCCCACTTGGTAGTAATCCTTCCTATCAGCTATAAATTTATATTTGAGTGAGTTTATTTATCTTATCCTTCTCACTGGTTAGACAGAAGAAAGCCATTTCAGCACACTCTAACAATATCACAGCAACTTGCCATGTTTGAGCAGATGTTAAGCAAGCAGTAGCTGAATGTTAATTTTGAGAGGGTGGTATGTTTAAGCCTATCTGAAGTATGTTGCATGTGTGCTTTCCAGGCTTAGTTACAATGCTGTGTCTCTGGGGAAAATTTTAAAGCTAAACCTCTTTCTTTTTGTCACTCTATATGGACTCTCTCAAGTCAGTATAAAGCAGATCATCCCTAGGCTAAAGCTCTTCAGCTTTTGTTATTGGGCTCTGTAGACCTGTAATTAGGCCTCCTGGCAGGCCTTGCAGCCCAGTTAATGGTCATATGGAGTTTCTGTGAGGCAGACTGGCTTTGTATAAATCCTTCGCTGGAATATGTTTATGGGTCACTTCCTACCAGGACCATGTTTTGTCCTTGTGCCCTATGGGCTGACAAGGAACAGGTTCCCTTGACCATGGACAGCTCAGTTTGCTACTCACAATCTACTCAGTTAATCCCCAGTGTAAACAGAGGATTTAGCATAGCTTCTGTCACTTACAGTTGCCAAACCACTTGGGTGTCTGTGATTTCTTCCCCAGAATTCATTACTGAATGATAGAGAACCGTAAAAGATTCCTGCTTATTTATACATGAAATATAACCTGCTTCTCTCGCATATTTTAAAGAAAAAAAATAAAGTATTGGCTATCCCGCCTTGTTAAGAAATCTGATAGTTTATAAAAGTGAAAGCATTAACATATTTTGAAGTATGCATATTTTAACCAAATTTAAGAATGACACTTTTAAAAAAGATATCTTCAATAACTGAAAATTTCACACATTTTTATACTAATCTAAAAATGTAGTTAAAATCTGCTACAATAGTAAGATTCTCTTTTGTTGCTTATGAAGACAATTACAAAAAGTTGATTGATGTATGCTTTCAAAGGTCCTAAGTTGAAATGGCTGTCTGATCCGTGTGTGGAATCTGCATTTCAAATCTGTTTCTAAAGGAGCATGCAAAATACTGTATGTTAAAGACAGAATTGTTGATAGTTTAAAGCAGATTTTGGAACGGGGATGTTAATATGACATTACCAATGCGTGGTAAAAACTGACAGAGGAATAATGAACATTTTATATTTAATGGGGCAGTTTGGCGGCTTTTATCTAGGTGTTTCGCTGTTTAACTCATTATCCTCTGATTATACGGCCAGTTTGTTCTGGTTAGTTCTGCATCACAAATTTTACTTTTTTATTTTTTTCTTTTATAAATGAATTTGATAGAAAAATACAAATATATTAGTGTTTGCTGCTGCAAATGCAGTAGGACATTTATTTATGGTTGTCTTCAGCCTTTCATGAAATATTTCCTAAGAATTACAAATCCGTATTTGTTCAGTCTTACCTAATAAGTGGATGTGGTTCCAAATGGTTCATGACAGATGTGGCTGAGAAGACCACATACGTCGAATGTATAATTTTAGTCTGGTGGAACTAATAGGATCACCCATTACTTTATAGATTCTTATTTATTTTCTTTCTTTAATGAAAATTGTTTAGTTATATGAGGTGGGTTTTTCCTGCACATTTTCAATGTCTGTACAAAGCCACTTGTAGGATAGGTGACTGTTTTCCTATCAGTAGTATTAACTACAAATGATGATTTAGATTTTAAAAATGAATTTTGTTGTTTTGACTGTAACCTGTGTTTACATTTATATGAATTCAGCGTGCTTTTAGAATAAAAGTATTGGTGTGTGCATGCAGCATACATGTGCAGAGAGTGCAATAATATCTGAAGCACTATGGAAATAATACAAAATAAGATTTGGTAGCATACAATACATTGCTTATGAAAAACGTATATGTCATTGGCCTGGATCTCAATGGATGTGCCGGGTGTCCCACACATGTATTAGAGCTTTTCAGAATCCCATTCTTAATTTGGACCCAAGGTCACTCAGAAATGCTGTTCTTGAAGTTTGGCAAATTCTTAGGAGTGAGACTGAATGTTGTGTAAGAAGACACTATTGAAAGTTGAAATTGGCAACAGCTCCATACATGCACAGGACCACTTTAGGTGCATCCAAAATGCTCTCTGGAATCTGGCCATTATCTTTAGCATGAGTTCAAGTGGAAGTGTTCTATGTGTCTATTGATGCTTGAGTAACTGTATTCCAGTAGTGAAGTTCAAAATGTGCCTATTTTCTTCTTGAGCATACAGGGTGAAATTTTTTTTAAAAACCAAAATAAAAGGAGACTATTTTGACAGTACCTTGAAAGAGTTTTTTAACACAGAAATTCTTGAATCATATTCACGAAAACAAGGACTGCAGACTTCAACTTGGTTAAGTAGTAGATTCATGCGCTTTCAGCACTATTAGCTACAATCAGCTCCCACCAATCAACAAATAGTGATTGGTGGGAGCTAATTGTAGCTGATAGTGCTGAAAGTTCAATTTTTGAACTTGTTTTTTTATGCTGTCCTGGTATTGGTGTAGAAAAGTAAGAGAAAATGTTGAAGTTAATATCTCTTGCCAAGAATGAGTAGCAGCTTCTGTTAAACTGTAAGTTATCTTACATTTTTTTCAGTATCTCAGAAAGTCAACTCTGCTGAACAGTAATATATCCTATAATGCTGTGGAAATTCATTTTGGAAAATGAAATGTTGAATGAGACAGCACCATAGGAGGTAATTACAGCATGGCTCTAATGTAGATGTGTTCCGAGTACTGTATCACTGTATCATGTTGGAGCCTGCTATGTAATTGTCCGTTGCTGAGCAAGGAGGCACCTTTTAAAGTGGTGTCTTCTTATATTTAGCAGGGGGAGAGCAATTGCTCCTTTCATACCCAGCAAGGCATCTTTTCCAGTTGCAGTTGCTGGTGTCTCTTCTGCATCTCGTTTTGGGGACAGGAAACCATTTGTTGATTTATTTTGTTTTGTAAAGCTCTTTAAGAGCTACTTTTTGTTGAAAAGTGGTAGGTTTTTTATTATTATTTATTTTTCACAGTTTTATAACGCCCTTCATCTAAAGAGCTCAGGGTGGCGTACACTGTCCCTTCCTTTTGTCTTCACAACAATCCCATCTGAGGAATCACTGGCCCAAGGTCACCCAAGAAGTTTCGTGGTTCATTATTATTATTTTATTATTTTTATTTCATTAATTTGTACCCCGCCTTTTTGCCCAACGGGCATGAACATGTTCATATGTTGTAACAGCCAGCTTTTGTCACCTCAGCAATACTGTAACTGCAAAAGTGCCACAATGGACAGACTGAGCCTGCACAAAAGTGCCAACTCAGATATCCATAATTCGGGGATCCAGTGTATTTACGAGTAGTGGCTACCATGTTATCCAAAGAGCATCCTTTCTGCCTTCTTAGAACAAAAGCATGAGCCAGCTAAATGTGTTGTTACCTGAGCTGCTGATCTGTAGCATTTTGAATTATTCATTTATTGCATTTATATTCCACTTTTCTTCCATTATGGAACTCAAAGTGACACATACAGGGTGTATTCCAAAAAACCACTGAAATCAATCTAACATTAGTTGTAATGGAACTTGGAGTGCAATCCTATGCGTGTTACTCACTCAGAAGTCTTACTTTGTTCAACAGAACTTACTCTCAGGTAACTGTGCATGGGAATGCAGCTTTACTTCTGACTAACTCTCTTTGGATATAGTTCATTCAGGAACCGATCAGATCTTGTCCTGCTTAGCTTTTGTAAGCTAACAACATTATGTACATCTAGACAGTGTCCCGGAACCTAGATGTTATTGTCAACTTTGTGCTAAGTTATCCATGTTTGTGTCTTAGTTTCACCATGATAAGCTAAAGTACTGGTTCCCAAAGCTGTGTGTGCTGCCCCCAGGGTGGTGGTGGGATTAACTAGAGGGGTGCGGAGGGGTACTAGAGAGTCGGTTTTCAGCTTCTCTCTGATGGGTCTGTTCCTGCCCTGTGCGCCCTCTCTCATTTCCCTGCCCCACCAAGTTTTTCTCTTTGTTATGGTCAGAGCTCTGTTTAAATGCAGGTGTAGTCTCCACACTAGCTATGGTGATCAGGCCAGCAGCCTTTGATGCTTATAATTAGGGGCTGTTCCTTATGTGACATGCTGCTTAAATATTGCCCCTGCGTTTTAGATACCCGCCCCCCCCCCCCATTATACTTTACCTCTTATGGCTAGTAAGAGGTAATTATAGCAATTATAATATACTATCCAAAGTTATTGTTATGTGGTGGGGGCTGAAATTGTTGTTTGGGAGTATCCCCAGAAGTATGTTCTATCTTAGCTATGCACCAACTTAGCTTTGTGTCAGTTTTCCTTTTGGGCTCCCCTTGCCTGATATCACTATCCTGCACTATGGACAGTAGTCAAGAAGCTCCTTGTTGCATTTACAACATCTTATTTGGTGAATGTGATTTTAGTGTGGTCATCCAACTTCTCTCCAAACAAAGAAGTCAACTCCAGATTACTGAATGTGGTTATTTAAGACTTCTGCTAAGTGGTGTTAAATCAGACATTGGTATCACTTCATCAAGCCCATCCATCAGATTAAGAATTGACCAAACAATGAAGTAATTACTACATGTGATATCTAAGTTTCTTGCCAAATGACTATCAGACTTTGAAAAACTTTTCTTGCTGAATCATGTTCCTCAGTTTTGTTGACTAAATTAAGCTAAAGTTTACATTGATTGCATTTTGAATACTAGTGCAATTAATTGTTACTGATTTTCTTAGTGGGTTGGGCAAACCACTATTCTGAATAATGCTTTTTATAGGGTAGGGGGCACTGGGGACAATTTTATGTAATCAAGGAGGCGGTGGCCCAAAAAAGTTTGGAAACCACTAAAGTTTAGTTTCACTAGTTGTGTATGTTTAACAAAATTGTGTGCTTTAATTCTATGCTCATATTTTCATTTATGTTGAACATATGCTAATATTTTCCCTAGGATTTCTATCTGCTGCATCACCTAAGCCTTAAAATATCTCTGGCCTTGTACTAGCAAATGATATGTTATGAGAAGTAGTATGAGCTTAGACATCATGATGCCCCCCCCCCATTTCCAAAAAAGAAAGGAAAGAAAAGGAAAGACAAAGATTATATTGCAATTATTGTGGCTGGAACTTCAGGTTGGTTTCAGTTTCTGTATTTAGTGACTGTAGAAAAAAAACCCCGAATTGGATTAACTGTTAAAATCTCTGTTTACCTCTCCTTGCCATTTGTATGTGATTCATGACTCCATGGTATGTCTAAAGCAGCAATTTTCAACCTTTTTCATCCCACAGCACACTGACAAGGCACTAAAATTGGCAAGGTACACCATCAATTTTTTGACAATTGACAAGGCACACCGCCCTGCCAATGGGGGGCTCACATCCCCCAATGTCCCTACTAATAAATGACCCTTCCCCAAATTCCCTTGGCAGACCTGAGAAACATTCATGGCTCACCAATGTGACATGGCGCAGTGTTTGAAAATCACTGTAAAGGCAGGAAAGAGAAACTTCCCATTATCAGCTCATCATATCTCACCAAAAGATCCATTAGACTAGTTTATAGACGGAGCACTTCATATCAACCATACTAACAAAAATATAATATTGGATAGACATCTGATACTTGAGATGTATGAATCAGCTATGCCCTCCTATTATGGCATACATTGGGCATGAAAGTGCAAGGCCCAGAGCAGCCTCCCCAGTTGCCCTACTGAAGGACAGCTCTGACCACTGGGCTGGAGGATGAATATATTCTTGGTTACCCCTATTCCTGGGATGAAGATGTCACTTCTTAACTCTGCCCAGACTATAGTTTACTGTGTCCTGTAGAACTCATTTGGAGCCATTGAGAACTTTGAGCCCAGTCCTATCCAACTTTCCACCGCTGATGCAGCCATGCCTACAGGGCATGCCCTGCATTCTGCAGTGGGCTGGCAGTCTTAGGGCCAAATCCTATCCAATTTTCCATTGCTGGTGCTGCTGTGCCAGTGGGGTGTGCACGGCATCCTGTGGTGGGGAGACAATCGCAGAGGTCTCCTCAATGCAAGGGAACATTTGTTTCCTTACCTTGGAACTGCATTGCGGCTACACCGGTCCTGGAAAGTTGGATATGATTGGGCCAGGAGTAATCTATCTATTCCCATCTAAATTGGTTTCTTGATGTGATGCTAGAATGTGACAGAACTTTGGGAGTTTTAATGTGTGATCTTTTGGTGGTTGATGTAATCATTTGTACCTCCCAGCACTTTTCTCAACATGTTTCTTCTCTGAAAACAGTGGATACTTTGCACAGTGTCTGCTTCTATGACAATTTGTTGATTGTGTTGTGTTGATTTTTATTTTTTTTTTGCTTATACCTACTGTGATGGATTGGAGATATTTCAGCTGAGCAACAGCATCATGTGAATACAACATAGAATTATCTCTGAAATGGTTATTAAGTACAGGGCGAGTGTCAGGAGGGATATAGTTTAGAATGAGTTTAACGGGGAAAGTGATGAAAAGCAAAATGGGCTTTACGGCTATATTTGGCTTAGGAAGATGAAGAAGGAAAAAGTCAGTTGCAGGTAGAAGATGGTGAAAGGCAAATGACCTGTGGAGAGAGAGTGGAATTTCTTGACTTTCCTGTGTCTGCTGCAGAGGCAAGTATGTTCAACTTAATGAGAATGGAACAAAGGAGGGAATGAGGAAGCTAATGCCTAAGACAGATATTGATGTGTTTCAGGGGAGGGCACCTGGAGGCAGGTTGTGTCTGTTGTGTGGTGTGCTACCTGGGGCATTTGGTGGGCCGCTGATGGGCCTATGGCCTGATCCAGTGGGGCTGTTCTTATGTTCTTAGAAACTTAGCTTTTCTAAGAACCCAATCCTGTTTTGCCCCTCTCCCCCACTGGTGCAGCTGAATCAAAAATGGGTGCTGTATGTCCAATGGGGGACGGACGGACGGACAGAATCTAATGGGGGAGGCAGGACGGGAGTCTTCAGAGGCAAAAGGGGATTGAAATCCTTCCACAATTTGTCTCCTCAGACCTATGTTAGCGATTTTGCTAGTGCAGCAGTTCCCAAAGTATGGGGCTGTGATCCACTGGTGGGTCATGAGCCCAAGCACAGTGGATTGTAATCTGGGCCCTCCTGCCTGCCCTTGCACTGGTTTGATTCCAAATAGAGGCCATTCCAAAAGCCCCAGTACTCACAAGAGCCTCTGGAGGCCTTTCCTGGCTTGACAACCCACTCTCCAGACCCCAGAATGATCCTCAGAAGCCTCCGTAAGCCACTTCTGGTTTGTGAAAAGTTGTGGTCTGTGATCCAGATCTCTTACAGAACTGCTTCACCATAAGTCTGTTTTAAAGTGACATTTGGTAATAGTACATTCACCACAAACACGTGTGAACTGATCAGAAATCTGAAATCCCAGTTTTCCCTTCTTACCTGTTCTAGGGATTAGATGCTGATCACAAATTTAGATGGAAGTAGACATTAACATTTTCTTTTCCAAATATTGGATATTGTGCAAAGTGGTGAAGGCCTGCTTACTAAAATCAGAGTTACTGTTGTGTTTTATAATAATTTTTTCAACTGACTTTTATTGGTTTCAGAATTAGTACTAAACCTTCCCAGTTACTATTTTAGTGGTAATTTTTTTTTCCATTCTAACTCCAAATGAAAGCATCTCATGCTTACGCTATAACTACTGGGAATCGACGAATGTTGTAGCATATGGTATAAATGATTCTGATGCAAATGTGTGCTAATTATGTGCAGCTGAATCTTGCATGCTTGCCATTGATCTTGAGTCAAAGACAAATTTGTGGTTACCTTCAGTTATTTATGTATATTTGTATTTAGCAAGCTTTGCCAAGAAAATTAATTATATATATTTTGGCTGCTGAGCCAATACAGAGCAGTAGAGATTGTTTGTTTGTTTTTTAAAAACTCATCATTTTTTAAAAAGAGAATTGTTATTCTATGGGAAAAATCTTTCCTTTGCCTCAGATTTTATATTCAATTTGATCAGTTTCATCATTACTCTGTACAGGTGCCTACTTTTTGTATGACAGTGAAAGGATGTACAGCTTAATCATAAGCGTTTTTCTTTAGAGTTGTCTCCAGTGAATTCAACTGGGAGTCACCTACATCCCATGTGTGTACAAAATTGCAACCTTAGGCTTCCATAATGTCTTCCCATAACCTGCATTATCTGTCCTTCTCAATATGTCCCTCAGTACTCACCACCGTTCAGTTTCAATGCACTAAAAGCAATAATAAGGAGATTTGGCTGCAGTTTTAGAATGTATGCCCAGAAAATAGTTTTAAAATTCTTAGTCCATTCAGCACACTTTCTTCTTCCTGGGCATGCATAGTAATTTATAATTTTTATTGTGCCATCAATGTACATGATGCTTTATACAGAGTTAGAGGACAGATTCATCATTTATAAATGTTTAAGGAGACTCTTATCTACCTTTTATCATTAAATCTGTCAAAATCAGGAAGAAGAAAACAAACAAGTCTATATTTATTATATGCGAAGATGTTCCAATGAAATGCATATTCGTCAGAATTTTATGTTCTCTTGACTATTTAGGAACTACTGTAAACACTCTAATCTATAGTCTCTCCCCTGACTATATCCCTTTCATCATCCAGACTTCCTTACAGGAGGGGAAGTGTCTCTGCTGTACTTCGAGCTGTACCTCCTTCTAACTTTAGTTTCTTTCCCAGAAAAATGCTGTTTTGATTCTATTAATGACATTACTGGGACATTATTGGGTTATTTGGTCATGTGCATGGCCTCCCAGTTTGTCCCAGCACACTTTCTTTTGACTGGTGTGCAGGGGGTGTGTAAGAGTTCCTGAAATAAATCAGTGCTTCTCAAATTATATCCAATTATATCCAATAAAGATTCATAGACAAAAGAAAATGCAATTGCTGTAATGCTCAGACCCCATGAGCATGCAAATGTTTGCTATCTAATCATGGTTCAAACTGGAAGCTCCTTTTTTGGTCAGGAAATATGATCCTGAGCACCTATCACAGTGGCATGTCCCTCAAGCCACACCCAACCCTTGTCTTTTGCTTCATAGCTGGCACCTGCTGGCATGGCTGCCCCTCCTGTGCCTGTTCCACTACCCACCATATACCATGGTGGCAGAAAACACAGGCTCATGATGACCAAGGAGTGTCCCCCCCCCCCCTGGAGCCCAAGAAGTCACAGGGTGAGGATGCTGCAGACTGGGAGTAGAGAGCCCCTTCCCTTTGTGGAGTCCCACTTTCAAGGCTAGCTGGCGTATGAAACAACTATGGGGGGAAGAAGTTATATTAGTGAGCAAAGTAAGAACAAGTGTGATCCAGTCAAGGTTTTTTATTGAATAGGATCAGAGGAGCATCTGAAAGAAACACAGAAGTGGGGTTGCCAAACATCTCCTCTAGCAGGGCTGTTGTGCCACCACATGTCCAACATTCAGCCAAGCAACAGATGCCAGTGAAGCATGGCTGCATCAGTTGGTTGTCTGTAGGAGAATTAACCCTCTGGATCTTCCCTGCACCTCCAAAATGCCTCTGATTTAGAGCCAAATAGAGGAAAAGATGTGTGGGCGGGCCTAGGTCATGATCCACCTAGATGGGCTCATGACCCACACTTTGGGAAATCATGGTGTGGAATAATAATAATAATAATAACTTTATTTCTACCCCGCCTTTCTCCCCGAAGGGACTCAAGGCGGCTTACAACATATTAAAAACAATTTAAAAACAAATAAAAACATAGTGACTTCCCCCTTTTTACTTGCTTCTCTGTAAGTAAAAGGGATTAGATTTTTTTTTAAACTGAAACCTGAATGTTCAGGGTAAGATTCTCCAAACTTGCTCCAATCTATGGCCTGCAAGACAGATCTGGCAAAACAAAAAACCCCTACCCCATCCTGCGTGGCTCTTACTGTTTCGCTTGGTAACTTTGCATCTTTCCCTTTGATCTCCTCAAAACCTTGGGACAGGTAGCCACTTCCACAGCTCATCACCCCAGCTGTGTCTATGCCCAGATTTTTGGGCAGTCACCACTGGTTTTGAGGAGATCGGAGGGAAGGAAACAGGTGGGGCCTGTTTATCTGTAGAT
The DNA here is from genome assembly GCF_035046505.1 of Tiliqua scincoides. Lineage (NCBI taxonomy): Eukaryota > Metazoa > Chordata > Lepidosauria > Squamata > Scincidae > Tiliqua > Tiliqua scincoides. The sequence continues at coordinate 218,312,668 of NC_089823.1, forward strand.
CTGGCTCAGTACAGGTCTCCTGGACCTGCATTGAACCAGACATCAGCCCTACCTGAGTTGTGCTCTGGTCCCCCCTGGAGGGCTTTTTGAAGCCCACAGAGGTCACATGTGTTCGCCCACAGCCTCTGTGGGCTTCAGAATGACTCCTTGCAAAAAAAACAACCCAAAAAGACCCACAACTATTTCCAGTTTCCCTTATGCCTTTTAAGGCTTTCTGAGGCCCAGGGAAGTCCTTTCTGGATCCCCTGCAGATATCAAGGCCCTACCGGTACAAGGCTGCCAAGCAGAACAAGGAAAGGTTTTTCGTTACATAGTGGTCCTGCGGTTTGGAGACTGTTGTTGTAGAGCAGGGATGTCCAAACTTTTTGGCAGGAGGGCCACATCATCTCTCTTACTCTGTGTCAGGGGCTGGGAAAAGAAAGAATTAATTTACATTTCAAATTTGAATAAATTTACGTAAATGAATATATTTGAGAAGGAACTTATATGAATGAATGAAGGCCTAGTAGTAGCTCAAGGCCTATAAAAGGTCTGGCACAAAGCAAGTCCAGCCTTTCCTTTGCTGCCGCTGCTGCATCACAGATGTGAAACAGCAAGCAGTGGAGGGAGCCCTCGTCCCACATCTCACACAAGAGGTTGAACAGTTGGCTGTCATGCTGAGAGCAGTTGCATCAGGCCAGCGCAGGCTCCAGCAAGTCTCTGGAGGGTCAGAGGCTCATTGGAGACTGGGGGCTCCCTGAGGGCCGGATTGGGAGTCCTTGAGAGCCGAAAGTGGCCCCAGGGCCAGCGTTTGGGCACCCCTGTTGTAGAGCATCCCTGAGACACCATGGTCTCAACAGGTTAATGTGGTCTTTAACTCTTTAAAGGTGCAGAAACAGAGAAACATCACAGACCAGGCAAGTCCATAGGATACCCATGCACAAACTTTCTTTGTCACACGCATGCAGAACAGAGAACTTACCACCAAACTTTGCTTGGCTGAACTGACTGATGCTAGTTCATGCTTCTGTGTGGCTGCTGTCACCAAACCCAAGCAGTGATAACTTTTACTAGAACTCTGCTATTTCTAATCAGAGTGACATGGACTGAGCCAACCTAGGGGAAACGTGGAGTTTGCCACGCAAATCACATGTGGTAGCTGTTTCAAGACTGCCAGAATATCAGCGCTGCTGCTGCCTTCTGTCACTGTAAGGTGGCCCTGGCAAAGTGCCTGGTGGCCCCGGCAACATCCTGGCCCTGGGTGTTGCTGTTTTCCTTTTTCACATTTGTTCACAAACATCCAGATTCCATCCTATCCCTGAACACTTTGGGAATTTATGCAAAATTAGGATTGGTGATCAGGTATGGCCTGAGAGCAGCAGTTAAGGCAGGCAATTCAGGCAGATGGAATCTCCTTGTGGTCTCTGAGCCAGAAACAGTTATGGTCAATTGGCTATTATGACCCAGCCTCCAGTTGATAATGATCGACATTCTTCCCACCCTTGCTATAAACCATCTCTGCTTGACCTGTCTGCTCTGAAGATTGTGACACATAAGGATCTTCTTGGTCAACGAACAGTTGAAAAAACAAATCAAACAAAAAAGCAATCACTTTACTTTCATAAGAATCATATTTAAAATTTGGTGCTCTTAAGCAGATTTAGACCTGTGTTGTCAGGATAGCCCTCATTATAAAAAGATTCCTATATACTCTCATTATAAATCATCTGTACTAATTTCTCAGTTGAACAAAAATGCTTTTAACTTGAGTAATAAAATCATTGTGTTACAGTTATTGAAACGGTATTTATCACAACCTTATTAGATATACGGAAGTAAGTGTGCCATTTTTCCCAAATAGTTTCATTTGCTTATATTTTCTTTGTTGACCTAAATGAATGAAATTAGAATAAACAATCTTGGAGTCATTTGTAATCATGAGCTGATTAATGGAGTTTGGTTTCCCAGCCATTATTCATCCATGAACACCTGATATCTTTCTCATAAACAAATTGTGTTTGTCCAAATTAAGAAATTAAATGAAGCATTTGATGAGTTTATGATTGACCCTTCCAAGTTGGAGCCCATTAGTCAATGTCGTTATCATACAAAACTGTTTGACTAATGCACTGTCTAAGAAGCATGTGGATTTATTATGATTTCTGATTAATGCATGCTGCAAGCCAAATTACTAGATTGCAATAATTTTTGATTCTCATTTTAACAGTCGCTGAAGATTTTCATCCCTGATGAAAGCATTTATGTCTCTTCGGATTTAGAGTTGATTATGAGATGTTGGTTGAATAAATCTTAAAATACTACATTGTGCATTTTGCAAAGGCACATTTTTCTCAAAACTCTCATATTACTTGTTGAATTTTTTCCATTTAAGAAAAAAAAGCACAGAAGAAACTCAAATAATATATATGAAATATGAAACACTATCCTAAATGTGTTCTATAGCTTGTAAACTTTTGAATGCACAGTTTGTCTAATATGTTACCAAGTATGTTGAGTTTTATCTGTAGGTTTTTCAGATAATAGTTTCTTTCAGTGTGGGTAAGTTGATAATACAGTACTTACTGCATAAAGTAAGTATTCACTGGCAGAAATCCAGTACTTTTTAATTTAAAAGAAATCTAAGCACTTCTAATTATGCCAGATTGTGACCACTCTTCATATACATTTATTGCATAATTCATGTTTAACAGAGAATGTCAATGTGTTACTATGTAGGGAGCTGGGATATCTTAGATAATCTAATAAAAACAACATACATATTCTTTTTCCTGAAATATACATACTGAAATGTGAACAGCTTCTCTGGTGCTGTTATGCACTGGTTGTATGATCATGTGACTGCCGTTGCTCCTGTTGTTGTGTTGCTCAATAGTATGTTTTCAGGTGCAAATCAAGGTGTTGCTTGTTAACTTTAAAACCCTACTTGGCTTAAGAACAAAGTAATCCTCTCATGTGAGTCTACCCAACTTGTAAAATCTCTTTGGGAAGCGCTCATGTGGGATCTACCACTCTTTAAGTTGCAGTTGGCAACAACGCATGAAAGGACATTCTCTGTGGTTGACTCTACCATTGAAATGTGGCAGACTTCCTTGCTTGTCTTCTGCTACCAAGTGAAAATCCTGAATATTATTTTTCTGCATTCCTAGATATAGCCATTTAAAGGTAGGTAGGAATATATGTATATATGTATTCCCCTATAGATCTTATTGGTCAGCATTTTAAAAAAAAATGTTTACTTAGAAGGAAAAAAATTAAATTTCATTAAATTCAGTATGAAACCCACTATACATATTACATTCCTTTCCCAAATGTAAGGAGCTTGTTTTGCTGAAGCTCTAGAGGATTTTTAGTTTCAGGAACCCATCCTCAGTTAAAATGTGTTACATCTGGCATGCACATTCTCATGAAGGCTAGTCAAGCTGCAATTACAACTCCTGAATAAGATTTAATGTTTGTCCCCTACTATTTGATCTACTCCAGTGGTTCCCAAATGTTTTCGTGCCAGGACTCACTTTAGAACGACAATCTGTCAGTACCCACCTAGGGCAGGAAGTGATGTCATTAAACAGGATGTGACATCATTGTGACAGCAGGGCCAAAAGTGCACAGACAGAGTTTGAAGAATTGTGTTGGCTTTCTGACACATTTGCTTTCTGTTTTGAGGAGCATGTCATCATCACTGTTTTAACGCATTTTGCCTGGCCCACAGGTGTACACATTTAGTTCCTGTTGCGTATATGCAACATTGGGCAGAAATGACTTAAACAAAAGAAAAACTGTGTCACCTCACTGGCAAGCCAGGAGCATCATTTTGGGGTACAGCCCTGCCCCCTGCCCCTCCCCAGCAGCATATTTGGAGCACATTGGAGTTTGCTCACTGCTGGCTGGAAGCTGTCACTCTGCTGTTGCAGCTACTGCTGGAGCTTCCCCAGCAACTTCAGCACCTGCCTATGATAAAACTTTGCAGCTCTCCAAAGCTGCAGCAGTGGCACCAGCACTGGCAGGAGCCCTGCACCCCTTCCTCCAGGGTCAGGAGCACAGAGCTGATTCCATTGTGGAGAGCATAGATCAGACTTGCTCGGGGAAAATAAGGTGGGCTACACCCCATGCAGAAGGGAAGTGCTTCCTTCTGGATTTGTTGTAGCTGCTCTAGGGCAAGGGACACTGCTACTCCTGGGGCAGAGTGAATGGGAGCCCCCAGTTCTTGCAGCACCAAACTTGTGGGTGGGTTCCTTCCTCAAGCTCCAAGACTTGTTACAAATGTCTGATTTGTCTATGTGTGTCTCCACCAAGCAGATGGAAATGCTGATTTCACTCAAGCACACTCTCCAGCCAGCCCCTCATCTCCATTCTCCCTGACCTCTGATTAGGCTGTCTGCTTTTGGTTTGGGCTTGCCTATGTGGCTGTGGATGAAGCAGGGACAGAGAGGAAAATTAGGAGGAAAGTACATGCCCAGCTGGCAGTTCTGGGGATGGGCATGCAGACACAATACACTGAGCACTGCAGGTTAGAAAAGAAAGACTAAGGGGCAAACGACACATGATACTGCAGTTCTGTTTAACAATGCCCCTGTGTTCTCCTGCCACCTAAAAAGCAACAGTGAGTGATATGAAACTGTGGAGGGGAGGAAGGAAGGGAGAGATAAGGCAGCCCACCGCTGAATCCAGCACCACAAAAGGAGTCCACTTCAGAAGTGAGCAAGCACAGCACTACCTCACCCTCCTAGATCACTCCCTCTTGTGCTTTTGTTCTTAGTACTGTAGTGGAAATAAGGTGTCAAGGCAGAGGTGCCCAGCTGATAGTGGGTGGAGATTGAAAATGGCGGCATCCAATTTCATGCAACCCACCAAAAACCGGGTTGCAGCCCACTAGTGGGTTGCATCCCACAGATCGAGAACTCATGATCTACTCTACTGTTTGTATAGCTTTGAAACTTTACACTGTCCCTGAAGTTGAAAAATATTAGTTGTTACTTTGATTGTGCAAAGCCTTAGGTTAAGTTGAAAGTCATTCCTGTGCAATGCAACATGAGTTTGTGAAGTGTGCCTTTCACGATTGTCAGGGGGTGTGTGTCATGGAAATGTCATGGCTTTTGTATAAGTGAGGCCTCCACTGCAGATAAAATACACACTCCTACCCTGCTATTCCTCCAATCTGGAGAAATCTGGACTGCTTATGTGAAGTTCCTGGCAGTTTCCCATCCAGGCAGTTTGCAGAGCAAGACCTGCTTAGCTTCAGAAATAGAATTCTGCCATGTATTCTTTGGGTACATTAGGAGCATATGCTTTTGATAATTTGTGGCAACATGCTTAAAAGTAGTTTGCCACCACAAAGTAAAGATTTGGTACAAATATTCCTTTACTCCAAATTAGGGATGTGTAGGAACAGGATACAGGGTGTAACAGGATAGCTGCTGCATTCACATTTGGGGAACTTTACAGCTTGTCACTTTAATGCTTCTTCACAATTTTTTGGTTGACCAATGAGGTTTTCATGCTGTAGCAAACGTGTAGACATATATGTTCATGGGCATCTTTCTGCTCTAAGCCATATGTTGTTACAGTAGCGTTCATGGATGTGGTGGAAGCCATGAGTCCATGTTACTGAAATTGTTTGATGAGGTGACACATCACAGTGTCTTTGTTTGACCTTTTCACAATATAACTTTTTTCAAAAGTCCAGAATTTTAACCTTATTTTTGAAGAGTGACAAAACCTGTGGTTCTATCGTTAACACAAATGCACTTGTCCTTTGTTTGCCTTCATAATTCCATAGGAATGACATGATGCTTAGACAAATTAGTTATCATTTAAATTTTCTTGTATTTTGGGTTGGGTATATCTGAAATGTGCCTTTAAGCTGTATGCTGTTGACATTTTCTTCAAAAGCTGCAGCTAGAAACAGATGATAAAATGAGCTGTAGTCTTCAGCAGATAAATATATAGTATTCAGCTGTTGTAGGTGATTATGCCAGATTGCAACAAAATAAAGCCTAAAGCATCGTATTAACTGTGCCATTTATATGGTCCTAATACACTGTGAATAAAAGCCTCAATTACTAAGCACTTTTGAGTCCTGACAAGGCAGTCCCATGATGTTAATGGTATCTTTATAACCTTTTTACCTTCTTGTTTCTCTGACAGAGCTGTACAATAATAGCAATGGGTTTGCCCTTGGCAAGCAAAAACTCATTTTGAGACAATAATAATTATTTACTATTTAGATAGATGGCTATAAAATTTCTCTGAATGAGATTTTCCTGAGAAAATACAAACTGATTAAATTACTTTCTTTAATGGAGTGGTGAAGCATTTAGTACCTGAAGCAATGAGTTTAATGTTTCTCTTTCGTTTTCAATGGAGCCATAAACCTTTTTAAAACAATCTGAATGATAACATTTCATTTAAAATCTCATCCTTGTCCTTCCTTAATAGATCACAACAGTGGTTCTCAAACTTTTTAGCACAGGACCCACTTTTGAGAATGTTGATCTGTCCAGGATCCACCAGAAGTGATGCCATCAACCTGGAAGTGATATCATGGCGGAAGTGTCATCATCAAACCAGGAATGCCCTCATTGTGACATCATCAAACAAGAAGTGACATCTCCCTTTAATACAGTCAACACCACATATATTAAACTGTATTAAAGGTAGAGTATCTCATGGCATTATATTAGCTTTGGGTTATTTCTCAGCCTTTTTCCAATAGCAGAGTGTAAGGGAAAGATAGCCTATTTACCTTGACACCACAAAATAATATCCTGGACTACCAGAGCAAATATTATGCAAAGGTCAACTTGGAAGAATGTCAGCATCTTAGCTTATTGGAGCCACAGCAAGCCACAATTTCATGAACTAGAAAACCAGAAAAAATGAAAGCAATCACAACCAGCTTATCAGAGCCACATTAGCAAGCAAGGGCTACCTACTGCACCAGTCCCAAGTCAGGTTTACAAAACTCTTGCGTGCACACCAACAAGCCTGCAAAAGAGAGCCCAAGGACAGATTTCTGCCTTGCATTTCAGAGAAATGCATTCCTTGCACAAGATCAACAGATGCACCTTCCCACCTCTAGCTCTAAACAATTTCAGGTGGTTTCTAGAAAGAAGTAAGGCTTTCCTCCTCCACTTTTCAAGGGAAAGGTGGTGTGTAATGGTGTAAGCAAAGACGGAAGCAGGTTAGGAAATCAGAAGATTACCCAGGGGCACTTAGATAATTGGGAATTTGGCAGTAGTGAGAAGGGGAGGGAGAGAGATAGGAGAAGAACTAGGGGAAGGAGGGAAAGAAGTGGAAGAAATTTTCCATAAAATGCTATCTGAGGGCAGTGTAGCATCCTCACTATTTCAAGGGACATGTTGTTGTTGTTGTTGTTGTTAAAGGGCAGCCAGGTTAACCACCACCATTTGCCATCACTGCAATTCTTTCTGCCCATTTCACATACCCCTGCAGATCACCAGAATCCTTAATTCACTCACCCCAATTTTCCCGCCCCATTTCACATACCCCTGTAGATCACCAACTTGCTTAATTTATTCACCCCAGCAGCTCTTCAACCCTGAAGCTTATCTAGAACCTGATTGGAAACTTTCAAAGTGGCAACGCCCAGGCTTGCCAGTTTCTAAGATGGCACCACCCGGCTCACTTGCTGTCTTCCAATATGGTGACCACCAGCCTATCATGACCCACCAGAGATTGGGTTGCAACTCACAGTTTAAGAAACAGTGGGTTAGAAATTTTTTTTATTTTTCTTAAAAGAATATGGCAATTGCAGTGTGTTGTAAAAAGCATTTCATTACCTCCTCAGTTCTTTCCTATTAATTTCTTTCTTGGATTTTTTTGTACCCTTAAGAAAAAAGAAATGAAATCTGATATCATAAGTTAAAGATTAGGATCCAAAAACCTTCAGTTTGTGATATCAATTTGCCATACGCTATCATATGCTATCACAGCGCTATCATAGGCTGTGATATCAATTTGCCAAACTTTCAATTTACCATACACTAAATAAATAAATAAATTGTGATATCCATCTACAATTATTATTCTCTGCATGAGAATAATGAAGCTTATCCAGAGATTTTGTTATTCATGACTTTTATTTATTTAAACGACTTTTGTTCTACATTTGTGTGCATATCAGTCCAACCCTAACTAAACCCCTGCTTATGCAACCGCACCAATGGAGATCACACTGCATCCTATTATGAGGAGGGAGTTGTGAAAGGTTCCTCTTGTAAGATAACCTTTTCTTACCTGGGGGCAAGCCTCTGCTGCCTCACTGGGTCTCCTGCATCAATCACTTTCCTGGTGCAGGTCCAAAGAGAGTAAGGGAGAGCCACCAGGATCCACCCCCTCTTCCCCGTTCTGCCTCCTACCTGGTCTCTCCTGGCCCAGATACTCTTTCATTCCTCCCCCAATGTGCCCTATTCCTCCCAGCACCTGCCCTATCACCAACTTACCAGTGCTGGTGGTACGTGGCTCCTCCATTGGCGTTTGCACAGTCATCAGGCATGTGCACTGGCAATCTTGTTGTGCCTGCCAGTGGCCTGGCATTTCCGCTGGTGGAAAATGTGTTACGCTGGTGGATCTGTCAGTTAGGACTGGGCTGTATGTGTAGTTAAATCATCCAACTCTCCTTAGTGAAAACTTGGAAAAGGCCTTTTCTCACGATGTGAGTACTCAGTATGAGTGACACAGCATTAAAACCTGTTTCCATAGACTGACCTATTAGGCGCACTGTTAATGGAAGAAGAATGATCAGAAATTATGAATTACAGAATGTTCAGTTCACATGTAAGGTTAGAAACAACCTTGTTGACATGTGTGCCAACAGAGTCATCTTTCCTGCTCCTTCAGTTGGGATATGGGACTTAGTTGAAGCATAGCTTGACATGGAGGCATTTGGAGTGAAGGCTGCTCTGAAGGCACTCTGAGGCACTCTGGAGGCTGCTGCAAGTTGTGAAATGGCCAGGACCCTGTTGCACTTTCTGAGGAGGTGCTTGCCATGCAATGTAAGGTGAGCAGGTCTGTAGACCCTGCTTTTAGATTTTATCACATTGGTATCTTAGAGCTGGAACCACATGTTTAGCCATTGTATGGGAATGTACTCACTTGGAATGTGTTCTGCTGTTATATGAAATTCATTCATATAATAGAACTGTTCGCCTACAGTAAATCTCAGTTTCTGTTTGTATTAATCATCTTGTGGAGGTATTCTGGTTTGCTTTTGAATGCATTCGCCCACGAACACAGTACCATGTGAATTCTCAAGTATTCTCACTTGAGCCAGATGAAACCGACTAAAATTATAGTTGGGTGTGAACCCTGTTGGCTGCATGGAAAAGCAAATTACATATGAAAATATCATCATGAAATTGTAATCAGATAACCATTAAAAATGTGAAAATATAAAAAGTTTGTCATAAAAGTAGCATTCATTCTGGCCCTTATTCTCTAAAATGATTTTAATAATGGCTCTGGACTCTTGGCACTGATATCAACAGAATGAACTATATCTCCACATGTGGATTGAATGTCTTATAATCCATGTTTTCGAGTGACACACCCTGACTGAAATATATGTTATGGCTAGTTGTGATCTAGACCTAGCAACTGGAATGGTTTTGCAGAATCTCTTATTGACACAATAATTGAATGGTTGAAATGGCTAGTTATCATCAAAAAAAGGAACAAGTTCTTACAAGTTTAATTTCATTTGCTCCATATAGAAAACTTAAGGTTAATAGACCATAATGATATAGGTCTCTACTTTCATGCTATTTCTCTATTTTCATTTACATTCCTGGGGGGATGTGTACCATGCAGTGCACGGTGAACAGATTTGTAGGCCCCTGCTTTTAGATCTTTTACCATTTGAGTGTACTCAGATGCTCCAAAGGTTCAACCTATCTGATGAGAAGAAAGAAGTTACGATGTTTAGGGCCCAAACCTATGCTGCTTGCCTGCGCTGTGGTACAGCGGCGCTGAACCAGCTACCACTGTATCCTGCAGGGCAGGAGAAGCAGCTATATGTCTCCTCAGGAATCATTGGTTCCCTTATCTCATGTTACACACCGGCAGCCCTGATAAATTGTTGGCAACCTTCAGTCTCGGAAGACTATGGTATCACGCTCTGGATGGTGGTTCTGGCACAGCGTCTTGTGTGGCTGAAAAGGCCGATTCGGGAGTGACAATCCCCTCCACACTGGGAGCAAGTGTAGTGTGTCCCTGGTCTGTCTCCCTGGCTATGGGCCTTCCTTCTTTGCCTCTTAGCCTCAGACTGTTGGCCAAGTGTCTCTTCAAACTGGGAAAGGCCATGCTGCACAGCCTGCCTCCAAGAGGGCCGCTCAGAGGCCAGGGTTTCCCAGCTGTTGAGGTCCACTCCTAAGGCCTTCAGATCCCTCTTGCAGATGTCCTTGTATCGCAGCTGTGGTCTACCTGTAGGGCGTTTTCCTTGCACGAGTTCTCCATAGAGGAGATCCTTTGGGATCCGGCCATCATCTACTTCGATTTCCGCTGCTGACACAGAACTGAGGAGACCCGTGTTGGACTTTGAGGCTCGGGAGGGAGGATAGGATCCCGCTGTCCCCATCCCTTCTCAGGCCGTATCCACCTCCTGTTCTGTCCTTCCCCTGCACAAAATTACCTCCCTGCTGCCAATCTGTGGGTCCAGCTACTTCTGCTGCTGGTGTAGAGCTCTAGTGCCAAGTGGTGTGAACCTCCCCACCTGCTCCCCTTCTGCCTGTTTGCGGTGTCCGTAGCCTAGGCAGCATGCGCAGAAGCGGTGCTGCCCAGGCAATGGTTCGGGCTGCCCCTTATTTTTACTATTAGTGTGCATCAGATGATACTGAATGTTCTGTTATTTTATAAGTTCTTGAATTATGCACTTTTAAGATAATTTGTGCTTTTTAAAAACAAAACCCAGAATACTATTCTTAATAACTCTGTGGTGCATATCTTTTTCTTATTATAATAGATACTCTATCAGTATATAAAAAAAAGATAACATTTTTAAATCTTATTTTCATGATGTTAACTTTGCATACATATTTGACCTTTAGATGCAAAATCAGGTAGAATTTCTTTTAAAGCTAATTTGCCCTTCACCCACTTAATGAGGAAGAAATGTGTTGAAGATCTTTTTATAGCTCACTAGAGTTGATGTGCTATAGCCTGTATCTCCCTCATTCACCTTGTTTCTCATAAGAAGTCTCTCTAGCACAATTCATGGAACAACAAAAAAGTATTTTCTTCTTTCATTCATAGTTCTTTGAATCCAAGCCAGTGAAGTTTATAGAACAATTTCTGTGATACAGAAATTTTCTTAATCCATAGTATATTAGATTTCTCTGCTGTGTATATATTTTGCTTTACTATATCTGTCTTAAAGTTTTGATATGCTGCAGAATACTGTAATGATTCATAAACTGAAATTACCCTGCTGTATGTGTTAGACTGTGTAATTAATCTCCAATTGTTATAAGTGTAAAAATCTTGTTATTACTACATACTGCTTAGAACTCCATGTGTCATTGATACTAAATATACTAGCAGCAGTACTTAAGTGTAAAAAGCACATCTTCTTGGTCTTCATACATATTAAGCACCTTTAGATCAATACACATCAAAGGGGCAACACCACAAAACAAACAAATAAGAAATGTGGAAGGTGGAGGCTGATTTATTAATCCAAATATTAATATAAATCCCAAGGTACAGGTATATTCACTGCAGGAGTGAACAGCTGTTTTTGGAGCTGTTTTTTTCTTCCTAAAAATTATTATAGGTGGTTGGTTTTTCTTGTTCCCTGATGAGGAGAGGATGCAGTTTGAAATGTGTTAGTCTTGATATTAATATTATTTGAATTAGTAAATCATTGTCCTGCATCTGCTGAATTTCTTGTTTGTTTACCCTTGGATCAAGACAGAACTTTTAACATAAGATCAATAAATTGATGTTATGTCATAACGTAACATCAATAAATTTTTAAGATACTGGTGCTTATAATTTTATTTTTTAAGTGGACTAGACCATGAACACTTACACTGAAATAAATTTGTTAGACATTAGGGTGCCACAAGTCTCTTTGGGGTTCTTATTTTGAATGTATCTTCAAAAAGTACAGCATAAACTCTGAAACTATTTTTGTGCCTATTTACAGAACCAAATTCATTATGTTATTTCTAATTGTGTGATGTGTGTTAAAGTCACACACATGCATAGAGGGTCAGAGTTAGTGTCCGTTTTAAAACCAAGAGAACAATAAAACCATGTACATTGAAGGTGCTATACAAATAAATACTTAAATAATGATAAAAACAGTACTCAAATTTTATCACAAGCAGAAAATTTCATCTAACAACTAATGTTCCGATATTTTAAAAATATGGTCAGCTGAGTTCAACAAGGGATTTGGTAATAAATTTTGAGAAAACATGTATGAATCTTGTATTTACAATATAACTATGAAAAAGCGAACAAATTTTTCCCTAGTCTTAGAATGGCAAACATTTTTATATTGATTGGTTTTGTTGCAAAAGTGTGTTTGGTACATTAAATGTTTTTTACTTTTAATGCTTCTCTTGAAAAGAGCATTTTTGATGCACGTGGGGTTTACGCGGCCGTGGGTAGTGCTTTTACATGGAAACAAAGTAACAGATTGAAGTGGTTTCAGGGCTTCAATCCCTTGGTAAATTAGCCAGCAGGCTAGCCTTTTTATAGATGTGCTAAACAACAGGTTGATGCCATTTGGGCTTTAGCAATGAGAATTACCAGAGGGAATAGGAAATGAATAAGAAGAGAGATAACATGGCAAGCATGACTGTTATAAGAGGGCATATCTTTGTCATAAAACTCCACCATACTTAAAAATGAACTGTTTCGTTTGCAATATGAATCATGATAGAAGTAATATATTTTTCTGGTTATAGTGCTTATAACTCAGAACAGAAGAGCATTGTATTTCACTAATGCATTACGATACCACATTTAATCAGATTATGTTGTACAAATAATGGAACGTATAATAAAAAAAATGAAACTGTACCAGTGCTACTGAAATATTATAGCAGTTAACAGGGATGGGGAAGGATAAAAATTAAATGACAGTATTGGATCATTGACACAAATTTTTTTTTTGTAGTATATTATTAAAATTAAAGTAAGTAGAAGATAGTTCATTTTGGTCTATAGTATTTTTCCTGTTTTAATATTTAGTTTTGTTTTTTTTTACAATAAAGGCTATCTTTCTTAGTAACATTTAGCAGTTGCGTTGCATATTTTATTAACTAGTTTCAAAATACATTTTTCTCCATAATAAAGCAAGCAATATTTGTCGCAGAAGTCAAAAGATGTTGCAATAAATGCATTTCTAGTGATTGTGTTTTTCCTGTGAACTATGAAGCACTAAACTTCTCTTTTGCAAATCTGAAAAATCAAATTTATTTTAATTGTGATATTGATACCCAACAACAGGCAGCACCAGGGAAAGCTGATATGATGAAATCATTAAACCTACCTGTTAGCCTCTGAGGCCTTCTCTCAGGGCTTTTAATTTTCTATTTATAAAGGGGTTTTAGGGATCAATATGAAGATCTGTTGATAATATAATATTTAATTAGAGTAATCAAAAACCATGCTCAGAGCATGACACCTGCCAGGGTGAGCTTCAAAAAGCAAGTAAGCAGCATGTGTTAGTATAGCCTCTTTTACTTGTCCATGAGTACTAATCTAGCAAAAGTCCCCAATGGGGCAGCTAGTCAGCTATTTCATTGACTTTGATCTGGTTTGGGGGGCAGTTTATTTTCCCATAATGCCATTGATCAATGATTTCCTTTCAGCAGTGATGTAATTAAAGGGCTTTAGTCAGTTTGTGCTGTGTTGTCTTGAAATTTATTATTCTGGGGATTTAAAGAAGATCGATAGGGTGCAGTGGCCCTGTGTTTAAACCAGACCAGAAGGGACCTTAGTGATAGGATAAGGAATAGGGCAAGCCATGCATGAAACAGGGCTTCAGGACACAAACAAGATGTTTACCTGGGACTTGGAGCTGACCTATTTACAGCCATCCTGTCTTCCCATTAGCGTGTTTATAATTTAGTTCTCCCCCAGAATCTCCAAACTAACATATTCCAATTGTTTGTTGAACTGAAGTTTAGTTAACATTTACAAATATAGGTCTTTTACACATGTTAGATTAGTTTTAATTTTGAATAATTCTCAAAATCACACATACAAATAGTTATGTGTCAAAAGGAGATCTGATTTGAAAAACTGAAAACATTGCAAAATATGTATGTATTGGCAACCTTCAGTCTCGAAAGACTATGGTATCGCGCTCTGAAAGGTGGTTCTGGCACAGCGTCTAGTGTGGCTGAAAAGGCCAATCCGGGAGTGACAATCCCTTCCACACCGGGAGCAAGTGCAGTCTGTCCCTGGTCTGTCTCCCTGGCTATGGGCCTTCCTTCTTTGCCTCTTAGCCTCAGACTGTTGGCAAAGTGTCTCTTCAAACTGGGAAAGGCCATGCTGCACAGCCTGCCTCCAAGCAGGCCGCTCAGAGGCCAGGGTTTCCCACTTGTTGAGGTCCATCCCTAAGGCCTTCAGATCCCTCTTGCAGATGTCCTTGTATCGCAGCTGTGGTCTACCTGTAGGGCGCTTTCCTTGCACGAGTTCTCCATAGAGGAGATCCTTTGGGATCCGGCCATCATCCATTCTCACGACACGACCAAGTCAACGCAGGCGTCTCTGTTTCAGCAGTGAATACATGCTAGGGATTCCAGCACGTTCCAGGACTGTGTTGTTTGGAACTTTGTCCTGCCAGGTGATGCCGAGGATGCGTCGGAGGCAGCGCATGTGGAAAGCGCTCAGTTTCCTCTCCTGTTGTGAGCGAAGAGTCCATGACTCGCTGCAGTACAGAAGTGTACTCAGGACGCAAGCTCTGTAGACCTGGGTCTTGGTATGTTCCGTCAGCTTCTTGTTGGACCAGACTCTCTTTGTGAGTCTGGAAAACGTGGTAGCTGCTTTACCGATACGCTTGTTTAGCTCGGTATTGAGAGAAAGAGTGTCGGAGATCGTTGAGCCAAGGTACACAAAGTCATGGACAACCTCCAGTTCATGCTCAGAGATTGTAATGCAGGGAGGTGAGTCCACATCTTGAACCATGACCTGTGTTTTCTTCAGGCTGATTGTCAGTCCAAAATCTTGGCAGGCCTTGCTAAAACGATCCATGAGCTGCTGGAGATCTTTGGCAGAGTGGGTAGTGACAGCTGCATCGTCGGCAAAGAGGAAGTCACGCAGACATTTCAGCTGGACTTTGGATTTTGCTCTCAGTCTGGAGAGGTTGAAGAGCTTTCCGTCTGATCTGGTCTGGAGATAGATGCCTTCTGTTGCAGTTCCAAAGGCCTGCTTCAGCAGGACAGCGAAGAAAATCCCAAACAAGGTTGGTGCAAGAACACAGCCCTGCTTCACTCCGCTTCGGATGTCAAAAGGGTCTGATGTGGAGCCATCGAAGACAACAGTGCCCTTCATGTCCTTGTGGAAAGATCTGATGATGCTGAGGAGCCTGGGTGGACATCCAATCTTGGGGAGAATCTTGAAGAGGCCGTCTCTGCTGACCAGGTCGAAAGCCTTTGTGAGATCTATGAAGGCTATAAAGAGTGGCTGTCGTTGTTCCCTGCATTTCTCCTGCAGTTGTCTAAGGGAGAATAACATATCAGTGGTGGACCTGTTGGCTTGGAATCCACACTGCGATTCTGGATAGACGCTCTCTGCAAGTACCTGGAGCCTCTTTAGTACAACTCGGGCAAACAGCTTTCCTACAACGCTAAGGAGAGAGATGCCGCGGTAGTTGTTGCAGTCACCCCTGTCACCTTTGTTCTTGTACAGCGTGATGATGTTTGCATCCCTCATGTCTTGAGGTACTCCACCTTCTCTCCAGCAGAGACAGAAGATTTCATGCAGCTCAGTGACGATGATCTCTTTGCAGCATTTTAGGACTTCAGCAGGGATGCTGTCTTTTCCAGGTGCCTTGCCAAAGGCAAGGGAGTCCAGGGCCACGTGAAGTTCTTCTAGGGTTGGTTCACTGTCAAGCTAGGTGAATAATATATCTGAGGAACATGTTGTAAGATTCACACCATGCTGTGTAGAGTGTGCATGCTCATCCATTTTTTACAAGTAAGAAATCTCACTGCATTTACAACAGAAATGACTATTGTTTAGTCTTCAGTATATTAGAATAGCATTTAAAGACTGCAGACAATCTAGCAGTGGTATGCAGCATCCAAGATAGCAGACTTCATGATGGGGTTGAAAATAATTTGTATCATTTGCACAGCTGTTGTTCATAGCACAACAAGTTCGCACAGTGAGGACAGACTTTTCAACTGTTTTCCAAGTTGGTAAGCTCACTCTTTAAGAGGGTAGTGTCACTTCTGTTTATAATGAAACTCTTTTGGGCAGCACTTACAGATTATGGAAATGGATCCAAAGAGCTACAGGTACATTTCCTAGGCTTCTGACCACTGCAGGCTCCCATTTCCCCCCCCCCCCCCAGTGCTTCTAGGAAGTCAGGTTCTTAAATGTGCAGGGCAATTGTATCTTGTGCTGGAACAGGCAGGTCAGGAGGCTTGCTCTATATCCAGCACAAGATAGGATGCCAAAGTGGCTCAGCCAGAGATAAGAGGAAACTCTTCCCCTTACCCCTAGGCAAGCCACTGCACCCCCTGTGGGTCTCCTCGGACTTGCGCCACCTTGAGGTGGTGCAAGTCCGAGGAGAGCGGAGCGACTTGCAGCCGCTCCATGCTGCTTGGGAACAGGGGTTGGGATCAGGCATAACATCAGGATCCCAGCCCCACCTCCTGCTCTCCACCTGCCTCTGGGGCCCCCATCCACCCGCCCTTCCTGTGCCCTGGAATGCTCTCCTCCCACCCCAGCTCAGCCAACACAACGTGCCTGGGGGAAGCTGCAGCAGAGGCTGGATGCAGCTTCCCGTGCTCCAACACATCTCCTTGCGCTGGCGCAGCTTACTTCTAGAGAGGTGTAAACATGGGATTGTGACTTTAATGTTACTGCAACTTACTCACTAAATCACAGATGCATTTGCGTCATCCCCCCTTGATTATGGCTATTGATTTTGTTACAATTAGATAGGCTGATAGGAGATAAGTAAAGCACACTTACATTTGCATATCTAATAAATTATATTTGTTAGAAATCCCCTTATAACATCTATCAAATTCAGAACTGTTTCTGTGTTTCTATTTAAAACACATTTGTAACAAAACACTTGTATATTACAAATATCATTATCACTTAGTAATTTTTGTGAAAACAATGAAATACTATCAAATATAAAACTTTCAGTGGTTTTTAATGAGATCGGTGGGCTTGCTTCTTGTGGCATACTTTTTTAGACCAGGGGTCTCCAAACATTTTGGCCAGAGGGCTGCATCAAATATCTGGCACGGTGCTGAGGGCCAGACAAAAAATTAAATATAAAAGTTATATAAATAAGTTAGAGATGGAACTTAGATGAATGAATGAATGGGCTCAGTCATTCAACCTCTCTGGCCCTTAGAAAACCCTCCAGATGCAACCAGAGCACAGTTCCAGTCATGTTCGGCCAAGTGGGCCAGAGGCTTTAAGGGGACAAGAGGCTGGCCGTGGGCCGGATTGAGGCTGGCCACAGGCCGCATCTGGCCCCCAGGCCGGGGTTTGGAGACCCATGTTTTAGACAATACAAACTATTCTCTAGTAACATGTACTGAGACATTCTTTTCTGATAAGTCCTTTGATGCAGGTGACCTCACTTTTTACTTATATTCACAACAATAATTACAATAACACAAATGAAGAATATTCCTGCAGCAGTCACTACTCACACACACATTGACTCACTGGCCAAGATACCAGTTCTCCCTGCCCAATTCCCTCATCTGAATGGGATGGAAAGCACTGGAGAGGTCCATATGGAAGTGAAGAGGGCAACAGGCAGCCATCAGGTAGATGAGTAGTTCATACAATATTTTTTTAGTTCTTCAGAGCTTTGTGATCCCTTTCAAGCTATTCATGACCCACCCATCCACACACCCCTGGTCATTGTGACCCACACTTTGAGAATCCTTGCTCTAAGACAGGGGTGTCAAACTCGTTTCATACAGCTGGCTGAATAGCATTCATGATAATAATAATAATATACAGTATTTATATACCGCCTTTCTTGGTCTTTATTCAAGACTTTATTCAAGGCGGTTTACACAGGCAGGCTTATTAAATCCCCAAAGGGATTTTTACAATTTGAAAGAAGGTTCTCTCTTTCAAGAACCACCACATTCAAGATGTTACACTCCGATCTGGTTTCACATTCTGGCCTCCATCCTCCCACGCTCCGAGCAGATGGAACAGCTCAGCTGCAGCTTGCCAGCTGCTTCAAGGTCGCACGGTGCCGGTGGCCTCGAACTGGCGACCTTGTGGATGTTAATCTTCAGGATGCCTGCTGAGGACCCGAAGTGATGTCATTAGGCAAGAAGTGATGCCATTAAACAGCCCATAACAAAAAATAAGCACTTTCTCTGGTGGGTTCTCCATGGTGGGTTCAGTCAGCCGAAGGTGGGTAGCTTCTCATCCCAGGCAGGCAGGTCAAGTGAAAACTTCCTGTGGTGAGGAGCACCCCCTGGCTTCCCAAACTGCCCTCGCCTAGCAGAAAGCACGTTGAGTTTTTGGTTGCTCTGGGCAGCTTCCCTGCACAGTGTCTCCTTTTGTCCTTCTGGGCATTTTTCTCTGGGTCCTTTGGCCCCCCTTTTTTGGGAGCATCTGCTCCCCACCTCTTCTGCTGGCCACTCAGCCTCCCCAAGTCCTCTTGGGCTCCTGGGGTCTGCACCCCGTCGGAGCAGGTCGCGGCAGCCATTTTGGCTGCCTGGGGAGTGTGTGTCAGCTTGGCTGCGCTCCTAACTGCCGCTTGCGGGGGCAGGAGAGGGGTTGCAGCCCTGACCGGACAGCTTTAGGGCCCCCCACCTCCTACAATCCTCCTGGGGGGGGTCTTGGCTGGTAGCCTGCTTGAGCGCCGCCAGCAGCAAAGGCGCAAGGGGCTCTTTTTTAGCCGTTCCTGTGCTTCAGCCACATGGTGCGACTGCGGGTGGCTGAGAGCCAGGATCAGGCTGGGGAAAGTCGCACACGTGCCCCCGTCCCCAGCTCCCATAGAGGTTGCAGCTGCGGGCGTTGTTGGAGCCAGCTCTGGGGGCTCACGCGTGCAGCCCGACCCCCCCCCCCCCATCTCTCCAAATGGTTCCACCAAACAGTGAGTCTGATTTGCCCCTGGGCAGGTTTCCCCCTTTTTTCTCCTGGCGCCCTTAAGCACTCCTCCCTTCTTGCATGCCCCCTGCCCCTTGGAACGGCAGAAGAGGCACAGAGCAGACTGGTCTTGGTGTCGGGGGGCAGGCTCAGGGAGTGAGCGAGTTATTCCCTCCCTCCTTTCTGTTCTTTTCTCAGAGCCTGAAGTCCTCTGCCATGGCTTGCCTGGCTAGAGACTCTCCGGTAGCATCCCCCACCACAGGGGGGCCGGCGGCTTCTATTAGTTGGGAGGACCTTTCTGCCACCATTCAGTCCATGGTGCAAGCCTCTGTCTTCACCAGCATGGCTTCAGCCATGGCTTCCTTGCAAGCCTCCATTCCTGGACTGGGTCTTCCCCTTCGGCAAGGGCCATCCACCCTGTCTCAGGCTCCCCCTGTTTTTCCTCTTGACCATACTGAAATTGAAATTGAGGTCTCTCCTCCCCCAGCTAAGAAGCAAAAGAAATCTGGGACCTCCAGTTGTCATCTAGACCACTCCCGGGTCGTAACTGAGTTGGATTCTGAGGCTGAGGGTTCTCTCCCCGAATCAGCCTCCGGGGATGGGAAGTTTTCAGAGGAGGATGACCCCTTATCTGATCAACTGCACACCCTCCTTTTTTCCCCAGTCCAGTTCCCTAAGTTATTCCAGGGCATAATTGACACCCTGGAACTTCAAACTGCTACACCTTTGCCTGGCCTCTCTAACTGAGGGGCCTCCTCTGTCTTCCTTAGTCATCAGGAGCCCCTTCAAGGGTTCCCACTCCCTGATTATTTCAAACAACTCATTGACAAGGAGTGGGCCACTCCTGCCAAGCCCAGGGACTCCTCCTTGCCTATGGGAAAATTTTACCAAGTGGCCAAGGAGGACCTTCCCAAATTTAAGCTGCCCCTGGTGGATGCTCCAGTAGCTGCCCTAGGCTCTCCCTCAAGTCCTGCCTACAGACACAGAAAGCCTGCCCAAGGATCCGGTTGACAAAAGGGTTGAGTTGGCCGACAGACAGGTCTTTGAAGCATCCTCTAGCTCCCTCAGGGCCTCCGTGGCTTCCTCCCTTAGTGCTAGGGCACTAGTTTTGTGGATGCAAAATTTTGCAGAGCAATATCTTCCAAGGCGTGCTCTGACCTGCAGAGTATGGCTTCTGCGGCAGCATTTATAGCAGACACCTCAGCAGACTCTCTTCAACTCTCAGCGAGAGCCATGGCTGCTGGGGTGCCAGTTCGCAGAAGTACTTGGAACGTAGATGCTACATTGCACGCCAAGGTGGTAGCCCTCCCCTTCCATGGGACCAAGCTTTTTGGAGAGGACCTGGAGCCCCTCCTTGTGGAGACCAAGGGGAAGCACAAAGTCCTTCCCACCAGACCCAAGCCCACCAGACCCAATGCTACTAACAAGCCTCGTCAGCATTCCTTTCTTGCCTCCTTTCGTGCCCACCCCTCAAGTTCCAGCTCTGGGAATTTCTCGTACAAATCCCAGGGCCCCATCTGGCAGTCTAAGAAGTCCTCCTTCAAGCCCCGCTCCCAGCAGCCCTCCCGTTTTCCTGCCAAGTCCACCTCCAAACAATGACTGCCCACCATCCTTTGCCATATCCATAGGTGGAAGGCTGCTGTTCTTTGCTCACAAGTGGGACACCATTACAACGAACGTGTGGGTGAAGGACACCATGCACAGGGGCTACTCCAGGGTGGAATACATTCTGGGAGTCAGCAACACCATGGCCGACTGGCTAAGTCGAAAGGAAATCGATCAGTCAGAGTGGCAGCTCCACCCTCAGGTTTTCAGGATGCTTCTCAAGCAGTTCGGCCCCTTCAGCATGGACCTTTTCACTTATCACCTCACCCACCAAGTTCTTCAGCAGGGGTCATTGTCCTTAGTCTGCGGGCACAGACGCTCTTCATCTTCGTTGGCCAATGGGCGTCTTTCCCTCCGACCAAGCTCATCTCCAGGATCATCTCCAAGATCAGGTTGGAGCGGGCAGAGGTGCTACTAGTGGCTTCCTTCTGGCCTTGTCATCCTTGGTTCCCAGGTCTGATAGAGATGTCCCCCCTCCCCTCCCTCCACTGCGCGCCTGCCATCGAGGGAGGATCTGCATCTGCAGATCTGCAAGGTCCAATCTGTCACCCTCAGCTTCAAATGTTACACCTAGCTGCCTGGAGGTTGGGCGGCGCAGACTAGCCACCTTGGGCTATTCAGATCCTGTTCTCATAACCCTGTTAGCGGGCAGATGGCCCTCCACCAATTCTACAATTACACCTGGTGAGCTCTCACAGTCTGGTGTGCCTCTCACAATACATCTCCCGAGTCCATTAAGGTGAAAGACTTCTTGGAGTTTCTCCAGTCTGGCCTCAAAAAGGGCCTTAGTACTTCCACCCTCAAAAGGCAGACCTCTGCTATCGCCTCCATTCTAGGTTACCCCAAGGGTACTAAATTAGCTTCCCACCCACATGTGAGGAAGTTTATCCGAGGAGTCTCCTTGCTCAATCCTCCCCCTATAGCTAGGGCCCCTTCCTGGCCCCTTAACCTGGTCCTGAAATCCCTTTCCAGATCACCCTTTGAATGCTTGGCTACCTGTTCCCTTAAACTCCTTACATATAAAGATGCCTTCTTGGTAGGGATTGTATCAGCCAGGAAAGTTTCTGAGATAGTGGCCCTCTCCATGGCCAGGGAGCTTTGCCAGGTCCACAAGAATCGGGTGGTCCTCCTCCCCGATCCCTTCTTTATGCCTAAGGTAAATTCCATGTTCCACAGGTCCCAGGAGGTTATCCTTCCTTTCTTCTGCCCTAACCCTTCCCACCCTCGGGGGCGTGAATGGCATTGCCTGGATGCGCAAAGGGCCTTGTCCTTTTATCGTGATAGGACCTCCTCCTTCAAAAAGACCGAGGCTCTATTTGTCTTCTTTAAGCCTAGGAAACAGGGTCCCAAGGTGTCTCCTTCCTCTATCTGTAAATGGGTGTGGGAGGCTATCGGCGAAGCCTACAAGGCACGGAGGGGAGAACCCCCCACTGGCATAGTGGCTCACTCTCTCCATGCTGCAGCCACCAGTGCAGCCTTCAAGGCTTACCCTTCCTTAGAACAGGTTTGCAGGGCTGCCACATGGAGCTCTCCGTACACCTTTGTGCAGCACTACAAGATTGATTCCTTTGCAGCTAGGGATGCTGCCTTTGGCCTCAGAGTGCTTCAGCGCGTGATCTCCCACACTTCAGGCAGCTCCCGCCCTTGAGGAGCATGGCTTAGATATTACCCACCTTCGGCTGACTGAGCCCACCGGAGAAAGGGGAAATTTGAGCTTACCTGTGAATTCCCCTTCTCAGTGGACTCCATGGTGGGTTCAGTTCCCCGCCCTCGCAGCCTGATATGTGGAACACTCATTCTCTCATGTCCAAGATTCTGGTTAAGTTGATCCAGTGGTTTCTTCTGGTTAGGCTGCTCTAGTTGATCCTTTTACCTTACTGTACAAATTGGGGATCCAAGTCATCCCAGTTAGAAATCTGTGTTTTTCTTGGGGAGGCTGTCTTGCATTTCTCCTCAGTTCTGTTTTTGCAAAGATTTGATATTCCTTACGCAGACCTTGCGTTTGGAGAGGATGTTCCTTCTGGCTTTTGCAGTCTCGGAAGCCAGGGGGTGCTCCTCACCACAGGAAGTTTTCACTTGACCTGCCTGCCTGGGATGAGGAGCTACCCACCTTTGGCTGACTGAAGCCACTGACTATGGAGTCCACCGAGAAGGGGAATTCACAGGTGAGCTCTAATTTCCCCTTTTTCTCACTTAGGAACTCATTAGTTGCAAATGACAGAAGAGAAAACATGCAAATCTTGATCATATTTCAAGGTATGGGAGAGCCAAATTTTTCATGTGGGCTGCCCTTTCAGCAGTAACACTCCAGCACTGCTCAGCACCTGAGAGCCTGAGGACAGGATCTGCCCCCCCCCCAGGCCTTATGTTTGACACCCCTCCTCTAAGGCATCATTCCATGCAACTTAAGCTGCAATCCTATGCACACTTTCCTAAACATAAACCTCATTGAATAGAATGGGACTTTGTATTGGCAACCTTCAGTCTCGAAAGACTATGGTATCGCGCTCTGAAAGGTGGTTCTGGCACAGCGTCTAGTGTGGCTGAAAAGGCCAATCCGGGAGTGACAATCCCTTCCACACCGGGAGCAAGTGCAGTCTGTCCCTGGTCTGTCTCCCTGGCTATGGGCCTTCCTTCTTTGCCTCTTATCCTCAGACTGTTGGCAAAGTGACTCTTCAAACTGGGAAAGGCCATGCTGCACAGACTGCCTCCAAGCGGGCCGCTCAGAGGCCAGGGTTTCCCACTTGTTGAGGTCCATCCCTAAGGCCTTCAGATCCCTCTTGCAGATGTCCTTGTATCGCAGCTGTGGTCTACCTGTAGGGCGCTTTCCTTGCACAAGTTCTCCATAGAGGAGATCCTTTGGGATCCGGCCATCATCCATTCTCACGACATGACCAAGCCAACGCAGGCGTCTCTGTTTCAGCAGTGAATACATGCTAGGGATTCCAGCACGTTCCAGGACTGTGTTGTTTGGAACCTTGTCCTGCCAGGTGATGCCGAGGATGCGTCGGAGGCAGCGCATGTGGAATGCGTTTAGTTTCCTCTCCTGTTGTGAGCGAAGAGTCCATGACTCGCTGCAGTACAGAAGTGTACTCAGGACGCAAGCTCTGTAGACCTGGATCTTGGTATGGGACTTAAGAATGGGACTTAAGTTTTGAGTAAACTGCATAGGTATGCATTGTTCAATAGTTTCAATCTGAACAGGAAATCTCGGAGGCTCTGATGTATCTGTAGAGGTGTTAATCCAGCGTTCTTGATCCATACCTAGAGTAGAGGACTAGAAAGGACCTTTTACCAAAACAAAAAACAGTCATAAAGGGCAATTCTGTATGTACTAGTAAGACTCCTTAGAAGTAGGGACAGTGAATGATGTTCACCTTTTATAACTTTTTGTCCATTTTCTCAAAACTATGTAGTTCTTTATGAGCCTATAACTACAGCAATCCATTATAGGTGGTGGATGTCTGGTCTCGACAGCAGTTTTCAACATGGTTTTTCTTGGCATGCTACTGACCATTCCGGAGGCTTTTTGTAAAAGATGCTACATTTGCCATTAAAATGCTCACTTAATACTTGAAAGCAATAGTATTGTTCTGATCTGTTGAACAATTACGTGTAAGAAATGAGGTTTTAAACTATTTCGTTTAGAGTTTGTCAGACACAACATCTTTAGTAGATTTTGTACCTAATTTCTAATGCTGAATAATATTGCTTATTTATTGTCTTGTTACAAATGTAACCAAATATATAGGTGCACATGTCTGTGCTAAAATTATTCCAGAGTTATGAAACTGAAGTTGGAACTCTCAGGGTTCCAAATGAGCAAAATACTTTTGTATATCATGAAACGTGTCCTTGGAGAAGATTCTTCCTGCTGACAGCAGATCTGTCTTCAATTCTTGTTCGAGAAGTTCAGTCTTTTGTTCACATGCGTATTTCAGGTTTTAGAGATGTACTGAATAACCCTTTCAACCATCCTAAACCAGCTTTGAATATATTAAGGGTGCAATCCTAACCCACTTTCCAGCACCGACATAATGGCAATGCAGCCCCTAGGTAAGGAAACAAACATTCCCTTACTTGAACCTCCGTGAGTGCCCCCTAACTGCAGGATGCAGCACATGTCCCATTGGCACAGCTATGCCAGTGTTGGAAAGTGGGTTAGGATTTGGGCCTAAGAGAGATAATTGGAAAAAATAGCTGGTGTATGAAAATCTTTTCCTAAATCCTGACCAAATTTTTTGTTGTTGTTGATATTGCCATTTTATATGAGTATAGCTTTCCCTTAATGCAGCTACTGAAGCTCATAGTCTTGGCACATCTCCAAGATTAAACTGCTGTGTATAGCAAAGAAAAATTACTTGCATTCAGTAACATTTCTTCATTGTCCTCTGTTACATGGAAGAAGATCTTACACTTATCTACAGAATTTGTAAGTGATATGCTTAGGACTTTTCATTGCTACTCCCTGGGAGTATTTAATAAGATAATAGAGGGTAAATTATTATTGTAACTAATGGTTACAATAAAAAAAGCATACTTCATCATAATTTATTCCTCCCAAAATTGGATATGCATCATTGGTTACTAGTACAGAATACTGATTCTTGGAATCCTGAGGCATGCTGTTTTCAAAGTCAGCTCTGCCTTGGCTATGTAATTGAGAGTGTCTTAGCATCAGAAATAACTTTATAAATACAAATCTCTCCTTGATGCTCTTTCCTTCTTTTGCTGCCAGGTGTCAAGTCCTTTTGGATGTCTGTCTCATGAGTTTGCACTTAATGTATAGTAAAACCTGCTGGCTTTTGTATTTGCCCCCAAAGG
Source organism: Tiliqua scincoides (assembly GCF_035046505.1). Lineage (NCBI taxonomy): Eukaryota > Metazoa > Chordata > Lepidosauria > Squamata > Scincidae > Tiliqua > Tiliqua scincoides. Next base: position 218,338,384 of record NC_089823.1, read on the forward strand.
TTTTCACTTAGTGTGTGTTGATTTCTTTTCCCAGTGTGCATTACTTTACCTGCCATATGCAGTGGCAGCAGAGAAAGGGGGCTTACGATCACTGCAGAGTCACAGGATGCTGCAGACTCTGATGGCAGAGAGTCCCATCCTGAGGCCAGCTCAAGTCACAAACAAGTACAGTGGGAAGAAGGAATCCCTATCCGCTACCAAAGAGACAACAAGTGTAATCCAGTCAAAGTTTTATTGAACACGATAGAGCAGCATCTGAAAGAGAAACACTTAGGTAGGGTTGTGAAGCATCTCTTAACAGAGCCATTGTGCTCTGCTCTTAGCTGTTTCAAAGCTGTTATAGCACAGGCACATTTGATAATCCTGAAGAGTCAGAATGGGGGGGGGGGATGAGATAGAGATGCAGCATTAATGCATTGTAGCATGGAATTCCCTTCCTGTGTGTGGTGTGTTGTGCTTACTTCCCTTGTTGGGGTGAAGTAGAGGTTCTGGTTGAATTTTAGTGTGTGGAGTCCTCCTGAAGCAAAGTCCCTGTAATCAGATTTCTGAGTAGACAAATGTTAACCAAATATTTTGCCATATTTGTGAGGGACAAGAGGTTGATGTTTCAAAGTGTGCCAAGTTCCCTTTTACCTTGGTTCCCATCACAAAATTTCAGAGACCAGGGAAGTATAGCCTCATGCTGCACCTCTGATAATCTGAACTGTTGTCTCCCTGGCAGATGCTTCAGTACTGGGGTTGTGGTGATGTGGTTGGCTGCCAAATGTAGTCTTGTTTCCTACACTCTGTTGTAAGAAGGTAGGTGGGGTGGGGGATAGTGGAAGGTACAATATTTTGCTGTTTTTCCCATCCCCGCTGCTCACCATGGGGTTACTCTTACTTTGAGAGCTCTGTCATTAGTATACCATTTTTCTGGTGTTGGACCATGACCCTTGATTGACGAGGGGTTAGAGCAGGGGTGCTCAAAGTTTTTGGCAGGAGGGCCACATCATCTCTCTGACACTGTGTCGGGGGGGGGGCCCTGGAAAAAAAGCATTAATTTGCATTTCAAATTTGAATAAATTTACATAAATGAATATATTAGAGATGGAAAATGAATGAATGAATTCATGCCAGTTTATGATTCCATTCAGCCTAATAAGGGGGGGATCTTCAAGCCAGGTTATGATTCCATTCATCCTAATGGGGGGGAGATCTTCATGCCAGTTTATGATTCCATTCACCCTAATAAGGGGGGGGGGAGATCTTTATGCCAGTTTATGATTCCATTCACCCTAATAAGGGGGGGAGAGATCTTCATGCCAGTTAATGATCTCATTCATACACACAAATGGAGGGGGGATCTTCCACACTTTCACACACATACACCCGCCTGCTTGCCTGCCCCCTCGCCCTCCCTCCTTTGCTTGGGCAGTATGTGCTCCTGCCTGGCCGCCCACTCAGCTGCCTGTCTGCTCCCCAGCTACATGCTTGCCTGCCTGCCTGTCCACCTAACCGCCCTTCCTCACTAGTTAGGGCGGCATGTGCTGCTGCTGCTACCTGCCTGTCTGCCTTCCTGGCAGGCTGGCCGACCAACCAGCCCTCCCTCCCTCCCTCCCTCGGAGGCATGTGTTGCAAGCTGGGCTGGGCACGCTCTCTGAGCAGGATCTCTGTCTCTCTCTCCCCCCCCCCCTCAGGTTGCAGGAGGGGAAGGGAGGGGAGCGGAGCCCAGCCCAGCCCAGCCCAGCCCATGGGCAAGGCAGGGAGAGACCTCCCCTTCTCCCCAGCGCAGGGCTCTCTCTCTCTCCTGCACTCCCCTGGCTCAGAGAAGGGAAGGGGAGCCGAGCCCAGCAGAGCAGAGCCCAACCCAGCCCATGGGCAAGGCAGGGAGAGACCAGCCGGCAAGTGCACAGGGTCTTTTATAGTGGGAAGTAACGCGAGACCTGCAAGTCTCATGTTACCTTCCCACTATAAAAGGCCCTGCGCATGCGCTGGGCTTGTCTTTCCTTCACTGCCACTGAGCTCAGCGGCAGCAAGGGAAAGCAACGCGCGTAGCTTGCGTGGCAGGCCAGTGCGGGCTGGGGTGAGGGCCGAGTGCCCATAGGAGATGGGGGGACCCCCTGGGGTTGAATGGGGGTATAGCATGCATATACTCTTATGCATATAGCATGCACCAACTCTTCATCCCTCCCACATCATGCTCCAATCTCCTCCCCATTTTGACCTCTCCACTGGTGGTGTTGTGCCAACGTCCAAGTGATGTCCAAGCTGTGTTGGTTCAGCTTTGTGCTGGTGTTTGTGGCATGTCCATCGGAAGGCACACTTCAATATCTGTAGGCTTTCCTTGTGCTGGCATAGGTGGAGATATGCTGGTTTATCTTGAGCATAGGATTGGGGTGGCACCACTCTGGAAACTGCACAGTTGAAAAACGGTCTATAAATTGAAGTAAAAGAATTATAAAGTCTGAAAGTGGAAAATTTATCTTCACCGCCCACATACGGGAGTCAGCCTTGGATGGTGGAGATGGGAGAAGGTTGTAGTGACAGCTAGGAATTTATCTACAAATCTTTTGGAGTTGCTTGCTTTTACAGTTAAACAAACCTTACTTCAGAGAAGAGACAATTTTCAGTTGTAGCCAGAAACATATCTATGTTTATATAATGCGTGTTTTGCTGTAATGAGGAGAATAAAAAAGAACGCAGACTGTAGCAAAAGAAACATAAAAAGACAATTCAGGAGGCAAAAAAGGATTTTGAGGATGCTTGGCCAGCAACATCAATAATAAAAGCTTTCACAAGTATGTCAGAATAAAAAATCTGCTGGAGAAGCAGTTTGCCCACTGAACGGTGGTGGTGGGGGAGACATAAAAGGAGACAGGGATATTGCAGAGAAATTAAATGAGTTCTGTGCATCTGTCTTCATTGCAGAATTGCTTGGGCAGATACCACTGCCTGAACAGGCCATTCTCTACCCCACTGGAAGGGTGACCAAAATATAGGCATCTGCCACTTAACAACCTTCCATTTAACAATGGACCGCATTTATGACGGTGGTCAAAGCACAATAAAGATGTTCTTAATGAGTCAATCCCGTCTCCCATAGCCTGCAGCAGAGTGCCTGATCATACAACAGAGAGGCTCTTTATGTAAAGAAGAGGCAATCTATCTCCAACAGCCTGTACAGCCAGCTAGTGTCTGGCAGGAAGTGTCTGTTTACACAACAAAAGCACTAGACTGGGCTGAATGTTTGCTTAACAACCTAATCACATAACAACAGGGATTGCAGAATGTATCCCCGTTGTTAAGTGACACACACCTGTATTAAATCAAATAGTGTTTAAAAGAAAGGTCATTTCATAACTTACTGATAAATTAAAGATTTACAGCCCAATCCTGAGCTGCCTGGCACGTGAGGCTGCTGTGGCGCCAAAATGGCTACTGTGACATCCAGTGCACGCCGGGCAGCCCACGATGGCTCCTTGGGAAAAGGGGATATTTGTCTCCTTCCCCTGAGTAAGGGAAGTAGCCTTGCAATGGGGCTGCTCAATTCTGTGATGACTCTTCAGCTGGCGCAGAATCAAGGAGTGTTGTGTTGGGCGGCGTGACCCAACACAGGGCTCAGGAGCCAGTGGAGCTGGGTTCTGCTGGTCCCACCCCTTCTGCTCCCTCCCTTGCCATGCCTCCTCCCCGCTTTCCCCCCACTTCCCCAACCCCAGAATACCTTCCACTGCCCCACTCACCTCTGCTGCTTGGAGCAAGGCAAGGACTGCAGGGCAATATGGACCTGTGCTGGGCTAGCTGCCATTGTGGGTGCATGGTAAGGCTTGCAAACATGTCTTAAGGCATGTTTGCGACAGTGCATGCTGGCAGAAAGCTGGCATGCCAATCTCAGATCAGGCCCTATGTCACTGGACCCAGATGGCATCCACTAAGTGTTCTTATGGAACAAGTGTACTGTTCTTCAAACTAAATTATACAACTTGTCCCTTAAAACAGCAAATATGTCGGAGGCCTGGAGGATAGCTAATATAGTACCGATTGTTAAAAAAAGAGAGAGGGGGATCCAGGAAGTACAGGCCATTCATCCTAACATCTGTTCCAGGTACAAATGGAATCAGCATGGGTTAATCTTGCCTCACAATTTTTTTAGAGTTCTTTGTAAAGATCAGCAGGAATGTGCGTGTGAGCAAACCTGTTGATATTATATGTCTGGGCCTTCAGAAGGTGTTTGACACAGTCTCTCACTAAAGGGAATAATAGGTCCTCTTGTGAATTAGAAACTGGTTGAATACCTGGAAAGAGAGAGTGTCCATATACACTATGGACCATTTTCATAATGGAGAGAAGTGAAAAGCAATGTGCCCCAAAGGGGTCGGGCTTGTGACTGATGCTTTTCGACTTGTTCATAAATGACCTGGAGTTGGGGATAAGCAGCAAGATGGGCTGCAAATGATGCAAAACCTTTCTGAGTTGTGAAGTCTACAAGGGATTGTGAAGAGCCTCAAAATGATCACTCCAGGGTGGCAAAATGGCAGTGTGCTTTGTAGCAACCCTGGAGGTCCCATCTCATCTTGGGGGGCGGGTTTAGCTCAACATTGAACAGATCATTTACATTCATTCATCTGGCTTGAACCCTCCACTATGTGAAAGGAAGATACCCAGTTGTTGTGGTCTGTAGTTTGCTATAAAGGTGTTCACTAGGCTGCCGGCAGATGCTTCTCTCCAGCCTCCCCCATTCCCCCATAGTCCAGTCCTGAACAAGTCTCGCTTTCAAGGTGGATTTCTTTTTCTTCCTCCTTTGTTTCCTGTCTTCTACAAGGAATGGTAGCAGAACCTGGCTTTTGTCCTCTAGTGGGAGGGGGCCACACCCCCATGGCCAGAACTGGTTGCCTCCCCCCAATTGAGCCAACCCATGGGCTGTCTATAGCTCCTCAGGTGCTTCCTCAGAGGTGGGTGGAATATGTTCCTGCCTGGGGATGGCGACCCCCTCAAGAAGCACCACATGAGAGGGGCTTGGGATCCCAGTTCTTAGTCGCCATTCCATGCCAGTTTTGTCCCTGACGCCTCCTTCTCCCCCAGCCCCTCTACCTGCCCTCTTTTTCTCTCCTCCTCTCCCTTTGTCCACTTATCCTCAATCGGACTCAGCTGGTGTTTTTCCAGCTTAAATACTGGTTGAGCATACTGATCAGGATGTGATGGTGGCACCTGACCTGGATGCTTTTAAAAGAGAATACACAGATTTATGGAGGAAAAGTTCAGCACAGATTATTAACAATATTTATATACGCTTTTCAACGAAGTTCACAAAGCAGTTTACAGAGAAAATCAAATAACTAATGGCTCCCTGTCCCAAAAGGGCTCACAATCACAAAAGAACACTAGCAGACAGCCACTAGAAACGACACTGCTGGGGTGAGGAGGGCCAGTTACTTTCCCCCTGCTAAATAAAAGAGGAGCACCCACTGAAAATGTGCTCTCACCAATTTAGCAGGGGTAAAAGTCACGATGACTGTATGCAACTTCTGGGTTTTAAAAGTAGATTATTTATGAATGCCAGGGAGTAGCAAGAAGCTACAGCAGCACTCTCCAACTCTACCTGGCTCACAACGCCCTTTATGCTAGTAGTCGCAGCACTTGGAATCTGGAAGTGAATGGTGATGTCGTGCAATGATGTCACTGCCACTTATTTTCGGGTTTGACAACCTGAAGCAACCCTACAAACAGCAGTAAGAGAGTCAGGGTGGGAGGGCCTTTCCAAGTGTGCAAAAACCGCAAGCAGCAGTTCTGCCCACTGTGTCAAGCTTCCTACAGTGTCAAGCTGTTTGCAGGGTTATGTCGAAGTCTTGCTGCTGGGCAGTGGGCATCCTGTGATGCCCCATGATGTTCTGCCAGATTCCCAGTCCAAGCTCTGCCTGGATAATTATGCCCACTTTTAGCTAATTAGTTCCCCTTCTTTCCTCAAAAATGATCCTAGTTCTGCCCTGCAGTACTGCTGGACCCCACCACTAGGGTAGCTTGCCTGTTTAACCTACAGAGGTCCTCCTTCCTGCCAGCAGCCTCCTGCCACTACAGCAGCCCCTTGGCCCTCAGAGGTCTTGGGCACAGCAGCCAAACACCAGTCTTAGTGTCTCCAGTAGTTTTTGCTCCAGCAGCTTCCAAAGTCCATTCACACATCAGTCCATCAGCAGTTCCAGCAATCCATTAGCCATCAATTCCTTAGTCCATTAACCCAGTCTGTCCTTCCTCAAGCTTTCCTCCTTCTGCTACCCACACCAAACTCTCCCTTCATCAGGTGCTTTTATGCCTGAGGGCCCTATTGCCTTCAAGTGGCTGCAACTGTGCAGCACACTCCCTGCTGAATGCCCAAGCCTTTACCCTTAAAGGGGCCACTGCTGATACCGTATCTACCTCCTTGCCAGATCTTCCGAGATTCCACTACACATGATGCCCCAGGGTGCTCCGACCCACACTTTGGGAACTATAGGTATGCTGTTGTCTTGTGTGCTCCCAGAAGCATCTGGTGGGCCACTGTGAGATGTAGGAAACTGGACTAGATAGTACTTGACCTGATACAGCAAGACTCTTGCTTTCTTGTACTCAGGTGTATTTATTAGTATGTGTTTGATATACATGTATCCCTAATAATAATGGCTTGTTAATGTTATACCACTTAACTGTAGAATTGTTAGCTGGTTACAGTACTACTCTGTTCTTTTTCAAAATATATATGGCCAAAAAGGTTTGCGGGATGTTTTGTTGAAGAGAAGTAATTTTTGATATCTACTTGTATGTGCTTGTTTTAGGTAGCCAAAATTTTTTGTTAGCTGCATGGTTTTCATTTGTGTGGATACTTGCCATTTTTAAAATGGCAGATGAAAGCTTCTTGCTTTAGCAGAGGTTTGTTCAAGTTCACAGGCAAGCTGTCCGACTAAATTTGGTTGTTAACTTCAAAGAGAAATGTCACCTGTTATATTTAATAAGTAGATTCCAATCCTTAGTGTGTTTGGATTGCCGCTGCCACATGGCAGATGAAAAACCAAGAGATGGAATATTGAAAAAGAAAGGCTAGCACTACATTTGGCAAACCAAACTGGTAGAATTCAACCTGCAAGGATGGTTCAGTTTACTAATCTTGGACTTCAGGCTGTAATCCTATACCTAGTTAGGAGTAAGCCTCATTAAAATAAAAGGGACTTATTTCTGCATAGGCAAGCCTATGATTATGCCGTAAGTCTCAGATCATGACTTTGGCCTCCTTTCAATCTTATTTCAAGAGAGTTTTTCTTTTTAAGTTAATAGCATAGCAAACTTTTGCTAATGTAACCTTCCTGGTCCTGAGGCCCATCATGCCAATTGTGGAGAGTGGAAACTACTGTCTATGAACTTTAGAGTGAAAATCAAGCTACTGGGTAGAACTGAAGAAAATTAAGATGTGGGTGGGTGTGGCAGCAACAGCTCCTTTGCCAGAAACTGTTATTCCAGTACTGCCCTTAGTTATCTGAAACCTCATGTTTGTTGTTTATTTATTTAAAAGATTTATATCCTGACATACCTGTTGGCATCCTTCAGTCTTGGAAGACTATGGTGTCATGCAAGGCCTGCCAAGATTTTGGACTGACGATTAGCCTTAAGAAAACACAGGTCATGGTTCAGGATGTGGACTCACCTCCCTGCATTACAATCTCTGCACATGAACTGGAGGTTGGCCATGACTTTGTGTACCTTGGCTCAACGATCTCCGACACTCTTTCTCTTGATACCGAGCTAAACAAACGCATCAGTAAAGCAGCTACAACATTTTCCAGACTCACAAAGAGAGTCTGGTCCAACAAGAAGCTGACGGAACATACCAAGATCCAGGTCTACGGAGCTTGCGTCCTGAGTACACTTCTGTACTGCAGCAAGTCATGGACTCTTCGCTCACAACAGGAGAGGAAACTAAACGCATTTCACATGCGCTGCCTCCGACGCATCCTCGGCATCACCTTGCAGGACAAGGTTCCAAACAACACAGTCCTGGAACGAGCTGGAATCCCTAGCATGTATTCACTGCTGAAACAGAGACGCCTGCATTGGCTTGGTCATGTTGTGAGAATGGATGATGGGCGGATCCCAAAGGATCTCCTCTATGGAGAACTTGTGCAAGGAAAGCACCCTACAGGTAGACCACAGCTGCGATACAAGGACATCTGCAAGAGGGATCTGAAGGCCTTAAGAGTGGACCTCAACAAGTGGGAAACCCTGGCCTCTGAGCGACCCGCTTGGAGGCAGGCTGTGCGGCATGGCCTTTCCCCGTTTGAAGAGACACTTGGCCAACAGTCTGAGGATAAGAGGCAAAGAAGGAAGGCCCATAGCCAGGGAGACAGACCAGGGACAGACTGCACTTGCTCCCGGTGTGGAAGGGATTGTCACTCCCGGATTGGCCTTTTCAGCCACACTAGACGCTGTGCCAGAACCACCATCCAGAGCGCGATACCATAGTCTTCCGAGACTGAAGGTTGCCAACAACCAATTTATAGTAATTTGCTAATGTTAGGATATTATGGGGATATTTATAATCGGTGGAATTCAGCCTTCCCTGATCACTCGGAGTGACCTTGTGATGTTCTTAAATACCCAAGGTTCAAATGCCTTGGGTATTTGCTTCAGCAAAGGTACGTCAGGGTAGATGGGAACCAATGGGGATGTGAGTCCCCACTGGCAGCATGGTGTGACTTGTCAAAAACCTGATGGTGTGCCTTGACAATTTTAGTGCCTTGTCAGTGTGCCATGAGAGTAAAATGGTTGAAAATCGCTGATCTAGAGTGTTGTAATGACTTTTGGAAATGTGGTCAAATGGAAACAGTTATTTTCACTGTTGGTTGTCCTGCAAAAAAATACAACAGTTTTGGAAAAGATAGCAAAATTGATTTTGGAAGTGTTGAATATTAGATTTGATTTCTGTCTGGCCTTGTTCCTTCTTGCACAGGTTCATGTTAGTCCTTTGTTCAAAGCAGCCGTCATTATTTTACATGATCATAATAGCTTGATTAATTTGGCTAAGTAGTGGGAAGGCATCGATTATCCATAAACCCATGGGAATGGCTAGTGAAATGTGCATATAGGCTATAATGCATATATTAATCTGGTATTTAGACAGGTAGCCCAATCCTAATGGGGCTGCCCGGCCACAATACAGCGGCACCAAAACATCTGCTGCTATATCCCGTGGGGCCAGGGAGGCAGCTGGAGGTCTCCTGAAGGTGAAGTAACAAATGTTGCCTTAACACATGTTGAGCCCTGGCAACCACTATAGGTCTACTTGAATCTGGTCCAGCTCAGTTGCTGGTGCAGATCCAAGTAGAACTATGTAGGGCTTTCAGGTGTGGGAGGGGGGATAGGATGTGCCTCTGTTGCCATCCTCACCCTCCACCCTGCTCTTCCCTGCCCAGTTGTGCCCCTCCCTGCCGCCTCCCTGCACTCCCCCTTCCCCGGAACATTCTCCCGGTCACTCAACAGGGAACTTACTACTGATGGCTCTCAGGGTTTCTCAGACCTGTGCAAAGGTCCAGTGCCTGTCCTCCTTGCTGGCACCTCTGTCATTCTGGCCACTGCAAAGTGCCTTTATCAACAGCTTTAGCAGCTGCTGCAAAGTGCTTTTAACGATACTTTAGCGACAGCTGTCTCCCAATCAGTGCACAGACCTGCACTGGCTTGGGGATGGATCTAAGTATAATCCAGCAGTAAGCAAGAATTATTTTGGGAATTGGGAAGACTTCAGGATGTGTTGGAATGCAACAAACTTGGAATTAGTTTTCATCATTTTGATTTAGGGCAGGGGTCTCCAAACCCCGGCCCATGGGCCAGATGCGGTCCGCAGTGAGCCTCTACTTGGCCCGCAGCCAGCCTCTGGCCCACTCGACTGAACATAACCAGAGCTGTGCTCTGATTGCATCTGGAGGGTGTTCTGAGGGCCGGAGAGGCTGAGTGAATGAGCCCAATCATTCATTTATTCATTCATCTAAGTTCCGTCTCTTTAAATTTTATATTTAAATTTTTTTCTGGCCCTCAGTGCTGCGCCAGATATTTCATGCACCCCTCTGGCCAAAAAGTTTGGAGACTCCTGATTTAGGGCATGTGTCTTAGGCAGTTTTCCAAACGGTGATCCCAGGGAAACCAGTCGGGGAGCCGTGGAATCCTCATGGAAAACCCACCTTCCTATACAATCTAGATTGTAGCCCTAATGGGGAACTGCGGACAAAGGCCCGGTAGGTCAAGGGAGCCACCAGTTGAAAAAGTTTGGTAGCCATTGATCTAAGGCAGTGGTTCCCAAACTTAGGGAGAGTTTTACTCCCCAAGAAAGTCTTTGTGGGGGAAGGACTAGGGCAGCAATACTTTCCCCAGGAGCACATCGTTAACAGAGGTAAAAGGGGGCTATGTTTACTTACTGAGGGCTGCTGGCAGCTGCAGGAATTGCAGGGAGTCCCAAGCAGCTGACTGTAGGTATCCCTGAAGCTTAGAATGTTGAGAAAAACCAATTGCTTGGCGACCCGTTTTTCTCAACATTCTAAGTCAACAATCTAAGCATCAGCGCTCCCTGTAACTCCTGCATCTTCCAGCTGCCCTCAGTAAGTAAAAATAGACCCCTTTCACCCCTCCCCCTTTCCCTGCCCCTTAAAGAGATGGAGGAAGCTTGACACAAGCTGATAGGTCACGACCCACCAGTTTGAGAACCACAGATTTAAGGTATGGAGACTGTCAGAATTATAGAAATCTTTCAGAATAAAGCAAAATGAACAAAATTTATTTTGTAGCTAGTTAAATGAACAGCAGACAGTATATCAAAGGATACAAGTAAAATAGATTTTTAATTTAATAAATGTTAAATTTTGTTTAATAATTGTTTACAGGGTACAGCAGTGTAGACTGTCAATATTGGTTTGATGACAAGGTGGCTGAAAAATGTATGGAATGTGGCAAAATTAGGAAAAAATAGCATGCACTGTACAACTTTATATAGGATCCATGCAAGTTTGGATATCAAATCCTAAATGGAGTAACTTAGAGAGATATTTGTTTAGAGAAGATTTGCTTGACTTGTACTTCTTGATTTAAAGAGCATTATTTTGACAGGTTTAATATTTTGGCTGGTTCATTTGTATCTTTTTATGTGTATACTGTATATCAAAGTATGACACGTATAGTACTGTATTTCATTTGTTTTATCTATGTTATATAGTTTGTCTATATATATTTTCTTATGTATTGTCACTTAATTTTTTTTTAAGAAAAATGAAAAGGAATAGGGTGAATGAAAATGGTACTACAAGAAACTCGTAATATTTTTTTTTATAACCTGGAGCCCAATCATATTCAACTTTCCAGCACTGATGCAGCTGTGCCAATAAGATGTGCCTGCATCCTATGGTGATGCACTATGGTGAGTCACTGAGCTCCTCTCAGTGTAAGAGATTATATGATCCCTTACCTTGGGGCTGTATTGTGGTTGCATTGGTGCTGGAAAGTTAGATAGGATTGCACCCTTGGATTTTCTTTTCAAAGATCAGTTATATGTTTTGCTTGGTTTCTGTGCCATCATGACATACAGAACACGTTAGTCCAATGCATCTTTCCCCACCCTTTACACAGATTATATGTCCAAAGGTAAGTGTGTCTCAATGATTCAAAATACTACAAGGTTTCTGGCATGTCCACTATATGTTCTCTTTAGTCCCAAGCACTCCAAACATTATGTTCTCTCCAAATTTCCTTTTTGTGTGAAAATTTTCCTGCAGTGCTTTGGCCTTTTAAAAGAAATTTTACCCTTTCTACAGTTTGACAACCTGAAACATTATATAATATTGTTTCAAATTGATTGTTTTGAAGGAAAAGAAAGTTATTTTGCATATAACTTTTAATTTAAAATTTTTTCTAACATGTGTGCTTGCTTCAGTGCCTGTTGCTTGGCTCTGTAATTATGTCATTCTTCTTCAGAACAGTATTATAATGCCTGCCGTACTTGTAATGGTGGTTTTCTATTTATAACCAAAGTAAGAAGTAATAAATATAATGTATTTGATTTGGGAGATCTGTTCTCATCTGCTGTAACCGATTGTATGTTCTGAGAAAAAAGGCACTGTAATTTAATGTGGCATTGTATTAAAATCAAATATGTCATTTCATTTGGCAGCCCTTTAGAATCATATCAACAAACAAATAGTGTAGCTTAGCTAATTACTTAATCAGTTAGGGGGGAAAAACCTTATGAAAACTGGTTGCTTCCATAGTAAAGAAAACCTTAATTTTTTTTATTGCATAAAATGGTGCTTTGGTAGTGTTTATTTTTCAGCATAGGGTTTATAAATTACCTCTTGTTTTAAAACCTGTTATAATAAATAGGTTTCTTTCTGAAGTATAATACCTTCGATGGCTAAAAATAACATCACAAAGCATGTTAGTTATATTCTTAATTGTTTTGACCATAGAATTAATTTTAAAGTCAAAGGGGGCATTGCTTTTTCATCATTTCTAGCTCAAAATATTCAGCATGTCACAGATGTTCATGAATAATGTCCATTTAAAACTGTTGGCAAGAGTGCTGGTGAGTTGGCTAGATGAATTAAATGTTGGGGGGATCTGACAGGCAGCACGCTGCTTTGTGATCATTCCAAAGTTCTAATAATCTCCCTCACCTTCTCTGCCTGCCACTAATGAAAGAGAATAGGTGATTGCACCTCAGGCTATGTTCTGCGCCTAATGACTCCTCCAAAGGCAGATTTATGAAGAAAAAATTAACTTTGAATGAGGATTGAATTGGCCCTGACAGTCTGATAGACTGTGACACAGATTCTGTGGCAAAACAGACGTAGCCCTAATTGATTATCAATATTTTAAGCAAAGTGATGAAAATAAGCATTAAGTGATGAGAAACACAGTCTTAATACAGTAGGCAGTGACCAGGATTTGGAGTCTTTGGGGAGGTTGCTTCTAATTGCCATTACTGAGCTTTATCTGTCAATTTTTACTGATTCCTTCCTAACATTCATTGTCTCTTTTTGTGTATCTTTTCCCTCATTACGGATCTGTGATTGGAATGTTAATATTCCTGATATATCTGCTGTTTCTCTAAGTTTTTTTTTTTCTTAAGTCTCTGCTGTTTAAGTTGTTTGGATGTAAAAGTAGCTTTTCATATTTCTCAGTATGAAGTTTTTGCACAGGTTTTTAAATCTGGAATGAATTTTTTGCTTGTTTTTTTTACCGTGTATTATATTTTGTGCATCACCACGTATCTTTGGCACATTTAGAAAGGGATACCATTTGAAAATGTAAAGTTTGATAAGATGCTCAATGCAATCAAAGTTTGCTAACTTTCCTTCAGTAGAACACAGTAAATAAAAAAATTGCAAATCACTCTGTGAAAGAGTTGATCCTTATTAGAAATAAAGTTTCCTAAGGCATATGAGAATGAATCATTGCTGTCCTTTTTGCCAGTAGGAATAATACCTGCCCTTTGGAAAAGCAAAAGATGTTCCAGCCAAGGGGCAATACTAATAATTAAGGAATTTTGCAACTTTATGGCTGATTTTCAGTGTCGCACTGAACTGTAACTTAATTGGTTCAGGATTACTTCTTGTATTCAAGTGCTTCCCTTCATGTTTAAGGGGAGGAAATTTGCAAGTTCCTGTCCTAATTTAAAATAAAGGGAAGAAGGGTGCCCAATTTTGAGTGGTTTTAGGATCAGAACTATGCACAACTAGGATCAGAAAATGCACATTTCCTCCCCTTTCTCATGAAGAGGAGAGAGGGGAGCATATGTCACAGTGCAAAACTTTAAACAGTCACAAGGGACTCCTGTACACCTTTTCTTTGGAATAAGCCCCATTAAACATAACGGGACTTACTCCTGAGTAGACATGCCTAGGATTGTGCTGTCACTCTTATTTGATGAATATCCAGAATTACGAAGTTTAACTAGTGACCATTAGGTGATTATGCCAGTTAATTGAGACAATCCTAGCATTTTCAGATGTTTGTCAGATGTGTATGAGGTTACAAACATTCCCTTGTGTTTGTCCTGGATTTCCGTATTTTAGATATCGTTATGATTTTATATAACTAATGGAATAAATATTCTTTCATCTGTGAGATGCTTTGAGGAGGTATTGGATAAGTTCAAATACACAGATAAATGTGCACTGAACCACTCAAGGTATTGCACAGTATCATACGCTCACGATTGTTGTTTGCCGTAATGCTCCTATATATGCATTTTATGTGTACAGTAGAAATGTGCTGTATACATAGCTAGTATATGATCTTGGAAGTCTGTGCTGTGCTTCTTCGCATTATAATAATGGCATAAAAATTAGGAAAGTCTTCCACAAGCCTTGATACATGTAATATATTTGTAATATATTGCAGAAAAATGACATGTAAATTAAATATTATCTGGTAATTAGTAATAGATTTTATTGGGATTTTAGCAATTTGCTTAAAGCTTTAATAAGTGTAAAAATGCTTGTTTGCATCTGACTAAAAAGAGAAAAAGAATCTAACATGACCACCTGAGGACTGATCATTATTGGAGGGAGGGAGTTCCTAACTACTGTACTTTTGTATAATGAAATCCATTACCTAATTGTTTTGTTCACAGTTTTTTCCATCACATTATCTTATCAATTCTGCATCCCTCCTGCTATTCCAAACCAGTTGGTAATTACCTGTGTTTGGATGCCACTCTGCCCTTTGGAAAAGGCACACAATGGAATAGTTTCAGTTTTCTTTTTACCTAAATTCAATATAATGCTTATACTGGTACAATAATAGGAAAATAGACTAGTTGTGGGCAGCTGTGTCAGTGCTTTTATGCAGACACGTGCTTTTTCAACAGGCACTTTGGCAGAGGCAGTGGACCAGCAAAAACCAGATGTTTTGATTTAAATCCGTTTCAGCTTAAGTGCAAACCACTGGAACCTTATCTATAAGTAAGTACGGGACTCAGGCTACAATCCTATAAACACTCACCTGGGAGTAAGTCTTATTGAACTTACTATGGGACTTACTGCTGAGTAGTTATGCATGGGTTCGTTCTGTTAGTGTAGTTTTTTTTTCTTTTTAGAGGACGCACTGTGTAAATAATGATCAAGATGCCCCTGACAACCCCTAATAATAGCAGGATATTTTTTCATCTAGATCTTTCAGAAATGCAATTTTTAAACCCAAGATTCTGGATTTATATTACAAAATAAATAGTGTACACTCAGCAAGAAAAATGTGGGAATATATTATACAGTGGGTATTTAGCTAATATTCAGACAAGTTTTAAGTCTTATTTCTAGGAAGAAAATTGTTCTTTCAATCTGTTGCTCTGTCTCATAGTGACAACTTCTGTTACATTGCTACATTCTTTTCTGAATTGTTTTGAAACATGTGCTACGTACCTGTTAAATTTCAATTATTAGATGTCAAAATTATGGATAAAATGGTACATTGGTTTCCAGCACACACACTTAGGGATAAATGGTGTTGATGTTTTTGTTTTGTTTTCCTTTTTTTCTTTTTTAAATTGGTTATCAGTTTAACCTGAAAAGATAGCTCCATGAAAAATAAATTTACTTTACTATATTGTGAGGAAATGTAATTCAGATGAATCATACCTGCTTTTTCTAAAACAACACTTTTTTCTAATGCCATTTTAAATAAAAGAACTATATTTTTATTAAAAGTATCCTTTGCTGTTGCTTAATTTTATTCCAACATATATTTTCTAAGCTGAAATCATTCATGGTACAAATCAAAAGGTTTTAGTTCAACTTAATACCTCAAGATTAGACAAACCCCGATAATGAGTGCTTTATCTGTCATCTCATTTGTTTCATTCCAGTAGACAACACAGTATGGTTAAATGCAGAAATAAATTATTCTAGCTGCGCCATCTAGTGAATATCCAACTCTTTGTGGGTGGCACCTTTGTGATTGCATCAGTAGAAGCTAGAAAAAGTCATATAAAAAGAACCAAATATTTAGTAGTAATGCTCTCCCTTTTAATATTTGTTTTATTTCCAAATATCTGGTGGTGTGTGTTAATTTTCCTAAATATTAAATTCCAAGCAGAAGTTGTAGTACAACTGTTTATTTGTGTGTGTGTACACAAATAATACTGTGCAGACTAAAGCGTTACTGGTTTTTCACTTTTTTTGATAAAAGAAAGAAAAGATGTCCCATTGCATTCCTATTTTAAATCTTTTTTCACAGTAGAAAAACCTTATAATCGCATGAATACAAAAGTACTGGGAGACTGTAAAAAATTGTAAAAAAAAAACACGAAAAGGGGGTGGAATTCCTTACTGAATAATATGTATGAATTTAATTTATAGTGCTATAGGAACCTCAACACAAATGCAGATATTTAATCTGTAAAATTAAAGCAAGCAATTTACATATAAGGTGATTTGTATCTACAGAAAATGTTGCTTGAAGATTTATTTTAACCAACTCAAGACTTATTTTTAACTTATAGCTTTATACTTATATGTGTATATATTGCTGCTGAAGTAAAACCCCTGAAGCATTGTGTGTGTGTGTGTGTGTGTGTGTGTGTGTGTGTGTAAAACATAGTATGAAGTAATGATCTACACTTTATAGCCCAGCTTCTCTGAGAAAAAGACTTAATAGTCTCACTTAGCAAATTAGCACTGCAGTTCTATGCATGTTTACTCAGAAGTGGGTCCCAGGTGAATGCACGTAATCTTAAACTGCAGTCTAAATTGGATAAGAAAGTAAGTACTTTTACTCCTTAAACACATTAGGGAAGAAGGCCCTTTAATATCTACATCATTCAAAAACCAAACTCTGAGATCAATTGACTTGGATAAGTTTACACTTTGTTCAGTTGCTTCATTTAAGTACCTGTGCTTACCCTCAGTGGGTAGGGCTGCAAATTTATGTCTTTCTAGTGGCATAAACAAACATACAAACATGCAAATGAAAGTGTTTGTGTATTTTCATTACCTTTGTTTCATTCAACCTCTTCAATTATATAGTTTGGTCGTTTATGTTTCTCACGTATACAATGATGCATGTATTGAGAAGGGTGGTTTATTATGGTTATTGTTGTTGGCATCCTTCAGTCTCGGAAGACTATGGTGTCACGCTCTGAATGGTGGTTGTGGAACAGTGTCCTCTCCAGTGCGCGAAGCCTGGGTAAAGTAGGTATGGAGGATAGGCTGTTACCCATGCAGCAAATCTCCACGTCGCTGGAATGGTCCAATGGTCGCAGAGGCCAATACGGTTGGTTCCAGTGGCGTCGCAGGAGTTGCCAGAACGTGACTGTGTTCAGCCATGAACTGCCTCAGGGACTCCGGCTCCGGATTTTGCCTCGAAGTTGACTCCTGAAGCCTTTTCCATAACTGGATGTAGTCACAAGGCAGTGGAGGTTTGGGATCAGAGTTTTCCTTCTCTCAGATGAGCTGCCTTCCCAGGCTGACGAGTCCCATCTACCCGGTGGCTGTTCAGTCGCCTCTTACGACAAGTACAGCCAAACTGAGGGCCTATTCTTATCCCCAGCCCCCAGGGGAATTATGGTTATATTTATGGTTATTTATAACTATGGTTATTCTGTGTATGACTAATTATAACACGAATGATTGTAATCTTCCAAGGATTGGACTTTTGTGGAATTGTTGATGATGACCAGTTTTATATATGATCAAATGGAGAAATGCTGAAATATACTATGCATGCTGTTTGGAACGTTAATTATAAGGCCATAATTACACTTATATTTATTTCTATTGCTGAATGCTTTAAGTGTTCATAGTTTCCCTGGTGCAGATGGGAGCATTCCTGACAGATGGGAATGTCCCTCGTTGCATCCTATAGGCAGGTCAAAACCCATAGGGTGGAGCTCACGGGGACCAGGACCCAGATCGTTCCTGCCTCGCACACAGGCTGGTTGCCTTTTGGAGCTCTCCTGCACAGCGCGCCTTTTTTCTCCTCTCCCGTGCCTTCTCCTCCCCCTCTCCTCGGGCTCGTCGGCTGGGGTGGCGGGAGGCTTTTTCCGGAGCAGGCAGTCACGCTCCACTCAGCAGTGCTTCCAACCTGCCTCCATGCCTTGCCGCTCCGAGGTCCCTGAAGCGCAGCAGCCCCGCGCCCACCTCCAGGGACGCAGCAGCAGCAGCCATTTTGGCGCGCCTGGTCCGCGCCTCTCAGAGGTGGCTGCAGGGAAGGGGGGCTGCGAATTTCCCTCCCCCAGGTCTCCCCAGCGCTAACGCAGCATCCTGGGTGAGACCAGGCAGACCCCGTCCACAAATCTTGAGTGCCCAGGTCTGCCCCACGAACCCCAGCTTCAGGCGCCTCCACGGAGGGGCAGGCACCATTTTGTGCTGCCTGCTGCTGCCTGCTGGTACCTGCTGGTGCCTGGTCCGGCCTTTCCCGCCAAAACTGTAAGTTTTAACTGTAACCAGCAAGGGTTGGGAAACCATTTTAGGGACCTTGTTTGTGTCTTGGCTCTGGCTGGTACAACTGTTGGGAGACCTGGTCTGGGTGAATTTTGAAGTACCCCCTTTTGTGTCTTGGTTTAGGCTGTTAAATTGTTGGGTGTTTTTTGGCCCCTGCCCCCAATCAATCAATCAATCAATCAATCAATCAATCAATAAAAATTTTAGCTGCTATTTTTTTCTGCTGAACTCACCATGTCTTCTGATGCGAGTTCTGAGTCCATCCTGCCTGACCTGGACACTTCACGTATACCCAGATTAGCCAGATCTCTGGCACCCACTCGCAAGGCACCCAAGACTCCTGCAGCCCCTTCTTCCATAGGGAGCGCAGACAGAGAACACATTATGCAATGGCTGGAGGGACTAATAGATGCCAGGTTGGCTGCACATAGTTCTGCCGCTCAACCATGGCAGTCCTCCAATGACGGGCAAGGCTAAACGTCTCAGAACCCCTCCCTGCCCACCCTTAGCCCTGCAGGGGTCTGATTTTTGTGCTGCCTCAGACTCTGATGTCCCCAGGCGTAAGAAAAGGTGTAAGACTGTTTCTCTAAGCCACAGGGAGCCACACATGCTGCCAAGTCCAAGCGCTCACCAGTTGCTGCTATGGGACATGGGGGCCTTGAACTCAGTTCTTCTGAGGAACACTCCTATAGAGAAGAATTGTCTGGCGAGGACCAAAGAGGTGCTGACTCCAGCATGAATCACCTTTTTCCAGCAGAATTACTACCCAGGGTGTTGGAGAAAGTAATCAGAGCCTTGAGCCTCAGTGCATCCACAGATGAATCTGGCTCGGCTGCACTGTCCTCCACTTCAGGTCGGCCTCTGTTTCCCCAAGGGCCCCTCCGCCAGGTGGAAATCCCTTTCCCTGAGGCCTTCCTTAAAGTGATGGAATCTGAGTCGAAAACACCTTTGCATGGCAGGAGGGATGCTAGATTAGTCAACAAATTCTACTCCCTCCCCAAAGAGATTCTTGAGAAAATTAGGACATCTTCCGTGGATGCCCCAGTGGCAGCTTTGGCCACCAATGCTATCATTCCATCCGAAAGGGAGGGGGGACCTCGAGATCCCTCTGATAAGAGGTTCGAGGCCACTCTTAAAAGAACCTTCGAAACCTCCTCCTTTGCCCTAAGAGCGGCAGTGAGCAATTCTATCTTTGCGAGGGCCACTTTTCTTTGGATTGATGAGCTCTCTAACTCCAACCCTTCTCTTCCTAAGGCTGTCAAGGACTTGCTCAAAAAGATCTCCCTGGCAGTAGCATTCACAGCCAACTCCTCCCTGGACACTTTCCAGTTCTCGTCCAGGGCCATGGCCTCCAACGTAGTGGCTAGACGCAACTTGTGGCTTCACTCTTGGGACGCAGATCCTGGTTCGCAAAGCAGGCTGGTAGGTACCCCCTTTCGGGGGTAAGCTATTCGGTCGGGGGTAAGCTATTCGGTCAGTCTCTTGAACCTGTTCTGGTGGAAAATAGGGACAAGCGAAAGGTCTTGCCTTCTGCACCCAAAAGTTAGGTAAAATTCAGACCCATTCCGCCTTTTCGCTCCTTTCGTGTCTCAGGCAAACCCAGAGAACAAGCTCGATTCAAGCCTAGGTGGCACAAGAGCAGGTTTTCCCAGAAACAGGGAAAATTCCTCCCTTCTCAGGGGGCCAATTCACATCCCAGGTCCTCCAAGGACAAATCTGAATGACACCAGACCTCCTTCCCCCTCAGTTCCAGTCTGTGCGCGGCTTCTGCAATTCGCCCCTCTCTGGCATCAAATCACTTCGGATGCCTGGGTTCTGGAAACCATCTCCAGAGGTTACTCTCTAAAATTTCTCAGGAAACCTCAAGACAGGTTCTGGCAGATCCCCCCTTCCAGGGTTCCTGCAAAGCACTCTGCCATGCTAGAAGCCATCAACCACCTCCTCACCATAGGGGCGGTAGAGGAGGTTCTGATACCGGAAAGGAACGCGGGGGTCTATTCAGTCATTTTCCTAGTGCCAAAACGAAATGGAGAAATGCAGGGGATCCTAGATCTAAAATGGCTGAATTTGTTTCTGGTCAAATGGAAATTCAAGATGGAAACAATCCAGACTATTTCCTCAGCCCTTCAGATGGGAGACTACCTTCCTTCCATTGACCTATTAGAGGTGTACTTTCATATTCCCATCCTCAGTGAACACCGGAGATACCTGAGGTTCTCCTGCAGTTCCTTTCACCTGCAGTACCGTGCTCTCCCTTTCGGGTTGGCCACCTCTCCCAGGGTGTTCACCAAAGTCCTAGTTACCCTGATAGCACACCTCAGGCTACAGGGTCTGCATCTTTTCCCTTACCTGGATGACATCCTGATTAAAGCATCATCCAGAGATTTAGCTCAGTCGCACACTACCCTTATAGTACGGTGCCTCAGGCAATATGGGTTTGTCATCAACAAATCCAAGAGCATCCTGACACCCTCACAAGTACTGGAACATCTGGGTGTTCAGTTCGACACCCAGAGTTTCCGAGCTTTCCTATCACAGGACAGACAACACAAGATCCTTCAATTGCTTCACAAGTTTATGAGGGACACACACCCCAAACTATTATCACTTGCCAGGCTTCAGGGGATGCTAATCTTGTGCCTCCAACTAGTCAACTGGGCATGTTTTCACACTCGGAAACTGCAGCAGTTTCTGTCCCCTTATGCAAAGCTAATAGAGAGATGGTCAGCTCAGGCTTCAGGTCCCCTTGTCTCTAAAGAGGGACCTACAATGGTGGATGACCGACAACCGGTTAGCCCAAGGGGTCAGTCTTCACATTCATCCCAAACTAGTTCTTACCACAGAAGCCAGTCTGTTAGGATGGGGGGCCCATCTGAATGGGAGACTGGTTCAGGGGCGTTGGTCCTCTCAGGAAGCATCCCTCAGCATCAATCTGCTGGAATTGAGAGTGATCCGGCTAGCTCTTGGCCATTTCAAGCCTCTTGTCCTTCAAGAACACATTCTAGTCAGGACCAACAATATGTCAGCCAAAGCCTACCTGAACCACCAAGGGGGGGGGGGTCACGGTCAAGGCAACCTATGAGGGAGGCAAGCCTGATCCTTCAGTGGGCAGAAAGAAATCTTCTATCTCTAAGTGCCCAACACCTGGCGGGAAAATCAAATGTAGAGGCGGGTTGACTAAGCCGGAGAAGGCTTGCAGAGGCAGAATGGGGTCTGCATCCTCAAACCTTCTCAGAAATTGCAGCCCGCTTCAGCATACCAATCCTGGATCTGTTTGCCACAAGCGAAAATGCCCAAGTGGAAAGGTTCTTTTCTAGGATGGAGGATCTGAGGGCGGAGGCAATCGATGCTCTTTCGACCCCTTAGCCCAAGGGTCTTCTTTACACTTTCCCCCCGGTTCCTCTTCTGGCACAGGTGCTCAGACGAATAAGGCTGTACAAGATGACAAGGCTGTATAAGGTGGTCCTAGTCGCCCCAAACTGGCCAAGGCGACCCTGGTATCCAGAACTTCGACAGTTGTCAGTTCTCCCCCCTTGGAAAATTCCTCACCGGGCAGATCTTCTCTCCCAGGGCCCACTACATCATCCACAGTCACACAGGTTCCATCTGACTGCGTGGAAGTTGGAAGGCTAGAGCTTAAATGTCTAGGTTTCTAGCTTAAATGTCTGAGAGGGTCATCTCCACCATGTTATCCTCTAGACGGTCTTCCACGAGAAGGGTTTATAGAACCACATGGAAGAGGTTTCGTTCGTGGTGTAGAGAAAAGGATCTTGACCCCAGCTCCCCGTCAGTTTCTGTTATTCTTGACTTCCTGCAGGACAGGCTGGAGAAGGGCCTCAAGACTTCCACCCTGCGGCTCCTTGTGGCAGCAGTTCAAGGCACCCTGGAAGGCCATCTCTCTCTACTGATGCACCCCCATGTTAAGCATTTTTTAAAGGGGGTGGCTCTTCTTAATCCTCCCCCCATTCATAGGGTACCAACCTGGGACCTTTTCAAAGTTCTTACAGCTCTATCTAGTGCCCCCTTTGAGCCTCTGGCTACAATTCATTTAAAAATGATCTTCATAAAGACTGCCTTCCTTGTGGCTATCACCTCTGCTCATAGAGTTTCGAAACTGGGAGCCCTATCTATTCATCCCAAATTCTGCATTTTTCATAAAGACAGTGTGGTTTTCCAGACCAACCTGTCTTTCTTGCCCAAAGTCAATTCGATTTTCCACCAGCAACAAGAACTAGTCCTGCCGTCCTTTTGTCCGAATCCCAAACATCCAGGAGAGAGGTCCTGACACATGCTGGATGTACATAGGGCTATCAGATTCTATACAGAGCGCACTAAATCTTTTAGAAAGACTGATGCTCTATTCATAGCCTACCAGGGTAGGACACTAGGAAGGAAAGTCTCTCCCGTGACTCTGGCTAGGTGGTTGATAACATGCATTTCTCAGGCCTATGAAGCTTTGGGATTCCAACCTCCTGAAGGGATTCTAGCCCATTCGTTGAGGGGGGCAGCCACTTCGGCCGCCTTCAATGGCATTGCCTCCTTGTCTGAGATCTGTCGAGCAGCCACTTGGTCATCACCTCATACCTTTCTGAAGCACTATAAAGTTAGCTCTCACACCTCTGTGGATGCTGCCTTTGGACGTAAAGTCCTCCAAAAGGTGCTTAAGGTTTAAGGTGTTCTGTCTCTGATCCCGCCTAACTCAGGGATTACTGCTCAGGGAGATCCCATCTGTCAGGAATGCCCCCGTCTCCACCAGGGAAATGTGGAGTTTATGGCTTACCTTGGTAAGTCCTGTTCCTGGTGGAGACAGGGGGTATTCCGCCCTCCCGTTTTTTTCTATTCTCGTTGGACTCAGCACCTTTCTTGTCCAGTTTGAGGTTTGAACACACAATGAGGGGTTAGTTTTTGCTTGTTTGGGGTTTACTGCACTTTCGTTTTTCTATCCTGGGTGTCTCTTCACCGTTTTTTGTCCAAAGTTAACCTTTTCCACGTTACGAAATTGTTTTTTCTGAGGACTGTGACTCGGCTATTAGTCTGGGTCCTGGTCCCCATGCACAGGGAGTTCCACCCTTTGGGTTTTGACCTGCCTACAGGATGTGATGAGGGACATTCCCATCTGTCAGGAATACCCCCTGTCTCCACCAGGAACAGGACTTACCAAGGTAAGCCATAAACTCCTGATTTTCTCCATGTTCTGGAGACTTATTGGCCTCTTTAGTTGAACAGCCATCTGAATCCAAGTTACTATATTAACTTAACTCGGCAACTTTAGGAAAAGTAGGCAGGATAGCTTCTAGATCAGTGGTTCTCAACCTTTTAGCACCAGGAGCCACTTTACAGAATGAGAATCTGTCGGGACCCACCAGAAGTGATGTCATGACCAGAAGTGACATCATCAAGCAGGAAATTTTTTAACAATCCTAGGCTGCAATCCTACCCACACTTACCCAGTAGTAAGTCCCATTTACTATCATTGTTAAAAGCATATACAGAGTAGTCTGTTAAAAGTACAGATATGTAACTTTCCCCAAATGCAGTCACATACCATGGAAGCATCAAGTCTGATATATTAAAAATAAAATATTGAAATGAATGGGGACCCACCTGAAATTGGCTCACGACCTGGAAACAGTGTTCTAGATATTACTGTTACTATGGTGATCTTGTACTTAAAATTGATACACAGTCCACCTAAAATGTAAACACCTAATTTCTACTGAATGCAATGGGAGAAAATGCTTATTCCTTTTTTAAAGTTCTAGTATGTCATCTGTTTGGACAAGCTGTGTTTCTGTATTAATCCTATCTATGCTAAAATAAATGATGCATTTCCTTGATATGCCAAATCTCTTCTTATTCATCCAAAAATCAGTTTTGAGGACTTTGTCAGCAGTCCTGCAACTTAGGCCAGCAGTGACAGCTCACACGGAAGCTGGTTTAAAATCAATTAAATGTATGTCTTTGTTAATGTACGTATATGTGCGCATATGTCTATGGTATGTTTCTTCATTATGCGATTGTATTGGGTGAAGTAGACTCTTGCCTACAAAATCTCATGTTACAGAAAAATGGTTAATCTTAATGATACTGTAAGATTATAGTTTTCTCCCAAAAGTTATTCCAGATGTTGAACTTCACAGAAGCTCCAAAACTGTAATTGCCTCTCTGATGCTTTTGTAGCTCAGCCCCCGAAAATTATTTTGTCAAAAGAGTTTCAAGACCTGCAGGTCTGTCATAGAAGTGTGGGGCAACTGCAGTTGAATTAATATTGTTGCATCCTTAGGCTTATGCATTTTGGCAAACTGTGGTGTGGTACTCTTGTGCTAGGGCAGTGGAACTCTGTTACCACTTCTGGTCATATTGTGTCACTTATGAAATATTGGGCGTACATTGGGCGTACAAATATGACTCTATGCACATACCATATATGCATAGGTTTGGAAGAGAGAGGATTGCCTGCAAATTATGGCTGGCTACCAAGACCAGTTTAACCTTTTGGCTACTGATCAGTAAACGCAATAAGGCTCTGCTGCATTCAGTTACACATGCAATGTGTGGAACATCCAGTGTTATACACCCTATGTTGTGGAACATTTTTAAGTTGTGTAAGATGTGTTATATTTTTGCCCTCTAGTAAATTATTTATTTGTATGAGAAATGTTCATGCGTTCTTAAGGGCTGTTAGAGTACTCCCAATAAGACTGAAATCAATGAGAAAAGTAATTTTAGACTGCCGTGACTTGCTCTAAGGTGTATCCCCTACAATAATGCATGTGCTAGCCCTGGAAGCAAGATTTGCTGGCAATAGGCGATTCATTGCAAGGAGACTTTGGGGGAGCAAGTGATCTTTTCCTAGCTTTGCAGTCACTCAGTTGCCAACCTGGTAAGCTGAGGGATGAGGGGAATGGGGAGAGAGAGAGAGAGGCAGGCAAGGCAGGGCTGGCTGGCTGGCAGGAGATGGAAAGAAAGAAATGGTCTGGCAGGAGAACATAGAGAAGTGGTGCGGGGGGGGATAAGCCATAGGTGACATGATGTGCATGACTTTTGCCCCATGACCTGTCCAGCTAAATGCCGAACCTGTAAGTACATACTCTGAAACAAATGGTTGTGCATTATCTGCATTGGTGAAGTATATGCACACTAAGGGGCAGTACCAAAGTGTGCAGAGCTTTGCTGAACTAAACATGCAAGTACAGAATTACCAATTTCTTGCCACACACACACGCACCACTGTATTTCTCAAGAAATCATTCCTGCCCTTCTGGATGAATGCTGAAGGGAAAATCACAGGAAGCAGTAATCCAGACTTGTCACGAGTTAGCAGTTTCATGGTGTTCTGTATGCAACAAGAATTATAATTGCAAAGAGCAGTTTGATCTTCAGTGCTTGACATTATTGCTATGGATTAAAAGCAAAGATATATCTGGATTTGGATGTTTAAATACTTGTAGCCTTTTCCCAGTATTATGCTTTAAAACTAACAAAAGGGTTTATTCCTCTGAATTCTATGAGCTGCACTGTATTAGCATCTTAGATTTGAGGGGCGGGGGAAGATCCCTGTGTCAGTTGGGCCTGGTGTTGCATGGCGTCAACCTAGCTGTCAATCAGGAAATCCCCAGTTCATATCTCACCTGTGCCATGAAACACATAGGTGGCTGTGATGTGCAAAGGGTGTATGGGAATGGGGAAGAGTTAAATAACCATGTAAGGCAGAACCCACCTCCTCCCCTGGCTATTATTCCCCTCATACAGTTCTTTAAATAACACCATTCGGGGATTCTAAAATTCTACCCATTTTATTAACGTTTAAGGAAGTGCCTTTTTAATTTTAATGGGGGGAAGGGCTCCTTCAAAAACCTATCCCCTTTCCCATTGTGGAATCCTTCAGTAAATGTTTGCCACCATATACTAAAATCCTTTTCCTGGTAAGAAATCAACATGGGAGTGATCCCCTAACCCAATATTAAACTGAATGTATCAAGACAAACATTCATAATTAAATAAAAGAGGTTGGTTTATTTACTTAGATATTCTATTGCTTATAATGCCAACCCACAAGAATGTCCAGATTCAATGTCAAGTTCAACCCCCAATTTAGATAGCCAATTAACTCTTCACATCTCCACTTCAGTCACATTTTAGGGCTTGTCTGGAAAGTATGTCGGCTTCACACCTTCAGGCAGATCCTGCACTCTATAAGCTCCTTCCTGAAGTCTTTCCTAAAGTTCTCACACTAAAGACCTCAGGACATTTTTGACCCAAAGTAACAGCTAAGTAGTCAGTTCCAGCTCTCCATTCAGAAGTGGCTTCTAGGAAGGTTTCCTTAAACTCTGTCCCCCAGCTAAGTGATTTTCAGGCACAAGTTCCTCTTCTAGTTCTCTGAGCAACAATGCTGCTCAAATTCCGGCAACAGTACCCACCTCCCTCACTGGCTCAGCTATCCTTTAACTCCTCCCCCCCATCTTTGTACAGCAGGATGACATGGCTACATTGGCATTGGAAAATTAAGATTGAGCTATTATTTTACAGGGTTATTGTGGGAAACGTGTTGCCAACACTGTTCATTCACACATACATGTGTGTTCCTACATGTGTCGTGTGTACATGCATGCACACACACAATAATGTAAATTGAACCAAATTGCAAATAGAAATTAGCAATACTTCTAGAGCGAGAAGCAGTGTCTGACAGTTTTGGGATTATTGACATGGATGAGCTATGCCAGTGACCTCGAAGTGCCTCAGAATTAGGCTATCAGTAACCATGAGACTGAGCTTTTCAAAAGAAGATAGTTTATTAAATAATATAAGCAAACAAGAAAAAGACACCTTTACTATCAGTTACTTTGCTTAGGAGATCAGTTACAGAGTTCTAAATGGTTGCAAGTGAAAAATACTTGTGGGGCAGGAGAAAGTGAGAAGGAACTGTTATGAGGATCAAAAAGGAGGAGTGATTACCAATCCTATTCTAGGGCAGGTTTTGAGCATGAAATCTGTCAAGCAGCAAGGGCAGGGATGCAAGATTCCAGATCCCAGGGGAGAAAAATGCAGCAAAAAGATGATTCTTTGAACTTGAAAGATAGCTCCTCCAAGGATGAGGGCAGCTATCAGGGCAAGAGGGCTCAGGAATAGTTTTCCTGACTGCTAGACAGTGTTACCAAGCAAAAATGTCGTGGCCTTCAGCAGAGAAGAAAGCTCTACCAAAGTGGAGGGAGTCCCTGTGAGGAACAGATCATCAAAACACAGAGCAGGGTGGACACATTGGCAAACGGCAAGATGAAGAAAATGTTCCGCAACATGAACACTTCCCCGAGAAATGCAGCCTAATATGGAGGTTTCTGCTGGTTTCCAAATATGCAGTATGGACTTCTAGATAGTTTAAAAGTGACAAGATTGCTCACTGTGAAAATCTTCAAGGGACAGGGAGGAACCCAAAATGGAGTAGGCTTCTATGAAGAAAGAAGCCTCAAAGCACAGCATGGACACTTCTAGAGCAGTGGTTCTCAAACTTTTAACACCAGGACCCACTTTTTAGAATGAGAATCTGTCAGGACCAACCAGAAATGATACCATGACCAGAAGTGACACCATCAATCAGGAAATTTTTTAGCAATCCTAGGTTGCAATTCTACCCACACTTAACCAGGAGTAAGTCCCACTGACTATCGTTGTTAAAAGCATATACATAGTAGCCTGTTAAAAGTACAGGTCTGTCACATTTCCCCAAATGCAGTCACATACCATGATAGCATCAAGTCTAATATATTAAAAATAAAATATTGA
The DNA here is from genome assembly GCF_035046505.1 of Tiliqua scincoides. Lineage (NCBI taxonomy): Eukaryota > Metazoa > Chordata > Lepidosauria > Squamata > Scincidae > Tiliqua > Tiliqua scincoides. The sequence continues at coordinate 218,366,583 of NC_089823.1, forward strand.
AATGAATGGGGACCCACTTAGTGGGTCCCGACTCGCAGAATGAGAAACACAGTAGGGCAAAGTGACAAAGTTCTGCCACCAGAACAGAGGTAGTTACAGGACTTTGCATAAAGAAAACAAAAGCATTTCTGGGTAAACAAATGCGTTTTTAGCTTCTCTTTGGGCGTGCAGCATAAGGTTGCTGTCCTTCCAGAAGCACACAAAAGGCTTGAATGTTTTCCAATTGGAGAAGTTGCCCCCAGGCTCCGGTCATTGATGGGAAAGACTTCTTGGCGTGGGAATCTGAAATAAATTGTCTGATGGCCTGGCCACTTGGCAGTTTGAAAGTTAGGGCCCAATCCTAACCAACTTCCCAGCACCAATGCAGCCCCAAGGTAAAGGAACAAACATTCCCTTACCTTGAGGAAGCCTCCTTGACTGTCGTCCCACTGCAGGATGGGGTGCATGCCCCATTAGCACAGCTATGTCAGTGCTGGAAAGTTGGAAAGGATTGGGAGCTTAATTTATTATGCAGCAGGACTTTTACTTGCAGCAAAGATCTACAAAGATATAGCACCCAAATTGCATTACCCTGGGGGAAAACAGATGCCCTCAGCACCACAGCATTTCTTCCTCTTGATGCCCCTGAAAACATGATCTCTCCTGAAAGTTCATCATGACATGGCTGCCTTGCAGAGCTAAGTCCTGCTTGGATCTCAGAAATGCCAGCCAGAAACCAAGATGGAGTTAGGTTAGGCTGCACACATGTTGGGAAAAAGATGATGTTTATAACATTTGCATCAATAAATGTGAAGTGCTTTGCACACTCAGAATGTGCTATACAGATCTTAAGTATTGTCAATCCTTTACTTGGAAACAATTTCACTTATTTCAGTATGCTACCAAAGAAGTAGGCTAGGCATTTTGGTTTATAGGCAACATTAAATCATAAGTATTTTAAGATTCTTATACTTGTTACTCTTTTGCTGCCATACTCAAAAAACGATCTGAGAAAAGAACATAAATGTGCCCTTTAAAATATCTTAGGTACTTGTACATAGAAGTCTAGGAAATTGGCAGAGCATAGGTTCTAGTTAACCAAAAGTACATGCTTAGCCATGAGATAACAATCTCTTTTTCTAACATGATTTAGCTATTTTTCAAAAATTTAATGAACTGCTCCTATGCAGAGAACAAATCAGTTCTGGAAGAGCAAACTGGCATAGTGGAATAAATAAATCAAATTTAAGCCTGGTAGTTTATTTAATCTAAATTTTGCCTGGTTGGCCCAAGAGCTATATATAAGCAATCTATCTTGTGTTGATAATGGAAGATCTTGAAACCCACCTAATGTTTGCATTATTAAATTTCAGCCTAATGAGCTTTGCTAATACATATTGAAGATGGTTGTAAGAAGTAGAATGTGAATCTGAGCAGGATAATTTGGAAGAAACATAAGCTGAGCATTTTACATGACTCAAGGGGGTATAGCTACAATTACACATATAACCAAAATTGAATTTAAATGGAATTTCTATTATCCTTGCCCTGTTACTAGCAAGAATAAAGTGTAAATGAAGTAAAAGTCTTTACAAATACTGGTGGTTTGTTTTTATTATCTAATTTAATAGATTCTTGTAAAGATATTGCTGGCAGAAAAGTTTTAATATTTCATGACTTTAAATGTAGTCTAAGTGTGTCTAAAAGCTTATAAATGGAAACAGATGTCTCTGTAATTGCTTCTACCATTTCAGAACATCAGTATTTGTCTGTTTTACAGAGGTGTAGCTACTGATTGCAGAGACACCTCAGACTTTGAAAGTTTTGGTCATATGGCATTCATGTCCTTCAAACTTACTTCATCAATTGAATATTCATATAATTAATACATTGGTACAGTAAGCTATTCTTGAAAAATTGAACTCTTGCTTCAAACTAAGCTTATTATGGATTTATTGTACAGTAAGGCCTAGTCTAAAGTCTTAACAGCCCTTATTTTGGTTCTTTATCTTTTCACAAGGCAATACTTTTAAAAATGTAATATTTCATCAAGTGTAATGCTATTAGAGACTTATTTTCACTAAATTCACTCATCAGGCAGTGAGATGGCAATAAAAGAGAATGGCCCCTTAGAGACATTAATGCTTCGGAATAAATGATCTGCTAGAACAGAAATTTAATTAATTTACAGAGTATATTGATAGTCCCTTGTTACTGTGCTGTATATTTTTAATCTTCTTTAACATCTGTAGTATAGTGTTTAAAACCCCTGCAGTTGAGCAACTTGTAGATAATTAAGTAATAAGGGAAGTGGTTTCTAAAGGAAAGAAGATTCTTTATAGAAGATGCTGATAACATGAATTAAATATTGCTGCTATGATTTGCACTGAAGAAAAAAAAACTGAGGCCCCAATCCATAGAGTAACACTTTGCACAAGGAAACAGAAAGCACCACAAGGCTTCTGCAGGGGTGCAAAATCTCCCATGTGCATGAGACTCAAAAGCAGAGTTCCAAATATCTGTTTGCATGAAAGCCAGCTATGGACGTGCTGCATCTTCCTCCCCACTGGAAAGAGAAAATACCATTGAGGCATGTCCTTAGTGCTCCTGCCTGTTGTCATTATGGCAGGAGGGAAGTGAGGTAGAAGATTTGCAAGTGCTACAAAGTTTCTGGCTTCTTTTCACACCTTCCCCAATTGACAAGTGATGTTTTCTGCTGCAGATTCTGCATTTGCAAAGTTGCAGAGGGTATTGTTACCATGGTCATACCATGTTACTCCTGGTCTAGCTGAAAGCCAACTCAGAGTGGCAATGACATCCCAAAAAGATTTCAAATGGCCTCTGAAAACCAGGAGAGAACAGAAAATTTCCTATCCTTAATGCCTGTTCTCCATGGCTTCCACATGAAACTGGTGTGTTTTAAAGTTTGCCTCACTGTCCATGTGGAAGAAGTAGTCAGGAATTCCTGAGCGTTTCCTGTTGTCCTGTTCTTCAGTGGTTGTTGTGTATTACCTTTCCTTGTTTTGAGATTGTTTTTTATTTTGCAGATTGAAGTTATTCTGTATCTGCCATTTTTGTGTGTGCATTTGTTGAAAATTATTCTTCTCTTTGGATCCAATTTGGGATGAGAAAGAACTCCTCTTCCCTTTGGGGAGTCAGTCTACAGCCCTCTCTTCTGACCAAGGAAACTGGCTTTCCCAAAAGTTTGAGAGTATCCTGAAAGCAGTGAAGAAGAAAAAATCACCTTAAAAAAGTGTCTTTTTCAAAAATAGACATTGAATTTTACAAGTACAGAATTTAGATAATCCAGTTCAAATAATTGAACATACAAGTGCAAGATATAATTGTCATCTGTAATATTCTGAAATAGTATATCTGAATTGAAGCTTCTCATGTACTTGTGTCATAGATACATCCGTTAGAAAACTTGTTTTATCAAAAAAAATTAACTACTGAACAACTGATCACCATTTTATTTATTTTTAGCTAAAGCTGATGAAGCATTAAAAGCTAAAGAAAGAAGTGAAGAAGAAGCAAAGAAGAAAAAGGAAGAAGGTAATTCATCTGTCTTTCCATAGATAAACTAAGAGTTTCAAAATTCATAGGCTTTATTCATGACATAGATACGCTGAAAAAATACTTGAGCTTCACTAACCTATGCTATCAGAATTGTTAAAGTATTACCTGATGAGCTAGAGCATTTAGTATACATGCAGTCTCAAGCATCCCAAATCTTTAAAAAAAAGTTTAAAGAAAAAAGAAAAAAAATCTTAAAACATTTGTACATCTTTTCCTCAAAACAGGAGACTTTAGCAGCCCAATCCAAACTAAATCCGCTCCCCGCGGATGTTGCCATGCTACCAGAGCTCATGCTGTGTCCTGGGGGGGGGGGAGACGACTCCTGAAGGTCTCCTCCAGACAAGGGAACGTTTGTTCCCTTTCTTGGGTGTAAGTCTCTGCTGCCCGAATGGATCAACTCAGATCCACATTAGTCATTTTGCTAGCACAGGTGGACCCGGGAAAGGGGATAGGATATCAGTGATGCCGCTGCCACCAATACTGCCCCCTTCCTGGGTTCAATCCACCCCTTCCCCATCCCAGTCTTCTCCCCGTTTCTCCCCCTCCCTGCCATTCTGCCTGCCCCCCAGTCATCCCTTCCAGTGACTTACCAGTCCTGGGGCTCATTGGGCTTTTGCAACAGCCATAAAGCATGCTGCACCTCAGGAGCGTGAGTTCTGGTGGCACAGTGGCCCAATAGGATTCAGCCTTGTGTGTCCTCAGAAATAGGTAACACATTTCAAACCACTCAGAAAGCTGGATTTTGGCATGCATGTAGCATGTACTTGGGTGACATATGTATATGTGTGTATTTTGAAATGGAGAGTCAGTTGATACCCCCCCCCCCCCACGGTTGATGATGAACTACTTCCTAAATACTCAAAAAACTAAAATTTGGCATAAAAATTGTCCAGGATGAACTGGTTAGTAGAAAACGTGAGGATGGGACATTCTTTTTACACCAGTCTGTCAAAGCTTGGGACGAAAAGTTAACCACATAATGCAGGTTAGTATTTATGAACAGAGTAGGTGAAACTGCATATTGAATACAGTGTTGGGAAATAGGGATCTTATTAGCTCATTTTAGAAAAAACAATGCTTCCAGTAGCAGCCAATAATAATACTTTATGTAGTGCGTTCACATGCATGCAGGTGCATTCATTTCTCTCTCATTTATGCATGTATGTATGTATGAAGAGAGAGAAAGTGCTGTTCACCTCAGTTTCTGCCCCTAAAAGCCACCGGTGGATGCATGTTCTAGCACCTGAGAGAGGACTTTGGGGAGAAGGCCTTTTTGTGTAAAACATATTAAAAATACTAGTTGAGTTTTTCCATGATGGATTGGTAAAGAGGGAAGCTCTCACAAAATAAAGGAGTTGAGTTGCTCATCAGTGGTCATCTTGTATGCAGGTGGCCATGATATTCATACAACTATATTCCACATGGCATAATAATAGCTGCGTTATCTGGGGGAAGAATAGCATTTTCACAGGTGGTAAATGTTTTGAATGTTCCAAAGATGTGCCTCTTGCAACTGCAGCAAAAATCTTAAGCAAGTGGAACATAAGAGTAGCAATTTTGCCTTTATTATGTAGAAAAACCATTGTGTGCCTAAAATCACAACTCTGATTCATGGGCATTTTGCCAACTTACTTCAGCTAATCTTTGTGAGATCCTAACAAGTCTATATGAGAAGCATATTGAAAGTCTTGTTTTTTCACATCACCTCATATCTCCTTGTATGAAACAAAGATATAGCATAAACTTTGGCTGTAATTCTGAAAAACATGAGGTCAGTAGTTTAGGGCAGTGGTTCCCAAACAGTGGGTTGGGATCCTCCCATTGGGTTGCAATCAGATTTTTGGTGGGTCACAAAACTGGCAAGGAAAATGTTTTGAGCCCAATGGAAGCAGAGCAGCATGTGCATGTTAACAAGTAGGCAAATGTGCTGCAGTACACTTTGTTGTGCCATGAATTCATCAGATCAGGACCATTCTGTTGGCATTGCATTCCCCTCAGCCTGCCCTTCAAACTCTCAGGAAGGAAGGGTCCCGTCCCCCCCGCTGACAAGGGAAGTGTACTGAGCCCTATGGAAATTGAAACTGTAGTAGTAGTTCATGTGCATGTTTACTCACAAGTAGGCAACCGTGTCTTACCTCTTTTCAAAGGCCAGGTGAAGGAGAACGCAAGGCCACCAGAATGGTCCCACTCCAATGAACGTGGAACTCACCAAATGCTCCAGAGAGTGGTTCCCCCTGCCCCATCATAGTAAAAAGGATAAAAACAGAGATTTGAGCAGTTGGTAAAGTGAAACTTCAAGTCTTGTAAAGCTGGGTGGGATAGAGTGTCGTTTCAAAAAATGGGTCCCAAGGCTGAAATGTTTGGGAATCACTGGTTTAGGATGTGTGTGGAACCACAAGCAGATATATTAAGAGAGCAGACTCCTTTCTACCTCCAGAAATCCTATGAACCATACTCTGTTCATTCCAATTTTCCCTTTTCTTCAAGCCCCATCATGTATGTGCTTGGTTAAATTGGTTGACTGAGGGCTTCTCTAACTAGGTTTCTAATATATGGACAATTGTCTGACATGATATGCTGAACCTCCATCATTTGTATTGAAAAACAGAAACTATAACACATAATTAGCCTCTTGGAAAGTAATAATTTTATTTTTTTCACCATCTTAAGCATAGGTGATTGTAGATGTTCAAATTTCATAAACTTTTCAGTTTAATGATCTGTTCAAAAATGGTTGAAGTTTTTTTTTTCCTTTTTATCTTCAAAACACTCTGGGCACTCATTACATCTGAAGAAAATCTTTTCTTTTATGTTAATTTCCAATTATGTTACTGAGATGTGTGTGTGTGTGTGTGTTTTATAATACTGATGTATGTGTCTCACCTTTAGCAGTGTCCATAGTGGCTGAAGTTGAAGCTAGGAAAGTTAGTGCCATCTCTAAGCCAGTATCTTTGCCTTGGAAACAGAAACATAAGAACGAGAGTATCTGCATTATCTTTGCCGTAGTGCTCCATCTTTTTTTAAGACATCTGGGTAGTGTTTTTTATTTATTTTAATTTTTAGTTGGTTTTGCTTTGACTTAAAGCTAAATTGGAAGGTATTTGTAAAAGTAAAACATGACAAGTCAACTGTGCTTCACGGACATTCTAACTTCAAAGTGGGATATAGTTTCCTCAAACTTGGTCTGTCATCTCAATAGCACTCAGCAGGTGATTAACCACTCATGTCTGTGGGTTTTCAAGTGAGGAGTTACATCAGGAGTGTATTAAGATCCCAGTGTAACTCATTTAATGTGAAAGTGGTCTGTATTCTTCTGTTGAATCTTTATAGAAACTCCTTCCAAACCTGTTTAGTTTTAAGATCAAACCACACATGGAACAGAAGAACCATGATCAGATGTCCTCATTTCAGGATATTAGATCCTGATTAAAGGAGTTCATTTGGATTGGAAACTGGTATGGGAGAAAAGATTAAGCACACCCTCCCCTACCATTGCTGTCTCAAGTCAATTTCCCCACACTACCAATGGCTGCTTTAAAGAGAGCTGGAGAGAGAACTCTCTCTCTCTCTCTCTCTCTCAAGTTTCCCCACACTACCGGTTGCTGGTAGAGAGAGGGAGAGATTGTGGAAAACGGTGCATGACTCAAAGTCTTCCTCCCTAAGCACTGGCTTGGTGGTTCTTGGATGGAAGCTTGAATGGGGGTGACGATGCAACACTAGTGGGTTATTGGTTCGTAAACCAACAGCAAGACCAAATAATAGCTGAAGAGCAAAGAAAGCAAGGCTTTAGTGTTCAGAGGTTTGATAGATTTTTGTGCCATAGAATCTTATGGGATTCTTAGGTGGGGTGTTTTGATCAGGAGGTCCTCTATTGCTAGTCAAGGTCCCTGCTGTATTCTGTCTTTTTTCCCCACACAGTTGAGGATGTGGTAAGTAGTATGGGTGGTTGTTGGATTGCTCCTAGATTAAGATTAATCATGGGGTTGGTGAGGACCATTGAAAATGTGAAGCTTTTATTTTGTTTTACGTAAGTTATTTTCTCCAAATTCAGGAGTGCAGGGAGATGGTTCTGGTCATGAGATGTCTATTCCAGCTGGATTTGGAACTTGGAAGGCTACATCTACGTTTTGGAGGCATGAAACTCCATTTACATTTAAGGGGTGAACAGGTCTCTCTTCAAATTTGGAGCATTGAACTCCATGGATTAATTAAGGAGGGAGGTATGACAGGATTCATATGAAAAGTACAGATCTGGCCTTTGAATCTATGGTTTTTTTGTCTTCAGTCATGTAAAATAGGCACTTCACTGGTCTGTCCTTTGCTCTCTGGTTAGGGCACTAGCACCAAATACAGGTTTAGATGTGTGTCTCCTACACGTCTTGAATTAAAGGAAATAAATATTGACCATGTGGCTCTGTTTTTATACTTTAAAAATGACAATCCTGAATCTATTGTCTCAAGTAGTTTGTCCTTCATTCATCAGTTACTTTCTTATTCCTAAGTTAATTAAAAGTGCTGTATTTGCCTAGCATATTATCACATCTTAAAGAATCAAGGCAAATGCCCCATGGCAAATTTCTAAGAGGTCCAAAGTTTCCTTTCTCTCTTTGCAATACAAGAAAGTTCTTTCTGTATGATGTGCAATCCATATATGTCAGGGTGACCAGATCCAGTGGAGGACAGAGTGCCTATACCTTTACCCACTGTTTAGAAAAGGGAATTTTGGCTTGTGCAGCTCAACATGGAAGGGTTTAAAAAGTGAAACCTGCCAAAATACCTTCTTCTAAACAGTGGTTAAAGGTATAGGCACGCTGTCCTCCATTGGATCTGGTGGACAATCTCCCTGATTTATCTATCAATCTATCAACAGATTGAAGAGGGATTTCTCTGGTAGAGGAAGGTGGCATTCCGAGACCCTTCTACTACCAGGAGGCAGGGGCAATGAAATTCTAGTCTCCTCAGGGAAGGCTTCCCACATGCCCCAGACTGGCCCTGCCTCTACAGTGCAAGGCCATGTTTTTGCTGAGCTCCTCAGCCTGCAAAGCTTTGAGAATTTCCAAATGTTTTTTCTTCTCCTTTTCTTCTAACCTTTGTTCTCCATGGTCTCTTCTTTGTTTCTTTTTATCTTTTCTGTTTGTTTCCAACCTCCCCCCCCCTTCCCGTTTGTCAGTAAGGGCTTGGGTCCTTCTAAGGAAAGGTGAGGGATCTGCTGCAGCCCAGACAGCAAGCAGATTGTTTGGGCACGCTAATGTGTTAAGGGAGCTTTAATTCTTTAATTAGCCTCAAGGCCAACAAGTTGTGTTGGAAGCCTTGCTCCTGAGGCATGCTGAGTAGGTTTCCTGTCAGTGTGCTGCTGCCTGTTACAGCCACTGTAATCTGCCAACAAGTTTTTGTGCCAGAGTGCTGGCACCCAGCTGCCATTTTGTGTGGTATCTTCAGCAGCAGCACTGGGACGAACAGGCCTCTTTTGAGCACCACCGCCCAGCCGGACAAGGCTTCAGCCTTGTCTGGGAGAAGAGCCGTTGAGTGACCTACATGGCGACAGGTAATCAGGCCCCTTCAAGGTGCTCTGCTGCCTTCTGTCACCTCAGTAAATACCAGAATCCCCTGCACTTTCTGGGCAAGCATATCTTCAGAGGAGGAACCAACCCAAGAAAGGTGCTCACAAGCCACTCCAGCTTGTGTGGGCACCTCAGGTAATGAGGAGGTGCCCCCTACTGAATCAGGTGAAATACAGGTACTCCCTCAGGTGTCAAAGTGGATTTGGAAATTTGTGTCAGAAGAGTGTGAAGGCAAGCCTCTCTGCCTTGGGTCTCCCTGCTCCCACAGGGCATAGACCAAGCACCACTATGGACCTATTTCCCAGTCTTCAGGCTCAGTCACTTCTAGCATTGAGCCTAAGGGCAAGAGCTGCAAAGCCAAGTTGAATTTGTCCCTAAAGGTTAATACCCTTTTCCATCAGACCTTCCCTTTCTGCTCGAATACCTTTCATCCTAAAGGGGAGGGCTAAGCATATATTAGGTATCAGACGGGCACTCAGTTTTTACAAGGATAGAACAAAAGATCTTTGTAAGACTTTGTAAGTATAAAAAACAGACAGCAGTGAAAGGCATGAGTAAAAAGCATTAAACTCTTAAAAGAGCCTTTATAGGGACTCAGAGGGTTTCCTGAATAAACATGTCTTCAGGCCTCACTAGGTTTACAAAGAGGAAACTGTCCTCAGCTCAAAGGGGAGGGAATTCCACAATTCAGGTGCTACCACCTAGAAGGCCCTGTTTCTGACCACCATCTCCCTAACCTCTCTCAATGGTGGCATAACCAACAGGGCCTCCTCCAATGACCTAAGAGAACGGATCAGATTATCCATTATATATGGAAGAAGGTGGTCTCTTAAATACACTGGTCCCAAGCTGTTTAGGGCTTTAAAGGTCAAAACCAGTGCCTTGAATTGGGCCTGGAAACAAACCAATATCTGCTGGAGTAGCAGCATGACAGAGTCAAATTGCTGACCTCCAGCAACCACGTGGGTCACCACATTCTGTACTAACTGCAACTTCTGGACCATCTTCAAGAGCAGCCCCATGTAGAGCATGTAACAGTAATCTAATCTTGATGTCACCATTGCATGGACCTCCATGGCCAGGTCCAATTGAGGCAGGTACAGCCGCAGCTGGCGCACCAGCTGGAACAAGGGCTCCTGGCCACAGCCAATACCTCTGCATCTAGGAGCAGCTGTGAGTCCAGGATAACCTCCAAGCTGTGAACCTGCTCTTTCAGGGGTAGTGCAGCCTCATTCAGAGAAGAGTGATAATCCAGCACCTGCATTGTGGAACCAAGAGAACTTCGTCTTGTCAGGATTTAGTTTCAGTTTGTTCACCCTCATCCAGATCCCAGCTGTCCCCAGACAGCACTCCGGGACAGAGATAGTCACTCTGTTATCCAGTGGAAAGAGAGATAGAGCTGAGTGTCATCAGCATACTGATGGCACCCAACTCCAAATCCCCAGATGCCCTTGCCCAGTGGTTTCATGTAGATATTAAATAACATGAGGGATAGTATAGAATCCTGTGGCACCCCAAGGGCCAAGGTGCCGAATAAGAGACCCCAATACCACCATCTGGAATCTGTTGGCCAAGAAGAACCATTGCAACACAGTGCCACTGATCCCCAACTCAACCAATCGTCCCAGAAGGTCACCATGGTCAGTGGTGTGAAAAACCACCGAGAGGTCCAGAATGACTAGCAATGCACTCCTTCCATCCAACCCCTTGGCATAGGTCATCCACAAAGGCCATCTCCGTCCCAATGGGTAAAATCAAAACATCAGGAAAGTCCCTTTAAGAGATAGGAGAAGTGAGAAGATATGCAGGCAGAATATACAGCAGAAAAGGATATAAATGCGCATCAATTTTACATTTAGTTTCTCAAAAAGTTGAGGACTTAAATGCAAGGAAGTGCTTAACAGGGAAGCTAATACTCAGGAACCCCCACAGCCATTAAAACAACTTTACTACTTTTGTCACAACTAATTGTACAAGAGTTTGCTTGAGAGGGAAAGGTAAAATATAGATGTGATCTTACAAAACATTTTCCACACAGGAATATTTTATTAAGCATCTATTGTATAAAATTATGACATCAAACAAAAATTAGTGGTCAAATGGAGAATCTTTTCAAATAACACTTGCTTTGAATTTTCAGTTTTTGTTCCTCCTCTGGTTTATAATAGCTTTCTAATAGTCTTTCTAAATATGATAAAATTTCCTTCCCCTTTCAGTCTTAAGGGAACATTCAGCAGGTATCAGGTTTGTGGAAATGCATAATTCTAAGAGCTTATCTTCATTCCTGCACTAAGCATATTGTTTTCCAGCTCATGAAGGAGGGCTATTCTTTTATCTGTCCCTTAGTTAAAGGTTTCTTAACATTACTTTTATTGTAAATTTATTGCCAGATCAGGTGTGAGATTAGATGTTGGATGTTACATGTAATCTGCTCAAAAATCAAATTATTTGACCTCCAAGCCCACCACGACACCCTCCTGCTGGTTTGCTGTTACATATGCAGCATTTTGCTGTCATGAATACAAATGGAGGACAAATTAGAATCTACAGACAGCTGACCTGAGCTACAGATTAGAGATTAGAGGGCTTGTGCTACTTTAAATGTTTTAATTACCACAGTCCCGGTTGCCAGTGGAAGGACTTTCACAAAAATAACTTTTCTAGCAGAAGAGGAGAGAAATGAGATTTCCCTCCCCCTGTTTGGTTGGTTGATTATATATTTGCACTTTCATTGTAGCTATACTGATTTGCTGCATGAAATTAGGTCTATTAATACACCACTTTTTACAAGAATGTTTTCAGTGGCAGTGCCTGTTTTAATTTGGAGCTAACCGAAAATGACATTTGAATCCTGTTTATGATGACATCAGGATTTATTATGACAGATCAGATTTTCTTTAAACTTGAGGCTTGGCTAGTCAAACTCAAAGTAGATAAAATATGTGGTCTTAGTAGGACTGGGATAATGTACCATATAAACACTGCTGAGGGAAAAAATGATCCTTAGCATATTAAAATCAAACATGTTGGATTACTGCTGTGAGATATTTAACTGGTTAGCTTTAATGTATCTTGCATAATACAATTAAAAGGTTTCTTGATTTTTAAAATGAAGCTGATCATAAAAACATACAATTTGAAGAAGTGGAAGATAATTAAAATATCTCGTCAGTGATAGCGCTATTTTGGCACTTGGTATTTTGGCACTTGGAATGAATCAGCGTGTAAAAGATTTAAAGAGGGATTATAGGAGAAAGACATTTGTAAAAGTAATCTTAAATATCAAAGGAATAGAGCTAAATAGGGACTCATTCCTTCAAATTTTAGAAATAGAATTGACGAATGCTTAAAGGAATATGTTATCCTGATGCCTTCATTCCTGAATTTGCATTTTTGTTTCTCATGTGAGTTGGCCCAGTGTTGAATTGATTAGTTATGCCTAGCTAGTAAGCAGTGAAACATTTTATATACACTGGGGAAATAAATTTGGCAGAAAATCAGCGTGAGTAGATTTAATTATCACTCTGAGACCTTTTCCTTTTCTAGCTTAGTGATCCTGAAACTCCACGTGCTTCACTGAACTCTGTGTGGACGCTAAGCTTCGCTTCCCAATTTGTTCTTCCACACAATGATAAGCCAAGCAATTACTGCTTTATTGATTTTTCATCATGGCAAATTTAAAGTTGATTTTTCCCTGAAAAGGCAGGGGTGATTAAGTGTTTCCCCTCAGTTTAGTACAAGAGAGCTGTGTGGCAGAATCTAATATCCTGAGGTCAACCTCTGCAGGCAGATAATACGGTGTCTTGGCCACGTGTTAAGAAGAGAAATCAGGGCTACAAATGTGATAGGATATATGTGGAGACAGTTTAATTTGCTCCATTTATATGAACAAGTCACGTGGCACATGCTTGGAAAACATCATATTGAATAGGCTTGGAAATAAAGCTCACCTGAGCAGAAAGAAAGGGGTTAGTACAAAGATGTGAAGCACTGAATCAGTTGTGCTGAGGCATAACTGGTTTTTAAGTAGGAATAAATATCTGGAAATACTACTGTTTCACACCTATGCTGAAAATGGTATATTGCTATGTTTTTGAAAAGCTGTATAATGAGCCCAAAAAAGAGATCTCATGGAAGTAAGAAATTATAGTTCTGCTATTTGAGGCATGTGAACATTCCAGTAATTCCAAAGAACTTACCCAGTTAATGTTTTGGTAATGTGTATGTTTGTGCATAAAATATCTTAAATCTTTTTCTCTCATTCATTCTCACAACACCCAGTTGCTTTTAAACTGCAAGCTTATACACTTTTAACTTAGAGGAAGCCTAACAGAAAACAATTGGACTTCCTTCTGGATAAATATGCATAGGATTGTGCTGTTAGGTCCCTTAAGAGATAGGGATAGAAGCCTAGTTCTCATTGAGGTGGCATACCTGTATCTGAGCTGTGCCACTTCTGACTGCAAATCAAATACTCTTTTTGGTGAATGTTCTTTGCACATAAAATACAAAGATACCAGGAAGAAGCATTCTAATTAGCTTATCTCTGATATCTAGTTTTCTTTGTGTTTAGGGAATTTCTTGGTTAGACATTACGAAAGAGCGCCTACCTTTAGTCTGAATAGATATGCACACATTCAAAACACAGTAATCTCAAAGTACTTGCATGGTTTTGAGCCTTAACACATGGTGCAAACTGGAATAAGAAGCAAACACACTAAACAAAAGGCACGTGAATCCCGCTGAGCTTCTCTAACTCGCTACATCACTTGCACGACCAGGAAATTTACTTCCCTCAGAAAGGCAAACCCTCAGAGAGAAACTCCCATTCCTTTTGAGTGACAGATGCTGCTGGTATTCATGCACACCCAAGAAGTTTGTTATAGGATGACTGACAGTGCCAGAGGAGGGCCTAGCACAGCGTTTTCCCCAAATAAATCCTTAGATTGGTGTGAAAGAGTGGTTGTCAATTCCATGTGGGCCTCACAGTCTTCCCGCACCTCAGGAGGCCTCCTGGGTCCAACTGGAAGGCACTTCCAGTTCACCAGCACAAACCAGAAGTGCTTTCTGGTCACGTCTGGAAGGCTTCTGAGAAGGCTAGAAGGCCATTTTCAACCTCTGGAGGGCCAGATCAGATCCCAGGTAAGTAATTGCAGCACCGTATACACACGCACCCCACAGATTTCATTATCTGCTGAAGTCAGTATCTGCAGGGGATCCTGGAACTGATCCCCCACGGAAACCAAGGGCCACTGTACTTTTTCCCAACTGGTGCAGATTTTGTTCCACTGGTATACTAATGTAGCAAAAAGGGTACCTTTAATCTTCCAGACTCTGTGGCACTTATTATACAAGCCCTTTTCTCCAGAATGTAAAGCTAATCTACACATTCAGAAAAAAAATGTGGGTCTGGCTGTTTCATGTAAGAATGAAGATGGCAGATTCCATGTTGTATGTTCTCTCACTTCAGAACTCCCTATACATAAAGCAATGGACCTGGTGAACTCCTTGTACATAAAGTAGCATGTCTAGCATAAAGTAGGGCTTAGAGGGTGCAGGGTACATACGTACTGGTTGGAGGTCTGGAAGTTGGAATGTATGTAGGAGACAACACCCAGCTCTTGCTAGCCCAGCAGTATCACAGCTGCACAAAAGCACTACAGCTGACAGACTGCTTTTGCAGAGGCACCATTGCAACCAATCCATAACTTGGATGTATGTAACTTGGACCCACTGTAGTTCTTGGAATGAGAAATATAATTCTTACCTTTGAATTATTCCTCATTAGGCTACAGGTTGTGGAATCGCTTCTGACATATAGAGAGCATATCAGACACCTTTTTATTTCCCTTTCCTGTTTCCAACACAACAGTATAAATGAAAAAATACTAAGATATTTACAGTCTTATGAGAGAATACACAAGACATGTTAAATTTAGAAATTGCAATAATTTTAAGTATGTTACGTTTATATCTTAACAAGAGTAACTAAGGGTGCAATCCTAACCAACTTTCTAGCACTGACAAAGCTGTGCCAATGTGGCATTCACTGCAACCTGCTGTGGGGAAGCAGTCAAGGAGGCCTCCTCAAGGTAAGGGTATGTTTGTTACCTTATCTTGGGTCTGCATTGCGGCTAAGTGAGTGCTGGAAATTTGGTTAGGATTGTGCCCTAAGGGCCCAATTGTATCCAACTTTCCAGCACCAGTGCAGCTGCAATGCAGTGCTGAGGTAAAGGAACAAATGTTCTGTTACCTTGAGAAGGCCTCTGTGACTGCCTCCCCACCACAGGATGCAGCACATGCTCCCTTGGCAGAGCTGCACCAGCACTGGAAAATTGGATAGGATTAGGTCCTAAGAAGTTTCAGGAGGGTTGCGGATTTGTGTGTGAGAGAGAAAGGGGAATTTGGGCTCTAGCCACTTTTTGTTTACATTTGTCCATGAAGTTTCCACTGTTTTGGGCAGAGTGATCTGACAGCTCTGACTTTTGGATCTTTCTTTCCTGCAAATTTCACAAGGGAAAGGTCATTGTTAGGCTTTACCAATTTTAAGTAATCTTTTACTTTCATCTGAATTACTTTCCTGCTACTTGGAAAGGGCATTCACTTTCTGATAACTTATAGGCTTTTAAGGAAGGTCTGAATAAAGGTGTAGAGAGTTTTTCTCATTTTTATCAAATAGTTCTCTCTACATGGAGACATTTGTTACATTACTCAGCTTGGTACATTGGCTGTAAACAGCCAGTGGTTCCCAAACCGTGCACCACGGTGACTGAGGTCACCATGGAATGTCCCTAGTGGGCTCCACATTGAGGTGGTCATGTGATGACTGTCATTCAGTTTATGTATGATTAATCAGGAAGGAATGTCTCTACAAATCTCATTGCATGCTCATGGTGAAACTGACTGAGCCACATGACTTTTTTCAATAATCCCTTTAAAAAGAGCTCAATGAATTTGCAGTGCTTACTAGCCTCTTCACTATATCGCAATCAAAGACAAGTTGAAGGAACTGAAGAGTAGTGGCCCTGCTTTGTCTTGCATGAACTACATTGTGTCTTCACTCCCATGCATCTCTACCATATATTTTTGAAACAAGGCGCATTCTTAAATGGGGCTTAGATAATGCCAAAGTTTTGCAATCCTCGTATATGCACTTTCCTAGGAGTACAGCCCATTGAACTCAGTGGGGCATAACTCTGAGTAGACATGTACAAAATTGCACTTATTTTACTTTATACTTCTTATATTTAATATTCACAATATTCTGTAATTTCATTTACATTGAAAATGAGGCATAACATGTTACAGTGGAATTCAATTGCATGAGGTCAGGCCTTGTGGCTCACATAGCTGTAATAACTTAGAGTGCTGTTACTCAATGATAAGAAAATATATTTAGATGCCCTTAAGTTCATTATCTATTGCCAAAGGTCACACTTTATGTTCAGTTAATTTTATTGAAGTTCATTGTTATGGCAGTGACCTGAACTCTGGCTATGTGGCCTTTAACACATAGAATATATATATTCTGAAAGAAATTCAATTTTAATTTTAAATATGTGGTATTTAAATATTTCCTTATTAGTAAAAAACAGTTTGCTACAGTGTAAACTTAAGTAAACTGAAATCTTGTAACTTTGAATAAAAGGAAGCTCAAACGTTCATTAGATATTCCCATACGATACTGCGTAGATTAAATGCGTATGTGACTCCACCACGTAAACAGCAGGATTTCAAACTCTTCAATTAATGCCAAACAAATGGCACATTTTAAAAAGTGTCTAAGAACCTCCAACTACACCCTTTATGTCCCTAGAGAGAGTAGATGTTGCTTCATTAGGCTGACATAACCACCTGGTGTTGAATTTCAGTCTCTAGAGAATTTGTAACATCTGGTGCATACTGTGATCTATTATATATGTTTAATCTCTTATTGTGTAATTTTATGACAAAAATTGAAAAATGAATTAGTAGCATAATTAATATTAGAGATATTAAACAATATATGTACATCACACTATAGGAATCAGATGGGTTATGAAATATTTTAAGAAATCCTGCATTTTGATTGGTCAGGAGTCTTGTCTGTGTTCTCTAACAACATTGTTGCTCACAGTCACCCATTAGACCAGTGTTTCTCAGACTGTGGGTTGGGACCCACTAGATGAGTCACAAGCCAATTTCAGGTGGGTCCCCATTCATTTCAATATTTTATTTTTAATATGTAAGACTTGCTTACACCGTGGTATGTGACTGCATTTGGGGAAATGTTGCAGACCTGTACTTTTAACAAGCCACTATGTATATTCTTTTACCAATGACAGTAAGTGGGACTTACTCCTGCGTAAGTGTGGGTAGGATTGCAGCCTAGGATTGGTAAAAATTTTCCTGCTTGATGTTGTCACTTCTGGTCATGACATCACTTCATTGAGGCCTGATACACTGGGATACCTCTGTTTCTTTCCATTCTACTACTGCCATTCTGATAATGAACCTTCTCCTGAAGAAGACTTTTTGTATTAAATCCAAGAGGTGAGTGAATCCAGGTGTTGTTTTTTTTTAAATAAAGAACAAGAGATGAACTGTTCCCTTCCTTTTCTGCGTTGACTTGTTACTAGAGTATATGTTCTTTGGGACAAATAATTTTTTAATTTGTTTCTTGTGCAGTAATAAGTAACTTGCTGGTAGTGTAATAGCTTGCCCTCCTGCAATCCTATTTCTCTTCATGTACTTACACACATACATGGAAAGATGCCTTATACTGAATCAGACCACTGGACATATCAGGGTAAATCCTATCCAACTTTCCAGCAGTGATGCTGTCATGCCAATGGGGCACACACTGCATCTTCTTGTGGAGGTGCAGTCATGGAAAATATTTCTTTACTCAGCGTGTGGTTGGTCGCTGGAACTCTTTGCCACAGGATGTGGTGATGGCGTCTGGCCTGGACGCCTTTAAAAGGGGATTGGACAAGCTTCTGGAGGAAAAATCCATTACGGGTTACAGGCCATGATGTGTATGTGCAACCTCTTGATTTTAGAAATGGGCTATGTCAGAATGCCAGATGCAAGGGAGGGCACCAGGATGAGGTCTCTTGTTGTCTTGTGTGCTCCCTGGGGCATTTGGTGGGCCGCTGTGAGATACAGGAAGCTGGACTAGATGGGCCTATGGCCTGATCCAGTGGGGCTGTTCTTATGAGGTGCCCTAAAGGTAAGGGAATATTTGTTCCCTTACCTCAGGACTGCATTGCGGCTGCATTGGCATTAGAAAGTTGGATAGGATTGGGCCCAAAGTCAGCACTGTCTGCCCTACACCAAGTGGCAGTGGCTCTTCAGTTTCAGAGGTGAATATTTTCCAGTTCTTCCTGAAGATGCTAGGGTTTGAACCAAGGACCTTCTGCATACAAAGTATGTGCTCTTCTAATGAGTAAACAACCCTACCCCCCCCCCCCAATTTAAACTTCCAATTCTCCAGTTGTGAAATATTGTCAAGCTGAAGTTGTTTGGAAGTCATGTTTTTTTTTCTCTTTAATGAGTCATGGATGAGGAGCAAAAATTGTAGGAGTTCATTAAGGGTAGAAGGAAATTTGTCCATAAATCACTATCTTGGGCAGATGTTGAGATGCCTCTAATGAGACAAAACGAGGTAAGAACAGATGTTGGATTATTGTTTGGAGACAGAGAAGTTTGGAAGTTGGTTACTGAGTAGGGGAATGTCTGACATCTTCCTTCCTTACCACCTTTATAGCACTGTGAAATTCCAAAAATCTTTGCCAAGTTCAGAATAACTGCACTCCTCATTCTGTGTCTCAGGGTGCAATCCTAACCCCTTATGTCAGTTCTTTCCAGCATTGGCATAGCAGTGCCAATGGGACATGTGCTACATCCTGCAGTTGGGTGTCACTCACGGACGCCTCCTCAAAGTAAGGGAATGTTTGTTCCCTTACCTCAGAGCTGTAGTGCTGGAAAGCACTGACATAAGGGGTTAGGATTGCGCCCTTAGTCACTTAAAATGTATTAGAGTCTCTATGGCAACCAGTAAGCATGATTTGAAAAAATTAATTTGAGGTTTGACACCTCTGCTCTCAGTGAAATTTGTATTGTTTCTGAGTACGTTTAGCCATAGACTTATTTTTTACTGTCTCATTCATCTGTAACACAAAAGTAATAATCACAGTCAAAGGGTTGTTGTGTTTTAGAATGCTTTTGAAGATTGACTAAAAGGGAACATTGCTTTTCTGCTTCCGTATAATATTATGTTATACTACGTATTAAGCTGTATGTTGTGCAAAGCACCTAACGCTAATTGTTAGGTGCTTTGCCAAGTTTGCTGCTATTCTCTCAGACTGATTGCTAGAATAACACTTACAGCCCAATCCTATCCTGTGCCAGCCCAGAGTATGCAGTGCTACCAACAAGCCACACACACTATGCTATGGGCTGGTAGGAGACCAAACAGCCCAGGAGAGGAAGTACAAATTTTACTTACCTCTCTGTAAACTGCTGGGTCTCTTAGGATCTATGCCAGCTCTTCAGCTGGTGTAAATCCATGGAGAGACAAGAGGTGGATCCAGACCAGAATGGGCAGATAACATCCAGCGTGTGCTATCATTGCTGTGATCCTGCAACCAACTTGCTGGTGATGATGGAGGATGGTGTGCTTCTGTGGGCCAAAAATCACCTGCCCAGAGCTCCCAGGCCTTTGTACTAGTAGCTGTGGCCCACAGAACGGTGGAGCCACTGCTGCATCATTGCAGGATCCACTACCATAAGGCCTGGACAGGATTGGGCCATTAGAATGATAGTAATAAATGTGTAGCACACTTGCCTAAAAGCCTGACCATTTTCAGTGCTTTAGTGTAAGCATAAAATGGCTGTAGTTGGATTAGAAGGTTAAAAGTTGTTTTTCTTTTGGATCTACTGGTGTTGCTGGCTGACCCTGGTATTATACTCACAAAGAAGATTGTGTAACTCTTTAGAGTACTGTATTAGTTAGAGACACATTTTTAAAATGGCATAATGTGCTGATCTGATAAATGACTCACTACCCAAAATTTCAGCAGTATAAAATGCTGATTTTTGTGTGTGAGAAAGTCATTCAAATACCTGTTTACATTTTAATTCTCAAAGTTGCTGCTTCTTAAAACATTATTTTGACCCAGTGGGTTATCATTTGTTCTTTACCTTTCTGTCTTTATATGTTTTTGTTTTGATATATCCTGCTGTGGGATTGTTTCATAATATTCAAGAACAAATCACAATATTGTGAAGCTGAAGTCTAAAGGGAGAAAATATAACACTAGAATAGCAGTTTGTCAAGAAACCTCTGCTATTCGTTAAATGCTGTTTTCAATTTAACAGTTATAAAAATGAGAAGTGTCCTTAATATTGGACTCTATTGATCAGGAAAGGTCAGGGGCAGGCTGTGAACTGTATATAGCTCCCACTACAGGATAACCATCCAAAGTAGTCAAAAATATCTTCCTTTGTGAAAACCAATTTTATTTTCTGTATTTGTATGCCAAAGGTGGAAAAGTATGGAGAGTCAGAGCATGCTGTGCTATAATATGTATTTTGGATATTAGTAGAAATAAAGGTGCTTTAGTCTTTGTTGTTCATATTATTAGGCAGATAATTACCTCATGCCCACTGAATAGTGTCTGAATGCTTAAGAAAAGAATCTAAGTTCAAAAACATTTTACATACTACATGATGTACCATGGCATAGTATAACTATTAGCTCAGTTCCCATTGACCAAGGTTACCTTCCATCATATGTAATGGAGGCAAAACACCATTTTCCTAACAGAAATGTGTAATTGGTAGTTTATTATTCTGGAAAAGACCAACTACTGCCTTATTCTGAAATTCTACTGATGGTCTCAAACTAAGTAGAGTTTAGCAGCACTTGGTCTTATACAAAGATCCAGAATATCTGAAGTAATTGTCACTTTCAAAGGAATGGTTTCAGAGTTGGATTATTTACAACAATTTCTTCCCAGAGCTAATGCAGCAAAGCCATAAATCTGTTTGGGAAATTACATCTGGCTTTGGAAGTACTGCAGTCTTACCAATTTAACATTGGCTTGATTGCAAGTTCAAAACTGAAGAAAATTGGCTGTGAAGGAGATTTTGTGTTAAAACACTGTTATCCTTGATGATTAACAGAAACAGGCTGAGGCACTCACAGCTACCTCACAAGATGAAAACATAAATCCATATTATTAGTTTGGTATATTTTAAAAGGGAGTTTCAGTCTGAAAGACCTTATTTAAGAGTCTACAGATGTTATATAGCTGCTTTATTGCTAGTTGGCTTCAGAGAACTGTCTGGAACCTCTAATGATTTGAGTTCATGATCATTTCTGATACAGTTTGTGTCTTTCCAACTCAGGTGAGCAATGTATGCCATTTTGTATACTTTCTGATAGCAGTTGCTGTGGTATGTTTAGCTTTCTTGTAAAAAAAGTCATTATTTTAGTCATTATTGTAACACAATGGAATTTTTAATAAATGGAGCCCAATGTGATTACTTTTGGAAATAAGATCCTATGTGATTAAAGAGCATAAAATATGAACGTGAGACTGATTGTTCACATTTAAATGAACTATATAAGTTACAGTTTTATTTAAATTAATGGTTCTTGGGAGATGAACTCTTATTTAAATAGTTTACAATTACAAGAGAGCCGATTATTTTTAATAATACTGAAGTGCATCTCTATTAAAGGTCCTCCCTCAAATAAAAATTATGAGTTGGAACTTACACACTGTGAGTATGCATGGAATAGGAATTTCTTTTCTCTGTTCTTCTACTGCAATCCCCTGTGCCCTTTCGCAAGCTCTTTTAGGGAGTGGGGGATAGGGGGGACCTGCAGCAGATCAGCAGAAATTCTCCACTATGAGAGCTGAAGTGCTCTTCCACTTGTACAGAACACCACTGGATCCAAACTGCTAGCTTTAGTCCTTGTTTCTCCTCCTCCTCCTCCCTCCTTGTCATCTCCTTCTTCCCCTCTCCCCAGTTCAATAAAAAAGGTGGATGTTCAGGACCAGCTCATTCATGAGGCAGATGAAACTACTATCTCAGGCAGCAGATTGGGGGGGGGGGTCACCCATCTCTGTCTGCCCACTAGTCTCCACTGCACCTCCTTCTCCTTCCACTCCCTGAATTGGAAAAAGAAGAGGGGACAGAGAGGAAGAGGAAATGTGGAGGGGAAAAGAGGGCTGTTCTAGAACATTAGAGAGTGGGAGGTGCAGAGTGGGTGGGCAGCATTTGACATTCCACCTCAGGAAGTCTTGTACTACCCTTGTGGACTTAAAATCTGTCATGGTTGTAAGTATTTCATTTAAATTTCTGAGGATTAGGCTTTAAATTTCCATTTATTTGCACTGTTTGGTCTACTGAGGTTTTCATTTGTCAAAACTGTTAGCTCTTAGGCATTAGTTACACAAATATTGATGTGTAGCTTTGGCCTGTTAGCTATCAATTGAAATCAGAAAATCAATGATCTTAATAGTTCCTCATTACACAGTTGATGCATTTGCAAAGCTGAATTGAGTACTGTCAGTGAATAATCAATTCAGTCAAAAACTATTACCTGATCACTGCCAGAAAGAGTTTCCTATAAATGCACCAATACGTTAGGTGAGTGCAACACTTTGCAGCATTTAAAAGAGAAGAAAATCAGGTCTGTCAGTCTAAAATTCATTCAAAACTAGAGGTAAAAAATTATTTAATATTCAAAGAATAGTCCAGTGCTAATACACTGACCATTATTTGTTTTTGTTGTTCTGGATTGCCATGTACTTGTGGCAAACGAGGTAGTGTGAGAACTGTGTTGCAGTTGCAAATTGCCTTTGGCATAGTACTGAAAACCTTCCAAAAGTAGGATGACTGATGGCTTGCCAACTGCCGTGGAGCCACATGCAACATTTTTACTACTAGTTGTCACAGTAAACACCACCCTTCTAACACAGTCATGGAGCCCTTGGTCATGCACATACAGCATATACCCTTCTCATACAAGTATCCAGCTATCACTCTTCTGTTCATGACTCAGGTATGGCATAGTCTGAATAAAAACAACTTTCTGTTAAGACAATATATTGTTGCTTCCATGGGATAAAATAATGGTTAAGGATTATACCGGCACGGATGTTAACCATGGTTAACTGTAGTCAATGTCAGCTAGAATCTGGAGATGGCTTCAAATCCTAATTGAGAGCAAACCTGATATGTTTTAACCCAGGTTAAGTCTCAACTACGGTTTAAGGCCTGTGGGGGGAATTTAGAGTGTCAGTGGGACGACCTTTGGGGAGTGAGAACAAAATTCCACAGCCCCTTCCAAACGCTGTTGTTAGCCATGGTTAAGGGATACGGACTTTTACAAGCCGTGATCAGTATGTGCAACTTCCTGATTTTATAAGTAGGCTACCTCAGAATGCCAGATGTGAGGAAGAGCACCCAGGGAGGGTCTCCTGTTGTCTTGTGTGCTCCCTGAGGTATCTGGTGGGCCACTGTGAGATACAGGAAGCTGGACTAGATGGGCTTTTGGCCTGATCCAGCTGGGCTTTTCTTATGTCCTTATCTGTCCAAGCCTGCTGTTGACACAAGCCAGTCCTGATCTTCGCCCCCATCTTCCTTTGGAACACCTCCTCTGGTGACTTGTCGGGGGCTCCAGAGGTCACTGATGCAGACCCATGGCTGACAGCCCACTGCAAATAGGTTTGGTTTATATGTGTCAATAGTCCATCTGTATTTTTTATTTTTTACAGTAATAAAAGTACAGTGGTTGGGAGTGGGAACTGATGAGCACTGGGGTTGATAACCTATGGGGAAATAATATTTAACTCTTTCCCTCCACACTGCAGTCCCAACAAAAATCCTCCCCTACCTCCAACCTGCTATTAGCTCTGGGAGGGAATGTCTTTTTGTCTGATTCTGTGGCCACCTTACTGCTATTTTAATGTTAAAGAAAAAGAATACGAAGTCCAAAGAACTAATGACCACTCTAGCATAACATCAGTTTTGACTCTTAGAAGCAGGGCTGAATTATTGGTCCTACATAAGACATGATGACTATATGCAACCTCTGGGTTTTAGAGGCAGCCTCTCCTTGAATGCCAGATGCAAGGGAGTGGCAACAGGGTACTGGTATCATGATGTCTTGAGTACTCCCAAAGGCATGTGGTGGACCACTCTGAGATACAAAGGTCCATGGAACTAAATGGGCCCTTCGGCTGAGCCAGCAAGGCTCCTATGCTCTATAGCAGGCATGTCCAACAGGTAGATCGCGATCTACCTGTAGATCATGGAGGAGTCAGAGATAGATCGCCAGCCCCACTTGGCTCCATCTCTCCAGCAGCTCGCCCCGTCGCTAGGAGAGAGCTCGTGCCGGCAGGTTGTCTGCCCAGGGCTTGCCACCACTGCTGATCCTTTACCTGTCTTTTTTCCCTGCCTGCGGGAATCTTACCTGCGGGTGTATTGGGGTAGCTTGTTGTTTTCATGCCAACAGTTTGTGGATACCCCAGGGGGCCACCACCCACGCCCCACGATGAGACACCAGAGGCCCGGCATCACACCTGGTCTCCTGCCTCTCAGAATCACCCATTCCTGCCCCCGCCCCAACATCCCTTAGAAGTGTGTTATATACCGGGCGATATCCATTCGCCCGGGCTTTAACTGAATACACTTACCGTATTAGTTGTGTCGTGTGCTGGTTGTTGATCGCTTTATAATTCGCTTTCATTAAACATTTGGGCAGACACAACAAAGTGTCAAGAATTTGGTGATTTTGGCAGGCTTTTCCAATTTTGTTCTAACTTGCCTATGCCTTGCCTTTGAATTGGTTCAAACCACTGTGACTTTTGCTTGCTTCTGCAATTTTATTTTGCCTAGCCTTTGCTTTGATTCTACACTGCAATTTTATTTTGCTTTGCCTTTGCATTGATTCTACACTGTGTGCAGAATTTATTAAATCACGTGTGGTGGTGTTTGAACTTGTTTGGCGGTGTTTGATTTTATCTGGTTTGCTGGGCAGGTGTTTGAATTTTTTTGATGATTGTTTGGTGGTATTTGATTATTGGTGCCAGTATGATGAATTCTTATTTTTACTTTAGAACTGCATGTGTGGTTTGGACATCTCCAGTCCTTGTATTGCACATCATCCAGTGGTCTTCAGTTCCTGTTGATCTTTAATACTTTGGGACAGTGACAGTTTTGAACCAGATTCAGCCAGTGTTTATACTAACTTAGCAGATTTGGCCTTCTTACATCCAGCCACCCCAGTATAACGAAGATGAGTGTTCCAAAGAAGAGCAAAACCTACCACTTTCATGATGAATGGGAAATGGACTACTTCTTCATCATGGTGAAAGACAAGTGTTGTCTAATTTGTAACGCCCCAGTATCCTTACTCAAAAAGGGTAATCTGGAACAACATTATAAGGCTCTGCATAGCAATAAGTTTGATGCTGATTTTCCACCCAAAAGTGAAATTCGTAAACGGAAGCTCAAAGAACTTAAATTGAAATTGGCTACTCAGCAACAGTTCATGGCAAAGCCAAGGTCACATTCACATTCAATGCAACCATAGCATCCTTCAAGGTCAGCAACCTAATCGCAAAGAAATGCAAACCTTTCACTGAAGGGGAATTTGTAGAAGATTGTTTTCTTGAAGCAGCTGACCATCTTTCTGAAGGATTTAAAAATAAAGAGATCATAGCTGCTATTCAAGATGTACAATTGTCAAGAAACACCGTCGGCGAATAGAAAAGATGTGTGGAGACACAACTGAACAATTGTTGGAGGATGTTTCAAATTGTGTTGCTTTCTCACTCCAACTGGATGAATCTACAGACATAAGAGACATAGCCCAGTTACTAAGTCTCTATCCGGATGGTTTTAGAAGACTTCAGTGTTAAAGAAGAACTACTTGGAATGATTTCTTTAAAAGGGAGAACTACGGGTCAGGAAATATTCAGTTCTTTCCATTCTTTTGTGACAAAGTGTAATCTTCCATTGCATAGACTTGTTTCCATCCCTACTGATGGAGCAAGAGCAATGACAGGTGAGGTTAACAGTTTCATAGCCCTCTGTAGACAGCATGATGACTTCCCAGATTTCCTTTCTTACCACTGCATCATTCAACAGCAAGTTTTGGCAAGCAATACAAAGACTGTCATGGACATCACTTTCAAAATTGTAAATTCAGTTCATAGAAGATCACTTCAAAGACAGCTTTTCAATCTTACTCTTGATGAGGGGGCAGCGGAAATCATTTTGCACACAGATGTAAGGTGGCTAAGTAGGCACAAATTTCTGCAGAGATTTCGTGATTTGCTGAATGAAATAAGAAGTTTTTTGAAGGAGAGGGGAGATGACCAAGCAGAGTTAGAAGATGAGGAGTGGTTATGTGATCTGGCATTTCTCACTGACTTTACAGGCGAACTAAGTGATATGAACCTTGAACTACAAGGTAAAAACAAATGCATTGGCGAGATGATGAGTACAGTTTCATCCTACAAGAGCAAATTTGAGCTAATGATGACTGACCCTGCAAACAACACTTTTGATCATTTTCCTAATACGCAGGACCATCTGGGACAATATCCAAATTTTGTTTTTCAGAACGAGAAGTATGTGACAGAAATCTGTTCTGTTATCCAGGAATTCAAAAATAGATTCTGTGACTTCCAAAAAATTGGAACAGTTGTGGAGTACTTGTCGTACCCATTCAAAGTAGATGTGGACATTAAAGAAACTGCAGCTGCTATCAGTAAAAATTACTCAGTGAACAAGCCATCTCTTGAAAACGAAATATTAACCCTTAAAAATGACATTTTTCTCAAGACCCGTGCTGAGCAAGAATCGTTTTGGAAGCTAATGCCTAGAGACAAATTTCCCAACTTGAGAAGATGCAGTGAAGCTGTACACCCCTGTTTCGTTTCAACTTATTTGTGTGAATCTGCGTTTTCCCATCTGAAAATGACAAAGAGTACACAATGTTCCAACATGACAGATGAACATCTCCAGGATTCCCTGAGACTGGCCCTCACGCAATATTCACCCAACTTCAAAAAGCTGGTGGATGAAATGCAGGCTCAGACGTCTCACTAATGAGCAAGAGCGAAATATTAAAGATTGTGCAAGATCAGCCTGGATCAATTCTTGACCTAAATTTAACACAAATTACTCAATGAAAGTTAAATAAAGTTATTAAGACAGTTAAAGAAAGTTATTACTCAATAAAACTTTAAGAAAAAATGTACTTTCCATTTCCCCTCGCAGTTCTTACTGGATCTTCGTCTCTCTGTTTTGTTTTTGCTTAATTTGCTTAACAGCTGATCACATCCAAGTAAATTACAGAAGGTTAATTAAAAATGGGGGGGATCCTCCAACTTTATTGGGTTAAAATTTAATTTGAAACTAATTTGAAACTTAATTTTCATGGTGGTAGATCACCGGCACTTTTGGCTGGAAAAAGTAGATCACGACCTGTTCGAAGTTGGACATGCCTGCTCTATAGAACATAAAACAGCCTCTTTCACAGAGGCCTTCTCAATGGCTGTTAACTTTAACTTGAATTATGTCCCCTTTGGATTTTCCAGACCCTATGCCTGGACATCTCTCGCAAATTATGCAACTTATTTTTACTTAAGCAAGTATCTTATGATGAAGTGTAAATGTGAAAACATCATTCTATCTGTGTGTGCGTGCGTGTGTGTTGCATCCTTAATTTGAAATAGTTACCTATTTAAGTACAAAAGGTTAGGATATTTCAATAACCTACAAAATATATTTCATACCCGTTCAGTTCACAACTCCATTCTGCTAGAGCAACGTATTTCTCTACAGATGGATCTAACAGGACTTCATATTATGAGATCAGTGAACTGATTGTCTTCTTGGCAGCTGTTGCATGTGTCACAGGCCATTATCTCAAGTTTCATTGTTTTTCAGTTTCTGACTTTTCATCCTTCCCTCTCCTTATTTCCCATTTGAGAAGAGCACATTTACCACCAGTTAACATGTTTTCCCATATGGCAAGGTTTTTTCTAACCCCCAAATTATCTCCCCCCTCCCAAATATGTGACACTAATATTCATTTGCTATCAGACCTATTGTCAGGCTTTGAAGGTTTTCCACTGAGATACTTGGGATGGGTGGAATGGATGAAAGCTAAGGGCAAACTGCATCGTTTTTATGGTGCTAGGGATTTCTGCATTAAGATCACAGGAAATCCTTATTATTTGTACTAACAGTGGAAAATGTAGTGTTATTTACATTTGTGCTGTAAACCCACAGATCTTGCTCTGTGGCTTCAGGTATTTGCCACACTACGTTATGATTTCTGCAAGCTTCAGTAGTGGTAATATCTTCCAAACCTTTTTCAAGTTACTGCAGCGCAATCCTGTGCATGTCTACTAAGAAATAAGTCTCATTGAGTTCAGTGGGGCTTACTCCCAGGAAAGTGTATACAGGACTGTAGCCTTAGTTCTGTATAGCTTTATACTAGGGCTGGGCGCACCCCACATTCAGCCGAATCAGTCCCAAGATCAGGACGACATGATGCTCTGGCCCATCACATCTATGGTGCAATGCCCCAGTGGGCATAACGACTGAATTTCCACAGAGATGCGACAGGCCAGAGTGTCACGACATCCCAGTCTCGGGACTAGCAGTCACATGGCGCTCTGGAACACAAAGTGCCTGCTGCACCGGGGAACACATTCCCAGTGTGTAGTGGTCGGCACTTTGCACATTGCTGCTTTATATCAAGCAAAAGGAAGGATTGCAGGTTAGTAGTAAACCATATGCCTTGCATGTAAGAAGTTTCCAGGTTCAATCACAGGAGTCTCCTGGCAGTACTGGAAAAGACTTGATAGATCCCTATAGTAAAGGCCTCCAAACCGTGGCCCACTGTGCGCCGGCATAATCATCTCGGGTGTGGCAGGGTGGTGGCGAAGCCTTACTGTTCTGCTATGCAGCCACTGTTCGTCACAGAGCCTTGCGCTGGAGAGCTGCTTCTGCTGCATGTTGTCCCAGAAGGCTCTGTGCCCTGATTTCCTGAGGGAAGTGGCTGCCTGGCGCAGGGGTCTGAGATGATCGGGCATGACAGATGGTGGCTGTGGGGCAGAATGGTAAGACTTCACCTCCACTGTACCACATCCAAGATGATTATACTGGCAAACCAGATCCAGCCCAAGGGCTAGAGTTTGGAGGCCCATGACCTAAAGAGAACCACTGCTAGTCAATGTAGATAATACTGAACTATATGGCCCAGTGGTATAAAGACTCAGTATAAAGCAGTTTCCTAGGTTTCTAATAGAATGCAATGTCTAATACACATTATTTTTTAAATGTTAACTAGGCTGCAGTCCATTTACTGTGCACATAATAGTGCCTATCATTTTTCAATCATAATTTGGGGTAGTATTATTTCACATAAATTACACTGCAATTAGTTATGTTTTGTAAATAAAATAACCTGGAGCACCAGGCTTAGCTTACCTAGACATGCCACACTCATCTTGTAGTAATTTCAGTTGTCATTTTGCCAAAGACAAACATGCTCAAGTCAATGAACATAAATATATTTACAAAAACAATCTATAATACAAGAACAAATCTAAACTTGTTAGTTCCCATCTTTGAGAATCATAGTATTCTGAAATGTTTTTCTCTATTAAAAATATTTTATTGATTATTAAGCATTACAAAATCATTCAGTCTCTCTGTATCATAGTGTATTTCAGTGTGAAATAAATACCGTGTTTCCCCGATAATAAGACACTGTCTTATTAATTTTTTTGGACAGAAAAACACCAGAAGGCTTATTTTCAGGGGAGGGCTTATTTTAATGAACACTGACAGCAATTTTAATAAACAGGTAAATGTGAACAAATCATGCCCCCTGAGTTCTTCTTTTATCCTCCATCATGCCCCCTGAGTGCTTATTTTATCCTCCATCATGCCCCCTGAGTTCTTCTTTTATCCTCCATCATGCCCCCTGAGTTCTTCTTTTATCCTCCATCATGCCCCCTGAGTGCTTATTTTATCCTCCATCATGCCTCCTGAGTTCTTCTTTTATCCTCCATCATGCCCCTTTTATCCTCCATCATGCCTCCTGAGTTCTTCTTTTATCCTCCATCATGCCCCCGCTTACATACTGGGTTTTTATGTTGTCCTGCCTCAGCTCTCCTCCGCGGCACTGCTCTCAATGGCGCCAGCAAGCAAATCACTGGGGAAGAACAGGATGACGCGCTCACTGCTGCAGCTCTGATTGGATGCAGCTCGGAGCGCGGCGTGCGTTTCACCCGGGGGGGGACGGTGCATACAGAGGGTACCGTAATGTAGCGTGTAGCGCAGGGGATCACCTTCACTACAGTAGCAATCTCAATAGGGCTTATTTTCGGGGGAGGGCTTATTTTAGAGGAATCTTACACAGTAAGGGGAGGGCTTATTTTCGGGATAGGTCTTATTATCGGGGAAACACGGTAGTAGCTATTTTTGGGAAAAACACATTCCATGTGGTTTCTGAACTGCATTTTCTCTCTTTAGAAAGGAAATCTTATAAAAACAATTAAAATAATTATGTAACATGAAACAAGTTTTTGAATTTAAATATTAAATGTATTCTAAAACATCACCATACATTAAATATTGTAGACATGAGCAACCTTCTAGACACACAGTGAGGTTGTATCCTACCTGTTCTATCTGTTCTAGAACTGAAAACAAAAATAATTTATTACAGTCAACAAACTCATGGATGTTATATATAGCTAATCTTGAAGATGCTTTCAACAACAAAAATTACCATGTACGAGGGTCACCCAGAAAGTAACGCACCACATTTTTTTCTTCAACAATTATTTATTGAACACAATGAAACTTACACACAAGAAAGAATGATGTTTCTTCTACACTCCCTGTTTTTCCACGTAATCTCCGTCCAGTTCTATGGCCTTCCTCCAGCGAGAAACAAGGGCATGTATGCCCTGTCGGTACCACTCCTTGTTCTGGTCACAAAGCCATTTCTGCACTGTGCGAATCACCTCTTCGTCATCCGCAAAATGTCTTCCGCGAATGGCATCCTTAATGGCCCAAACAAGTGGAAGTCTGAGGGAGCTAGGTCAGGGCTGTAGGGTGGATGGGGTAACACAGTCCAACCCTGTTTAGTGATGTGTTCCGAAGTCCTCAAACTTGTGTGAGGCTGAGCGTTATCATGTTGAATCAAACATTCACATGGGTTGTTATGGCGCCAAAGTTGCTGGAAGCGCTTCTTGAGTTTGGTTAATGTCTTCACATAAGCTTCAGAATTAATGGTGCTGCCTCTTGGCATTACATCAATGAGTATGACGCCCTCACAGTCCCAAAACACAGTGATCATGACCTTACCGGCGGAAGCAGTTGCTTTGAATTTTTTATTCTGTGGAGATTGAGGATGACGCCATTCCATTGACTGTCATTTTGTTTCGGGCTCAAAATGGTGAACCCAGGTTTCATCACCTGTCACAATCCTGGACAAGAACGCTTCCCCCTCATCTTCAAAACGTTTCAGCAACTCAGGAGAAATGTTTTTTCTGAGAGATTTGTGGTCCACCGTAAGATAGCGCGGAACCCATCGTGCACACACTTTTGAGTAATCAAGAGCACGGATGATTGCATCCACACTTCCTTTGCTGACTGACAGCTTCAGCGCCAACTGCCTAGTCATTATGCATCGGTCCTCGCGAATGAGCACATCAGCAAGCTGCGTCTAGTCAGGTGTGACAGCCGTGGATGGCCACCCCGAACGCTGCAAATCTTGGAGCTCTGCCGAACCACCTTCTAATGGCCTCACCCTCTGTGCCCAGCGACTAACCGTACTTCTGTCGACTGCAGATTCTCCATAA
Organism: Tiliqua scincoides; assembly: GCF_035046505.1. NCBI lineage: Eukaryota > Metazoa > Chordata > Lepidosauria > Squamata > Scincidae > Tiliqua > Tiliqua scincoides. Next base: position 218,398,600 of record NC_089823.1, read on the forward strand.
ACTGTACACAAATGTTTGTGAATGTTCCCAACAGTTTCTTTCTCCGCAGTGAGAAATTCAATGACGACACGCTGCTTGTAACGTACATCACTTACAGACGCCATTTCGAAACACTGCTGCAGCTACGCTATCTGTCTGAAGAAACCAAAAATTTGTGTGCGCACTCCTGAAAATTCAAATAATGTATATCTAAAGTTTCACATTCGTACAATTACTGTAGGCTGAGAAAAAAAATGTGGTGCATTACATTCTGGGCGACCCTCGTATATTTTGAAGATACAACTTTGGATAAGAAGAGGATTTTTTGATCCACACTAAATCTAGAAGTACAAATGTATTTTGATATATACCTGTAGTACAGGTACCTGTATTATTATTATGTATTGGAAAACAGCTGAAGTTGTGTCCCCCCCATTACATTACTAATTACTTCTTTATAATAAAAGTAACAATGTCATTTTTAATTATTATCATAATAAACTGTGGTATAGTTGCAATTTATTTTTGCAAATCAGTGTAATTTAATACTTACCTGCTTGTGATAGATTTATCTGATGAAGGGCCATCAGGGTCCAAAATGCATTGGGTTTTTTTGTTAAATTCTGAATAAATTAGTCTTTATCCCCTTCTACATACTGCCTTTGCTAGTAATTAGAATAACACTTAAAGTGCAGCAGAAAGCGTGTCAATCAATCTGGTTTCTCATGATGCATCATTACATGGATTAAACTAAAAGCATGATTCTGTGTCACTTATTGCCACACAGTAATTCATACTCTTGTAGGTCAGTTCATAAGTACATATTAAGAATAGTATCTCGTAAAATTTCATTTTCTCTTCCTACATTGCACGCAGTTATGTGGGATGAACAATGTGTTTGCACTGTGTCTGATTTTCAAATTATTAGAAGACGTGAAGTGAAAGGAGTCCAAAGCAAGGCATATATAAAGTAGTATATAAATCTTCTTCTGTTATACCTCCACAAGTTCTTTATTAATTTATAGTTAAATATTTTTGCAGCAGGGTTTAATGAGAGTCACTGAGAATCAAGGCTGCTGCTTGTCTACATAGCTTCTCACTGAATTCACTGGCCATATATAGTTATAATCTAGCCTTTTAAATGAATTTGTGCAGTTATGTGTATCTGTCTCAATATGTTTACTGTATTGACCATATATGTAAAATAATGGTTGCATGTCTTATATCTCAGAAATATGCCATAAACATTAGGTATGTCATGGATACAGGCATACTTAGACCAGGTGAACATGCTATATAAAGTTTTTGGATTATAGAAATATAAAAGATAGAAGAAGCTAGTAATTGCCTTTAACATCAGAGCACAAAGCATTACCTTGGATTTTACAAGGCCAGCCAGCAACAAAAGAGCAGTAATTTATGAGCTCAGTGTAAAAGAATAGCATAATTGCATTAAAAATTAATGCTAATGAACACTAAAATGGGGAAGGTGGTTATGATGAAAGTTTGTATTCATCTTCTCTGGTTTGAATGATGGCTAGTGGCTTGATTAATGGCTTAATTTCTATCAATTAGCGGGGAAAAATCTCCTACGAGACAAGGGTAAATTGAGCATTGAATTACATATCGTGCTTTTGTGTGCTGAAAAGAAAGAGCTGAGTATCTCTGATATTAGCCACAGTGACAAATGTGGTGTGCCCCACAGTGTCTGCATTAGCTCTCCTGACAGGCTGGTTGTGTGTGGTTATGGGGTGTTTGGAGATGGCTGGCAGACAACATTCACTGGCAAGTTCCTGAGAAACCTACAGCTCTTCCATCTATAGAATTTTAATTAGAGTCAATAAGAATTCAAGAATTAAAATGGACAGCTAGCAGCAACAGCAAAGTCTGCAGTCTGCCTTGTTCATGGGCTGTTGATGATGAAACTTTTTCTGACCAGCCTCTCTTTTGCTCTGTGAAAATACAGCAAATATCCAGTATCCTTCAGGACTTTTTTTTTTTGATATTTCTGAACATTCTAATCTGTGATTCTGAAGCTGTCCTTATAAATTGTATATATTTTTTATTTAACCCATTTCTGCCTAGACCCCCTTGTGTACACATTTTATCCCTGTTGCATGTATGCAACGTTGGGCAGAAATGGCTTAAATGCAACGTCAGTGCCTGGAAAATGGTGAGTTTTCCAAAATACATCTTTAAAAGTTGACTAAAAGAATGAATGTGTTTCCTCAATAGAAGAAAATGCAAAAACAAGCTCCCTTCAGCACCTCATATGCTATCCATATGCATAAGACCTGAGTATGTGTGGTCTGATATAAGTAGGGGAAAGTGTTCTGAACAACAAATGTTTAAAGAAACAGTGTGAACAACAAGGAACAACAGCGTGAACAACAAGCTGACACTCCCTCCCCCATTATGCCCTTCAGCTACTTGCACCTGTGCACAAACCAAGTTCCAGAGATATGGCCATGAGTAAAAGAAAGTCTTCTCCAAAACCTCTTTTGCTGTTCGCATTGAAAGGAAAGGGCTTAAGAGCTATCTTGGCTTGTACTGGAATACATCAGTGCTACTACCTTCTGAATTTGCTTAGTTGAAAATATAGTCCCCTGCAGGAGTACATTTGACACTGATAGATTTCTGTCAGGGGAGAGTTTTAAAAAACCAGGACTGCCACCAAAAATGCCCTGCTCTTAGCCTCTATATCAGCGATTTTCAACCTTTTTCATCTCATGGCACACTGACAAGGCACTAAAATGGTCAAGGCACTCCGCCAGGTTTTTGACAATTGACAAGGCATACCATGCTGCCAGTGGGGGTTCACATCTCCCATTGGCCCTATTAATAAATGACCTATTCCCCCAAATTCCTGTGGCACACCTGTGGACCACTCGCGGCACACCAGTGTGCCATGGCACAGTGGTTGAAAATGGCTGCTCTATGTGTTACCTGGCAGGAGGCAGAACTCTGGAAAGTGGGCAACTGGTTTTCCTTTCCTCATAAGAACATAAGAAGAGCCCCACTGGATCAGGCCGTAGGCCCGTCTAGTACAGCTTCCTGTATCTCACAGCGGCCCACCAAATGCCCCAGGGAGCACACCAGATAACAAGAGACCTCATCCTGGTGCCCTCCCTTGCATCTGGCATTCTGACATAACCCATTTCTAAAATCAGGAGGTTGTGCATACACATCATGGCTTGTACCCCATAATGGATTTTTCCTCCAGAAACTTGTCCAATCCCCTTTTAAAGGTGTCTAGGCTAGATGCCAGCACCACATCCTGTGGCAAGGAGTTCCACAGACCGACCACACGCTGAGTAAAGAAATATTTTCTTTTGTCTGTCCTAACCCGCCCAACACTCAATTTTAGTGGATGTCCCCTGGTTCTGGTATTATGTGAGAGTGTAAAGAGCATCTCTCTATCCACTCTGTCCATCCGCTGCATAATTTTGTATGTCTCAATCATGTTCCCCCTCAGGCGTCTCTTTTCTAGGCTGAAGAGGCCCAAACGCCGTAGCCTTTCCTCATAAGGAAGGTGCCCCAGCCCCGTAATCATCTTAGTTGCTCTCTTTTGCACCTTTTCCATTTCCACTATGTCTTTTTTGAGATGCGGCGACCAGAACTGGACACAATACTCCAGGTGTGGCCTTACCATAGATTTGTACAATGGCATTATAATACTAGCCGTTTTGTTCTCAATACCCTTCCTAATGATCCCAAGCATAGAATTGACCTTCTTCACTGCTGCCGCACATTGGGTCGACACTTTCATCGACCTGTCCACCACCACCCCAAGATCTCTCTCCTGATCTGTCACAGACAGCTCAGAACCCATCAGCCTATATCTAAAGTTTTGATTTTTTGCCCCAATGTGCATGACTTTACACTTACTGACATTGAAGCGCATCTGCCATTTTGCTGCCCATTCTGCCAGTCTGAAGAGATCCTTCTGGAGCTCCTCACAATCACTTCTGGTCTTCACCACTCAGAAAAGTTTGTTGTCGTCTGCAAACTTAGCCACTTCACTGTTCAACCCTGTCTCCAGGTCATTTATGAAGAGGTTGAAAAGCACCGGTCCCAGGACAGATCCTTGGGGCACACCGCTTTTCACCTCTCTCCATTGTGAAAATTGCCCATTGACACCCACTCTCTGCTTCCTGGCCTCCAACCAGTTCTCAATCCAGGAGAGGACCTGTCCTCTAATTCCCTGACTGTGGAGTTTTTTCAGTAGCCTTTGGTGAGGGACCGTGTCAAACGCCTTCTGAAAGTCCAGATATATAATGCCCACGGGTTCTCCCACATCCACATGCCTGTTGACCTTTTCAAAGAATTCTATAAGGTTCGTGAGGCAAGACTTACCCTTACAGAAGCCATTCTGATTCTCCCTCAGCAAGGCCTGTTGGTCTATGTGTTTTGAGATCCTATCTTTGATGAGGCATTCTACCATCTTACCTGGTATGGATGTTAGGCTGACCGGCCTATAGTTTCCCGGGTCCCCCCTCTTTCCCTTTTTAAAAATAGGCGTGACATTTGCTATCCTCCAATCCTCTGGCACTGTGGCCGTTTTGAGGGACAAGTTGCATATTTTAGTCAAGAGATCTGCAACTTCATTCTTCAATTCCTTAATAACTCTTGGGTGGATGCCATCAGGGCCCGGTGACTTATTGATCTTTAATTTATCAATGAGGTCTGAAACATCTTCTCTTTTAATCTCTATCTGACTTAACTCCTCGGTCAGGAGGGGCCGTTCTGGCAGCGGTATCTGCCCGAGGTCTTCTGCCGTGAATACAGATGCAAAGAACTCATTTAATTTCTCTGCCATCTCTAAGTCTCCTTGTATCTCCCCTTTCCCTCCCTCACCATCCAGAGGGCCAACCGCTTCTCTGGCGGGTTTCCTGCTTCTAACATATTTGAAGAAGCTTTTATTATTCCCCTTAATGTTGCTGGCCATGCGTTCCTCATAGTCTCACTTGGCCTCCCGAATCACCTTCTTACATTTCTTTTGCCACAGTTTATGTTCCTTTTTATTCTCCTCATTAGGGCAAGACTTCCATTTACGGAAGGAAGCTTCCTTGCCCTTCACAGCCTCTCTAACTTGGCTGGTTAGCCATGTGGGCACCCTCCTGGATTTAGTGGAACCCTTCTTTCTTTGCGGTATACACCTCTGCTGGGCCACTATTACTGTTGTTTTAAGCAGCCTCCATGCACTCTGGAGAGATTGGACTCTTTTTACCCTCCCTTTCAACCTCCTTCTAACCAGCCTCCTCATTTGAGGGAAGTCCGCCCGTCGGAAGTCAAGGGTTTTTGTTAGAGATTTGCCTGGTATTCTTCCCCCAACGTGCACGTCAAAACGGATCGCAGCATGATCACTGTTCCCCAATGGCTCGGTAACGTTTACATCTCTAACCAGGTCCTGCATACCACACAATATTAAATCCAGAGTCACCTGTCCTCTGGTGGGCTCTGTGACTAGCTGCTCTAAGCCACAGTCATTTAGCACGTCAAGAAATCCGGTTTCCTTATCGTGACCAGAACACAAATTGACCCAGTCAATATGAGGATAATTGAAGTCCCCCATGATTACAACCCTGTCCCTCCTTGTCACCTCCCTGATCTGTTTCCTCATTTCAAGGTCCGCATCCGATTTCTGGTCTGGAGGACGATAGCACGCCCCCAGTATTACATCGCTGCACAAGCCTGGTAATTTAACCCACAGAGATTCTACGGTGGAGTCAGACCCACCTTCAATCTCTACTTTGCTGGATTCTATCCCTTCCTTAACATAAACGGCCACCTCACCTCCAACACGCCCCTGCCTGTCCCTCCTGTAGAGTTTATAGCCCGGGATTGCGGTATCCCACTGATTCTCCGCATTCCACCAGGTTTCCGTTATGCCCACTATGTCAATGTTTTCCCTCATGCTAATCCACAAATGGTGAGATTTCTTTCTCCATCTCCAAGTGTGTCCTCCTTGTGCTCTCAGGGCCTCCTGGATCTCTCTCAATCATTCACTGATTCTGCAAAGCACCTAACCTACATGGAACTGGTGGATACAGGTGATCCCATAATTTCCAGTGCAAAAGAAAAACAAATGGTAGTTTAACTTAGTATTGAGAGAACTCATCACTTAACTGTACAAAGATTTGTCATAGATCTGACAAGTGTACCAAATGTTATAGTTTACTGAGCCTGTTGTGATTCTGAAACTGTTTGTACAATTCAAAAGTACTGAAAAATTCAGATTCCCCTTGTGTTTTCATACAAAATGCAAGTGAGTTGGTCATTTGGTTTCTGAGGGAATGACTAGTTGTTTTTCTGTTTTATGTGTATTGCAATCTTAAATTTTCCTGCATAGCTAGTATAAACTTGATGTTGATATGAGTTTGATGAAGAAGAGAGATAATTTGTTGAACCTGTAAGGCAGCCATTGGAATGACTTGCTGTTAACGATAATCCTTGGGGGGGGAAACGACTGACAGTTAGGACTTGTAGGAGATGAGTGCTTCTCTGCTGTGGGACCTGTATATCTGGTGGCTTTGATAAGTTTAAACAGCCTTCAGTATACAACTTCTAATCTGTTAAAATCGTAGCGGCTTCTTATTGCTGCACAGAAAAGAATGAACAAATTCACTCACCAGTAACTGTAAATCTGAAATACAAAGACATTTTCAGTGCTTATAGTGCACACCAGATCCCATGTCTGGCCTGCGTCAGTGCTTACAGAGTTGTTACCATTGCAGTGTCAGAGGGCAATGTGTACACTGAATGCCAGATTCTGTACCATCATTCCTGTTGGATGATTTCCACTTCATTTGCAATCAAGATGATGAGAAACCACCAATCCGTACACATTCTTGGTGTGTGCTAAATTATTTTTGGAGTATAGCTGATTACCATTTTATTAAGTGGAGATCATCTCAGCTGTTAGAAAATTATCTGCTAAGCATATTTTGTCATACAATTTTTGTGTATAAGTTTCTTAAAGGGCAGGATTCACAAAATATTTCTTTTCTGATTCTGTATTATCACAGACAGCAACAATTGTCTCTTTACCACCTCCCTGCTAATTGTGCATGAACTTCCTATCTCTTTTCTGTGAACTTTAATCATTACTTTCTATACAGTGTTAGTTACTGAAAAATATGTTGATAGAAACGATGTGTATGCTAAAAGTAATTATGATGATAAGGTTTACGAAAACAAATTGCATCAAGGCAAATTTCTTAAGTTGTAAAAGGAATCACAGCCTTGAAAGACAACTCTTTCTTTAAAGAATACCATGTGGATACCAAACACAAGAGCCCTAAAACCCTGTTGCTTATGTGTTGGACTTTAACTGGTAACACACCGCCACCTGCTGCTTTCAGATCACTACTGCAGTATTATTGTGCTGAGTTATTCAAATAAAACTTAAGTGATTGGAGCTGAGAGATTGAAATTTGAAACTTACCATATGAAGGTCTTTCCAAGCCTCCTGCAGGACTGCATTAATAGTTTTCTGATATAAACATATTTATTCTACTTTTCTCACCATCTTTGGTAATAAGATAAAAAACAAAGCTGCTAGAAGCAAGTTTAATTGTAGTTCTCACAGAAGGAAATGATTTATGTATGAAAAATGGCATCAACAGTTACTAATACAAACAGTTCTGTATTTTCAGTCTGACCAGAGTAAAAGGACTTGCTGTACAATGAGTTAGTATTGATTTTTTTTGTCTCTACCCTCTTAGCTTTCTGACTCCATTATTTTTGATTTTACTATGAAACATATATCCTTTCTACTGACATCTGACAAACACTATATGGAAGTCATTTTATCTACAATAATGTGTTTGTCAACAATGTCGTAGACTAATGGATACAGCTTCCTTCCAGTCCATTTTTATCCAGTTAACGTCACTGAAATATGTTCTCTGATTTTGTTTCTCTTGGTGGCATGTTCCCACTTTGTGACTGTCATTCACAGCAGAGCACTCGTAAACATCATAGGTCATAGGCTGATGGGTTCTGAGCTGTCTGTGACAGATCAGGAGAGAGATCTTGGGGTGGTGGTGGACAGGTCGATGAAAGTGTCGACCCAATGTGCGGCGGCAGTGAAGAAGGCCAATTCTATGCTTGGGATCATTAGGAAGGGTATTGAGAACAAAACGGTTAGTATTATAATGCCATTGTACAAATCGATGGTAAGGCCACACCTGGAGTATTGTGTCCAGTTCTGGTCGCCGCATCTCAAAAAAGACATAGCGGAAATGGAAAAGGTGCAAAAGAGAGCAACTAAGATGATTACGGGGCTGAGGCACCTTCCTTATGAGGAAAGGCTATGGCGTTTGGGCCTCTTCAGCCTAGAAAAGAGACGCTTGAGGGGGGACATGATTGAGACATACAAAATTATGCAGGGGATGGACAGAGTGGATAGGGAGATGCTCTTTACACTCTCACATAATACCAGAACCAGGGGACATCCACTAAAATTGAGTGTTGGGCGGGTTAGGACAGACAAAAGAAAATATTTCTTTACTCAGCGTGTGGTCGGTCTGTGGAACTCCTTGCCACAGGATGTGGTGCTGGCGTCTAGCCTAGACGCCTTTAAAAGGGGATTGGACGAGTTTCTGGAGGAAAAATCCATTATGGGGTACAAGCCATGATGTGTATGCGCAACCTCCTGATTTTAGGAATGGGTTAAGTCAGAATGCCAGATGTAGGGGAGAGCACCAGGATGAGGTCTCTTGTTATCTGGTGTGCTCCCTGGTGCATTTGGTAGGCCGCTGTGAGATACAGGAAGCTGGACTAGATGGGCCTATGGCCTGATCCAGTGGGGCTGTTCTTATGTTCTTATGTCATCCCCATCTCTTATCTGTGGTTTTCCACTCCATGTATAACCCTGCAAAGCAGGCACTATGTGTTTATCACATATGGCAGTTCACGTATAGTATCTATGCCTTATACTGCATGAGTGCGTAATCTGTAATAAGTGTCCTCAGGTGCAAAGCAGCACTTAGACACAAGCACAGAGCATTTTAGAGATACTTCTAGAGCAGCTTAGCATGTGTTGGCTTCTTGGGCAGGCACTGTTATAAAGGCTTTTTTTACCAGCCTCCTGCCATCTAACCAACAGTAATGGCAACATTTGGAGGATACATAAGCACATACAGGTATGTATTGCTTAACAATGGGGATACCTTTCCCAAAGCCTGTTGGTAAAAGGTGAACTAAAGCATCAAATAAGCTCACCTTGCTGCTTGCTGCTGCTCCTGAAAGCCCTGTTAAAAGCACTTTAAAAGCCTTCCCTGTGATGGGCCAACACCAGAATGTCGTCCATCAGCTGGCCCTAAGTGATTTTTTTTCCCATTTCCAACATTTTTGGACATGAACATTTCCCAAAAAATTTTCCATTGCTGAATATGCTAACACAAGGTTTTCCAAATATCACTGGCTGTTTGACTGAAGAAGTGTAGTTTACATATGCAAAATTTACATGTGCAAAATTCTGTTATGTTTGCTTCTGGAAAGGCAAAAACTTTAAAAAGCAAAATCACATACAGGTTGAGACTAATTATTCACGTGGGTTCCGTTCCAAGCACTCATGTGGATGGCAAAAAATGCACTATAGCAAATCAATTTAAAAAACAAAGTTTCTTTGCTCCTGTGATATAAAAACAGCCTTGCTGACCTTTGTGATTTAAGATAAGAGTCATTAACAAGACAATCATCCTCAATCCAAGACTATCAATCCACAACCATCAATCAATCCTCCTCCAAGAGCTTACAAAGAGCTGAGAGCTTGCACTCAGCACCTCCCTTCACCAATGCAAAGAGATCACCTTTCTTTCACATGCTAAGGGGGAACGGAGAGGTCCACTGGGGAGAGAAGGATTGATGGATTGTCAGCTAGCCGCCCCCTCTGTCTCTCATTAAGGAGTCTATTGTTAAAGGACTATTCAGTTTTTTAAACTGATTTTAAAGGGATGCATTTTTCCCCTTCACCAGAGATCAGCACATTCCTTCTCATTTGCAGGGGTCATTCATGTTGAGTCAAATCCATGTATAAAAAAATCCTTGTATAAGTAGGCTGGACCTGTACATTGCTTACTCATAGACAGATACTGAAGTATTCTGCTGGATAAGGGTTGGTGTACGTAGCACCCTAAGTGGCAGATGTTGTAAACATTATCAGGGTTCTGACACTACTTGACTGGATGCCCTAGAGTCAGTCAGTCAGTCATGGGTTCGGACCTGCAGATTTGAGTCACCAGGCCTCAGAAAGCTTCCGGACATGACCAAAACATGCTTCCGGTCATATCTGGGGATCAGGTAAGCCCCAACTTGCTGATTCACTTATCTGCAAGATTCAGCAACTGCAGGGGTTCTGGTAATGGAAGCCCTGTACATGCCGAGGTCAGGTTGTATATTGATATATACAGATATATTGACAGTGAATTGGGGCCTCTTCCCCCCACATAGCTCCAGGATGTCTAGAGACCTTTTGTCATGTTATACCCCTTCTGCTCCCCTGGTGATGCTTTCTAGTATTGGACTCCTTCAGTTGTGCATCAAGGAACATATTTGTGTTGCATCTTTTTTTACCAGTGTATAACTTGACCTTATTAATTTAATTTCTAATTGACATTTTTTAAATGAAACTCAAAGGACATGGAAATGAGTCTATACACAAATTTTTTCATAACCCCTGCTAACTGGGTAAGAGGCACTTTTTCAAGTGGGTGCTCCTTTTTTTAGCAGGGGGAGAGTAACTGGCCCACCTCACCCCAGCACTGTCTGTTCTAGTGGCTGTCTGCTGGTATTCCTTGGCATCTTTTTAGATTGTGAGCCCTTTTGGGACAGGGAGCCATTTAGTTATTTGATTTTTCTCTGTAAACCGCTTTGTGAACTTTTAGTTGAAAAGCGGTATATAAATACTGTTAATAATAATAATAATAATAATAATAATAATAATAATAATAATAATAATAATAATAACCCATTTGAAATTATTAAAAGATAAAAAATTCTTAGAATGCTGTATGAAAACAATCAAAATATTAAAATGATATACATAAATACAATATGGAAACTTTCACGGAGCTTCTTTAGTGCATCACGGTTCTTTGCGTACAACCAGCCATCATTATATAGAAGTGATTCTCATGGTTGTATGTAGGTCTCTTTCAGAGGCTTTGAGGGCTGTGCACATCCTTTTTTTAAGTCAGGAGGCATAATACCCTCTGCTTCCCCTTGGCGTTAAAATGGACTATTTGTCTTTTCTTTGTGCAGTGTCTGGGAGGGGGGATGTGCTGTACTCATTGCAACAGAATCAAACTAACCATTAATGACTGCTTTTGCAATAGTGTCATCCTATGTATAACTGGAGTAAATGGCGCTGTAGCTGGGTGGTGCTGTGAGGACCACAGCTCCACAAACCAGTGCTCAGTGCTGACATCATTATTGAGCGGCCCTGAAAGTGGGAGTGTTGATAGCTTAGCTGCTGCAGGTGCTCTTGGCTGGAAAGAGGTGGGAGGGTTTTAAACAGCTGAGGGGTGAAGGTAGAGCAGAGGTGGGCAAACTCCAGCCCATAGGCCATTCATGGCCCTCAGGGAGCCCCAGTCTCCAATGAGCTTCTGGTCCTATTGGAGCCCCGTGCTGGCCTGCAACTGCTGGTCACAGCCGCCAGACGCGAGTTGCGGGCCAAATTAGAGCTAGGTCTTTTGTAGTCTTCATGTGTTTTCTGCTTTTCCCTGGTCATTATTTTTACACCCCCCATTGCCTCTGCACAACTTATGTCTCCATGTGTGTCTGACTTGGTCTGTATGTTTTAACTGTGCAAGAGGTGCGTGGCAAACAGTTAGTAGTAGTAGTAGTAACTTCATTGTCATTGTGCTACAGCACAACGAAATTTATGCACCTTTGAGGTACAAGCATAAATATAGACTACAATTCCAACAATCACACTCTACACACTCACCCACACATTCTATACAACATGCATCATAATATAAAAACAGTATAGCAGACCATAATGCCCAGGAGCATGGTAACAACTATATTGCCTTATTCAGCGTAATTATGGCTGTGGGATAAAAACTGTTCAGGAATCGTGTGGTGCTGCTCTAATAGTTCTGTATCATCTACCCAAAGGCAACAGTTCAAAGAACTTATGAGCCAGATGGAAGGGGTCTCTCAGAATGCTATGTGACTTCTGCAGACAGCAAGATGTATAGATGTCCTCCAAAGCTGGTAGATGAAGGTTGATGTTGTGCTGCGCGATCTTAATAATTCTCTGCAGAGCTTTTTTGTCCCCTGCAGAGCAATTTCCATACCACACCAAGATATCATAGGTTAGGACACTCTCAATGGTGCAAAGATAGTAAGACATAAGCAGCTGCTGTGACAAATTTAACCTCCCAAGCTTCCTCAGAAAACATAACCTCTTTTGTGCCTTTTGTATCAACATGCTGGTGTTAATAGTCCATGAGAGGTCCTCTGTGATGTAAATACCTAGGAATTTGAAACTAGCAACCCTCTCCACCTCCTCACCATTTATGTATAATGGTGTATGTGTGTTCATAGTTCTCATATGGTTCTACATGCCTGTATTATAATTCTCATGTGTATTATAAATAAGTTCAGAAAAATTCATTCATTTATATCAGTACCACTTCTAATGTATTCGTTTATGTAAATTTATTCAGATTTGAAATGTAAATGAATTCTTCCCCCCCCAGCCCTCAAGGCAGAGAGGTGATGTGGCCCACCTTCCAAAATGTTTGCCTACCCCTGGGGTAGAGGAAACAAAAGAGAGAGGGAATCACCAAGCAGAGCAGAGAGGACAGTAGCCAAGAGAGAGGAACAAGAGGCAGTGGAGTGATCAGAAGGACAAGGGAGGGTTTGAGTGGAGATAGAGGCAGGAACCAGGGATGATAGGGAGAAGGAGATGGTGAGAAAAACACAGCGAGCCAAGAGAGAGGTAACTGAGGTAGGGGAGAGACAGTGGAGCAAGTGAAGGGAGAGTTGAGAAGGTAAGTGGAGAGACAGGTGGAGGTGTTGAGAGAGGCAACAGTGGGAGAAAAGGGAAATAGAGGTGGGGTGGGTTGAAGGGAACAAGGAAGGGAGGCAAAAACTAGTGGAGGAATGATAAGGAAGATGGGGTCAGATTAAAGAACAGAGAGGAGTTTGAACCAGGTCAGATTTTTAGGGCAAAAGGGACCAAAACAGGCTTGGAAAGCAGAAGAGGAAAGACAGATGTGAAGAGCATCACTCTGTCCAAGGCCAAGTCAGGACAGCCAAGGCAGGTGAACTGAGCATACCATGTCAGGACCCTTCCTTTGTAAACTCTGATGTAAAAGTAAACCTCCCTTACACAGAGACTATGACCTCCAAAGCCTTGCCCGTATCTCATTTCCTATTCTCTAGGATGTGAACCTTTCCCCCGTGGGAGGAATTTGAGGAGGGGGCCCTGTGCCCAGAGGTACTCACATTACAGTTTCAGTGCAGAATGACAGCCCAATCCTGAGCTGCCCTGAGCACGGAGCTGTGCTGCCGAGCACAGGATTGGGTTCTGAGTTGTTTTAGACTCTGACCAAAGCAAGAATAGGTTCTCCGTGGCAGAGCCATAGTTTAACAGAGAGTTTTCTATTTCTTTAGTAATATACTTTAGAAGACTATTGCATAGCATTAATCTTAAATTTATTCTAAACCAAACTGACATTATATTCTTTTCCATAGACCAAATCAGTCTGGTAGAACAAGTGAAACGAGTAAAAGAAATTGAAGCAATTGAAAGTGACTCCTTTGTTCCGCAGGCATTCAGATCAAGTAAAGAAGTCAAAAAGGTAAGTTTTCAATCTCCTTACTTTGCATATTCCTTGTGAGTTACTTCAGAGCAGGTGTATTCTTTGAATTTACATTACCTGTTCATACTGGCAATCCTAATTCCAGTTATCAGAACTCATACAAATATAGATGCAGAGAAATATGAAGTCACTCCTGCTGGTTGTGGGGGGCTTTTTGGCCTCCCCCAAGAAGCCCCCAAAGGTTAAGGACTATCTGGAGCAGCATGTCATATGATGTGAGAGGCTGCCACCAGAGAAAATCAACACCTCTGACCTTGTACAAACAGAAGTGCATTGTGTGCATACGCAGGTTTCCCTAGATATAAGCCAATATCTTTATTAAAATCTATTTACAGTCAGACCTCATTATCCATAGGGATTCATTCCTGGACCCCACATGGATTCTGAAACCTGCGAATAAGCAAATTCATGAGTCAGTCCATTATTACCTCCAGGTGCAACCAGAGATGTTCTCTGGTCACATCCAGAGGTGTTCTGAGACCTCCAGAGTACAAGAAAGGCACTACTGAAGAAGAACCTTTTATTACGGTCACTGACCAGTACAAAGGCACTACTGAGTTTTCATAAATACTGGAAGTGTTTACCTCAGGAGGCGTTTCTGAGGCCCACAGAGGACATAAGCCTCAGAAAGGTCTCTGCAGGTACTGGAAAGGCACTTCCAGTTTTTGTTAAAATCAGAAGTGCCTTTTCCAGCACCTGCAGAGGCCTTTCCGAGGCCCAGAGAGGCTGAAAGCAGTTTGCGGGCCTCAGAAAAGTTCCCAGATGCGACTGAAGAATACTTCTGGTCATGTCTGGGAACTCAGGTCCAGCTCTCCACCATCAGTTTGGAAACCCACAGTGAGTTAAATTAAGGTCCCAAATCCACAGATTAGGAGGTCAGGTATGTTTACAAACATAGAAGGTATAGATCAGAAGCAATATTCATTAAAGGAAGTTCTGTTGCATAGGAAACATGGATTTGGGAGCAGGTTGAAGGAGCCAGAACCTTTTGGAAAGTTCAATTTCTGAGAGATCACTTTGCAACTCAGCAACTGAGAGGTGCTCTGCAAAGTGATATTCAGCTGAAGTTGTGCTACTGAAAGGGCTGCCCATGTGATAATTGGGCTCTCCCAGTTTCTCCATTCTCCCTTTTTTGCACCCCTCTTGGTCTGTCTCTTCCCTTGTACCATTCCAAACCTTCTGAGGCCTCCTTCTGTCTCTCTCTCACAATACCACCGCTGAAAGGGCAGTGCTGAGAGAGCCCAATTATCTGATGGGCCACCCATTTAGCAGTGATACCTCAGCAGAAGTGGAGCTGCTGAAAGGGCAGTTTGCATGATAATTAGGCTCTCCCAGCACTGTCTTTTCAGCAGTGCTACTTCTGCCAATGCATCACTTCAAAGCTTAGCAGCTAAAAGCAGCTGATGGTAGTGCTGAGAGAGCTCAATTGTCACATGGGCTTCCACGGACCATATTTGGCCCCCAAGCCTTATATTTGACAACCCTGATCTGGCTGTTGCTTCTTCTGCAAGGGTATTGCAATAAATATTTGTTTCAGTCAGAGCATGACATGTCATTCCTTCTGTTGGACACTTGGCAGGTTTTGCTGCACGAAACATCCCTTTCTTAAAACAGATGATTATCTGTGAGCCCTGGCAAACACTTGTTTTTCTGTTTCTGTTTTGTTTCACAAATCACAGATATTTGTACCAACAGTTTGTATCAACTGTTTTGAGACTTTAGTATAAGACTGACTACAAAAATACTTGAAACACCATGTCAAAACCAGAAAGTGCACTAGAATCTCACAAGTTCAGATGTGCTAGGCTGCTCCAGCAGCTTCATATTGCAGGATATCCTCATGCCTCCCAGTGATTAGTGAAAAACAAGTGTAGTGGGCCAGTTTAGGTTAAAATATAATAGGTGGGATTATACGGAGAGCAACACTCCTCTCCTTGATTATCCATCTGCTGCCACAAGACCATGGTGTTGACAAGTCATTCAGAGCAGAATTAGATTGTCCATTAAGTCAACTTTGTGAATTCTATTCTGTACTTGATCATTTCCCCACAGACAACAGATGCTGTTGAAGTTAAGAATGAATCTGCAACAATAGAAGTGGAAGGTGTGAGTCTGACTACGCTGGAAAAAGAAACAATTACTGGAAGTATTCCAACTGCTATCAAATACCAAGATGAGAACTCATTAGCCCATCCCAATGTAAGCATGGTGATACTTATTGTTATCACAATCTTTAACAGTGATCATTTGGTAGGGGAAGAGCTGAAATCACATGTTTAATGTATCTATATGTATATACAGTTTAAAAAAATATATAACATTACTCAAATTATAGGGGAATTAGAGGATCCAGCCCCCTTACCTTCCTCCTAGCTACCAATCTTAGAAGACTACAGAGGGGCCATAAATTTATTAAAATGAAGAAGAGAGTAGATTTCCTTAATGGTTCCTTTTGATTCAAACACTGCAACATACAGTTTTCACAAAATATTTAATATGAGAATTCATTAGAATTACTGTGTAACGGTGGAGTCCAGTTGTCACATTCAAGTTCTAAGTAGGGTGATTGAAAGAACTAGTCCTTTTCAAAGCCATTCTTTAATTTTTTTGTTTTCAAAAAATTGTGTGTAACTACATAGTATGCAAGATTGAAAGGAAAAGCTTCATTTCTCACACTTTTTTTGCTGCTACATGTCTACATTCACTTATGTCCTCATATGTTACTGTAAGTTAGTTATTGTAAGATAACTGGAGGAAGAGATAAATGTCTTCCCGGTCTTCCTTTCCAAAGAGCTTAGCAAGACTCTCTTCAATTGCAACAGCAGGGAGGCTTCTGAGATGCATGGAAGATTCAATGATCTCATATAGGCGTTTATTGTAAGCAAAGGTTCCAGACTGTCAGTCATACTTAGATGTGTGGCTGCTGATTGTGATTGTGGTGAAGAAAGTGTACTTGAGATATGCTCAGAGATATTCTCAGATTTGTTTGATTACTGAATTTTGGTTTTGAAAACTGGTTCCTGGGTTAAGATCTAATGTAAATTTAGGTAAAATTTTACAGAAATTGAGCATTCATTAAAGGGCCAATAAATTACTTATTAAGGGCTTCTGAATGTATGTTCCGCAGTGCAATACCAACTGCTTGAGGTTTCTGGCAGGGAACATCACACCCCAAGCAACACTCACAAAGCCCATTCTTCAGCGAGATGCCCATATAAGTTATCCTTTTTTCCTTCTCTTGTAGCTGTTTGTTGACAAGGCAGAAGCTGAAGAAAGGTGGTTCCAGAGGTTGATTGCTCTTCGCCAAGAAAGGCTGATGGGCAGTCCCGTGGCCTGAGTGAATTAACGCCACCTGTAGAACGCCACCATCTTCTGTACTACAAAACTGCAATGGTAGAACTGGAGAAAGGTCAAAGTAAACATGACCTGTAAGGAAAACCCTAAACTAGCCCCTACTTGAGACCCACACTGTTTTAATTCAATCCTGTAATGACATTACAGATATGTGTTACTGGAATTACTTGTTTTGTGGGCAGAATGGAAGTGGTGAGGAAAAGCATGAGGAGCTGGCAAAGCACTGCCAGAAGGGGAAAGGAGATCCCTCATCCTGCAGCCAGCAGAGACATCTTGGCTGTATTTTAAGTCAGAATCTGGTCTTGTTAGAAAAATAATCAGGGTTTGGTTTTTCAACCCATTCCCTAGGGTTGCCAAATGTGAACACAATTTCTTAGCAATTTAGAACTGAAAGTTACGCAGAATACAAGACATTCTCAATGTCAAAGTCTTTAAAATTTATACCTTTCCCTCCCAAGACAAGTAAACAAGTTTCTGAGTTTTTCTGTTCTTTAATATTGTTGCTATTAAAATTTCATCATATGCTTTGCTGTCTGTGCATCAAATTACTCTGAATACTGAATGTCGCTGAATAGAGGATCAAGAAGGAAGTGGAGAAGCTATCATTTGACCCTTTTCAAACAAGACCCTTATCTTGCACAGTTGTTTTCCTTCTTAAACTATCTGATGAGTAGATGTAGGCATATATGTGCAACTGTAAAGATACTGTTTGATAGTTTTGTGCTGTAAAAATGAAATATATTACTAAAATCTATTCTGTCTTCCCCACTGATGCTCAGTTCAATTAATTTGAACATATCACTAGCAAAGTCTAGGCTTGCAACTTCTTATAAGAACTGAGATTTGGCAATCATATCAGAATTGCAATCAATACTCCTAAACTATAGGAGGATAACACGGAATTAAAAAACTATAACCTGGTTAAGTTCCACATTTCTTCAGACTTACTGAATATTCTGTACGCTCTTCAGTCTCAAGTTCAAGTGGAACTTGAATGCCTCATCAAAGTGGAATGCCTCATTAAAGATAGAATCTCAAAACACACAGACGAACAGGCCCTGCTGAGGGAGAATCAGCATGGCTTTTGTAAGGGTAAGTCTTGCCTCACGAATCTTATAGAATTCTTTGAAAAGGTCAACAGGCATGTGGATGCCAGAGAACCTGTAGACGTTATATATCTGGACTTTCAGAAGGTGTTCGACATGGTCCCTCACCAAAGGCTACTAAAAAAAAATCTCCACAGTCAGGGAATTAGAGGTCTTCTCCTGGACTGAGAACTGGTTGAACACCAGGAAACAGAGAGTGGGAGTCAATGGGCAATTTTCACAATAGAGAGAGGTGAAAAGCGGTGTGCCCCAAGGATCTGTCCTGGGACCAGTGCTTTTCAACCTCTTCATAAATGACCTGGAGACAGGGGTGAGCAGTGAGGTGGCAAAGTTTGCAGACGACACCAAACTTTTCCGAGTGGTGAAGACCAGAAGTGATTGTGAGGAGCTCCAGAAGGATCTCTCCAGACTGGCAGAATGGGCAGCAAAATGGCACATGCGCTTCAGTGTCAGTAAGTGTAAAGTCATGCACATTGGGGCAAAAAATCAACAGTTCATATATAGGCTGATGGGTTCTGAGCTGTCTGTGACAGATCAGGAGAGAGATCTTGGGGTGGTGGTGGACAGGTCAATGAAAGTGTCGACCCAGTGAAGAAGGCCAATTCTATGCTTGGGATCATTAGAAAAGGTATTGAGAACAAAACGGCTAATATTATAATGCCGTTACAAATCGATGGTAAGGCCACACCTGGAGTATTGTGTCCAGTTCTGGTCGCCGCATCTCAAAAAGAATATAGTGGAAATGGAGAAGGTGCAAAAGTGAGTGACTAAGATGATTACTGGGCTGGGGCACATTCCTTATGAGGAAAGGCTACGGCGTTTGGGCCTCTTCAGCCTAGAAAACAGGCGCCTGAGGGGGGACATGATTGAGACACACAAAATTATGCAGCAGATGGACAGAGTGGATAGAGAGATGCTCTTTACATTCTCACATAACATCAGAACCAGGGGACATCCACTAAAATTGAGTGTTGGGAGAGTTAGAACAGACAAAAGAAAATATTTCTTTACTCAGTGTGTGGTTAGTCTGTGGAACTCATTGCCGCAGGATGTGGTGATGGCATCTGGCCTGGACGCCTTTAAAAGGTGATTGGACAAGTTTCTGAAGGAAAAATTCATTGTGGGTTACAAGCCATGATCTGTATGTGCAATCTCCTGATTTTAGAAATGGTCTATGTCAGATGCAAGGGAGGGCACCAGGATGAGGTCTCTTGTTATCTGGTGTGCTCCCTTGGGCATTTGGTGGGCTGCTGTAAGATACAGGAAGCTGGACTAGATGGGCCTATGGCCTGATCCAGTGGGGCTGTTCTTATGTTCTTATGAGTAATATTCTGGTATTTAAAGTTACTTTTCCATCTTTCACTAAACGAAGAGGGTTTTCATTTAATTTATAAAGTGACTATTCACATTTTATGGTGTTGTGACCAGGAACCAAAATGCTGTCTGCAGTATTTCACACATAAATTTTCAGCTACTTAGCAAGCAACCCAAAACCCGCTTGGAAGGTTGGGGGACCCTAGAACAGTGATTTTCAACCACTATGCCATGGCACATTGGTGTACCACAAATAGTCCGCAGGTATATCACAGGAGTTTGGGAGAGGGTGATTTATTAATAGGGCCATTAGGGAATGTGAGTCCCCACCAGCAGTGTGGTGTGCCTTGTCAGTTGTCAAAACACTGATGGTGTGCCTTCACAATTTTAGCACCTAGACAGTGTGCCGTGAGATGAAAAGGTTGAAAATCGCTGCAGAACAACACCGTCAGGAAATGTAAGGGTTTGCTGTTGAAAGTAATAATTAACCAACCGTTCCTCCATGTGCACAAGGAATTGTTTTTCATATATCTTTCTGGATTCTGTCCCTTATGTCCTGTTATTATGAAACACTTTCCCATCTTTATAACAGATGAAGCTGTACCAGGTTGGAAGCTATGCACAACAGAGAATTCTATAAATGTGGTCTGTACAATATATCCTCATGGTATCTATTTGAGAAAAGGAGGAGAGATCTACTTTTCATTGCCAACTGATAAATCTCTTTTGCAAAAGGATTAATTATTTTAACTTTCTGCATAGCAAAACTTTTTTGGGTTGTTGAGAAGCTGTTACACTAGGTGTGCATGAATGTGCAACCAGTTTGTGCACATACTGGTGAGATTTTAAGGGCATGATGAGTCTTGCGTTCTTTTCTCAATTCATACATAATGGGTTACTTACATATATCTGCTTTAGGAATAAAGTAAAATAATGGAATGTAAAGTAAGAAACGTTTTTTGCTGTCACCAGATACTTAAAAAAGGAATATATTCAAAGGAGACATCCAAAGGCTTGGGATTGATGACTGACTTTCACTGAAATAAAAAAGTAAATCTGACTCTCTATCAGACAATGATGGGTAGATTTTAAAATACTCAGTTACTAGGTGGGCATAGAAAACAAATCAATAAGCTAAAGGCATTTAGTATGGCAAATATACCTCTTGCTCAATGGGGTTATATTATCCACTAATTTTCATCCCAGCCAGCTACAAGGCATTAGATCATATCTTTATCTCCTCTCATATATTTGTATATATAGTGCACATTAGTTCTTGAAGCATCATAGTGTCAACCAAACTTTGTTTCTTCCTTTAAAACATTTTCATGAAAGCTGAATAAGAGATTGAAGAAAAGAGAGAAAGAAATTGCTTCAATCCTATACAATTTACTTGGGGTTAAGTTCCATTGAACTCAGTGGGATTTACTTCTGAATAGACATATATAGGATTACATTGTTGATCTGTTATGTAACCAATTGAGTAGCCCTATTTTCACTAATTTATAAGAACTCTGCCTACTTTAATCTTATTGACAGTATGCAACTGTTCATATTATATAGTGTGTTCTGCCAAGGTAAAGTAATTCTATGTATATAGCATGATATTTTACACATCAAGAGAAAGAAATCCCACAGCGAAGCCTCTCTCAGAACCTACTGTGTCTTATGATCCATAGTGGAGCATCTCTTTGTCTTATATTGTCAGGTCCTACATTGTCAACTGAATATGACATTAAAAGCAATCACAAAGTGCTGTATTTATGTACAGTACCAAAACCATCTGTACATAAAATCTGAGCCAGGGAGATGCATATGCAAAAGTTACATACTAGCATACTTGTCTATAGTTCAATCTGAATTATGATTTAACTTTCGGTTCACAAAGAGTGGACTCCACCACCTTTGATAAAAGATAACGTCTTGTTAATTACTGATGGCCCAATCCTATCCTCCCCCAGCTGCGCAGAAAAGGTGTGCGCTGTATTCATTGGGGGGGACGGACAGCAGGAGGCTTCAGAAGGGAAAGGGGATCCCTTTTCCCTCTGTAAGCATCCTGCCCCGCAATGGTTTTCCTCAGACCTATACCAGTGATTTCGCTGGTACAAATTCAAGGAGAGGAAAGGGGTGGGGAGGCTGCGAATCGGGAAGATAGGATCTGGCACGCACCATTGCTGCTGGATCTGCCCCCTTCCCTCCCTTCTGGGAGATAAGGACAGAGCACAGCTTCTGAAAGACCACCTAGATCAAATGAAATCCAGTCAATCCTAGAGACGTTCTGAGTAGTGTGTATTAAATGCACTTGAGATATCCTATCATGAGACAGAGCTTGATACTCTGAGCAAATCTCCTATTCTAATTAATACATCAGAAAATGCAAATAAAAGTTTTCATCATAAATTAATACTCAGATTCTTAATTTTTCTCCAGATGTTTGATGCAGTTTCATCATGTTTCCTCTTTAGCTCTTTTGAATGCCAGCTTAATTTTTTTGCTGTTCTGGTATCTTCAAAAAGTCTTCTTCAGACAGCTACCAACTGGATCCAGTGGCAAACCCACCCAGCCCCACGTCTGGGGCAAAGGTCCATGAAGCTACCACCTCCCCACTCACCTGGAGCGAAACAGAGCCTAACATGGCTCCAGGACCAACAGGAGAAACCTCCTAAGGCTTCCCCGTGGTCTTCAACTATGCTTTCAGCAAACCAGAAGCACAGTTTCCAATCCCATCGGGAGCTTCAATGAGGCTTCCCATGTGGTCCTAAAGGCACACGAACTCAGTGCCGAGGGCATTTACCCCCTTCACAGAGTGCTACATCTGCTAACTGAATCCTAGCTAGATGGCAGTTCTACTTGCTGGTTGGGATGGGAGGATAGAGTTAAGGCAGCTGTTGACACTGGCAAATAGACAGAACCAGGCTGATTTCTCCAGGCACTAAGGATGTTCCAAAAGGGGTTCTATTTCAATAACTACTTTGATACCAAAAGTACAATAGACTGTAGGGTGGCAAATATTTTTGACCAAATCCTGTTCTGTCTGCAAAAATATCTTTTTCAATGAAAATAGAATATGGTCTCTAAGAAGCAAATTCAAAGGTCATCTACACATGAGATTATATACTCCTTTGAATGGGAAGGCAGACTTCTAATGACCCCATGAAGCGACTACACAGAATTTACTATGGATTAGAGGACTTACATATGTCATCAACTTACTATTACCAATTGATCCTCATTGTAGAATAAGTTTAAAACTCCTACAGCAAATCACACTAAAATGTCTTACATTCTTTTATCGAAGGTGTTTTCAATATATCAAAGGTTTTTTAAAATTTCTTTGGCTATACATATTAACCATTAACCTTTGTTCTCCATTAACCTCTTTTCGCTGGGTTAATGAAGTCCTTATAATCTATTGAAGATGTTTAAAGAAAGTGCTGATGTAAATGAGCATCTTCTAAAAGAATAACAGAAATGTTCCAATTTGAGAGCTTGCCTTCTAGAATTGCAACCTTATGAATATTTTGTGAGAGGTACATCACAGGTTGCTGACCTCTGACACAGTATAAAAGATTTTTGTTGCTGTGACTTCAGTATATAAGCATTATTTACTTACTGGTAAATTATTGATGATCCTCTAATTCATAAGTGATGGGAGGAAGTGGGCCTGCAAGTGACTTATAAATGGAAGTGTGTCAAGAAACTGTAGAAATCAGTGATGAATCTATCTATAGTTAGTCCCAGTGTAGGTTCTGTTTATGCAACAATGATGAATGGCAGATTTGCTAATGGAGATTTTTTAAATGTCATTATCAGTGATTGATGTTATGGAACTTGGTACCTTGAAAGATGTGTTTTCTGTGATGTATGTACAGGTTTTCGTGTTTGTTTTTTTGAGCCTATATACCAGTACCAAAGGGGAAATGAACAATGTAAAAGGATTTTTTCCTCCCCAAAGGGGACACCAATTTATAGTGTATTGAGGCCTTCTGCAGTAAGTAACCTATTGGTTGTGTTGAAAGCCCTGCCATAAACATTCATAGGGATGCACAGGACACTTTGAATTCTCATTTACCGTTTGTTTATACAGTTGTTGCCTCAAAAAAATTCAGCCCAGTTTACTGTCAAATTCGAATTGTGACCAATCTGTTTGCCTTAGAACTAAGTTACTTCGAAGCAGTTTAAACACATGCTGAAATGACCAATGTTTTTCTCACTATTTTGAATGTAACTTATTTGCATTCCAGAGATCTTTACAGAGAGTCTAAAATTCTACTCTTTAAAGGCTGTTAGCAGAACACATTTATGTGTGGTCACATGCATGGTGAATGTGCAGTGCTCTGATTTGCAAAATGTGTAGTTTTATATCAGGAATTGGCGGAATTGTAGATGGTCTGCTCTTTGGGACAGGAATCTAACAACTTGTTGTTGCTGTAGTGTTGTGCTATGACAGGGGTGTCAAACTCGTTTCATACCGAGGGCCAAACAGCATTCATGATGCCTGCTGAGGGCCAGAAGTGATGTCATTAGGCACGAAGTGATGTCATTAAACAGTTCATAACCAAAAATAAGCACTTTTTCCTCACTTAGGAGCTCATTAGCTGCAAATGACAGAAGAGAAAATACACAAATCTTGATCATATTTCAAGATATAAGAGCCCAATTTTCATGTGGGCTGCCTTTGCAGCAGTAACACCTCAGCACTATTCAGCAGCTGAGGGCCAGATAAAAAGCTTCTATGGGCTGCATCCAGCCCCCGGGGCCTTATGTTTGACACCCCTGTGCTATGAAGTGCCAGGTACACTGATGGTGCTAATAACTCATTCATGTGTGGTCAAGCTCTATAACAAACATGGTATCATCTGTTTGCAAGGGCACCCCATTTCTGAAGCATAGGTGCAGTTAGGTGCATAGCATTACATTAAAATCTGAATATTACTATAGACAAAGTTTTTTTAAAGCTGTCACCCTGAAGTGTATCACAACTTGAAAGAATTTAGTTTTCTTACAAGTGAAACTAAAGAAAAAAATCATTGTACCTTGTTTAAAATTTGGTAGGACCAGCAAGAGCCAGTTAAAATTGCCATGGGAGCTGGTCTGTTCTGTAGGCTCCCAGTTGGCGTTCCTTGTCTAGAAATATGCTGACAATGTTATAGATGCTCTTTTTAGTATGCTGATTCCATTTTACACCAGAAGGTGGCAACCAACAATCTCCAGCTTACTACTTGCAGCATCTCACAGTATATTATGTTATCTATGTAAGATGTAGCTACTTAAATCTACTTAATGTAAACTTTTTCTTTTTCCTTTTTCGGAAGAAGAAAACATTTATAAATTTTAACTGACTATCAGATGTACTAATGAAATGAACTAATAGCCTTACTGGAGGACTAAACTTTTGTAAATCCTACTGGTCTCACGATGTGTAATTTTCACCTTCAAATCTAATGTATCCTTGCTAATGAAGAATAATCATTTGGGGCGGAGACAAAACAGCTGATAGTTGGCTAACTTTCAGTGACTGTACACTGTATCCTCCAGACATTTTCATAGTTTGTTCCCCTTGCCTCTGCTGTTTTAGTTTAACTAAATATAATAATATAAAATATAGCTATATAATAATCCTGCTATGTTGAAGCTATACCTTCTTACAGTAGCAAAGACCAATGAAAAGCAAAATAACCTGTGGACAGAAATAAACTTGGGGGGATTCTAATCCATAAACAAACTATTCAAATAACAATTTATAGTGAGTCCTTATCTGAATACACTGTTTTCTGTATTCTTCTTATCAAGTCTTCATGCCAGTGAAAATGTATGCATTAACGCTTGTTTTTTCTCCCTTTGTTATATGAGTAATGACTGGATGAATGGCCTTAGGGATGGACCTCAACAAGTGGGAAACCCTGGCCTCTGAGCGGCCCGCTTGGAGGCAGGCCGTGCAGCATGGCCTTTCCCAGTTTGAAGAGACACTTGGCCAACAGTCTGAGGCTAAGAGGCAAAGAAGGAAGGCCCATAGCCAGGGAGACAGACCAGGGACAGACTGCACTTGCTCCCGGTGTGGAAGGGATTGTCACTCCCGGATTGGCCTTTTCAGCCACACTAGATGCTGTGCCAGAACCACCTTTCAGAGCACGATACCATAGTGTTTTGAGACTGAAGGTTGCCAACTGTATGCAGAAGAACATTTTTTGTCCTGAAGCAAGTTCTATCCCCTTTCTCCCCCCTTCCTAGTAAAAGCTATTCAACCCCCAGAGCGGTTGTGGTCCTTTCTTTTAAAGTTGAGGGTTTTTCATTTCTAAATGTCAAAGATTGATGCATGCGCATACATACAAATATACATACATACGTTCTTTTTAGACAAATCATTTAGACAAATCATTTAGACAAATCATTAGACTGAAGGTTGCCAATACAAATGACTGGATGTTGTTCAGGTCGTTTGAATAAACACAATGCATGTATGCTACATACCTAAGCTTCTTAGATAAAGCATATGATACAAACAGATATAATTTATTGGGAACCTCTTTGCACACACCATATTGAAACCAAGTGTGTTGTAACACATTCTATTAAGAGGAACTTGTGCAGGAAATGTTCCTGATGCATTGTTAAGAAATTGAACACTATATTAACACTAACAATACAGTATATCAGTATTGTAACATGACCTTTTTGTTCATGATGAATGTGCTTAACAAAGCTGCCAGTTCTGAATAAAGATTTAAATAGCCATATCTTGCAAATGAATAGGAATTAAGAAGGTAAATTAATTCCTAAGGGGAATCATAGTAGAACTCATTAGTTCAAGAATAAAAATACCTCAAAACTTTTAATTAAAGATATTTACTCAGAATGAATAGCACTTGGCAGATTTCTGCAGACGCCATAATCTCATTTCTGCTAATTTTTTTTTTATATTACAGGCGACATCATTAATCTCATTGGAAATGCCCTCTAGACTGACAATCCTGTAGCTGGGAGATGATTTCCTCCAAAATCCTTTTATCTGTATAAAAGAATTCTAACTCAATCAGACAACAATCATAAAAAGGTCTGAGCAATTAGAGACATCACTCTTGCAAATGGGCTACTGACATTAGCATGTTAGTTTGCCTCTCATAATGAGCTTCTCTCTTATCAGGGCCCGTCTTGCCTCTCACATTCAGAAGAATTAAGTTTTGAAAGCTCCTCCTCCCCAGTTCTACAACTGTCCACTTTCAGACACTCAAGTGAAGTGAGAGGAGGAAAGCACCAGTCTCCTAAAGTGAAAGAGTATCTGGGAAATCTGTTAATAATCATGGTCCACAGCAGGCCAAAGGCCTCATATTGCTATTCCATTAATGGTAGCGAAAAGAGACATATTTTGTCCTTCTATAATGAACATCCAAAGAAGGCTGCACTGTGTGTTCTAGCCTAATTTATGACATGAGTGTCTGAACATCAACTACAAATGAATCCAGTATATTCTTTATTCAACTAACTCTGTACGGAACACATAAATTATATAACTAGGCAGAAGCAAGTTTTTCACAAAATAATACACCCCAGAAGTTGAAAATGTGTATGTTCTACATGTCTAAATTAAGGTTAATTTGATAGTGTTGTGAATTGTTTAGGAAAATATTAGGGCATTCATACAAAGAATTATTAATTGCTACAGTAATTAAAAATGAATGTATGGCATGGGGGCCTTGCCTCAGGTACTTCTGCTCTCTCGGTTGGTTTCCATCAGGCCAGGGGGGAGTTCCCCTCTAACTCCTGGGGCTGGTGAGGCACAATATAAGGGGTGTTCTGTCTCCTGTGATTCACAACCCCTGGAGGAATCTCTCTCCCAGTAGTGCCTGGTGGGGGGCATTGAGTCTCTCTGGTGGTGATCCCCTCTGAGACATGGTTTCACCGAGTCAAACTCACCATGAAGCTCTCCATGCTGGCCTCTTTACTCATTGGCACACTTACTTGTCTTTTATACATCCCCCATCCCAGCTGTGTCCAGTTTCCCAACCCTTCTGCTTTGCAGCTTCTCCTTCCTGCTCCCTGGTTGCCCAGCCAGAACTCTCTAGTCACAGAACATTCTCTAATCACATGTAGACCAGTCTTCTTTGGCTGTCTTTGGGGCATTCTTTGTTTTACTTCCAACCCTACTGAGAAGTTTCCCCAAACCAGGTCAGCCAGGTACCAGCTGCTGCAGTCCTTGATAGAGTGTGATGAAAACCCCAATACTGAACAACTCTTGGATGAGCCAATTCCACTCTTCCTTTCAGGACAGAATCAATGACTGCTGTTTCCACTGAAGAATATTTGGGACATACTTGACGGTCAATAAATTTCATGTCATTTGGGATGTGTGAAATGGGGTTCAAATATGTACATATTCTCTTCCGTTTTGCTGTCTGCTGGGATTGATCAACAACAGATCACTGGGTGTAGAAGATGGCACCCAGGGTTAAATTCTGGAATTTGTTAAGCAACTAAAGCAGTTTTTATCATCTCTTCCAATAGAGTAATGGAGAAAATCCCAGCTTCTGCCTGTGGTGATGGAATATGTGTTGTCTGTAAGAACTTAAGGAAAAGCCTTGCTGGATCAGACCAAAGACTCATCTAATCCAACTTTCTGTATCTCACAGTGGCCTGCCAGATGCCCCAGGGAGCACTCAAGATACCTGTATCCTGTTGCCACTGTCTTGAATCTGGCATTCAGAGAGAGTCAATTCTAAAACCAGAAGGTTGTGTTATACCCATCATGGCTTGAAACCTATGATGGGAGTTTTCCTCCCTCAATCTGTCCAGTCACCTTTTCAAGACATTTAGGCTAGATGCTATCACCTGTAGCAAGGAGTTTCATAGATTAATTACACACTGGGCAAAATAGTTCCTTTGTTCTGACTCTCCCACCAGTCACTTTTGGTGGATGTCTTGTGGTTATGGTGTTGTTCGAGGGGGAAAAATTTCCCTTTCTCCCTTGCATAATTTTATATGTCTCAATCATGTCCCCCCTCAGGCACTTTTTTCTAGACTTTCTAAACCTCTAAATAAGGTCTTTCCTCTAAAGGAAGGTGCTGTGGTCCACTAATCATTTTGATGACTTTCCCATGCCTTTTCCACTATATCCTTTTTGCAATGCAACCAGAACTGGACACGATACTCCAGATGTGGTCTTGCTATCAATTTGTATGTTGGCATAATAATACCGGTCATTTTTCTTCTAAATTCTTTTTTTTTTAATGATTCTGAGCATGGAATTAGCCTTCAAAGTCAGTTTACAGGACTCTGGGTTGGCACTTTCATTGAGCTATGCCCCCTCACCCCAATCTTTCTCTGATCCATGATAGATAGCACTGCGCCTATCAGTGTATCTGTAAAATTTTGATTTCTTGTCCCATTGTGCATCACTTTACACCAGGGATGCGCTCAAGTCCATAAGTGTGACTTGAGTCCTGAATCAGCTACCCCGCAACTTGATTTGCAGATTGTAACACATGACCGTTGCAACTCAACTGAAAAATTTTGAGTCATTTTGAGAAACTAGTCTCATGCAGCAAAACAAACAAAAAACCACTTAAGCCTTACTCCTCAACCCATAGACCCTACCTCCTGCAACCAACCGACCCTGCTGCTGCTATCCTGAATGCCAGCTTCTGGATCACCCATGTAGTCTTTAGGTACAATGCAGAAAGGGAAAGGGACAAAAATGTAAGCAAGAACACACACACAAGATAGAGACTCAAGTCGTTTTGAGTCCCAACTCTTAAGAGTCGCTGGCCCTGAGTTGTGGTCAGTGGCATGCATTACGCAAGTTAACACAAGTCATCCAAAAACACGTTTTCCGGCAACTCTAGTTTTGGACAACTCTAGTACTCTCAACCAGTACCCTTTCCAGCACTGACATAAGGGTAATGCAGCTCTGAGGTAAGGGAACAAACATTCCCTTGCTTTGAGAAGGCCTCTGTGAGTGACACCCAACCGCGGGATGCAGCACACGTCCCACTGGAACTGCTCTGCCAGTGCTGGAAAGCACTGACATAAGGGGTTAGGATTGCACCCTTAGTTACATTGAAACACATCTGCCATTTTGCTGCCCATTCCCTGAGTTTTGAGAGATCTTTCTGGAGCTCTTCAGAACCCTCTGTGGTTTTCACCACCCACAAACGTTTAGTGTCATCCACAACAGGGCCACCTTGCTGCTTCTTCCCAACTCCAACTCATTAATGAACAAATTGAAAAGCACTGGTCCCAAGACAGATCCTTGGAGCGCACCACTTTTCACCTCTTGGTTGTGAAAATTGCCCATTTACATCCAATCTGTTTCCTGTTCTTCCAGCAGTTCCTAATCCCTAAGAGGACCTGCATACTTTGGTATACCATACTCAGATACAGGGGGAACTGAAATTGGAACCCTCTCAAAGTTGAATATCTCACCCTGCAAGATTTTGGCTGCAATCCTAACCACACTTTGCTGAGAGTAAACCCCATTGAACAAAATAGGACTTACTTCTGAGTAGAGCTGGTTAGGATTGTGCCCTTTGTCTCAGGAAGCACAGCTTGCAAAGTGAGGTTTATCTAAGCACTTGATACTAAAAAAGGGTCAGAACACAGCAAACTGCACAACTGACCATAGCGTTGAGAAATGGATTGTTTCTAAGTATCAACGTAAGCAACTACAGAATGAACTGAGAAATCTTCTGGTTGTGTAGTTTGTTATCATGTTTGTGACTGAATTTTGTTATTAAAGAGCTGTAATAAATTTTAATGGTTAAATCACTCCTACCTTCCCACTAGAAATCCAGTCTTTGTAAATAGGAGATGGAGTAGTATAGTATTACAGCGCAAAGCTATCCATATCTACTCAGAAGTAAGCTCCATTGAGTTCAGTAGGGCTTACTTCCAAGTAAGTATTATGGGATTATAGCCTAATAAAGTGTCAAGCACGTTTCTTCTGTATGAGAACAGGGAGAGAAATGAACCCAAGGTGAGACGAATAGCTGGCCTGGCACCTCTAGTAAACTTCCAGGTTGCAGCATTATGACAGGTGTTATGTTAGTATACCTGTTACGGTTCTGCATTGTGTGCAGCTATCAATGGCACAGATGGTTGTGCCCTATTCTGGATCTGGGAACCCTGGATCTTTTAAGCCTGATCTTGACTGTTCAATTAGAAACCATTACTGCTGTCAGGCCCATTATTTATTTCATTACCAAGACTATTAAATCCAGAGCAGAGTGCTCTGCTCATATTTCTCTCTTTTTTGTGTGTTCAGATATCCACTTAACCTTGTGGTAATATTAAGGTTTGACCCTGAGGGATATTTTTTGCATATAAGAATCAGCAGGCAAGCAAGGGGAAAGGACACAATTTCAGATTTCACTGGGGGTGGGAAGGAAATTCAGAACAGTGTTCAAAATCAGAGCTTAGTGGTCAAGTTTTAAATGGCAAAACATCAGCATATTTGAAGAGCATTTGTTAAGTATTTTCACAAGTTAGAATAATGGCTGTTAAGGAATAATCACTTTACCTGAAATGCAGGAGCTGTTGTGCTCCTGCCTTCTTCTGGGTGGCCCTAGAAAAGAGTTGCAGCAGTTAATATGGGGCACATGATCCTACTTTCTTTGATTCTTAGTGCCAATTCAACAGCCCAAATCCTCATTTAACCAAAGAAGCTAATCAGAGTAAGGAGGGCCTCCTTGGGGGATGCCTGTTTTTTGAGGTGGCGCTCAAATTGTGGAATGCTTTCCCTAGATGTGATCATCTGCTGCACTCATTGTTCTCTTTGAAGTGCCAGGTAAAGCCTGTCCTGTTCTCTTGGGCTTTTAAGAGTATTTAGAATCCTTATAATACACAGTATCTTCCTTGATTTCAGCTGCCATCTGGTTATGAATATTGTTTGGCTGCTTTTATTGTTTTCAGTGCATTTGTAAACCACCTTGAGGGCTTTTAAAGTCAAAGGGTGCATATAAAATTCTTCAGTCAGTGGCAGGTCGTTTTCATGACAAATACTTGTGTAGGATTTGGACATGAAAAATCTACTCCATCAGCTAAGCATTAAGAATGGATTGTCATTTGTGATTATGTCATTTGGAGTAGGATTACTGAGTTCCTCCAGTGACCCAGCTCATGTTTCTGCTGCCATCATCATTTACAGGAATCCTGCACTCAAATTTTATCTATTGTAGCTAAAGGGGATAGGAAAGTTATTTATTTTTCACATTTTTAAACCGCCTTCCTCTAAGGAGCTAAAGGTGGTGTACATAGTTTCTCCCATCTTTTTGTTCTCACAACAACCCTGTGAGGTAGGTGAGGCTGAGATAGTAATAGAAATTATAAGTCTCACTAACAATATCTCAGTAATAAATGAAAGATGAATAGAGACTTGGAGTACACACATTATAGTCAGGTCCTGAGTCTTCAGCCCTCTTCAGACAACCTCCAATCTGTGTGGAAGAATGTATGGAATGCCCCCCCCCCCAAGATCTGTGTTAGCCCAGGCCCTCTGATGACTCACATCAACCCTGTCCTGCCCTTCATGCTTTCAGCATTTGTCCGTAGTGGCAAACACTGAACATGGGGAGAATTGATCTGTGTGATGCCATCTGGAACTTCCCAGAGTGACAGTTTATAATTCTCAATATGTTCAGTATTTGTTGTTTCTAATAGCCCAATCCTACCCATTTCCTTTCCTCCCCCCCCCCCATCCAGTCGCACCCAAAAGGCTACGGCTGCATCCTGAAGCAGGGCAGTCACAGAGGTCTCCTTCAGGTAAAGAAACATTTGTTCTCTTCGGGGGGGGGGGGGTAAGCTTCCACAGTCTACTCAGACTTGTGCTATCAGATTTGCTGACACAGATCCACGTGGACCCACAGGATTGGTAACAGGATTGGGTCCAGAAAGGGAGCTGGGATTCGGCTGCCACTGCTGCCACGGAACCTGATCCCTTCTGGAACCCAGTCCACCCGTTCCCTGTCATAAACAAACATGAATTGCAGCATATCAAGTTCCATGGCACATCACATCCAAACAGGTGCTACAACAGACTGCATGCATGCAAAAGGATGCTATGCCCACAAAAACAGGCATAGTACTCAAATGTGTGCTGCAGAACACCACAGGCACACCACCCAAAATAGGTACTGTGCTACATGCGTGCTGTGTAGACAAATGAGTTCCACCAGTGTGGGCAGTGCATGAAGGCTGCCAGTGAGCACAATATGAGAGGCTGTAGTGTTTACTGCTTACAATGTGTGGGAGTTAAGGCAGAGACAGGCTGCCTAGGGCAGCCACTTCCAATCTCTATGCCTTCTCAAATGGTAAGTGAGGGGGAGACAGGACAGTGGTGGCTGAATTGCAGCCTGTGCCCCAATGCATCTCCAGCAAGCGCTAGGTTGACCGTTGTACTATGTACCATGCGGGCTTTCTCCCTGCAGCATTTCACTGAAGGTTCAGGCCCTGACTCTTTCAGCAGGATTTTTCTGACCCTGTTTGACCTTTTCGTTCCTGTGTTTTAGTAGGTTTTCTTGCATTAACAATGATTTTTAATTGATATTGTCAGCTGCCCTGGGTCTCTGAAGGGGAAAGCATTAATAATAATGCCTGGCACATGTTGACAGGATCAGCCATCCAGCTGGCCCCAGTGGGACCCGTAACAGGTGGGTGACTCCTCAGCTTACTGTCTATCACTGCCTTGGTTGGCCATGTGACGATCGTCAGTGGGGCAACGCTTCAACTCCTGCTCACACATCCCCGGCAAGAGAATGCAGTGTAGGGGTGCCCGTGAGACCTGGGCATGAACTGCTTGCAGGACTCCTTTCATGAGTAAGCATCAGTGGCATAGCTAATGGTGTGCAGGGGGTAGCAGTCGCACTGGGCAACAAGCTTTAGGGGGGCAACAAGCTGAGCTTGACACGAGTGGCCAAAATTGTGAAAATCTTGGTATGTATGAATAATACCATCATGTTATAGATAATTGGAAAGGTAATTTAATGCAGAATGCAATGGAACAAACCACATTAAGATATCTGTTTTCTATCAAACGTTATGGCCAGTTAAACAGCAAACAAAAACACAACTGCCTTAAGTAACAATACATGGTTGGCAACCTTCAGTCTCAAAAAACTATGGTATAAGCCTACAGCACCTGGTATTCCCAGGTGTTCTCCCATCCAAGTACTAACCAGGCCTGACCCTGCTTAGCTTCCGAAATCAGGTGAGATCAGGCATGTGCAGGGTAACTCTTATACCTTAAGTAACAAAAAGTGCATTTTCGTAACTCAAAACTGACCTATAAGACTGATTGTTCTGAGAGCCTATGAGATGTTACTATGATACAGCATGGAACCAATAAGGTGTTAATATGAGTCAGCTCTCATTTCCATTTATCAGCTACTGCTGCTAACTTGTAAAGAGGCACTTTTTCAAGTGGTGCTCCTCTTATATGTAGCAGGGAGAGAATAACAGTCCCTCTTCACCCCAGCACAGTGTCTCTAACCAATAAGGGGCACACTTTTTATTTATTTTTTTACTTACTTAAATTTGATTTTTTGTCATGGGGGGGCTACAAAATCTTTGATCCCAGGTAGCAGATAGATGCCTTAGCTATGCCACTGGCTGGGGAGAGGTGACAGATCAAGTGGGTGGTAAACTGCTGGGGGGAGGAAGCAGGTTCCCCCCCAATTTGCACATTTTGTAAAGCCTGGGCATGATGTCACTTCCGGTTGTGACATCGCTTCCGGGGCATCATTTTGAACTCTGTACCGGGCTACACATTCATTAGCTGCGCCACTGGTCAGCATGGTTGGGAGATTCCCTTTCTTGAGTTGGGAGAGTTAGAACAGACAAAAGAAAATATTTCTTTACCCAGCATGTAATTAGTCTGTGAAACTCCTTACCACTGGATGCGGTGATGACATCTGGTTTAGATGTATCATGTGGTGGGAGTCAGGGTGACCAGACATCCTCTTTTTCCAAGACATGTCCTCTTTTTTAGCCTCAGGTCCTGGAGAAGAACTTAAATGTCCTCCTTTCCCCTGTGAGCAGGCAGCACAGAGCCTCCTTGGAATTAATAAATTATATGAAATAAATGATGTATAATATAGCTTTAAATTTAATAAAATGTAACCTAGTGTTTAGATTAACCACAGGAAATCAATAAGTAAGTGTTTTCTAGCTTTTATGTTGTCATGTCCTACATTTTTCTTGAATGTCCTACATTTTGGGGTGCCTTGTCCTCTTTTGCAGTTATGACATCTGGTCACCCTAAGTAGGAATACTCCTGCTACCCAAACAGAATTGAGTTAAACCCTAAGAGAAGTCCAGAGCTGACAGTTGTGCTTTGGGGCAGGATGCCCAGATGCCCTCTTTTTCCAGCCCCATCCTGTGCGTGTGTGTGCAATGGAAGTAAATTCTATTATAGCCAATGGGACTTACTCTCAGGTAAGTGCATGAGTGAGGGGTCTTACTCCCTGGTGAGTGCTAATCCTATGCACGTCTACTCAGAAGAACGTCCCATTCTAGCCCATGGGGTGAGGACAGGATTGCAGCCTCAGAGCCAGTCCTTTGCTTGCCTACGCAGAAGTAAGTCCCATTCTAGCCAATGGGGCTTACTCCCAGGTCAGTGAGGACAGACTGGCACGCTCCACCCAGCCAGTGCCAAGCTGCTGAGTCAGGAGGCTCTGGGGGGAGCAGCCGCACCGAGAGGGCAGCCAAGCGGGCGAAGCCCCCCCCCGCCCAACAGGGCCTGGCCTTGCAGCCGGTTGCCATGGCAGCAGCGCCGCCCCCATTGACGCCCGCCAGGGCCAATGGGAAGGCGGAGGAGCAGAAGGGGGCGGGGCGGAGGAGCCTCGTCTCTAAGAGCCGGAGACCGACGCGCAGCCCCCACGGAGAGCGGGACGGAGCCACAGCCATGTTCGGAGGGCTGAGCAGGGTCTTCGAGGACGACCCCTTCTTTCGGTACGTCGAGGGGAGCCTCAGCCAGTGTGTGCGCCCCCCCACCCTGTTGGGGGACGGGAGAGCATGCCTGGGAGCCCTGGTCTGCCTGCCTGGAAGAGGCGGCTCCAGCGGGCTGGTGCAGTGGGAGCCCAGGTCGGCCCAGCAGGTGGGTCTGGGCTCCAGGTGTGGGAAGGAGCCCAGGTCTACCCGCCTGGAAGAGGGCAGTCGGAGGGGAGCCCGGGTCTACCCACCCAGCACACCCTGGCCTCAGAGGCCATCAGGGAGCCCAGGTCTACCTGCTTGGAAGAGGGGGCTCCAGAGGGCAGTCAGGGGAGCCCAGGTCCACCCAGCAGGTAGATCTGGGCTCCAAGCCCAGGTGGTGGTGTTACACAACGGTGGTGGTGCTTTTTGGAGGACTCCAGTGGGTCAGGAGGCTAAGCCTCCCCACCCCACTGCATGTCCCTGGCTTTGAGGGGGGTTTTGGGGGGGGTGTGCAGGGTAACCCCCCACCTCACAGAGGACGCCAGCTGGATTCTGAGAGAAAAGTGGGGTGTCAATCAAATAAAGAAGTAGGTATCCTATTGATGCAGGAGGAAGGAAGGTTGAGCATTTCTTTTGCATCCTTCAGAGCCTGGGCAGGTTTCCTCAGGCTGCAGTCCTATCCACACTTTCCTGAGAGTAAGCCCCATTGACTCTAATGGGATGTGCTTCTGAGTAGACATGATGCATAGCATTGAACTGTCAATGTTTTAGTAGTGCTCTCTCTCTCATGTACTGGTCTACTGTTGTTATTACTTTAGTTTAGAATCTATCTTCCTCCCCATACAAAGTTGGAAATATCTCTATACAGATAGGTTACCCCTTAACCAGACTATCCCAAAACCCAGACCTTTTTTTGGTCCACACTTGTTTTCTGTAGCTTGAATGCTAGAAGGTCTTGTGCTCATTCCCATGTACAGTGCAGGCACGGGCTGTAAGTTCAACTCTGTGGTGTGTGCCTACACAGGCATTGTTGAAAAATGTCAAAGAGGACAACAGACACTCAAATGGGTTACAGTGAAAAGAGCAGGAGGAAGCATTCCTCATTCTGTTTATGCAATGATTCCAAAATCCAGACAAAGCCAAAATCCAGACCCCTTCCTGTTCCATGTAGTCCGGATGAGGGGCAATTACCCTGTACCAATTTTATTTCAGGGCACAACTGTTAGCAGTTGTATGTGTGAGAGAGAGAAAACTTGCCAAATATGTGTACTGTATTTAGGCAGAGATATGCAAAATGTGTGTTTCTCTCAGTAAATTTCATTTCCTGATATGCCAAATGAGGATAACCTTTTGTGTTTTTGATGAAGTGACTCTTATCATTTTAAAATATATTATTAAAAAATACAGTGTTTATATACTGTACTGCTTTTTCTGCAAAATATTCACAAAGCAGTGGGGGTGGGTGGGTCTCTATTACAAAAGGGGCTTACTATCTTCACATACACCCCAGAACCACTGGAAAGATACTATGCTGAGATGGACTCCCCTGCTGAAGTTGAGCACCATGACTTGAAAAGAGTCTTTAAAAAAACACACACAGTGTTAACTAGGGTAGCTGTAGTCGAAGTTTAATCTAGGGGTAACTAATCTAGTCCCAGAAAGTATCTTTCCTAATCTTTTTGTCTAAGGCTTTTGTGTGTGGCAGGATTACCCTCCTGGAACCTTCTCCCTGTTAGTAGAACTGGGTCACTGACCTCTATGCTTAGTTGTCAGATACCAGCATTGACACGCACACAATGGTTCTGTGTTTACAGTTAGGAGACCTTGTATAAAAATGTTCCCTGTTTCTTTGACACTTCTTCAGCATACCAAACCAGGTAGTCTCTTGTTTTAACTTGAAGGGTAGGGGAGGAGGATTAAAACTACAGGCACACAAATGGAAAAAGACTTGTATTTTTAAAAAGTTGCTTATTGCGTAATTAATGACTTGCCTTTAAAAAAAATGGTTGTTTGTTCATATTGAAAAATGCTCAAAGCAAGAAGATTGACCAAATGAGACAAAAGATTTCTGTTTTATTTCTGTCTTGCCCTATCATATTTCACAGTATGCAAAAAAAGGAGAGCGTACTGTTGATATTTTTTTGTTCTCATTTGAGATATTTTGGTTACATTGATTCAAAATTCTCAAGTAGGGATCTGATTTGTTTTAAAATGGTGTTACCATTACAGTAGTGAACACAATGGTGGCTCATTATTTCAGAATACAACAGTGATGCAGAGTTCCTTGTAGTAGATATTTGTAAACATTTCTAAACTACTTCAGTATTTGAGATAGCTGGGTGTGTGTGTGATCAGAACTGCATAGCAAGCAGCTTCTTGGTAGCCTTCTACTTGTATGACCAAGTTCAACCAAGGATAGTTTTAAGTATCCATCTGTGATGTTAAAATACTTTATGAGTGCCCAGTCTGAAATCGGTTATGCAACTTTGAGGTCCAATTTCATCTTTGTGTGTATACTTTGTTTAATACAGCTTGATTATATGGCTCAGTTTGAACTGACCACCCATCGTTTGTGTTAGTGAACTCCCTCCCTTAGTGAGGGCACACCCCATCCTACCTGTGGTGTATCTCCTTAAGCTAAAAAGTACAAGGTCACCAGGCTTTTGAAGTCAGAGTGGAACTTGCCTATCATGTTTAGAGTGCGTCAGCAGCTTTTCAGTGCTTCTTTTCTAGAGCAGTTGACAAAGCTTTCAGCTCTGCAGACAACTCCCTCTTCCTTGAAATTCCAGGGCACCAATCCAAAGACTTGCATGCATGGGCAGGTTCTTCTCCTTGTCCTTGGTCCTCCCTCTTCTGAACCTCCCATCTTGTCTTTTAGTCATGCAGAAGTTAGTGGAAGAATGGATGCCAAAGCCATATGTCTGTGCATGCTCTCCCTTACAGGAGAAGAAAGTAGTCCTGCTGTATCAGGGCTCAGTGCTGGATCTGAGTTTCAGATTATAGTGTATGTAACCTAATTTCTTTATTCTAGTTCCCTTTGCAACTTAGCAGGGGGTTAAACTTGAACAATTCATAGCAAGCATTTGTGTTAGAACTGCAAATACAGTTCTGCTGTTTTGCTCTGTGGATGTCATGAAGAAGTGTCAGCAGAATCCATGCTGAAGGAATAAACTTTTATGAATGCACAAAGTTAAAAATGGCAGCAGGAACGTGCCAAGATGTGTTGCCTTTGTAATGGGAGCACCAAAGGGTAATAGCAGGCTCAAGTTGATAATTACACTGACAGTTAATATACTTCTGTCTGCAGGCTGGGTGTACCTTTGTTGCTAAGGTGAAGCAGGAAGTCCCCAGTTCAAGTATCATCACTTGTCAGGATCTCATTTTTCCAAATCTGCTTTTCCAGAGTTCTCAGTGAGGGCTTGCACTGCAGAGTGAAAGAATCCAAAATCTGTGCAGAAGGTTCAAAGTTACAGTATATGCCATAACTCAGTGTGATCCCAGTGGATAAGTCTGGGATGAAACATAAAAGGCTAGTAGTAGTTTTTTGAATCTCATTTCTGGTTTGTAAAGTCATATTCAATACAGATGACTAGCCAGATGTAGGAGCAAAACATAATTTGTTTCCTTTTTTAAGGATTTGTAGTCGCCTTTCTTGCCACAGGAGAACCAAGGCACACAATAACAAAAATAAAAGTGGAGACATAACAAAGATACCAAAAATCCCAGCATCAGCACCAAAAGGCAACACTGGAACCAGTAATCCAAAAGCCCAACAGTGCCATAAACATCTCAGTTCCCTCCAAACTTTCATTATAAAGTCTGAATTTTGACTGGCTACCCGGAAAAAGCACAGGCCATACCAGCATCTAAAGAGAGGGCATTCCACAAGGTAGATAGTACCCCTGAAAAGGCCCTTCTCTTAATGGATACCTTTTGTTCACTGATGGCACCTGGAGCAGGGCCGCAGAGAAAGAATGAACAATGTGTCTTGTATGTTAGTCTTTTACTGGCTGCATCAGTTCCAGATATTCAAATGACAAAGAACGTACCGACACCGTTGGTGCTGCATGTAATAATTACAGCTCATGCAGTTTTGCCGTAATAGATGGCAATTGTCTGATTTAGGAGCTGTTCAGAGTTTCATCTCTACTGTGGTTTTCATGTTGCGTTCACAGTCCACATAGCAGATCAGGCAAATGGATTGGGCTACTTCACCTTTGGGTTAAATTAACTTCTAAAATAGTGTACTAATACGAAAGCTTCCGCTGCCTCACAAGGAGAGATCTTGGAACTGCAAGCCAGAAATACTGTCTAGGATAAAATTGGATTTATAAATGCCTTCTATTCAAGCAGCTGTTGCTGGGAAGCTCGAGTTGATCTCGACCAAAATGTTTCCTTTGCCTGCCAAGTTTTTTTCTGAATAGCTCAGACAGGTTGCAGAAGTAGTTTTCCTCCTGTGAAAGGCAGCTCTGTGTGTTTTGGTTGTCAAGGAAGAGTTTGTGGTATATCCCTCCTGATACCCTTCTGTTGCGGCCAATGTCTTGTACCAAACCAGCTGTTCTTATAAAACTTTTGTGTAAAGCACTAATGCTGCAAGCCAAGCTTATTTTCAACAAACAAGCATCTTAGCTTTGGAGAGGAAAACAAACACTGCCGACCAGCAATGTAATGTGACATAAGGTATTCTTGCTCCTGTTTTCTTGTTATAATGATGTATGTTCAGGTGCCAATGATAGATAACACTGAAATATGTACTTTGTTATTCCCAAACTGTGTACCAGGACACATCAATGTGATTTGGGGGGAAAAAACCCCCACTAATGTTCTTAGAAAAAGGAATGAGACATTGAGCTCCTTTCTAGTTTGTTTTCTTTGGAGAAGAAATAATTGCAAAGATACAGCATATAGGGGTAATTGAATAAACCCATCATTGCTGATGCAGAGATACACCAGAATTGCCTAACAAGAGGTGGTGGTTTGTTCCATCTGCATATGAGATGCTGTTCATTGTGCTGCCATCTAATGTTTTGGGGGTGCAATATGCTATCTGTTCTAAACTGGGAAAAACAGTGTGCCTTGGCTACAAAGAGTTTGGAAATGTGCACTCACCTCCAAAACAGTGACTTCTATAACAACATAGAAGCGTGCCTATTTTTTAAATGCCTCGTTATATATGAGCTGTTTTTTCTCTTTTTCCTCCCTCCCATATCTTCATCAGGGATCCCTTTGCTATGCATCATGAACGCATGTGTCACCTTTTTGACCCTTTTGGGCGAGATCCATTTCCTGCTCTTAAAGATAGTAGAGAAGGAATGCTGAATCAAAGAGCAAGTCCTGATTCCCGCATTGCTCCAAGAGACAATCACAAGGTATGTCTTCGTAGTCTTGCATATAATAATAATGTATAATTAGTGGCAAGGAATGGCACTTCTCCGAGCCCAATCCTGAGCTTGGCACGCCGCCTTCCCTCCGGCGTGCACTGTCACAAACGTGCCATAAGGCATGTTTGTGAGGCTTACAACCTGGCCAGCGCTAGGTTAGTGCCGGGTGGGCACCTGTCCTCCACCTCTCAGTGGTCGCACGGATCGCCGAGCTGCAGCACAGTAAGCAGGGGCTGGGAGGAGGCATTCCGGGGAGGGGGGAGGCAGGCAGAGGGCAGATTATGGGCGGGAAGGAGGCGTGACAGGGAGGCAGGGAGAGGGTGAGCAGGAGGCATGCTGGGGGAGGGAGGCAGGTGGGTCCGGCACGTTTGTGTGGGGCTTAGCGCCCTACACACACACACCTTTGCCTTTGAGTTAGCCCCATTGCGGAGCTACTTCCCTTACCCAGGAGAAGGGGATGAAAGTGACACGCAGGATCCGGCATCGCCGAAGCTGCATGCCCCAAGCAGCTCAGGATTTGGCTGCCCGCTGGGTTTTTGGGTGCCAGTTTCTGCTGATTTGCTGCAAGAGCAAGTTAATTCAGTTTTGGTGTACAGGTGGAACCTATTTATCCGCATTAGTTCTGTTCCATGACGGCGCAATTGACAAAAAAACGCGTTGTGCTAAATTCCATAGAGTTATGCAAATACACTGCAGCCTGATGCTTCTTGATGGAAGGAAACTAAGGCAGCTGTTATCAATCCCCTCCCCTCCATACTCAGCCCTCCCCATTGCCAGCTGCCCAGCTTCTTTCACAGTTGGGATGCTGATCTTTAAGAGTCCAGCGCTATGCGTTTCTACTCAGATGTAAGCCCCATTTCAGTCAATGGGGCTTACTCACAGGAAAGTGTGGAGAGGATTGTAGGCTGTATCTCATGCTTTGCTTGGTGGGAAGGCTTGCTTGTGTTGGTGATTGCCTGCACCATGGGGGGGGGGGTTGCTTGTGTTGGTGATTGCCTGCACCATCTCAATGGGGGGGTGAATTTGGCAAACACTCTCTGGGTTTTTTAAAGCAATTCCCTCTGTTGCTACCACACCTGCCCTGTGTGAGTGAGTGAGAGAGCTCCACCTTGCTGCACATGGCTACAGAGATTTTTGACCCCCCCCTTCCCCTCTTCAGCCTCTTTGCTGGCTCAGGGGCTCCAGGAGTGTTACTGTTCCTTTGCAAGGGGAGCCTCTTCCAGGGCTGTTTCCCTGCCTGGGTGAGGCAGAGCCTTTTTGCAGTGTTTTGGGCTGCCTGGAAATGGAGTGAGATGCCAGCACAGGGCAAAGGAGGCAAAGGTGTGTGTGACTTTTGGTTCCCCCACCCCATTCTTATTGAGACAAATCTGCAGATAAAAAATCCGTGGATAAATAGGCTGCACCTGTACTTAGTTTCTTGCATGTTAATTGGTGATAATTATGTTTAACTTACTATGTAACTAGTCACCCAGAACTAGAATGTTAACAGAAATACTTAACACTTAAGGACTTGAAACTTGCATTTCACTTTTGCTGGTGTGTCCAATATGGCATATGTTTTTAATATTATCCCTGTTCCACTGTCTTAACTGGTAACGTGCTGGTAAATTAGATATATCTCACCATGCAGAACAGTTATAAACACTTACTAGGAAGTCAGTTTCATGGAACCCGGTGGGATTTACCTTTGGTTCAATATGCTTAAGGTTGTGCTGTGTAAGTCACTGACTTGCTGATATGGTAAGAATTCATTTATAAAGTAAACTTATACAAATAGATATGCCATCTTCAAGTATGCAAGTGCAATAACTTCGGGGGTTTTAATTTATTATCGACTATATTTGTGTTGCAAAATATTGTGCCTGAAAAAATACTAATGTTAGTTTTGGGGTTTTGAAAGGCATTTGAAGGAACTTCTTGAATGTCTTTTGTTGAATGGCCCAGACCTATCCAACTTTTCATAGCTGATACAGCCACAATGCAGCCCTGAGATAAGAGAACAAACATTGCCTTACCTTGAGGAGCCTCCATGAATTCCT
Organism: Tiliqua scincoides; assembly: GCF_035046505.1. Taxonomy (NCBI): domain Eukaryota; kingdom Metazoa; phylum Chordata; class Lepidosauria; order Squamata; family Scincidae; genus Tiliqua; species Tiliqua scincoides. The sequence goes on from NC_089823.1 coordinate 218,441,517, forward strand.
CCACCCCACCCCTGGATGTAGCACATGCCCCATTGCATAGCTGCATCAGTGTTGGAAAGTTGGATAGGATTGGGTCTGAAGCCCTTCAAAGGCCTACTTAGTCCTGATTCAGAGGTTGGGTGACACAATCCCATTTTATAGCCTGACTTGATTACAAACTGGTTAGAAGAAGTTGGGGTTTGCCGAAGTTGGGCTTCATAATAATATGAATTGTTCTAAACTAAAGGTCTCTAAACTTTTAGGCCAGAGGGTCACATTGAATATATGGCATGGTGTTGAGGGCTGGAAAAATAAATAAATTTTAAATATAAAATTTAAATAAATACATTAGAAAGGCTCAGAAAACCTAAGACCTTCAGATGGCCCAAAAACATCACTTCTGATTTTTCAGGAAAACCAGGAAGTGATTTTTTTGACCTTTTAGAAGACTTTCTGAGGAGAGGTGAATGGCCTTCCCTGCCCTCAGAACACTCTCTAGATGCGACTGGAGCACAGCTCGGGGCACATTCAGCGCCCAATCCTATCCAACTTTCAGCCCTGGTGTAACTGCAATGTAGTCCTAAGGTAAGGGAACAAATCTTCCCATACCATAAGGAGGCCTCTGGAACTGATGCCCCACCACAAGATGCAGTGCATGCCCCATTGGCACAGCTGCACCGACACTGGAAAATTGAATAGGATTGGGCCCTCAGATGAGTGGGTCAGAGGCTTGCTGCAGGCCGGATAGAGGCTTGTTGTGGGCTGCATCTGGACCCAGAGTGGGGTTTGGAGACCACTGCTCTGAACCATATATGGAGGTTGAATATTTCTTCGCCTTGGGCAAGGTGGGAAATGTACAAGCCCAAGGCTTGTTACTGTCACACTAAACCAGGGGTCTCCAAACTTTTTGGCCAGAGGGCCGCATCAAATATCTGGTGTGGTGTGGAGGCCGGGAAAAAAATTTAAAGTTTAAATAAATAAATTAGAGATGGAACTTAGATAAGTGAATAAATTAATGAATGGGCTTATTCATTCAACCTCCTTGGCCCTCAAAACACCCTCCAGACACAATCAGAGCACAGTTCTGGTCATGTTCAGTTGAGTGGGCCAGAGGCTTTCAGGGGACAAGAGGGGACTGGAAAGAGGCTTGCTGTGGGCCGCATCTGGCCCCCGGGCCAGATTTGGAGACCCCTGCACTAAACAATTATTAATCCATTGTTTCATGTGACATCTGAACCAGGCCACAGTGTCAGAACTAATCCCCTGGAATTTGTGTTCAAGGATAACACCACCAGGAGGTTGTGGAATTGTGCCAGGGTCAGTAATCTATATGCTGAGAGCTGCTCTAATAAAGCTACTAGCTGCAGAAACTGTCACCTGCAAGTCAGAAGGGTAACAGCCAAGTCATTTTTTCTCCTTGTGCTTATACTTAGGTTGCTACTTTCAAGTAGAAGTACAATTAGACTCACTCCAGATCCAATTCTAGCTTTGAGCAGCACCAGGCTGTTAGGCATCTGTTTAATACAGATAAAAGATAACTGTACATGTGGTTTTCTCAATCTTTTGTTCCAGTAACAACCCTAGGAATTTGTATTTGGTAGATACAGTCTATTAACTTCACTATTGCACCTCTGCCACCCTCTTTAACCACATAGTCTTGTCTGAACTTAAGAGATAACTGTTCACTTCTATTCAAACATAACAGGAGGTGGTGGTGGAAAATGCTTGCTGTTTATCTAAGCCCTAATTTCAAAGGGACCTTAGACTGTCAGTTGCCATTATCATCATCATCATCATCATCATCATGTTTCTAAAGCCCCTCTTGGTGCTTCGAATGAAGTGCATTCAGGATTATCTAGCAAACCTTATTGCAACAGGAGAGAGATCTTAGCCCACAACCCAGTTTTGGTGAACTCTTGGTAAATTTGCAAAACCTTCCTGCTCTATCACCAGAAAGCTATCCAGTGCTCTTAACCTTTCTACAGGGCCATAATGAGTCAGAGCAGTTGAATGACTGAGACAAGTGAGGCTTTTGAAGTACATGCTCAATGGAAGCATGAAACAAATGAAGACTTTTTTCCCCTTTGTGGATATGATCAAAAAAAGAGCTCATCTCAGCTGCAGTGTTTAGACTTGCAGGGATGTGCACAGGCATATACAGTACCTGTACATGCAGAAGTGCAAATGCAGTATTAAAATGGTATCTCCAGTGATATTCCATTTAATTCTAGACTTTGCATTTGCAGAGAAGATATAATAAAGGATTTACTCCACTATCTGCTGAGTTGCTTTGGAGCAGTGGCGTAGCTAAGGGGGTGCAGGGGGTAGCAGTTGCACCGGACATCAAGCTTGGGGGGGGGCAACAAGCTGAGCTTGACACTAGTGACCAAAATTGTGAAAATCTTGGTATGTATGAATAATACCATCATGCTGTATATCATTGGAAAGGTAATTTAATGCAGAATGCAATGAAATAAACTGTATTAGAATATCTTTATTCTTTCAAAAGTTATGGCCAATTAACAGGAAAATGAAAACACAACTGCCTTATGGAACAAAAAGTAGATTTGCTTAACTCCAAACAGACCTATGAGACTGATTGTTCTGAGTGCCAGTGAGATGTTATTATGATATAGCATGGAACCAATATCTTTTTATTTATTCACTTAAATTTGATTTTGTCATGCAGGGGGGGCTACAAAATCTTCTTTGACCCCAGGTAGTAGATAGATGCCTTAGCTATGCCACTGATTGGGGGGAGGCAACAGAGCAAGTATGTTGAGAGCTGCTAGGGGGATGAGGTGGGTTCTTCCCAATTTTCACTTTTTAAAAAGCCTGGGCGTGATGTCTCTTCCAGTTGTGACATCACTTCCTGGGCAACATTTTGAGCTTGGCACTGGACTACACAATCATTAGCTACACCACTAATTCGGAGAGGTATATTTTCACAGAAGTTCACCCTGATCATGTGGTGGATCAATAGATCTTGACATTCTTAAATTGTACGAAACATAACTTTTATGCTTTGACTGTGAGCTATTGTCCAAACAGACTTTGGTAGTTTTATTTGCCCTTTGCAGGCTTTTATTTAATATGAGACTGGGGAAAATAAAAGCTAGCTGCTAATTACTATGTACATAAAAATACATAGGGCTGTAGCTTATATCCAGATTGCTGTTCCTGAAAAATCTCTAATGTCTAGTTGAGTACTGATGATTACGCCAAGCAATGAGAGAGAGATTGATAGATAGAATTACCAGGTTGGAGGGGCTGTGCATTTGGCAAGTATGGCTGCTATAATGAAGATCTATTACACATAACTTGCACATAATTCTGTTATTAGATCATGGATTTACATAGTCTCTATTACTGCTTTTATTTTACAAGGAAATAACTGTTTTGCAGCAGTGTGGGTTCAGTCATGTTCTTTAAGAATTAGGCTTAAACAGGGTAGTGGTGATGTCATTGACCCAAGATGGCTGTGTTACCATGTGGGTATAGTTTCCGCAGCAAGCAGCTGTCCGGCTGCACTCTCCACCTATCTCTCAAGGCCAAAGCGTAGGCACTCCCGGGAACAAAGACGACACACGGCAGAAGTCCTCCACCAAACGTCTCTTTACTATGTACAATATATACAGCAACAGTCCAGATAGCACACAATTCACGGATCACACTGACATAGCCTTTGGCACAAACTCTACTCTGCATCTCCCACAATCCAGCTTGCCCTGGCTGGCGTATATACTTGCCACTGCCAATCAGAGTGAACTAGAAAGTGCTTAGTCACTCTGATGGCACATGGGGTGACATACCTGGTGACAGTCACCTGGTATGCATCACCAGATGTTGCATCATCTCTTCCCATGATGCTGTGCGCAGTCAGGCCAAGGCTTCAGGGCCTGATACTATCCAGCCTGCAAATTACCTGCAGGCCCGGGGATGATCCCTTAACAGGATGTCTGACTCCACACCCCCCAAATCAAACTTGAAAGTTAAACTAAGGAAGTGCATTCCAAAATAATTGCAATAGAAAACTTATCTCCATAGACCACATCAAACACTAAGAACAGTCACTAGAGTTCTGCAAAATGGTGAAAATCCTTCTCACACCAAGCTGTGTTACTAGGAAGGTCCCAAGCTGTACTGGTAGGCCATGAGCAGGAATACAGGTAGACTTCAAAATGATGTCTGAGGTCAATCTATCAGATAACAATCGCTGAGACATGGGGAAAAAATGAACTCTAGTTTAATCTGGCAGATCACTTCAAGAAACTTAGACAAGATGTTATTAAAGAAACATGGGTGAGCTAAAGGTGTACTTGTTGAATATAAAAGGTCTTGGGAACCTAATTAAGAGGCACCACTGTGAGTTGACAACACCAATATTTCTTTGAGACCCATCAGAAAAAAGTCAGATCAGTCATAAACCAAGGAATATTTTGGAGAATATTTCTGAGCCTCAGGCAAGTTGAGAGAGTTAGCAGTTTTATTTTTTTAAGCGAAATGTTGGGCTCATGTTTTATTTTTATCAAAGGAACTATTAAAGAAAAAGAACTCACTCAGAATCTTATTTATAGTTCCAGTAAAGAAAGGAGCAAGCAACGTTCCTCCCTCAAACACTGGAAATGTGTTCATCCTTTGAAGAGTAGAAACCCAAATAGGAAAAGTAACCTTAGGTTGAAGGTGAAAGGGAGCTGGGCTAGGATTTGTCCGTCAGACTGGAGTACATCAAATTTTCACAGGCCATAACCAAATGGACCAATAAATAAAACAGTGCAAAGATTGTGCAAGTTATTTTCAAAGACATAACTTGTATTCCTGCATTGATTACACTGGCCCACACCCATGTTGGTGCCTTAAACATTAACCTATTACTGGGTATATTTGAGGTGCTGAATCAAAAATGCCATCTGTTTTGCCCTGTCACCATGTTTCGGAGATTCTGCTTTGCCTAATCAGTGAATGGATCAGGCAACTTCCTCATGAGGAAGCCCACAGCATGGCTTGAACCAATCAGTATCAAGGCCATGTCTCCAAAATAGAGGTGATAGGGCAAAACGGATGGCATTTTTGCATTCATTCAGCACTCATATAAATTACCATAAATTTTGGAAAAAGTTTTTCTGACCATCAGTTTTGCAGGCCTGTGTTATGTATTGACGTCTGGGGTGAAGGTGGGTGCAGAGAGTGGGTGCAGAAGTAAATGTCACTTTACTTGCATTTTGCTCCCAAACTATTATGATTATCACCCCATCAAAATGTTTAGCTAGATTGTTATTATTAGAAAAAGTAGTAATTTCTAGATGGGAATAAATATTCTAGATGGGAAACAAGATCCACCATATTTCAACTGTTCAACCAGGCAGGGAGGTCTAAGTGTATCATTGCCATATCACCCCTTTGAATCTGCACCCTATTTTCAATCTACTTAGCCTTACTTTTTTGAGAACTTGTGGCCAAAAGGGTTGTGCTTCCACAAGTGGTGTGTTTGCTCAGCTATCAAGCTCTTATTTTCCAAACCAGTCAGTTAAACCTGCTTCTTGGTTTAATCTTGGCTTTGCTTTTGTTTGAGGAGACAACAGAATTGCAGAACTTGATATTGTTGCTACTTGCAGCCACTAGAATGGAGACAGCCAAGCATTGGACATTATCAGGAAATCTTTAACTCATCATGGCTTCAAAGAGTATGGTAAATAGCTTAGATGGATAAACTTAACATAAAAGGACAACAAAGCAAGAAAAACAGGCTTCTTTCCTGCATGGTGGTATAATTATATTACATTTTTAAATAGGAATTCTCACTTGTGGTCTCCTCCTTTAACCCAATTTCTTTCTGGTTAGATATATTAGGCTTAAATTCTCTTCCATGATATGCTTAAGTAGTATAGTAAGTAATGTGTTAGCCTTGTACTAAGTTTGAAATAATGAAAAGCTTTCTTGTTTTTGTAACTGATGCCTTCTCCTTCCTACCTGCTGACCCCCTTAGCTTTTCTTCTTCCTCATGTACAATTTAAGTTAACAAGTGTTCTCTGTGGTTGACTCTGTGGTTGACTCTTGCATGTATACAACATGCAAAACAATAAAAATGTATTTTGTAAAAAGATAAAAAAATTATATTTAGTTTAAATTTTATTCTTTTTTAGAAGATTGTGTTGATTCCAGTGATCACAGTGCTTTTGTTTTGTCATTTGATATTACATTTGTTGACTTAAATGAGATGAGGCTTGATCATAAGTATAGAAATACCTGCTCTATGGACATGTTCCTGGAAAACAGAGTGCATTGTGAAGCAACACTGTAGGAGGTTATAACACTGATCTAATTTTGGCAGTACATTAGATTGGAAGCTGCGACATGATTGTCCACTGCTATCAGTCCTCTTACACTGCAGCAGTGAGAGTTTACGGGAGGAGTCGTTCCCAGTAGGCTGAGCCAGATTGTGGCTCATCCTTGGAAACTAAAGATGTCTTGTTGAAGAAGTCATCTATGGTAAATTGCCTTGCCTACCGTTTTCTCTCCAGAAACATTTCGAGGTAGCAAGTAATTGGCCCCATGCTAGCCAGAATTCTCCATTCTCATTGGTATAGCACTAGACAGAATACTCAGTTCTTTGGGGTGGCAGTACAGATAGTTGTATTTTTTTCTGCACTGATCTTTGGAACAGTTTTATGGATTTTAACTTTTTTTTAAAAAATTGTAATACTGTAAACATTGCACTCAAGAAACTGTTAACTGTTGCTGTTATAAAGAAACAGTGTTATAGGAAACAGTGTTATAGGAGGTATTGCTATTTACAAATGTGCTAAGTGATCACATTGCTAAGTGATTGAGTCTTAACAAACAAAATTACCAATTATAATCTAGATTGTTCAGCAGCAAAATGTTGCTTTTGTTTAGGTTTCTAGTCTACGGAAAGGTAATAAATGTTACAAACCCAGCTGTTGTGTAGTTGCTCCTGTGGCTGCAGTACTTTACCAAATAAATACTCCATCTCTGAGATCCTTCAAATACATGACTGAATTTCTTCTGCACTCTAATTGTTATAGTGAATCACTGCTAGGAGGGCTGAACTTCCCATTCTCCTTTGGAATGGGAAGCCATAGGTCTGAAAAAACGACAGGGTTATTTTACATATAACATATGTGGTCACACTGCAAAAAAGTATTGTGAGTTTACTGAATAAGTACAGAATTGCTGTTCTAATGGAATACATTTCCATGCGATAGTTTGGTATAATTCATGTGTGCTTTTGCAAATTGAAATTTATATCCAGACTCTCAAGTAATTTTTCCATGCAGAGATATTCAAAAATAGTTTGCCAAATTCTGATGGTCGCAGCATTACATAGTGTTTATAGCATCATCTATTTATATATGTGTACTAGCATATAATTTTTTCACTGTGGATTTATAAGTCAGACCCTTCTGTATATGGTGATAGATTTACTCAGAACTCTTTTGCAATGACCTTTGAAACTGCTGACACGAGAGAGATTATTTGGTTTATCGCCAGGGTTCTATGAATATTTTAGAGAATACGTATGTATTTCATTGCTAACTCTACATTAATCTTTTGCTCTTACATAAAGTGAGTGCTTGTATGCAGACTAACTGCATTGCTTATTTTAATTTTTCTGACCTGCAATTTATTCCAGCCCTTTGAAATTTAGTTACCAAAATTTATATGTTGAGTAGGAATAGATTTGTTGGTTTTAATCAACATCTCTCCATCTGACCTGGCTAATCTTGACTTCACTGAGTCTTGATTGAATTGAGTGTTTTAGGAAAGCAGGAGGTATGTAAAGTACAGAGGTTTGTTATTTCATAGGACAATGTTTTTGGTGTACTAAAATACATTTATTTAAATACAATATAAACTGTTAATTTAAAATGTCAGTGTTGGAGTCAAATGATTACAGCAGCCATGTTATGTTCACATATCTGTCCTGATAGCATATAAAGCAAGGGGTTGAATGGTCTAATTTTAACATCAAAATGAGTGCACAGACAAGGAGTAGAATCCCCCGCCCCGCTTCACCTATCACCCCACTATTTGGCTCACTTCAAGTGTTTGAGCCAGGCTGGGGGAGAGAGAGTTCAGAGACAGAGAGAAACAGTGGAGGAAAGGTTCCGCTCCTCTTGTCCCTTTTAGTGTTTAACAGCCCAATCCTAAGCTCGCCAATGCCGGTGCTGCACTCACTTCTAACAGCAGAGGCCAGTACCAATTGGCACTGGGCTTCAGTACCAGAAGGACACCAGTGAAGAGCTTTCGGCTTCCACTGGTAAGTACCCCTGCCAAGCGGCAGGGAGGCTTTTCTGGGAGGAAGTGGAACTGGGTAGGGGGAGGGCAGGCTGGTGGGTGCATGGGGCCCAGGAGGGCAGTGGGGATGGCGACAGAAGCTGCTCCAGAGCTGAAGAACCTGATATGGGTGTCCTCAGTTCTGCGCCAGCTTAGGAGTTGGCACGGATCCAAAAAGACCCATTGGGGCCAGCAGAGTTCTACATGGGGTAAGGGAACAAATATTCCCTGCAGCAGCCATTTCAGCAGCACTGTACCATGCAGCTCTGGCAGCCCATAGAATTCGGCTGTAAATGTGTTAAAATTAGGCACTCATGCCCAACTCTACTTTTCCATGTGAACGGGGTAGTTACATGAATACCAAATATGTCTGCTGCCATCATATCTAATTTCTCAGAGTTTATTATATTGAGTCTTGTTTAAGCTTGCATTGGAATATTCCAGATTTCGTCTATTAAATATGAACCCTTAGCAGTATCTTGAATATTCACATAAGTTGATATTTCTCTTTCAGGCAATGAATTGTTCCCTTATGCCATTTGGCAGTTTTGGTGGCATGGTTAGTATATTAAAGAAATGCAGATCTGTCACGCTTGGTGATATGGGCATGCCTTCTTTCTGTGCGCATAAAATTAAATCGTTATCCCATGTTATTGATGCAACAATTTTACCTTGACTAATGTTCTTTTTCAGGCAATGAGTTTTCCGCTTGTGCCTTTTGGCAGTTTTGGTGGCATGGTCAGTATACTAAAGAAATGCAAATGTCTAACTTTGGGTGATGGGGTTATGTTACTAGAGCCCATCCAGACCAGAATTCTTGTTGCATTTCATTTCAGTTTGTGTCCCCTTGATTTAAGGGGGAAAAGCTGCTTCTGTGGCAAACTTATGAAACTACCTTCTCCTAAGTCAGTTCATTGGTCCACTTATGTCACAGTCATCTACTCTGTGGCAGCAGCTTTCCAGGGCTTCAGTCTGACATCTTTTCCGCATCTTCCTGGAGATGCCAGAGATTGAACCTGGGACCTGATACATTCAAAGCATGTGCTTTGCCACTGAACTATGGCCTTATCCCTGACTTGCTTCCTCCTCCCCCGCTAGTAGTTATACCCTTTGGGTGTTTTTGGTTTTGTTCCTAATAAACATTAAACATGTACAGTTGCATCTAATTGTGTTTCTCCCCCACACTAAACAGATTTTACCCAATCTATCCAGAGTGGGCCTAGGAATCTTAAGTCAGATCATGAAGTGACTGTCTTAACTTGTACTAAAATAAGTCTGCAGCTGGAAATGTATAAAGCTTCCAGTTATATGAGTGACTGAATAGAACAGGGAAACTGGACCATTTTAAAAAGTGAGAAACGGGGAGGGGCTGCAAGGTTTCAGAGACAGGGCAGGACAGTGGCCGGGAATAGGGACTGCAAGGTATTTTGGCTAGATCAATAGCTAAAACTTGTGTGCATCTTGAATGAGGCAAAGCTTTTACATGAAATGCAGGGAATGAGCTTGGCAGCTGGTAAAGCTCAGATTGTGCTTCAGTTTTATAATCTGCTGCTGAATTTTGCCGGCAGTCTGCATACCTTCAGTCTTTAGATTACAGCACTAATGTGGCAATTGATATAAACTGCCCTTTCTCTTTCAGACCATGAGTTTTCCCTTTATGCCTTTTGGCTGTTTTGGTGGCATGGTTAGTATACTAAATGCACACAAATTCTTAACTTTTGGTGATATGGGCATGTCTCCTTTTTAAAAGAAACCTTTGTCTAAGCTTTTTGCAGTATCCTTTATGTGTGTTAGTGTTTTTCAGCTATGCATTTTTCGTCCTGCTAAACTCTTTTTTATGTTGCCTATTACAGGTGGGGCCACGGTATTTGTGAGAGATCCCCATGGATCTTGAAAACCATAGATAAGCAAAATCTGTGGTCTTTGGCCCCTTCAACCCTTTTAGCAGAGGGTTTAGTCACCTCTGGAAGGCTTTCTGAAGCTTCCCTGGGCCTCCAGATGTCTTATAAGGCATTAAAAACAACATTCCGGTTTCCCTATGGAAACTGTAAGTAGCGTTTTTTGGGCCGTAACGGCCATTCTGAAGCCCACAGAGGCCGCAAGTAGAAGCGCTCAGCTTGTGCAGGTTACAGACAGCCCTCTGGACGTGACTGGAGCAGAGCTCCAGTCTCCCTAAGGTGGAGCTGAGTCTGGTTTGACAAAGTCCAGGGAGCCAACATGGAGCCAGATCCTATATATAAATAAATAGGATCATGCTATTTCTTTTGTCACAATTCAGTTAACTAAAGACATAATGCACATTCTAAAATAGTATATAACTAAGGAATGGCAATAGCTTTGGGTCTCCTGTGCTAGTGATATTTTCCTTTGCCGTTGAATTATCGTTCTATCTGTAAATATGGTAGGTACCCAGCGACTTCTGAGGAAGACCCCTTTAAGGTCTTCTCGAGCCATTTTCACAGGAATGTTTTTCACAGAATAAATGTATCATTATTTACAGGTACATTACTGAAGCATTACATGTAAATTACAGCCCAATCCTAACTTGCACCGGCACAACCAGCTGCCTGGCCTGCGCTGTATTCAGCACAGCTTAGGAGGCTTCTGGTCATCTCCTTGGGGTAAGGGGATATACTTCCCCTTACCCCAAGTAACACCCCAGCCTGCCCTATAGGGCTTCTTAGATCTGCGCCAGTTAAATAACTGGCGCAAATCCAGGAAGTCCAGTGTAATGCCAGAAAGGAGGTTAGGATACAGCAGAGAAGGCCTCAACTGATCCTGCTCCGCTTTCGGGCCTGATACATTCCCCGTTCTACCCTCCTCCACCCAGAAATGCCCCTTCCCTGCCCTCTTCCCCCTCCCCGCACCTTGTGCTGCCCAGCACAAGCCTACCTGCTCTATCTGGTGCTGCTCCTGGATGCAGGGCCAGTGCTGCCAGTTCATGAGTAGTCACAAACGTGCTTTACGGCACATTGGCAACACTTAGAGCCAGTGCAGGGACAGCTGTGGCGGCTGAAGGAGCGATTTTGATTGTGCACTCATTTATAATAGCTGCTGTTATGAAACTAGTGCATTTCACCAGAACTCAAGCTGCTGTTGGTTTATGGAAACGTTGTTCTTTTATTGTGTATATTTATATTTGGCATTTACTATTTGGCTTGAAGTACCTCTTTTCTCTTTAACTAGCGTGCCTGCCACTATTGCAAGTGTCATGTGGATTGTGGTGGTCTTATGATTCCCTCTTGCCTGTGATCTCTGCTTGTGTGGACTATCTTACGGCCTTGCATACTCTCTCTTGCAGTATCAGTCCAGTATGGGATTGCTGATCTAGGTTTGGTTTGGTGTGTGTGTATGTTGGGTTTTTTTTGTTTTTTGTAACAGTGGCAAGCTCACTGTTTGCCAGGATTACCCCACTTCCATGCAGCCATGTCATGGTATTCTGTTAATACTTGGATTTCTTTTTTCATGTTAGTTTTTTTGAGAGGTGTGGTCTTCACCCCAGTGTTAGAGGGCACTACATTTGGCCTACATTTTTTTTTTTTGCAATGAACAAATAGCAGTAAATCTACTGTTCTCCTGCCTACAGTCCCTAACCTGTAAGATGGATATTGCGCTATGCTTTTAACTGAGACTTGGGATACAGTCCAACTAAATAGGGTTGGGGTATGCTTTGAAGTTTGTCTACATAAGCACTGGTACTTCCAGTGTTGACTCTTAATTCTAAAGGACATTGTTTTGACACTGTGTTCCTGACTTCATGCTGAGCATGAAAACTTCATTTCAATTTCTGTCATTATTTTTTCTGGGACAGTCAATTATAGCATTGAAATTTGATTCTTTATGCATATGGAAACGATTAACTAAATTATCTCTCTGCTATATTTCTCCAGTTGGAACCATGTGTAGAAATTACCAAACCTGAAGTGTATCACCTGGTAAAGAACATGGCACCTGAGAATTTTGAGTTTCATTTCATACAACTTTGTATCTACAGCCTTCATAGTTTTACCAGACAGTTTAGTAATGCATAGCTCAGCAGTTTTCAAATTCTCAGGGAGAGTTTGAACCGCAGTAAGTTCTTGCAGGAGCGGGAGGGAGGCAGTGACATGTTCCCCAGGGTGCTGCAGGGACTGGGATGCACTCACCAGTGCCTGCAGCAGCCTGTCTGCAGGGCTCCCCGTAGCTTAAAAAGTGAAAGTGGAGCAATCGTGCTCCGCCTCCGCAAGACCAGAAGTGGAGCATGATCGCTGTGCTTTCACTTTTTAAGCTTCAGGGAGCCCTGCAGAAGGTCACGCGGGGCTTCCCGCACCCCTAACAGGCTGCTGCAGGGACTGGTGAGTGCATCTCAGTCCCTGCAGACCCCTTAGCGACGCAGTCCTGGGGATCGTGTCACTGCCTCCCCCCTGACCCTTAAGGGGAAAGTGGCCAGAGCTCTTTGGCTGGGGCGTCATGACGCCCCCGTTTGAAAAACCCTGGCATAGCTGCATCTGTGGTGCACAGGGTTTGATTGGGCTTCCAGGTATGGTGGCTCAGAGGTTAAGTGACTCAAAATCTCTTGACCTCACTGGAAGTTTCACTAATTATTTTTGAACTTCATTTTTCCTGACTTTATTATTTACCATATTTCTATCCTGCCTTTCTCCCCCTGAGGGGAACCCAAAAGCTTTCCATCCCTTAACTTAGGGACTGAATATTCCTCATACTTTCCATGAAACTACACAGTATATGAAAATCTAGTGTAGAAAAATATATCTTGCCCACAAATCTGTATGACTTGCCCAATTCTACACAGAGGTTGGATTTCATTATCAGTGACTGGGAGTTGGGGGTTGGTACATATAGTCACAGTTGTAAACTGCATTAAACCTATCAGTAAGTCCTGTTTGTTTCCTATAAGGCTTCTGCATGCTTCTGCTAATGTTCACTGTGTTTCTTGTGGTGCAAATGCATTGGTTGGAATGCATGTGACAAATGGTATCTATGTAAATAGTAGCCTTGGTAACTGTTAAGTCATAATAGACACAGAGGCCAAGTTAACAGTCTGTCATGCAAGTCTCCTTGTCTGGTGCCTCTCTCTTTCTCATCAGACCATATCTTCCTCCATAGCAAGTAAAAATTTATTTTTACATTACAAATAAACACACAACAGCTTCTGAAATGCTGAACTAGATCTAACCTTTAAATACTAGGGACTTTTAAGAGCATTTTAACTATAACCTAATCTGGCGCTATAAAAGAAAGGCTTGATTCTGTTTATTTTATCTCAAAAGCCTACTGCCTAGAACAGGGGTGTCAAACTTGTTTCATAACGAGGGCCGAATAGCTTTCATGATGCCTGCTGAGGGCCGGAAGTCATGTCATTAGGCAGGAATGGATGTAATCAAACAGGTCATAATCAAAAATAAGCACTTTTTTCTTACTTAGGAATTCATTAGCTGCAAACAGAAGAGCAAATACAATAATAATAATAACAACAACTTTATTTTTACCCCGCCTTTGTCAAGGCGGCTTACAACAGGTTAAAACAGATTAAAAACATAATTTAAAAACAGATTAAAGCATATTAACACATATCATAAAAACAGTCAGATAAAAAGTAGTAAAAAGAGCATAGAGCAGCAAGTCATAAAATAATCAGGCCTGTAAAAAATTCAAAGATGTTGAAAAGATGTTAAAAAGGCAGAGAACTCAGAAGGCTTGTTTAAACAGAAGGGTCTTCAAGGCCTCGCCAAAAAGTCTCAAGAGAGGGAGCCATTCTTAAGTCAAGGGGAAGGGAATTCCATAGCGTTGGTGCCACTACTGAGAAGGTCCTGTTTCTAGCCGCCGCCCCACGTACCTCCCTAGGCAGCGGCACTTGTAAAAAGGCCTTCTCTGATGACCTAAGAGGACGAGCCAGATTGTACAGAAATACACAAATCTTGATCATAATTCAAGATATGAGAGCCCAATTTTCACGTGGGCTGTCCTTTCAGCAGTAACACCACAGCACTGCTCAGCAGATGAGAGCCTGAGGGCCAGATACAAAACTTCCATGGGCCACATCTGGCCCCCAGGTCTTATGTTTGACACCCCTGGCCTAGAAGTTGTATGCACTAGAAATCAAGCTGTGTCTCTGAATTCCTTGTAACATTCTCAAAGCTATGTGGGAGGGCATGTTCATTTGCGTGTTCCTTAATATGACCATATGAACTGGCTTTTGTCATTATTGTGTTGCTTTGGTTAGATTTGTGTGATAGCTTCATAGCTGTCACTATGCTTGAAAGCTATCTAAAAATCCAAGCATGAAGTCAATCCATATTTTAACTGAGTTCTTTTGAGGTTAATAGGGAAAGTCTCCCTGATTTCTGAACAGACCTGTAGTTTAATTACCTATTTTACTTTCGGCTCCAGCAATCTGAGAGCCAAACAAAAGGGATGTTAGCAGGCCCATAGGGCTATTAGCTGGGCAGACACAGATCCAGTCTATTCAGGTCCTCCATTTCATCCTGATGATGATAATAAAATGACCAAAAAATGATGCGCTTGGTATAAACATACCCCCAAACCCACCAAACATTTTAAACCTTTTTTGTTGTTATACCTTCTATTATGCTTTTTACAGTGGTGCTCTTCTTGTTGCTTGTGCTTTTCTTTTTTTGACTGGGGATTATTTAAACTGCTTCCCTCCTCTCCCCCCCCCCTTGGGTCAGATTACAAAACTGTAATGTTCATCATGATGCATGTAGGTAAACTCTGAGGAGAGCACTGAGCTATTGTTTCTCACTAAAAAATTATGATGTTCTCTTCTGGCAGAACATGGACTTCCGGGATCCTTTCTCTGCAATGGATAAAATGATGTCAAACATGAGAAACAATATGCGAGAACTGCAGAGAAGCTTTGTAAGTGATCCTCGCATCACATTTATACCTAAACTGCACTAGAATTTCAGGGGAAGAAAGTTATAAAATATGAAGTGCTGACTGGTATAGCTTGGTGCAGAAACTTTTTAGCAATGCATTTTGGAGACTGAATTCATTCTTGCTTGAGTTTCCCCCTAATGGTGCAATTTTAAAAACACTGCAGTCTCCATGTTTTTTTATCTGTGTGTTGTGTATTTTGTCAAAGGAAAGCTTTATTTTTTCCCAACAGCCACCATGTCTCTAAGTCTAATTGCTGATGGAATAATTTTTGCAAATGAAAATTGTTTGTTCAGACTGGTCAAAATGCCTTAATGTATGTGCGAGAAAAGAGGAATCAATTTCTGCAATGCCTTTTTATGGTCTCCTAGGGTCTACTTTTACTTGCCAGAGGTGCCCAGGCTGCTGACCATTTACACGCCTCCCCTGTCCCATAATAAATCCAATTCTTGCCTTAAAAAGGGAATCTGGGGTAGTTACAGTGCTCAGTTACTTTGAACACTCTACCCTTTTAAGTGTGCCATGACTCCAGATCTGTAGACGGAGTTGCATTCACCTACGTTTTTTGTCTTGCATTGTCTAAATGAATGATGCCACACTGTACCATCCTGGCTTCTGTTCTGTTGTCCTGAATTTTACTCTGTTTTTAATAATTGATTGTATTTAATCATAGGATAAAATGGCTACTGATCCAAATGCACACTCATTCAGTTCTTCCTCAGTGATGACCTATTCCAAGATGGGTGATGAACCTCCAAAGGTCTTCCAGGCTTCGTCTCAGACCCGCATGGGTCCAGGAGGGGTAAGGTGTTTCTCCTTTGAAATGAATCTACAGCCTTCAAGTGGGAAAATATGTGTAAAATCTGGTTTACAGACAAGTGCAAACCATCAATTGCTATTCCGATGTAATGGCAAGCTGGCTTACTGAAAACCAGAAAGTAAGTGCATAAGGGGAGTGGGGAGTCTATGAGTACAGGGTTGGTTCCTGTAGTGAGCAGACCTTATAGCCATTGTGTGTGGCACACTCTGTGTGCATTGCTTCTCATAATATTCATCAATGAGATTAAAGAGAAACATCAAATGCTGAATATCTGAATGTAATGGCATCATTTTAGGTTTAAAATCCTTCATACAAGTTAACTGGGAGTAACACAAAATAGCTGTTTTGAATCATCTGTTCAGACGAAGTCCTTAGTTCTTAAGAACTTACATACTACTCAAGATGCCCTTTCATTGACTTCCTCACAGCTGTTGCATCTAATTTGGCTAAGAAATTTAAATTTGAACTATGAAGTCAGGTTCATGAAAGATTATATGCAAGCAGGAGAAGGCAGTTGAAAATAACCCAGAGTAGATCACTTCAGGCCTCAAACCAGCACTTGGTTATCAAAAAGTTTCTAATAATACTTATGAACACACCGATAAGTGATAGCCAAGATTTTCAAGTTGGTTAGTATGACATACTAATCGTTGGTGCCCCTTTCATGTAGCAAATACCAGTGTGCACTTATCTCTGTAGTTGAACGGTCCATTCGCAGGCTATATTTAGATTAAACTTTGGAAGGTTTTGAAACTGTTCTAACGGAATACTATTATAAAGACCTTTGAGATGGTGGCAAAAAATTTGTAGCTCCTTCCTGTGAAAAACATAGATTTGCATGCTGTAGCCATAATTATAAGAAGTGATGATACATGGAAAGCAGAGACTTGTGCACACAATTGGATATTTGCCTGCTGTTCTTTGTTGCTGCAGTTGTTACTGCTGAAGGGATAAGCCAGTTCTTGAAGAGGCAAGCAGCTGTTCAATGTAACAGTGGGAACTGCTGCTGCAAAAATAACACGTAATGTACCAACCTTGTGCAGCGTTCTTGCTCAGATTTTAGCTTGTTTAGACCTACACTCTTTTTTTTTCCCTCCTCACCTCGTTTAAATCTGAAGCACAATACATTGGCTACATATGCTGTTTCTATAACCTTGCAAACGTTTGGTTCCAAAGGAAACATCAAAAAATGGACTGGACATATTATTTTTCAGTGTTAATTCCTATTTGTTATGCAGATTAAAGAAACCAGGAAAGCACTTAAAGATTCTGAAAGTGGACTGGAAAAAATGTCTGTTGGCCATCACATTCAGGACCGTGCTCATATCATTCAAAAAGCAAAGAACAACAGAACTGGTGATGAAGAACTGAATCAAGAATTTGTCAATTTAGATGAAGGTAAGAAACCTTGTGGCTGACATCTGTAGTATTTTGCGCTTTTAAAGGTCACATAATGTGTTACATGGTTACTTCATGCATGCCCAGTATTCATGCATGCCCAGAAAAAAGACTGTGTGTGCATATTATATATTCCTAGTTATTTTGTATTAAGATGTAGCAACTTTAAGCACTTCTGGTGCTGATAGCATCAAACAAGGATGTTCACATTTTAAACATGTTGCTTCTTTTACAGCTGAAGCTCATGTGTTTGATGAAGAATGGCAGAAAGAGATTCGGAGGTTTGTGCCCTCTGGAGCGAGAAACACTATAGATGCTCCAAGACATAGACGTGTCCATCATGCAAACAAGGAGGATGCCACAAGAAGGTATAACCCCTGCTTACCCTCGTCCTGTTGTTCTCTTGCCTCTTTTTCTTGATGGAAAAAGATACATAAATTATCAAAGAGTAATTTGTATAGTGCTTTCTGAGCAATAGTTCTTAAACTTTTTCAACTGGCAGCTCCCTTGACCTACTGGGCCATTGGCTACGGCTCCCCATTAGGGCTACAATCCTATACATTGAATAGGGTGGCAGGTTTTTCATGAGGATTCCATGGCTCCCCTGGTGGTTTCTGCAGCTCCCCAGGGAGCCCCGGCTCACACTTTGGGTGCCACTGTTTTTGAGTGTGCTCATGTATATGAACTTGATGTTGTTCTTACAACAACCTATAAGATATTTAAGCAGTAGTATTTGCAGAGTGCAACTGGGGAGCTGAAGCTTAGAAAGAGTGGCTTGCCCGAGGCAGTGCATTCATGGCAGAGGCAACATTCAAACCAGGATTCACAGCTGGACCAATATGCTGCATCAGCTTTCTTTGTATATCTACAGATCTAGGTGTAGATCTTTAAGATACCTTAAGATACTATCGATCAATTATATTTATTGAAGAAGCAAATGGTTGTGGTATTGACACCTGGATCACCTATCTGTGCATGTAGGCATTATTTAATGCTGATGCCTGATCTTGGAAGCTAAGCAGGGTCAGGCCTGGTTAGTACTTGGATGGGAGACAGCTTGGGAATACTGGGTGGTGTAGGCTTATACCATAGTCTTTCGAGACTGAAGGTCACCAACCAACCATACAGGTTAGATTGAAGGTCTGTGCCCCTGATCTGTTGGCTGTGCAACTTAAGAGCTATGTGAGAAGGACCTGCAAGAAACAAAGCCTATGGGAAAACCAGAGGTTGTCCCAACATCATCTGTCCCTACATAAACAGAGAGGGTTGCATTGTACTTGGCCTCTTGCCCACCGTCCCATTTAGTAGGATCTCATCACTTGATCATGAATGTAGACTGATTTCTAGGCAATAGTTCTTTTCATGCCAGGGAAGGTGAGGTTTACATGAATTTGAACCCAGGTTACATCCTCTTTGTGCAAAAACAGATAATGGTGTAGCTTTAGATTCCTGTTTCTTTGGGGTACATTTGTCTGTGTGTCTGTATCTGTTTTTTGTCTTGAGAAAAGGCGTCAATTGCTTTCAAATATGTAATAGTTACTATGCAAGATAGCTTTGTATAAAAATCTTGAAATTCTAGTATTCATTTTTTATTATTTCAGAGAGAAGACCCACCCAAGAACAGCCATTGAGGGACCCAGGAGGCCTAGATCTTTGGTGGAGAAGCTCAATATAAAGGGATCACACGTTCCTCTCAAGAACAGCAAAAAATAAAGCCTGTGTATTATGTATTTGGCTGATTTGGGCGGAGGATAACCATGATTCTGGATCAATGAATAAGACCAAGCTCTCTGTCTTTAATAGTAGTGAATTTTGCTCTTCAACTACTGGATGTTCATGACAGCTCCAACTTCTTGGTAACATTTGGCTTTGAGCAGTAAAAAATAAAGCATTGATAGTAAAAAGCACTTTATGGGATTATTATATTTTAATAGGAAGTAGAATGTTAAAGCACGTAGCTTCCATTTAACGTTGAACATTTTGGCAAGCATGGAGAGAAAATGGTATCATTGGAGCTACATGTGTGCATTTCTCCAAAGGAATGCTATTTGTAACTCAAGCCATCTTGGTCTGGTTCTGGTGATGAGCCAATCAATCACAAAGACTAGGGCATTGTAAAGGAATATCTGTAGCTTTAAAGCAATACTTTACCGAGTAGCATGTGTACTATATTTTTATTACATAGTCTGTTGATAGCTAAGTCATGTAAAAAAAAGATCAATTGCACAAAAAAATTGAATTTTTTACCATTTTGTTTTGCATATCCCTTAACGCAGCCTCCTTTCCTACACTCTTCGGTCCTTTTTCCTTGGAAAAAGCTTTCTTCTCTTAGTTCTGCTATATTCCTTGGTGCAGTTAAGCAGCATGTTGCTCTTCCCTTTGAAATAGGAATAAGCTTCTGTCTTACCCATTACAATAAGCTGTTCCTGTTTAGCAGTGGTGTAAAGAGCTGTACTGTTGGCTTAGAACACTTAAAATTCATCTAGTTTTCATGTTGAATCTGACTGTTACTTAGAACGTTACCAACATGATTATCTATAAATTGCCTAAACAAAAACAATATCACAGATAATGTTTTCAGAAGTAGAAAACCCAAGAATCTAATTACAGCACTTAGGTAAATGAAAATGCAGATAAGAGTTTCAGAACTTGATTTTAACTGTATAGCTGATGCAGTTTTGTGACTTTGAACCATAATTTTAATGTCTGTTCTTAACAAGTCCTGCTTAGGTATCTTTTTAAGGTTTGTACTAGTATTCCACTGGAACAGATTTTTGGTTTTGCAGTGTCATAATAAAGTGGGTTTCTTTCCACTACCTAAGGTTTATAGTTTGACATGCTTTAATGTTAATAAGTCATTTTAAATTTATGTTAAAAGTTGTAACTTGTATGAATAAACATAATAATTATTACTTGGAAAATAGGCTTTGTTTATTTTTAGTGAGTTAGAATGAGTCAGTGATCACTTTATGCTGGTGGCACAAGTAGGAATTCAGCAGGATTTGTGACCACTGAAGCCCATTTCACCACATTCAGTATGATAGATGAGAGCAAGAACACACAAAGGCATTTAAAGGTGATTGATGGCTGTTTCTAGCACTATTTAAATGCATTTTAAAAGATGGGCTTTTGTGCCCTTCACGTCTTCAATTTCTCTCTTTTTCATTATTTGATACTAGCTTGTCTGTTCATTCTCATTTTTGTGATCTACAAGTTGTAATGGTAAAGTAAGGGGTCAGGGAGGGGTGTCTGGGGAGCTTTTGATTAAGTTTGGGGTTGAATTATTTCATATATATAATGTTTACAAGTAAAATGAACATAGCAAGAATTTCATACTTGGCACTGAAAAATCTACATTATCATTATGATTGTTTTTTGTGTGAAATAGTCCTAATACTTCCGGTCTGTTTTTTTTATTTGTTATATCCCATTCATTCAAGAGATGGGTCCTCTGAAGCATTTAAATATATATATATTGTATGTGCACTTGTTCGTGGGCATGCACGCGCGCACACAGTCTAAAATACCAATAATTTGAGACCCAATTGTCTGGCATTCCTGACAGTCTGGCATCAGAATTGTCCAGAAGTGCTCCTGGCTTAAGTAAGGACTCCAGCCCTTGCAGGTGCAATTACAGTTACATCGGCATGATTGGTGATGGTGTCATCAAGACAAACTACAGAAGCTGCTCAAAGACTACTTGAGTAGCTTGAAATTATTGTAAGTAGCAACCCCATTTCTAGATCCAGGTGGGCTAGCACCCCCTGATGGTCTGGCTCGTAGTACCACTTAGGCCCTGAATGTGCCGTACTATTGGAGTTTTGCTATATACGGTACTTAACCTTTCATTTGTATTATATGTAAGTACACCCGATTTAGTGCCCAATCCTATGCTTTTCCCTCCCATAGCATGCAGCTGTGCTTTGGGGGGGCAATTGGGAGAGGAAAGGGAAAACATTTTTCCTTACCCTTCTGCAAGCCCCCTGACCTCTGCCTCTGCCAGGTCTCCTCTGACCTTTGAGGAGACAAAGGGGGTGTGTAGACTCAGTCTGGAGGGGATAGCATTTGGCACAAGTCACTTGGGCTGGATGCCATCCCCACCCACCTCCATTATGCCCACCCTGCCGGCTTACTGAGGACAGTGGGCCTTCTTGCAGCTGCCACATGCAGGTTCACAGTGCCATAAAGAATGTTCTATTGCCGGATTGCTAGTTCTGGCAGTGGCAACACCACATAGGATTGAGCAGTTAGTGAACTGGTGAATTGCTCTGCAGATGGCTGTTTTCAGTATTACCTTTAAATAGGAATACATTTGAGAAGGTTTGAACTATATCCTGGAATATCTCTGTAGAGACACACACACACACACACACACACACACACAACATATTACTGTGCTTGATTCACATATCTGCAAACGGTATCAAACCTTCCTTTGCACATAAAGGATTGGAATCTTTTTTTTCCAGAGTTTGTCATATTGTGCTAATGTGGCAAACTATAGTTTGCCTTCAAGCCAGGATCCTATGATCCAGACTAGATGGAAAACTGGTTTGCTGCAAACTAGAAATGGAAGCTTCTAACCTTCATGCTTGGGGATAAAAGGACAGAAGAAGCAAGCCCAAAGTTTGCTACTGTTCATCCTTTAAAATGACAAATTGTGGTTTGTTTGTATTAGTATTGAACCAGGGTCCTTCAGCCTTGTTGATTGTGACCTGCTCTTTCAAGATTGGTTGGAAAGGAAATTATACATATGCCTATTGGTGCTGAATGAATTACTTTTTGCTAATTAAATAAAAACTCTGAAGTCTGATGGGACTTGGAATAACACTGTCAGCGCTACTGTAAGAACTATTCAACATAATTCAAATTCTGATTGCTAAATGAACCAACCTTCTGCTAGAAAATAGATATCTACATACTGAATATTTAAGTAGCAGCATAAATATATTTAAGGGGGGATATTAGTTTTCTAAAGATACATGCTTCCTCAAAGTAGCAGTGAATTTATGAAGGTGCAAAGACTTTTGTCTAATGCAGACTTGTGAGTTGGCACAGGAGACAAATTGTTCATGATCTTATAGGCATTATAATGAAGCTCATCCTTTGCTGGGCTGCAGTTCATAAATGGTCACCTTGAGTGCAGAACTGCCTAAAACAGAGCTTTGGAGTCCAGCTCACAAAAGTTAGTTCAACCCCTTATGGTTCATAAATGCTAACGGCTGCTGCTAGGAACATGATCCTACAGAGCACTAATCCCCTGATTTATTTCCTTCTACAATCAAGACTGTAGGCTGGCATGCTGTCAGTGATCAGGCCAAGAACTGCAAGAGAGATACTGAAATTGTCACCTGTTCAGTGCACTTCCCTGTTCTTATAGAGGTCCCTCTAACAGGGTTTAAAGCACGTTTATAGACAACAGGTGGTCAACATATATCACCTTTACACTGGTTCTGGCCAGGCCACTGGAATAGCAGTGAAATCTAAAGGAATTTCTGCATCACTATTTGTGATGAAATGGTAATTCATGTTTAACATCCATCACATTCCTCTGTCTGGGACAATTTCAGGACAGGGAGAAAAATGTTAGAATCTGAACATGGTGTTGCATGATCTAATTGTGGCTCAGTGTGTGAGCTTGGGAAGTCACCCACTTCAAATTTTGCTTTAGTAACAATTCTGAAGGAACTTATTTAATAGAAATGCTATGTCCTATTTGGCAATAATGGTTTGTCAGCAGTTTCTTTGTCCTTAAAATATAGGTAGTTTTCATCTCACATCATGATTGAAGTTATCCCTCTGGTACTAATTAGCTGACTATACTTTCCAATTTAAGGACTCCCCAAATTTTGCAAAATTTATTTAAAACACATCTTCTAAGAGTAGACATACATAGTTACAGCAGTGCATTCAGTCTTGAACTCTGATTGTCATCTAGGATTAACCCACTAGCAAAAGCTTCAGTTGGAAAAGATTTTTCCCCTCTTGTACACTGGGAAGATGTTCGAAAGCTTTATCCGTGCTGCATGTGCTTATGGTATTCTGCATTGTGTACACTCTTTAAATTCTCCATTTAGAAGTGCCAAACTTAGAGTGGTGTGGTGTGGCTGATGAGTTCCTGGCTGGATAAATTGTTTGGCTCTAGGCCAGAGTTGTTTAGTGGTGTTACAATTTGACTTCCCAAAATATTCAAGAACTTAAATTGGAATAATACCAACTAAAGTATATATATGAGCCTTCTACTCAAAGAACTAGATGGATTTTTGACATTCCAAAAGTATTTTAAAGTTAACTACTGTAAATCTTCTACAGCAAGACACAGTGCAGGACAGAAGGGCACCACATTCTGGGAAGCGCGCAGGATATCACTGTAGCTACATTGGTGCAGAGGCTGTGAGAACCTTTGAGGTTATGCTTCAAATGGGGGCAGAGAAAGAACTGTTGAAGGAAAAAAAAAATGAAGATCAGGACTGAATCATCAGCTTTGATGTGTGCCTTGATGGGGACATTTTAATGAGTCTTGGAAGCATTCAATCAATACCCCCAATTTAAATTAACTGGATTTGAGCCTAAATGTCAAAACTTCAATCCACTGAGTGCATTCCATTTTCCCATCTCCACTCAAATACAGAACATCCTTAACAATACACTAATAATAATATTTTATTAATATATGCCACTTCTAAACAAAGTTTCAATATGAGGTTAAACAGAAAATCAAATAACTAAATGGCTCCATGTCTGAAAAAGTCTCGCAATCTAAACAGATGCAGAAGAAACTCCAGCGACAGCTATTAGAGACTGTGCTGGAAGGAAGAGGGAAAGTTACTCTCCCACCCTAAATATAGTTAATACTGAAAAAGTGCCTTTTTGCCCAGTTAGCAGGGGACACTGAACCATTACTATTGAAATAGTAAGCTGTTTGATTATTCATTCTCTCAGTTTGAAGAGATCCTTTTGAGCTCTTCACAATTGCTTTGGTTTTTACCTCCCTGAAGAATTTGGCATCATCAGCAAACTTGGCCACTTCACTAGGTACCTGAACCCCAAATTCTTTATGAACAAGTTAAAAAGCACCAGACCCTTAGGGGATCCCAGTTCTTACTTGCATCCACTAGGAAAATTTTCAATTTATTCTACTCTTTAACCAATTCAATCCATAAAAAGATCTGTCTTCTAATTCTATGGCTGCTACATTGACTCAAGAGCTTTTGGTGAAGGACTTCGGCAAAAACTTTTCAAAAGTCCCAAGTATGCAATGTCAACTGTATCACCTCTATCGTTCTAGAGTTCTTTGAGAGGTTAGTGAGGTAGGGCTTATCTTTGCAGAAACCATGCTGATTCTTTTTCAATGTGACTCATTTTTCTAACTATATGGATAGCAACCAGGATGATTATGCCCTAGGAAGGGAAATGCCTGGAGAAACTGAGGTTCTCATGGAACAATACTTGTAAAAATCTCATTGAAAAATTGATTTATGTTCAGCCTGCCTATGTAAACCACCTTGAGTCTATTGAGAAAGATGATATATAAATATAATAAATTTTAAAAAAATTATCTATGTCCCAAATTGTAATTTATCCCCAATTGAACTACATACAGGCTGATTTTATGAAACCATGCCAGATTAAACAGTATGATAAAATTCACATACCATTCCTCTGCTTTACAAAATGGAACAGTAATATCCTTTTCTTTTTAAGTCAACATTTCATTCATTTGTTTAAATATTTCTACACTTCGCCTGTCTGCAATTCAGTTCCTGAAGTGGCCACCATCAAAATTTAAAAATACAGTTCTGAGTATAAAATACAACACAAAAACAGAACAAAAAAACTAGGCTAAATTCAAATAATGAAATAGCAGCAGTAGTAAGAAAACCAGCCTGATACGCGTCTCCAAAGCTCCTTAAATAAAAGTGTTGAAAAGGAAGTGGGCACCACATGAACAGTTCTGGAAAGATTCTCCCTAGCAGTTATCCGTATCCTCAAAAGGTTGGGTTACCCAGATGCTGCTGACGGGCAGCCCAATCCTATCCTCGCTGGCGCCCTGGGCTACAGTGGTGCTGAAATGGCAGCTGCTGTATCCTATGGGTGCTGGGTTAGCACCAGGATTCTCCTTGGGGTAAGGGAGCATTTGCTTCCTTACCCCAGGTAATGCTGCTGTGGTACCAATGGATCTCCTTGGATCTGCGCCCACTTTTGAGTGGGCACAGAACCGAGGAGGCCCATGTCAGGCTGCCCAGGCTGGGAAGGAGAATAGCATACAGCGGCAGAGCCTGCACCTGTCTCTGCCCTCACCCAGTTCCACCCTCCCATGAAAAGCCACACCACCGCCCACCAGTGCCACTTACCACAGGCAGCTGCGTGGAGTCCTCTTCCTGGCTCTGGCCTAGTGCTGGTGCTACTTTGGGTGCCGCAAACCATGCTTTATGGCATGTTTGTGACATACAGCACCGGAGGTACACTTGTTGCATTGGCACTGTGGAGCCCAGGATTGGGCGGGCAAGCTTATACGATTGCCAGCTGACTTGTCAGTTTTGTAGCCTGGGTGGCAGCATATCACGTGCGTTATATATTCATTATAAATCTCATTTCTGGTCTGCTCTCCTTCCAAAGAGAGGAGGACAAACAGAGAAGGTTCTCCTCCCAGCAGCACAGTGAGGTGGAAGGCTGAGTTGAGAGATGTTACCTAGTGTGTTTCAAGGGGCTGAGTGGGGATGATTGGAACCTGCATCTCCCCAGCCTGAGTCTAGCGTTCTGTCCACAGTGCTACATCATGGGCCCTATATCACAATTCACAGAAAATATTAATATTTCACTAGAGCCCTGTCATATCATAAATCTATTAAATTTATTTAGACCAGTGGTTCCCAAACTTTCTAGCACCAGGACCCACTTTTTAAAATGACGCGTGGTCACAGCAATTTTCAACCTTTTTCATCTCACAACACACTGAAAAGGCACTAAAACTGCTTAGTTTTACAAGACTGCGGGCACAATCCTAACCAGGTCTACTTAGAAGTAAGTCCTATTTTGTTCAATGGGGCTTACTCTCAGGAAAGAGTGGTTAGGATTGCAGCCTTAATCTTATATATAAAATCTAAAAAGGACTAATATTTTAACTTTTTTGCATGTAATAATAACCAGAAAAAGATGCTCCTGCATTTATCTCCCTATATTTACACATGTTTGCAAACCGCAGGAGCTGAGCTCTTTGCAGGGCAATTCTGGTTTTGGAAAAGCCTCAGGACTTGATCCTTCCATCACCTGGGTTTGCATGGGAGGTTGCTCAGCTGTTGTGGGCCCCACCAAAAATCAGGCCGCAACCCACCAGTGACCCAGTTTTGGAACCACTGAATTAGACTGTTGGCAGGGTTTAATTTCCCAAGTACATATGGAAATATTTACACGAATGCACTGAAATTAGAGGGGCTTGAGGTCATGAGTTTTCTGAAGCTTCCATCACCTGTGTTTGTATGGGACTCAGCTGCATGAGAATCTACTCAGCTGCTACGGGACTCACCAAAAATCAGGATGAGACCCACAGTTTGGGAACCACTGAATTAGAGTGTTGGCAGGGTTTAATTTCTAAAGTACACATGGAAACGTTTGCTCTGATGCCTGAACTGAGATGTGTCAAGGGGGGAAACATAAGAACAGCCCCACTGGATCAGACCATAGGCCCATCTAGTCCAGCTTCCTGTATCTCACAGCAGCCCACCAAATGCCCCAGGGAGCACACCAGGTAACAAGAGACCTCATTCTGGTGCCCTCCCTTGCATTTGGCATTCTGACATAGCCCATTTCTAAAATCAGGAGGTTGCACAAATACATCATGGCTTGTAACCCGTAATGGATTTTTCCTCCAGAAACTTGTCCAATCCCCTTTTAAAGGCGTCCAGGCCAGACGCCATCACCACATCCTGTGGCAAGAAGTTCCACAGACCAACCACACGCTGAATAAAGAAATATTTTCTTTCCAACAGGCAGAGCCCCCTGCCCTTCTTCCTTGGGGCTTCTTCATCATCACTCCCCACCCTTCCAAGTGGGAGCCTGACCAGCCAGCACCAGCTTCCCGGGTGCTCCTCCGCCCTACAGGTGGCGCTGCAGTGGAGGCCTGTCTGGTCGTCTCTATGAGCCTTGCCCGGACGTGCCTGCCGGCTCAGGCAGGAAGCGAAGTCTGTGGCGTGCAGCTGCAGCCGGCGTGACTTTGAGAAGCCTCCACTGGCTCCGCAGAGATGCTGAGCGCGCGGCGGCTGCGGGGCTGGGCATCGCTGAAGCGGCAGGTACCTGGTGGTTGCTATGGGAACGGCACCTCCTGCATCTCTGAGGATGCTCTTGCCGTCGCCCCTGCTCTGCTACTCGGCAGAGGCTCTGCCCCGCAGGCGGGAGACCAACAGGCAGAGGATGAGATGCTGCCAGCAGTGGTGCTTTCCCTGTGGAAGTTCTGCCTGCCACACAGTGACAGTGCAGCCCAGTGTGTGTTTATCCAGGTGTGAGCCCCAGTCTGTGGAGTGGGGCTTACTCTCTAGTAAGTGCCTTTAGGACTGCAGCCTTAGATATTCAGCAGCGGCAACCCACCCCTAAGCTACGCTGGTGCAGCAGGGCTGCAGAATCTCTGCTGAATCTAGTGCAGCTTAGGAGCAGACTGGAGGTCTCCAGCCGGTAGATCGTGACCCACCAGCTTGTGTAAAGCTTCCCCTGTCCCTTTAAGGGGCATGGGCAGCGACGTGATCCCCAGGGTGGCGTTGCTAAAGGCGGGGAAGGGGGGTGCTTTTACAGATGGCCAGTGCGAGGTCCAGGAGGCACGGGGAGCCCTACACAATCCTCTGTGAGGCTCCCCAATGCCAATGATGTTCAAAGGGAACAGTCATAAAGCAATACGTTCAGTCGCTCCATTTGAACGTTCTGCATGCGCCTCCTGGATCTCACACTGGTCATCTGTAAAAGTACCCGCTTTCCCCACCCTTAGCAATGCCACCCTGGGGATCGTGTCACTGCCCTCTCCCCTCCCCTGCAAAGATTTACTTAGGAAGTAAATCTCCCTAAAAGTTTGACAATCACTGGGTTAAGGGGATATTTTTCCTCTTACCCCAAGTAATTCTCCTTATGGGGCTTGCCTTATGGGGCTACTTTGATCTGCGCCCACTGCTTAGCTGGTGCAAGTCTGGGCAGCCCCAAGTAAGGCTGCCAGGCCCATAAGGGAGGATAGAATAAGGTGGAGGCCTGCTTCACCAATCCCACCTCTCTGGGGCCTGATCCACCCTTCGTTCCACCCCATTACATCCCCTCCCTGCCTTCAGAGTGCCCTCCCACCGCTCTCTCCCAGCCTGTGCTCCATTCAGCACTTTACTTACTTCTGTTGGTGACTGGGGGCTTGGATTCAGTGCTGCAGGTCAGCACAGGCCTTCCCATCACCACTGCCTACACTAGAGTAGTTGCAAACCTGTTTTACAGCACATTTGCAACAATCTAGGCTGGCGCAGTGGTGGTTAGGATTCAGCTGTTAGGTGGTTAGGATTCAGTGGTTAGGATTCAGCTGTCAGTGTACTTTATGCATTGTAAGCTTTGTTCTGCAATTTGTCTAACTCACAGGCACAAATTGTGGACCATGACCAATTTAAACTGAATAGAGACTAGAAAAACATCCCACTGGACTGCTAACAAAGACTGGAAGGGGGGAGTTAAATGTCTCCCAAAAGAGAACTTGTTTGGATTTGTGGGATAAATGTTCCCCCACTGATCCATCATCTCAACCTGAGTAAGCAAGAAGAGCTGCTGCTTTGTTCTCATTAAGTTTTTCAGTGCATGGTTTTAGGAGAGAGTTAGAGCTGCCCTGCCCTGTCCCTGTTTTACTGTTGATGTTGAATCAGACCCAAGTTTTCAGACCATTACAAGCAGCAACAGGTTGTGCAGAGAAGCTGCCCCTGTGGAAAAAATTTTTAGTGTTGGGATGAGGTAAGAAAGATAGAGTAAGGTGAGAAGGGGGGGGGGGAGTTCAGATAGTTTGTGGAAGACTGCATGAACTAATTTAGAAGTCACCCAAAATGAGAAGCCCTGCAGTATCTTTTCAGTATCACACCTTAAATGTTTCCAAGTTAAATATGTGGTATTTCATGACTCTTTTCCTGTTCAACATTGCACAGAAAATATTACACTAAAAGCTTCTCTATGTAGTCAATACTCTGTATCAGAGGTTTACAAAGTATGTATCATGACGCCCTGTTCATCATGAGGCACTCATTGGGGCATCATAGGAGGCCCACTGCCTAGCAGCAAAACTGTGGCATGAGCCTACAGACATAGTAGGAGGCTTGGCACAGCGGGCAAAGCTACTGCACATGATCTTCGCACTCTGCTCACCCTTAGCTCCTTGTTGCCATTTTTAGGCTCAGTGTTTAGCCTCCAACCTGGAAGAAAGTGGTGATGATGTCATTACAATCTCGTCATGCCATCGCCACTTCCTTCTGGTGATGGGGTACTGCGATGAAGGTAAGTTTGGGAAGCACTTCTCTATATGTTGCAATATTGTTACAACTCACTGTTTTATTTCAGGTCCTTTCAAATAGTTGCCGATGGTGTTCTTCAGGAATCGTCCCCAATGAAAAGATTCGCAACATAGGAATTTCTGCACACATAGACTCTGGAAAGACTACATTAACAGAGCGCATTCTGTTCTACACGGGCAGGATAGCACAAATGCACGAGGTATATCTGAATATGATAGTTCCAGAGGGGAGGGTGTCTGAATACTATATAATATTGTTTCAGTTTGTTTTGGGATCTTCATGGGGTTGGACCTTGGTATCCATGGGGATCTATTCCCAGATCAAAACCTGTCCCTGAATCTGTTCCCTGATACCAAAACTCACAGATAAGTGAATCCGCAGGTTAGGTCCAATAGGACTTTTGGAGATGTTTTCCAATCACATCTGGAGGTGTTCTGAGACCCCCAGAGGTGTCAGAAGGGCACTTCTGGTTTTTGTAAAAACCTTCATTAAGCAAAACCTTCCTTAGTGTCATCAATCAAAGCAACTTTTTTCAAAGTCTCATCAAATGTGTGTGTGTGGGGGGGGGGGGCGAGTCTGCTGGGACTAGAGAGCATGGCTTTCTTGTTTGTGCTTTCAGCCTTGTAGAATCAAATGCCCAGAGGACCTAACACAGCTAGCAGGCGGGTATGCAGTGATAACTAACTGGTTGTAGTTGTTTTCTCCTGAAATTGTAGCATTTCTTTTAATAATCATTTCTGGATCATTTTTAGAACTCCTTTTGAAAGTAGTTTTAAGTTCCTGTAAAATGAGAGTGGCCATTGACTTGCTGAAATGTCATTATGCTTCCTTTCACTCTTAGGTAAGAGGGAAAGATGGGGTTGGTGCAGTCATGGATTCGATGGAGTTGGAACGACAGCGGGGTATCACTATTCAATCTGCAGCTACTTATACCATGTGGAAAGACACAAACATTAACATCATCGACACACCAGGTAGAGTGAGCTTCCCAGCATATGTAAGTCTGATGTGAGCAAAATGCTCTATGTTGGAAGAGTGCATTATCTTTACCCAAAACCAAAATGCTGAGTGCTTTATCAACATGTCAGTGTGTCAGCTCGCACTGTTGTTATTAACTTGAGATTCTAGCACCTGTTATCACCAGGCATGTATCATAGCCCATATATCTTAGACATAGCCCATGGGGTCATGCCTTAGCAACTCTCCCCCATAATTCTGTACTAAAGTACAGAACAACTTTCCCCCAACCTTGACTTAAACCAACTTTTAAAATTGAAAATTGGCCTGCAAAAGCAATGTTTTAATTGTGGTATCATAATTTTTGTTGTGTAAGATGTTGTGTAAGAAATACATGATGATGCAAGGGTCATCATAACAAATATTTATTATGTGTGTTTAATTGATTGCATTGGTAACATGCCTTTCTGCTAAGTAGCTCAGAATGAATTCCATGAAGCTGTTTTATCCTTGCAACTCAGTGTGGTATAGCAAGGAATACTGTTCCTTGATAAAGTAGAAAAGAGGGCTTTCATGCATGTTCATATGATGTGCTTTGTTTACATAATCTAGTTCTTTCACCTTTCATTTTTCAACTGGCAGATTTTGCTTTGATTGCTAAGATGGACATCCTCGAATAGCCTCTCTTTTCTGGCTCTCTTGATTAGCATTCTCTCGAATGCCATTGTGTGGAACTCTTCCATAGCTGCACAGCAGCACAGTGTCACCTCCAGACACTCAGTGATGATGTCAGACATCACCACTGAAATTCTAGGATGTCAAACTTCAAGGTGTGTGGACCTCGGCTTCAAGCTGTGTGGCTGTGCAGCTTAGAGGGAACAGTGCTCTTGGTTAGTGCAAAACATTGAAGAATTTCAAAAATATGTTAAAAACCATTTTTAATGTAGATCAATTTTAAGTCAGTTTTCTGTAGACTTGTTTGATGACCTCAAGTTCCATGAAATGTTGGTTTTGGCCTAATATTTTTTCCTTGCTATTTCACCTACAGCAACAAGAAAGAAGTATCTTAGAATTTCTGCTCCTGTTAGAGCTTTAAACACTCCTGGAAATGTTTGCTTTGCTTTCAGGTCATGTTGATTTCACTATAGAAGTAGAAAGGTCCTTGAGAGTTCTTGATGGAGCCATCCTGGTGCTGTGTGCTGTTGGAGGGGTTCAGTGTCAGACAATGACAGTCAATAGGCAAATGAAGCGGTACAGTGTCCCGTTTTTGACGTTCATTAACAAATTGGATCGGATGGGTTCGAGTCCCAACAGAGCAGTGCAGCAACTGAGGTATAAACTTTTGAATTAAAAATTCCCTCCAGAATGGAGAGAAATGTGGGCAAAACACTTCTTTGAATAATTATATATCTTTGTACTGTTCTGAACTTGCATGTCATTTGGCTTGTAGGATAGGGGCAGGTGGGTGGATAATGTGTTCAGCAGTGTGTGCTACATAAGAAAGAAGTTGAAGGATCCCTAATTTGTTATAGTCATTTGTGTGCATGAGATGGGTACCAGCCATACTCTGCAGTACTTTGTACTTCTGCTGTAACACCTTTGCCATTATCCCCGTGTATCGTTTCACTTTCAGAAAACACTTGCTTATTAAGGTTGTGGTGTCCCCTTGGAAAGATAGAGCCTTGCTGCCACCTAGAGTTGCCCAGAACTAACCATATGTTTCAAATTGGAGATTACTTTAGAAATAATAGCCCTTGATGTTTTATGGGGACATGAATCAAAAAGCAGGCTATAAATCAAATACTTAAATTTAGGTGGCTTACAGAACAAAACTAGAGTTTCCCCTCTTATTTAAAAAAAAGAAGAAGTCAAAAACAGTTTGATATTTAGTGTCCTCACAGAAATACCATCTAAGGGCCCAATGCTAACCAACTTTCCAGCCCCGGTGCAGCTGCAGTGCAGCCCCTAGGCAAGAGAATAAATGTTCCCTTACCTTGTGGAGGCCTCTATAACTACCCTCCCACCACAGGATGCAGCACCAGGGCTGGAAAGTTGGATAGGATTTGGCCCTAAATCCCTTAAGTTACACCAAGCAGCACCTGCATGAAATTTGTTGGGCAAGACTGACATAAAGTTCAAATTAACTGATTCTAAGAGGTGGGAGCCACTATGGAGAAGGTTTTATCTGGATTCCTGCCTTTCTTAATTTCTAATCTAGAGTATTAGCAAGGTCTTCCGATTTTTGAGGGAAGGTGAGCTTGCGTAAAGAGAAATGGTCCTTCAACAGAATTGGAAATGCTGCCTGTGCTTGTGATTGTGTCATTATTATTCTTTTCTCACTTTGTAGGTCCAAATTAAATCACAATGCTGCCTTTATCCAAATTCCTATGGGACTGGAGGGAAATTTCAAAGGGATCGTTGATCTCATTGATGAAAAAGCTATATACTTTGATGGTGACTTTGGGTAAGGATTGTGAGCAGTTAGTGATATGGAGATTTTGTAACTGGATCATGCTGTTAGTGCAGATTTCTTAAAAGCAGAATTAAGTGTAATACACTTAATACACTTATTAAGTGTATTACATATTTAATATTCTTGATCTCTTCGCTGTCATTAGTGCCCTCCCCCCTAGCTCTTGCTATATCAGCAATTTTCAACCTTTTTCATCTCATGGCACACTGACAAGGCATTAAAATTGTCAAGGCACACCATCAGGTTTTTGCCAATGACAAGGCACACCATGCTGCCACTGGGGAGTTCACATCCTCCATTGGCCCTACTAATAAATGACCTTCTCCCAAATTCCTGTGGCACACCAGTGTACCACAACGCAGTGGTTGAAAATGGCTGTGCTATATATTTCCCCTGCTGGTTTTCACTGCTAACATGGACCTTAACTATGGCTAATGCAAACTCGGGTTCTCATCCCAGCTGGCTGGCAAACCTTCATTAACAGAATATCCTGTTTAGAATTGGTTAAGACTGATGCAAGTGTCATATCTCTTTAGGTCTGTTTAACATCAGCAGGGCGATCCTTAGATCATGCTGTGCCAGCTCATAATCTGGCATCTTCGTAGGAAACTGGATCAATCTATTTACTGTTGGTGCTTTTAAGTGGACAAAGATATTGTTGTTCAGCTTCATATTTGGACACTTTTATGAGTCAGAGAATGACACTGTGTGTCATTTCTCATGGAAGAATGTGAATTATACTTCTAACATGATCATATGCAGAGCCATTGCTTAACTGGTGCTGCAACCTTGCTCTGTCTTACATGTGTTCGTGCTAAAACAGTATGACTTCCTAGATGTTTCTTTCTACTCAGATAACTAAGCTTCCTCCTAAGATTATTGTAATTAAGTGCAGAGAACTGCCCATCCAAGAGGCCCGTGCTACATAAAGATGCATGCAGTGTATGATTAACCAAAGTTTCTGCGTGTTCATAATGATGGCATATTGACCGAAAAGTTCTCAGCATTGGCCAATACTGAGTCAGAATTATTGGGGCCCTTTTTGCTAAATCACATAGCCCTCAGTTATATGATGCTATTTCAGTGATACTGAATTATAACTGTTACTATACAGTTATATGGTATACTTACATAACCATAAAATATCAATTTTGGCGCATAGTTTGAAGTGCCTTTAGTTTAGAATGCATTCCTTGTGAATGTTATTAATATGGCCACAGAAATCTGTAGGGCCCCAGTTTCAGATCAAATGTGCATGCTGATCAATGTAATTTCTTCACTCAGTTTACAGATACAAAAAGAGTAGCTGAGACAGTACCACTTATGAGAGTAACCTAGGGTTGCTGTTGAGGAGCATGGAATTGTGCCAGGTTTCTATTATATCTGCTTTTTTCCAAACACTAATGAACCATTTGATTTCTCTGATTCTGTAGACAAACTGTTAGATATGATGAAATTCCTCCTGAGTTTAGAGCAGAGTCTGCTGACCGCCGTAAGGAACTAATTGAATGTGTAGCAAACAGCGATGAACAGCTTGGGGAGCTCTTTCTGGAGGAGAAGATCCCAACAGTGGCTGACCTGAAGGTAAAAGGATTTCTGGGTTCTTTGAAAAGTTACCAGAGATCTCTGATGTACTTGGATGCACAATACTTTTGTGTGCAGTCCCACTTAGTGGAGTTCTGTGTATGCACAGCATAAACTCTGCCTGCATAGCTCAGCTATGTTGTCTGCACAGAAGGCCACTCGAAGAACAATAGTTACAGAAAAGCACTTCTCCTTTCCTCTGCTCTTGGTGTTATGATGTGTTAGCAAATCCAGTAGCAACCAGTGTTGGCACTTTCATAGGAATTATTCAGGAGTTAGAACCTTAGATCTGTTTTAATTATGGAGTGGTACTTGGAATACTGTGTGTAGCTGTAGTAGAAATCAGACTCCTCTTGCTATGCAGCCTGCCATTTTATGAGCCAATACACTTCACTATCAGATAATTAGGGCATTTGGTTGGACCTGTGCAGTGGACTCCTGCTGGTGCCCAAAATGCATTTAAGATGGCATGGAGTCAGTCACATTCTGCCTTCTACCTTGTTATGTGTCTCTAGATTGGCAACTGAGGGCCTCTCATTGCTGACTATTTTTCTAGTGGAACCAATGGACAGAATATTGATTTTGAATTAGAAATCTTTAGGTTCTGTTCTCAACTTGACTCTGTTTTCAGTAGCATGGATTAGCAAGTCTTGGCCTCAACTATAAAAGGGGTTTGTAGTAGGCCACTTCAAAGTTATGAGAGAGAGAGACCACAAGGTTTGAATGTCAATTAGCTGCTTTGATTGCCCATCAGGGAGATAAAGCGGAATATAAATGTATAAACAAATACTCAGAAGTAAGTCCTATTACCTTCAGTGGCGCTCACTCTCAGGAAAGGGTCATAGGATTGGAGACTGAGAGATATAAAATAATGTTTCTTTAATCTGTCCTTCAACTGAATAGTGCAGTTGGTCTATATAATAACAAATAATGATAAGTGATAAGAAAATTTTTAGCAAAGCTGTTATGACCTTGCTGAGTTTTTTTCTTCAAAAATGGGATGATACATATCCAGCTCTCATTCAAAGATAGATTTGTGTTGGCATATTGCATTTCGCTTCCTTTAGAAGCATAATTTATTTACAGTACAAGTTGGACTGTATAGGCCTGCAATATCTTTGTCATGACAGTTTGGTGCTATCCAGGGAAGCAGCTGGCTTTCAGTACTAGGCATTAATGACAAATGACCGGGAGGGATTGCTGGCTGAAGAAGACCAGCTGTTAAGTGTGATAGACAAAGTTGTGACAGATCCCAGAGGTCATCTGCCATATTTATTATAAATATAAGTGTGGAATTTGGAACTGTGTGTCTTTGTTGTTTCCAGGTGAGACTTTATATAGTTGAGCTTTACTTGCAGGTGGAATCCATGGTGGTATTTTCAGGTAGAGTCCCTGACAGTGTCCTGTTCTAAATGCAGGTGTGGTTGGAATAAGCACTCTTTCACCCCAGTTGAACCCAAGGGCTGAATGTGACCTGAGAACTTGATGAGCTTGGAAAACATAGCTCTGAATCTGAAATAGCCCCCCATTTCCCTTGTTAGCCTTTGATGACTTTACAGTCTGGAGAATTCTACACTGTCGGTGTTATGCAATAGTTTTCCACTTTATTCCACCTCTTACACAACACTTAAGAGGAAGAAGCTGTTTTAAGTACTGTTGAGTGATTGGTTGCTCCCAAAGGTCAGAATACACCAGCTGTTCAATTAATTTGGAACCCCTATGCTTTATTGATAGCCATTTGCCAAACAGGTTTAGAGAATATCCAAATAATTTGGATAACTAGATATGTGTACCTGCCACTGATGAAGAAGTTAAGAAGAGGCTGCAAATCCTCTGCTGTGCATTTTTACTTGGAATTAAGCATCACAGAACTCGAAAAGATTTTTGTCCAAGTGAATGTTCATAGGATTGCAGCTTTGGAGTCTTTTCTTCCTCTTTCTGCAGCTGTCTGTATTTCCCACCAGTCAAATATTTCTGTGTTTTCATCTGTGCTGAAAATAAATCCAATTAAAAAAATAGAATAGGTTGTCTAAAACCCATGTCTAGATATGAAGAGCGAAACTGACAAAACAATTCCTGTTGCCATGTTTTGTGGCTGGAAAAATGTCAGTTGTTTTTGTTGTTGCTCCATTTGCCATTTCTGTTTCCATGTCTTGCAGCTGTTTGTGACATTTACTTGGCTGTAACATTGTGTAGAAAATAGCAATTAAGAAATAAGTAGGTGGTTAGCACGTCAGAAGACATGGATCAAAACAAAGGAAACTAAAGGAACAGATAAGATTCAATAGTAAGAAAGTTACTTGATTTTACTGTTGGTAGATTTGGCAGTGGTGGGATTTAATAGATGGATTAACTAGAGAGCAACAGGCCACCTTTCTGCTGAATGTTTGATTGCAGACTGGCATTCTGCCCATTGAGTTGTGCTGGGTGATGAAAGGGGAATCCTCAGAGTAGGAATTGACCATAGAATTCCTGGTGGTCTGCCCAACTCCATTATAGGTCTTTCTACAAGGAGAAAGAGGCTGCTCAGTAAATTGAAAGGTTTCAGTCGGGGAGTTTTGGATAGACAACAAAGATCTTCTAAGAACGTGGTGAGCCTTTGCTCCTATAGAGATCAGCTTAAAAATCAGCTCTTAGTCAGACCCAGAGGCAATTAGTTGTGAAAGCATATCTTCTGGTTTAGAAAATTAACGCTTTCAAAAGGTAATTAATTACAACTGATTTTGTAACTGCAGCAAGGCCAAAAGGTCATTTTGTTTGTGCTAAATTGTTGACAGTGATGAATTTCTGCACTGTGGCATGTGGCCAACTTCTGGTTTAAAATAATTGTTTGTGGAAGCTATGTTGGATATCTCTTGCAAAATGTCATGGTTTCAGCAGCCAGTGCTCATGAAGCATCAAATACTTAACCAAACAGCTTGTCTGCTGACACCAAAACATTACTGCCGAGGTGAAAGCATGACTAACATGCCTCAACTGCAGCAGGCAGGGAACTCACACAACCTACAGAATTAAGAAAAAGTGATTAGTGAATGGATCTGGCAAGAATTGCGTATCTTGCCTTCAGCCCACTTGCAACACGCTGTACACTATTTACAGGAGAATATCAGGGATTCAAGGACTTGGCTGGGAACCTCAGCCTGCAGCTAAGTCCTGGCATAGCCCTCTAATGTGAGCTTGGAGTGCTCCACTAGCACAGGTGGTTATAGGAATATGCTGTATCAGCCCCTGGGAATGAAATGCAATATGAAACATGTGTATTGGCCTGGTCTGCTGTAAATAAGAGGATCTTGGCCTTCTGCCTTTTCCTGTTTGCTGGACTTCTTCTAGTTTAAACTTCTGATCCAGGGGCCTTCAGCTGGAGAATGTGCCCTCTGGATCTAGATTTTGATCTAGATGGCTGCCCACAGGCACTGTCTGGTTCTGACAGATATAGGAGGGGGCTATATTACCTCTAAGGGGTTTGAACCAGTGTAGAATACCTTCAGCTGCCTGGTGTCCTGACTGGGTTGTGTCTCTGTCTCCGAACACTTGGCAATTATGTAGTTACATCATTGTCGAGCTTCCTGGTTGTAAGTTCCACACCATGCAGAGCTTGGCTTGGAGGGGAACATCTTGCAGGGAACAGTGGGAAGGGGTGGAACTGAAGCTGTGATTGCATTACAGTCTTAGGTGTAGCTTTGCCTTCAGTGTCATAATGCAGCAATATTATGCACTTTGAGAGATTTTTACTCAAAGTGCCCTAGACTAGTACTGACATTCTTCTCACCCACTTTTAGCTACATGTTCTGAAAATTTTGTGATGCAATTGCTTTAGTGTCACTGTGGTGGAGCTCCAGCAATAGTGGTCACATTGCAACCTTGGCTCTTAGCCATAACATGTTCCACAATCACATATCCCAGTTTCTCTTTGCAGCAGTTCAGTATTCATAAAGAGTAAAGTTATTTTTTGTTGCTTGCTTTCTACAGTACCCTGTCTAATAAAATAATTTGTGACACCATTTTAAGTAAGGTTTTCTATTTCCATGAACTTGTGTTCTTTCAAGATGGTGATTGTAATGGAAATTTTGAAAAATATTCATGTTTTGGGTTTTTTGTTTTGTTATTGTTAATGGAAAGAAACCAGCTCTTTGTGCTGTGTAATTACAAATATTTTCTTAGGTACTTCATGTGGCAGGATACAAGACGGCACTATGCATTTTTGTACTCGAAATGCCTTCAGTAATGTACATCATGCCATAAGTTATTCTGTTTTCTCACCAGCATGCAATCAGAAGAGCAACACTGAGTATGTCCTTCACGCCTGTGCTGGTAGGAAGTGCTCTGAAGAATAAAGGCGTGCAGCCCCTGTTGGATGCTGTTCTAGAATACCTCCCAAACCCATCCGAGGTCCAAAACTATGCTCTTCTCAACCAGGAGTGAGTACACACCTTTTAAAACTAAACAAAGCTGCAATCCTGTATACACTTATCTGGGAGTGGTCATCACTACATCTTGTTGCATTATTTATGTACTGTGTGCATTATTTATGTACTATGTGAAGTGCAAGTTCCTTCATTTCTCCTTACTCAGGTTCATTAGGTCAGGTGTTCTGAGAGGGGGAAAAAATTTCTTTCTAGCTACTTTCCACATTATTCATAAACATTAAAAAAAATTAAGGGATTATGCAGAGTCTTAAGTGCTGTGTTCAGTCATACCACCTGAGCTGCCTTTTTCCTAAATTAAAAGCCCCATACCACTGTTGCCTCTTCTCATAGGAAAGTCGTCCAGCCTCTTGATCATTGTGGTGACCAAAACAGAACACGAAGTGTAGACCATCTTACCACCTTCAACTTTCTTTAACAACTACAGGTCGTTCCTTGTTATCCACTGGGATTCTGTTCTGGAACCAGTGGAAACCAAATCAGTGGAAAAATAGCTTTAATTACCCTTCCAATAAAGAATAAAGAAACTTCCAGGTTTCTTGCTCCTCCATTGTCACCCCAAAATGCATTTGTATAGATGCTATACCGCATTCAGCCACTAGGTGGGGTGAATAATGGAATCTGGTGAAATGAATTATTTATCTGCATGAAGGTAGGAAATTGGATTTTGGTTACAAGGCACTTAAAAGTGGATCTTGGCATCAGTGTTGAGTCAAATCAGTGGATACCAAATCAGTGGATACAGGTGCCACTAGTATTGTTCAGTCTCCACCCTAAGAATCTCTCCATAGAGTCCAGTGCTACAATATGCATAGGACTTGACTGCCAGCACAAAGCCTAGGCATGTTTACTTAGAAGTAAGTCCCATTGGATTCAGTGAGACTTACTCCCAGGAAAGCCAAATAACTATACATCTTCCATAGGCTTTCAGTACCTGTTGAGGATGTTCAGTGCCTGCAGAACAGAACATCACAACAAATACAAATTAATTAAAAAAACAATTAAAATATTGTATTTAAGGTTTTTTTAAAAAGCACTTAATTTTTCTCTTCTTTAAGGAATTCCTCAGAAAAATCCAAGATATTGTTAGGTTCTGCAAGAGATGATTCTCTGCCTTTTTTGGGTCTGGCCTTTAAACTTGAGGTAGGTTGTTTATTTCTTCTTGTCTTTGAAAAAGATTTAAATTGAACTGCAGCATTGACTAAGCATTGACTAAGGAAATCGACTAAGCATTTCCTTAGCATGGAAACTAAGGCTTGTTGAGGCAGGGTTGTTAATGGCCATTTGTCATACCCCCTGAGAACATCTTTCCACCAGGTACCTACCTTTTCAACATCCTTAATGCATGGGCTCAATTTTTTGTCATTTGCAGGCTGGGCGTTTTGGCCAGCTCACGTACATTCGCATTTATCAGGGGATATTAAAGAAGAGTGACTACATCTACAATGCCAGGACTGGGAAAAAAGTCCGGGTGCAGAGACTTGTCCGCATGCATTCTGACATGATGGAGGTGAGCGTGGGGAAAAGAACTAGGCTATACTTGGTATCTGATTTGTGAAGTGTGTTTACTTAAAGTGAAGCCTCTTTTGAGTCAAAGGAAGAGACATGGATTTGGCTTTAGGCACACCCAAAGAAATCTCTCCTGTCTTCCAGAGTGACAGATCCAAAAACTAGTACACATTGGGTCTATTAAGACTCAATCCTATCCAACTTTCCAGCGCTGATGCAGCTGCAGCGCAGCCCTTAGGTAAGGGAACAAATGTTCCTTTCCTTTTGGAGGCCTCCATGACTGTCCACCACCACTGCAGGATGCAATGCATGCCCCATTTGCATGACTGCATCAGCACTGGAAAGTTGGATAGGATTGGGCGCAAGACAAATGAGAACTTTGACGTTTTATCAAACTCCCTGCATGCACAGTGGGACTCACCTACCTCACAGGGTTGTTGTGAGGACAAAAGGAGGGGAGTAGCTGTGTACACCACGCTGAGCTCTTTGGAGGAAGGTTGGTATAAAAATATGAAAAATAAATTCATGTTCCAGATAATGCTATTTCTAAAATTTCAGTTTTCTAATGAAATTATTACATGATGTTTTCACTTTATACCTTGCCAGGGTGTAGAATTAGAACCCCTTGCCTTGAAATTTCAGCCTTGAAATGTTGGCTGAACTGCTTTGACAGTGCTTTGGTTGCTGGTTCACAGTGGGGAGTTACAGAGCTCTTTGCCTCTGTCTCATCTCATGAGGAATCAAGTCAATGAGAAGAGCCATAGTTGCTGGTCCTTCAGCCCATTTCATTCAAAATATGACCCGGTTTAAAAGAGTAAAATAAAAACATAACTTGCCAGCCACCAGGCAACGTTTTCACATTCTGCCGTGATTTATCCTATCCTACTGTAACCTTTTCCTTTCTCAATTTAAAAATGTTCTAGCATTGTTTGAAATAGCTTCCCTCCCCCCCTGCCCATACTGTCCCATTGACTTTGGAAAACACATTGTCTGTATGTCATTGTCCTTATGAATTAGGGGAGCAAATCACACAAAATGCTACTAATGTCCAACTGTGGGAATTCAAGTTGATCTCCTTCTACACAGTTGCGTTTATTTTCAGATGACATTGTTGAAAAGGTAAGAAAATTAAGTATATACAAGTACCACCTTCTTTGACAGTAAGAACAGAATCATTGCTGAATAAACAACTTATTAGAGGTGGGAGTGTATCCAAATGCATTATATTAGAACTTCAAGAACATTTGCCTCTGGAGAACTGGATGCTGAAAGTTCTCTTCCTGAAAGATAAGTCTCTCTTCATTCCCAGCAGAAAGCTGCTTTTTCTGTTTGGGAGCCACTTGTTCCTTTTTAGACTCCTTCACTCCTCCCTCTTTAATTATCTAACAAACCAGCATGGGCTGACTTGGCAGTAAATGTGAACATCTAACTTTGAAGGTTGGTTTCAGATGGTCAGTTAATAGCAAACCAAAAATACACATTGGGAAGTTTACAGGTAGTTGTGATTGCTCTTGATAATATGGAGTCGCTGCCTCTAAAGCAACTCTGAAAGCCAATCAGAAACCCAAGCTTGCAATATAGAAATGTATTTTATGATGCTGTTAAATGAGTTCATGGGAGAACTGTCATGAGAGGCTTCTACACCAGTATTCAGGGCCATTTGTGGCTGCATTTGAGAAATACTGGGCCAGCTTCCTTTTATGTAACCTGTTAGGAGCTCTAAAATAGGATTCTCATTTGTCCAGTTGTATAGTATGTGCTGCAACACAAATCATCCAAGAAAGCATTTTATACTTGGAGAGAACACCTATGTCTGGCAATAAAGGATAGGTGATATAAGCAGAAGGCTTTATTGCTGTATCAAATGGCAGGCTCTGTACAGTGTATCTACCTGCACATTGCAAAGTGATATAGTCTTAGGGCCCAACCCTAAACAGTATGCACCGACTTACCGCTGGCGCACAGTCACAAATGTGCCATAAGGCATGTTTGTGGGGCTTAGCGCCAGCCGAGCACCAGAGCTAGCCCAGCGCCAAGAGGCGCTGGCTAGCACTGGAGGATAGCCAATGCTCTGCCACTTGGCAGTTGCCTAAAGGTGGGGGATTGGGGGGAGATGTTCCAAGGCAGGGGGAGGGCAGGGAGGAAGTGGGGTGGGAGGGAGGCAGGACCGGTGAAGCTCTGCTCCACCGCATCCAGAGCCTCTGTGGTGGGCTGCGGGCCCAACATGGAGGCTCTCAATTCTATGGCAGCCCGAGGGTTACCGCAGAATTGAGTAGCCCCATTGTTGGGCTACTTGCCTTAGCTGGGGAAAGAGGACAAAAGTCCCAAGGTGCCATTTTTGGCGCCGCAGCAACCCCATGCTCTTGGAAGCATAGGTATTGGGTTGTTAGTGGGCTGCATTTCAAACCACAACATGAGACTTCTCTTGCCATTTCTTTTAATTCTGTACTTGCTCTTGCCTAATTCCAGAAAAAAAAAATCCTACCTAATGTTATTTTATTTGTAGAATTTATATCCCGTCTTTCTATTCCAACAAAGGGCACTCCAGGTGGCTCACAA
Source organism: Tiliqua scincoides (assembly GCF_035046505.1). Taxonomy (NCBI): domain Eukaryota; kingdom Metazoa; phylum Chordata; class Lepidosauria; order Squamata; family Scincidae; genus Tiliqua; species Tiliqua scincoides. The sequence goes on from NC_089823.1 coordinate 218,484,927, forward strand.
ATAAAACCATACTAAAAACACTGAAATATTGTGTGTACTTGTGTACACACACACACACACACACACACACACACACACACAAGATGTTTAAAAACATAATAAAACTTTGATCCTGATTAAAAAATGCCCTACTTGTTTTTATATTATTACTTTATATATTTTATATATATAATATACTTGTATTTATATTATATTTATAAAAAATGCCCTACTTGTTTTTATATTATTAATATTGTTTTAATATTTGTTTTTCCAAGGATGTGGAAGAAAGTTATGCAGGAGATATTTGTGCGTTGTTTGGCATTGACTGTGCTAGTGGGGATACATTCACAGCTCAGTCCAATACTGACCTGTCTATGGTAAGTTCTTCCTTAGTTGAACTACTGTAGCTTTCTTTTGGATTCATTCTTAACTCTTAACCCAGACTCTTCCCCCCCCCATCTACATGTTGTCTCTATGTGCACAAAAGAAAATTCAAGTTTTTGATTTGAAAAAGAGTTTATTGTTTTTTAAACTGCTTTTACAGCTATTATAAACTCAAAAACCTAAAGGATAAGAACATATAAGCTTATACTAACTGCCCCCCCCCCCCAAAAAAAAACATGATCACAAGTGTACAATGTAACAAGTATCACTATATTTTTTTAAAATTAAAAATTCGGTGAAACTTCATTCAAACATTCTCTATTTTAGGAGATAATTTGCCTCCACTTTCTATCAAATTGTGTATGGGGTGGGGAAGAAGTGAAGAAGGCCTTGGATTGAGAGCTTTTTTGCCCAACCTCATTCCTTGCCATGGAACAAAGTGAGCCAGGCAAAGCCCAAGTTTATTTGAACATGGGAAGTTGGAAAGTATTTGCATAAACCTGAAACTTGCTTCTCATTCCTAAGTCTCCTGAGAAGTAGAACACAAGAAGCAAAGTACAGGTCCTACCTTGTTATACACTGATTTTTTATACACAGATTTGACTCAACATGAATGGCCACTACAAATGAGAAGGAATGTGCTGATCCCTGGAGAAGGGGAAAAAAAATCCATCCCTTTAAAATCACAGTTTAAAAAAACTGCTTTTCTTACTGTGGTAGAGAGACAGTCATGCAATCGATCATTCCATTCTTCAACTGAGCCAGGCAAAGGCAGGGGTCCCATGCATTTCTAATTACTGACTGCCTCTCTACAACAGTGTGAAAAGCTGTTTTTAAATCACAATTGTAAAAGGACGCCCTTTTTGATTTTTTTAAATTGCTTTAATGTAACACATTTTATGGTACTGGTAGGGAGTCACAGAATCAAACCCCTGAGGATGTTGAGGCATGGCCTTATTCCATTAGAAGCAACGGAAGAGCAAGAAAACCAGAAGTGGGTCTTTAAATCTATTTTTCCGCTGTTTTTTATCAACTGATTTTTTAAAATCCACTGCTAGGGTTTCTGGAACAGAGCCCCAGTGGATAATGAGGGATGACCTGTACTGTCTGAACAGGTTCTAGCTGACTTCATTCCTCACGGATAGCATGGAGAATATTTTGTTTGCCATTCACATATAAACAGAAGTGTGTGTATTGGCCATGTCACATAAACAAAACTTGCCACTGAGTGTACTCATCATGATGCCACAGCTAATCCAGCTTCCTGACAAATGTAACTCTACAATAAAAGCTGATTCACACTTTACATTTTTAAGTGTACATCTAAAAACATAATGTGTGAAGCAATCCTATACTTATACAGTTTTAATTTTTCACATTTTTATACTGCTCTTCTTTCAAGGAGCTCAGGGTGATATACAAGGTTCCTTCCATCCTTTTTGTTCTCGCAACAATCCTGTGAAGCAGGTTAGGATGATTGGTAATGGTCAAGGTCACCCAGAAAGCTTCATGGGGTTTTGAACCTAGCTGTTCCAGGTCCAGCTCACGAATCACTTCACCATCCTGGTTTTCAGTACCATCTAGATACTATTTGGCTTTTCTCTGAAGAGTAATGCAGGGGAGTAGTTATCTTGCATTCACACTTTGTTTCCTGGTTTGGAGGACTTGGTTAAATCATAGTTTGTCAGTTCAGGCATAATGGCAAAATGTGTTTTAATCAAACCAAGAAGTTATCCAATAAGCTGAGTATATTAAGTGCAGGAGACCCAAGGTTCATTCTCAGTCCTCCAAATCATGCCTACACAATGTCTTCTGAGTTAAACACACATTAGCCAAGTTTACCTCGTAAATTGTAAGTTTTCTATGAATATCACTTCACCAATTTTATACTGACAAATTGTTTTTTGGGGACTCTGTCCTTTTTTTCTTTTTAAAGGAATCTATTCATGTCCCTGATCCTGTGATTTCAGTAGCAATGAAGCCATCCAACAAGGTAAGAGTCTGAAGTCCATAGAATTGTTAATAGTAGGTGATTTCTATAGCCTAGATGAAATGCCGTGGTCTGAAGTTTTAGTAAGGAAAACATAAGGCTGCGTTTACTATGTGTATCCAAGAGTAACTACAACACATTCTCTGATGCGGAAGTTCTTCTTCAGCTACAAAATTCTGATGGACTTGGTGACCTAGGCTGAAATCCTCTACACACTTCTTGGGAATAGTCCAATTTAACTCATTGGAGCTTCTGAGTAGACATGCCTAGGCTTGCACCATTAGCCAGGTACACTTCAGTGTACCCTTTTCTAATAGAATTCTTCTTAATGTAAATCTGGTCCTTGGTGAAAAGTCTGTGATGCTCTAAAGTGAGCGTGTTTCATGGAAATCTTTCTCAACAGTTATGAAAATAGCCCACTATGTTGTTTGTTTTTGCTGAGAGCTCAGTTGTTTGAGCTAACATGTACGTGATGATTGGGAAAAGGTTAAATTTATCCTTGTGAATTTCATTCTCCTAGAATGATTTTGATAAGTTTTCAAAAGGCATTAATCGCTTCACAAGAGAAGATCCCACCTTCCGGATTCATTTTGACAGTGAAAGCAAAGAGACTATTGTGTCTGGAATGGGAGAACTACATCTGGAAATCTATGCTCAGGTGATTGTTAAATGCTGCTTTGCTTTGGTCAGCCATGCTGTTGAATCCTACTTGGCAAATCGTTATTGTAATTCAGTGTTACACAGCCTTGCTGTGCCCCCTCAAACCTGCTTCCATCAAGGATGTAACTTAGATATGTGAATTCAAATTGTGCAGTGGGACCCATCTTAGCTAGTCTCTGTGGTCACAACCCAAAGTGGGAGACCGCCTGGGAATACCGGGTGCTGTAGGCTTACACCATAGTCTTTCGAGACTGAAGGTTGCCAACCAAGAGGTGCAGGAGTCTGCTTTCACAATTACAGGATCTGGACTTTAGTTTAGAAAGAAATACTCAAAAATATATCTGCTTATGAAGGCAAGGGAGGGGTTGGAGTTGCATGTGTTACATATAAAAAGTTCTTAACTAAAAATCAGATTTTGGCTCAGATTTTGATTTTTTCGAATGACTATAAATAGCATTTCTGATTAAGTTTGGTGAGATCTTCAGCTAGATTTATCTGGCAACGTATCTTAATCAGTCATTTTCTGTGCACTCTTTATCTAGCGAATGGAAAGAGAATACAGTTGTCCATGTGAGATGGGAAAGCCTAAAGTAGCCTTTCGAGAGAGCATTGTGGCACCTGTTCCGTAAGTATTCACTTTAACAAGCAAGAGCCACTGGCCTAAGGCTGGGGTGTCTGCTTTGGTACTTATACTATACATGGGATGGAGGGATTTCTGAGCTGGGGTATGCCTATTGCATAGTCATTCTAGCTGTATATAGTTGCCTTAAAGACTACTAATAGTATTGAAGGTGTGCCATTATTCCTGCCCTGCACTGCCCTGTTTTGGCTGGCGGCTATTCCGTGTTACTTTCACCCCTTGCTGTGGATGCCAGAGAACTTGTATATGCCATGGAATAATTTCCTGTAGGCATAAAAAAAAAGATATTAGAAAAAGTATTAAATAAGTTGACAGGCTGTGTTATATTGTGTTATATATTTTGCTCTAGAAACTGAGAAAATATGTTCTGCTACTATCTGGCCACCACACTTCTTTCTCTCTTGTCCACATTCACATGTTGTTGTTAACATAGGGCAGTTAACTGTGTACAATATGACACAGAAATGGGTGATCAAAAACATCAGAGATCTGCTTAGTAAAATATCATTGAGTAATCTGAAAAGTCAGCGCTGAAATCTTAAGCATGCAAAACCAGCAGTTCTCTTTTTTTTTTTTTCACTTTACGATTGTCACTCCCGGATTGGCCTTTTCAGCCACACTAGACGCTGTGCCAGAACCACCTTTCAGAGCGCGATACCATAGTCTTTCGAGACTGAAGGTTGCCAATACAATACTTACCTGGGAGACGATATCGTGGATTAAAATCACATAGGAAAATTCAAGATAATCATCATTCCTTTTCTAAAATTAAAGACAAAAATTACTCTCCTATATCAATGAGACAACTGTCATTCAAGTCCAGCTAACTAAACACTGTAAGGCTGAACAGAAGATACCTCTTCTTTCTCATTTAAGCATACAACATTTGGGAGGCAAAACCATTGGAACCACCTCTAGTAACTCAAACAACTATGTGCACTACTTCCTTTAAAAAAAATGATATTTTCTTTCAAGGAAAAATGTCATTGTTTCTGTAAACAATTTAGGGTGAAATCCTAACCCATTTTCCAGCACTGACATAAAGGCAATGCAGCTTTGAGGTAAGGGAACAAACATTGCCTTTCTCTACAGGAGGACTCTGTGAGTGCCACCCAGCTGCAAGATGTAGCACACATCCCATTGGTACCGCTATTCCTGTGCTGGAAAGTTGGTAGGATTTGGGCCTTAATCAGTTTAGAACTTGCTCATTGCATGTTAATTTTATATCACTATGGAGATGCCTTCCCTGGTCTTGTGCTCTTTGGGATTTCTGTGACCTCAGATCCATCAGGGCTTAATCAGAGAAGCAAAGAGCAGAAAAGTTTATTTTAACTAAAGACAGGCATGCCACAGGAAAGAACTGAACATTAAAGGTTATATAGTTAGGGCAAAACTATGAGAATAGCCGATTGTAAAATCTAGTATTTGCTGCTTGCTGTCATGGCTATTCAGTGCTTGCGGGGTTCTCCCCTGAATTGACTTTTAACTATATACTGTGTTATTGCCAACAAGAACAGTTTTTAAAAATATAAAAAAGTACTTCACTTAAGTTTATTTTACAAGCACTGTTGATAACATGATATGTTTCTGCTTTGGTCAAGTAGATATATTTCAAAAATTGAAGGAATTCTCAGTTCAATAATTCCCTAAACAGTGAAAGTTTAAAAAAACAAAACACACCTTGGTGCAGCAAAATTAAGGGAATGGGGAAATGTTCCAGCGAGAATTCTGAATCTCTTTATAACAAGCTATCTTTCACCCTTTACCTTGGTGCTTGTGCCTGTTTTCTAGAGTTTCACTAGGAAATCCCTCAATAGGACAACTTCTCAGAGTTCATTTTTTGATATATGAACTTACCACTTGTTTGACACTTTGAATTTGTGCCACATTGTACCAAGTGTCTTCAGTTGAATTCTGCCACATTACATAACCACAGGCAGCGATGCCCAAGTGCCGAATGGGCTCCATTTCTTCAGGCACATTTCCATAACTGTCTGGAAACAGAATAAGTTGGTATTGAACTGGGGGAAATTTTGATATAGATTTTAATCTTGTTTATTGTACTGGCAACGTAATAGAATATAATTACAGCTACTTTGGCCATAGCTGAACCATCAAGATTTTCTGCCCTGTACTTTAGTTCTGCCATAAGCTGGTTATTTCAGGTAGAGATGGAAGGCCACTTGGCAGAACCAAAGGTTGAGTTAGGGCTGTGAGTCCCATGGGTTTACCAGAATAAAGCATAACATCTGGCCTCGGAAAGTCATACTAAATTACACCATGGCCTATACTAGGCCTAACATTATGCCATCTTCAGCCTCTGATGAGACAGTGCTGACCTAGTCCCAGTTTAAAAGAAAGATGCTAAATGGGTTTTTTTTGGCTACAATAAATTATTTCACAATATTAGTGTCACAGCATTTTGTTACACACTAGAACACCACTCATAAAGCAAAGTTTTAAGTAAAAAAAAATTAACCTGGAATATTTTGTCCCTCTATCGGTTCTGGCAGGTTCTTGATTCTATTGTAAATTTTGTTATCCAATTGCTCTGTATTCTTCCCAAACTCTCCTTCCACTGTGTAATGCACTTCTGGAGTGACATGTGGCTCTCCATGATGATAAAGAATCTCAGCTGTGCAGTTCACAGGACTATCCTGTTGTGAAAATAATTTCAGGTATTTAGAATTGTTTCTGGTATCCCACTTCTGCTGAAAATGTTTCTGATAAGAGACACATGTTGCTCCACTTTTGTTGACTAGAAGCCTGATAATAACTGAAGAAGGCAGGTAAAAGCCATAATTACCAAAAGAATGTCCATAAACCCACTTGCACTTCCATTATCCAAGTAAAATCTATATCCACAGAATAACTGCAGGCAGACTCCCTAATTGCTCTGACAGCAGATGGGGTTTTGTGGAACATACAATGCAGCTGAATAACACAACAGCCATCTCATGTTGTACAGGAATCAACCAGTGATAGGTGATTTGACCTCCAGAGCTGATTTGCTCCCTAATTATATGCACATGAATGTCATTTCTATATAAACATAATATAATTTTCAGACAAGCACCTTATTCCAGTATTGTTTCAAGAGGTAATGTGTTTAAAGAAACCTATTTAACATGTTCTACATGATTGACAGAAGAAATTCTTTTGCTAAAAATAGGATTTGCATGCAAATCTTAAACATATTTGTTTGGGAGTTAAATGTATATGTAATATAATTTATGATTTGGAAAACTTCAGATCTTACTACTAAGATGCATTGCCTTTGAGGCAATGAGGTGGAAGGTCTAACTGTCATGGCTGATTCACACATTCAAGTCAATTCATGCAAATCATCATGATGAATGTGCATGTGTGAACCAGCTCACTGATTTTAATCAAAACTTAGTTTTCAGATGATGCCCATGATCTGCAGGGATTTACATGTTTAATAGAAGTTGGCCTCGCTTCTATTCTATGCATTACTGAATTTGACCTTGTGATAGAGATATTCATAGACATACTGCCACTGAACCTGGAAGTAGCAGTGCATAGCCATCACGACTAGTAGCCACTGATGGACCTGTTTTCCATGTCCAATCTCATTTTAAAGCCATCCAAGCTAATGGCCATCACTGCATCTTGTGGCATGGAATTCCAGAGACTTATAAGGTGCTCTGTGAAATTCCTGTAGTCTGTCCTAAATCTCCTGCCAATCCATTGGAATGAATGACCCCAGCCCTATATTGAGAGCTCAGATGGTGCAGTGGTTCTGGAGTTGGACTTGTTTGCAAGATCCAGGTTCAGATTCCCACTAAGCCATAAAGCTTCCTGGTAACCTTGGGCAGTACTGTATAAAAATGTGAAAATAAAATATATTGTGAGAGAGGGAGAAAGCTTCTCTTTCCACATAATGCATAGCTGCATAGTTTTCAATCACATATCACCTTTTTTCCCCCAAGATATAAAGTTCCAAACTTAGCCTTTGTCATAAGGAAAGTGTTCTAGCCCTCTTATCATTAAATGGATATTCAGAGACATCTTGCCTCTGAACCAGTTGTCTTTAAAAGGGGGGAGGGGGAGCAAGTGAAAGAAAAGAAAGAAGCAAAACTCACTTTCTGAAGAACTTCTTCCATTGAAAACTTAAGGCGATATTTATGCCCAACACGTGGAATGTCCTGAAATGAGAGAATACATTGCTTATCTTGAATCCTTTGACGACTTGCCAGTCTCTTAAGAATGTTATTTTGTATTTGTACTGTATTAGTCTTAGTGGTAACACAGCCGCAACATACAGAATACACCAGAAAAAGCAGCAGCCATGATCCAGAGTTGAGCACATTTAAGATTGAGTTCAACAGGAGAGTTTAACTTTTCAGAAGGGCTGAACATTTACCAGGAGAGCTAAACTTTTCCACTGAAATAAAGAGATCTCAAATGCCTAACTTTCGTTAGGTTCTATCCAGTGTTTGCAATCTGTGCCTACCTGCCTTGTAAGACCCCGTTATTTAAATCATTTGTGTCTGCAACAATATTGTCTATATTGGATAGTAGTGTCTTCATATACTTTAGAATAGACTTGTCATGTTGGAAAAGAGACAGAACTTGCTTAGCAGGCAGTATCAAGCCTGGCTGTGTTGCAAATACGTGTTGAAGTCATGTTGTGTTTCCTGTTGCAATTTTAATTCTATGCCTGTGTGCATCAGGGACGGGAGGCAGGTGGGGACCCCACTGAAGTCCTTTGAAAAGCACTGCTACTATGTGAGATGTGCAAGCACTCACAACCCATGCACTGTGTGAGGTGTGTGTGAGGTGTGTGCACTGTGTGAGCCGCCACCGTGTGAGGTGTGCAAGAACTCGCAACCCACGAGCTGTGCACTTTCTACATTGTTCTCCTGGGTTCTGTGTGCTTGCACACCTCACACAGCAGAGGTGCTTTTTGAAGGACTCCAGAAGGGAGGCTCTGCCTCCCCACCCACTGCATGTCCCTAGTGTTATGTGCATGTACACACATGCCTACTGCGGATTGCACTTTGTGCATGGGCTGGTGCCACAGTGAATGCACTGTTCTCTGAGGTGCCACCAGCCCCTTGGTTGTTGCACCAGCTCTGCCCGATCAGGACCCAAGGCAGGAAGGGGGAGGAGAAGGCCTCTGCGTTGCTCTGGGCATGGGTGGTTGGCAGGCAGGAGGCTGGCATGGGGCCAGGGCAGGTTGTGCGCGCGTGCATGAGGCTTCTTCCGGGCGGCGTGGCATCTGCCCTGCCTGCCGCCCCCCGGGGCGCGTGGCTGCTGGAGCCCACCGCTTGCAGAACTGCGCTCCTCCGGCCCCTCCAGGCCCGGCCCGCCTGGCCTGGCCTCGGCCCCGCAGCAGCCCCGGGGCGCTCACCTCCCGGCTGGCCTGGGTGACGTCGCGCCCCTGGAAGAGCTTGCTGGGGCCGCCGTGCTGGTAGTTGATGCAGTGCATCACCGCCGAGAGGGCTCTGCGCGCCGGGTAGTGGCTCGGGGGGATCTCCATGGTGCCGGCCCGGCGTGGCTGCGGGCGAGGCTCGCTCCTCCCTGCCCGGCTGGGCAGGGCTTGGGCGGCGGCGGCGGCAGCGCAGGACGCGGGCTCTCCTCCCGCCGGCCGCGCGGGAGCAGGAAGCAGCAGCAGCAGCCCGAGGAGGAGGGGGGCTGGCGGGGCGAGGGCGCACAGGCGCCGCATCTGGCCCGGGGCGGTGGGGGCGCTCCAGCTGTGCCAGGCTCGCTCTCCGTCTGCGGAGGCGCCGGGGCGAGGAGGACTCGCAACCCCTCCGATGCTGGACAGTCCTGCGGGTGCTCTGCGGACGGAGGGAGGGAGGGAGGGAGGGAGAGCTCGCCGGACTTTGCGCGCAGGCCGGCAGCCAAGCGCTGCGAAGGGGCGCCCAGGGAGGGACACCCTTGTTTGACTTGGAAGGAAGCGCTGCCCGAGGTCGCGGCAGCCCCGCTCTGTGCTGCTTACTCGCGTGGAAGTAGAAGACTGTGCTGCAGAGCCCCGTTCAGCCCAGTGGAGCCTTCCTCCCCGTTGAGGCGTTTCAGGGCCACTTCCTAGCCACCTTCCCAGCGCTGGGCAGCCCTGCCAACAGGGCATGCACTGCATCCTGCGGGGTGGGGGGCACTCTCATGGAGGCAGCCCCAAGGCAGGGGAATGTGACCTTGCAGCTGCACCCGCCTAGGACAGTTCGATTGGGTTGGGTCCGCAGGCCAGCTGCTGGCTGTTGATTTTGGCAGCAGCTTTGGTCAGCTGTGAACTGTACAATCTGGGGTGTTCAGTGTGTAGCTGTGAGCAGTCTGGGAGAAAGGGGCAACTTTTGACAACAAGATTCCTAAACTTTTGAGTAGAGTGGCAACTTGAGCCCCCTTCCTGTCCTTCTCTAGAATTGTACCCTCTGTTTCTCTCTGGGTGTTAGAGTAGCAGTCTGGCCACAAGCTTACAGCTCTTCCACACTTTTTTTTTTTTACTTTCCCATACATTTTATGTCTCAATCCAATTTGTATAATTCAGGGGTGCTCAAACTTTCAACTTTAGGGATGCTGGACCTTTAACAAGTGTATAGCAGAGAGAATTTCAGCAGGTGTAGCTTGTCATCTGTGGGATGACAAGTTGCACCTGCTGCAATTCTCTCTTCTATACACTTGTTAAAGGTCCAGCATCCCTAAAGTTGAAAGTTTGAGCACCCCTGGTGTAATTGTTTGTATTGAAGGCTAATACAATTCTGTGTGTATCTACTCATAAGTAAGCTCTGTTGAGTTTATTGGGACTTACTCCCAGGTAAGCTTGTATCGGGTTGCAGCCTAATTTGCATTATTTTTAAATTTAATTGCCATTCAGAGCTAATTTCCAAGCATAATTATAAATATCATATGAACACCTTTCCCCAACACATGCAGATGTAGTTAAAGTGTGATCTGCTATGTGTGGATATTAATAGTTGGCTTGTCGTGTCGTTAAAACAAAACCACTTTGTTTTTGCAGTGCCATCATTTTACAAGATTGTTGTTGAATTGTTGTTCTGTATGGGCTTTGTTCATTATTTGGGAAAAGGGGCTGCAGCTTTCCCCACCACCCTGTTGGGGCATTGTTGAGTGTAGATAATTCATGTAATGTACACTAATTCTTCTAGAGCAGTGGTTCTCACATGTTTAGCACCAGGACCCACTTTTTAGAATGAGAATTTGTCAGGACTCACCAGAAGTGATGTCATGACCAGAAGTGACATCATCAAGCAGGAAAAATTTTTAGCAATCCTAGGCTGCAATCCTACCCACGCTTACCCAAGAGTAAGTCTCAATTTCTATCACTTACAAGCATACCCATAGTAGCCTGTTAAAAATACAGTTCCCCAAATGCAGTCACATAACATGGCAGCATCAATTCTAATATATTTAAAAAATATCGAAATGAATGAGGACCCACCTAAAATTGGCTCGTGACCCACCTAGTGGGTCCTGACCCACAATTTTAGAAACACTGTTCTAGAGCAACTTTGGTCAAAGTTTGGTCAGCTTGCAGTGGGAGAAAGTAGGAAACACATTTTTTATATTTTCTCTTTGCAAAACATTCAGCTTTGACCCAGTAAAGTTTTGGTCTGTTACGTGGAGTTGTATAACTTGCTTGGGCTACCTAATCCTCCTTGCTGGGTAGTCCATTATTTTCTCTGCTGGCTTTGAATGTAGGAAAGGGATGATGAAGAGCAGGGGGAGACTGCGTCATGCCTGGCTTTTTTCAAACCCATTTGGGAGTGACAATTTTACACACATGTGGTTTTCAGCATTGTTATAAGCCACCCTCCAGCCCCCTTCCAGATAGGGTCAGTAATGTTGGTCAGTTTATTTCTCCACCCTCCACAGAAAGATCTGCTAGTTCAATTATTATAACATTAAAGAATCACATTTTTTTCCATGCAAGAAGACCAGAGTTTGAATAAACCTGAACTCTGTTGTGGTTTCTGCTTTCTTATGAAAGGAAACATCCTGCTGTCATTAAAGCCCTGGCCATCAGCACTGTCTCCTATGAGCACCAGTCAGTGTTATCAATCTAAGGATGCATAGTTGGGTGTCAAAGATAAGCAGGAAATCCAGTCTGTCAGTGTTGTTCTCTTATGCCTGTGGTGGTTACTTGGAGTGACCTTGATCTTGAGAGGAATGCAATTAAGCATTAAACTAGTCTTGAAAGTTATATATAAAACCTTCTGGCCAATTAACATGCAACAGCATGGAGCTAATTGGAGTCTAGGGGGACTAATTTAGCATGGCATTATAGAACCCCCCTCCTGAGGGTTTTTTCACCTTTTGCCCTAGGCATTTCTGTTCCCTATGTTATATCTATGTAAGGTCATGGAAAACACTTCATCTTGGGCCAGGCTGTATGTAGAAATATCTGTGGCTATTTCTGTAACTGAAGAGTACAGAAAAACTGCTATTAAGGTTGGAGAAATGGCTACTGGTTGTCCATTTGTAGAACCTGTTTTAGGTTATGGTTTCCTTTCATGAGCTCCTAGAAGAGAACTTATTAAGGGAGGTGGAAACTCCAGCCCTTTGCCTATGTAAGCCAGTGCTCAGCTAGGCGAGAATCTGATGTCTTTGCCTATACATTTTAAATGCCTGAGTTCTGTGTTTCATAGATACAAGAGTAACAGTGTCAGCCACTGTTCCACCCATGTGTGCTGTGGAAAGTGAGTGGTCAAGACTTTTCTTACTGGGTGACTTGCTTCTGTCTTTTACAGCTTTGACTTCACTCATAAAAGGCAGTCTGGTGGGGCAGGACAGTATGGGAAAGTGACAGGCTATCTAGAGCCTCTGGAGCCAGAGAACTATACCAAACTGGAATTTGATGACAGAACAGTTGGAACAAATATCCCGAAGCAGTTTGTGCCAGCTATTGAAAAGGTGATGCATATTTTTCTTGGACTTTGCAATGTATTAAACTGGCCTTTTCTGTCCATGTTTTGATTAAGACAGTAAAGTTGTATACCAGTGTGGCCTGTACTTGGAGATGGGGTACCAAGAGTCAAAGAGGTGCATGTTATCTTCCATGCACTCTTGGTGGACTTTGCTGAGTTTCCCTTTCATCTGTAACCTTCTGTGCCCCCCCCCCCATCAGATTCTTGGTCAAGCTGTATTAATGCAAGAGGTGCAAGGGCTGCTATCAGAAAGGGAAATCAGCAATACCACCACAATCTCTTGTTCAGAAGACTGTGCACAGCCCTCAAGTCCCTGACTGCATTTGCTACATCAGTTGAAGAGGCAATGTTAACATAAGTGTCCCTGAACAAGTAGGCAGAACTAGATAGATTTGCAACAGATTGCCCAAATAACAGCAGAGTAGCTACCTTGCTTCGTCTGATTGCTGCCTGCCTGTGAAATTGGGGGTTGCTGCCACCTTGTGGATGTGGGCTTTTTTCTTACTTTCCACAACTTAATACTCTCAATAGGGCAGCTAATTGCTCATCTCAGTAACCCACTCCAGCATAACATGCACAGTGGGGCAGATAGCCAATTGCTCATCTCAACAGCCCAATCCAGTAGCCCCCACATTCATCAGCACACCCTCAAGGTGAACACAGAACAGGCAAGACTCCTCCTCAACTACACCCCACCAATACTGAGCATGCAGGTGTGAAGACACTGCCCACTAGCTTATTTAAGTTATTTGAGCAAATGTCACCATTGTATACACATGCAGGCTAATTCAAAGCAGAAGAAAAGTTTATTCATTAAAACAAGGCAAAACATGTCTAGAAAGAAAACACCACTCCCATTGCCAAAAAGCAAGAGAGCTCTTCTAGGATGCTTCCAAGGAGTCAGCATACAAGATAGTACAAATGAAACAATAACCTAACTCTGTATCTGTTCCACTTTGAAGATTAAAAGTGACTAGTCATCTACTTACCAGTGCTGGCAGATATCCATTGGAGCAGAGTGCTCTAATTGGACCTACACCCCTTGTGATTCTTCAGTCAAAGACCTGGCTCTTCCTGACTAGCCACACTGACCTCTTTTTATAGCAAAACCTCCCTGACCCACAAGCGATCAGAACCAATCAGTTACATTTAATTCTGCTAAGTTAGTTACACCCTGTGATATTAGCTAATCCAATTTCATGTCATGTACAAAGCAGCCTCTGCTAGTTTTAAATCATCACATCTGTGTATCATTTGTCCTTTGTACACTTAACTGCCTGCTCTCAAGGTCTCTACAGAGTGTAACTGAATCTTTTACTCAGCATTTAAAGGCATATTAACCCTTACTCACACAGAGATGTTTAGTTATTCTTTTCAAAAGACAATAGCACCCACCTTTCAACAGTGCTGTAGTCACACTCCAAATCAAAACCAAATAAGTAATCACCTCCAAGACACTGCCTTAAAGGGAATGAGGAACCGAACCTTGAGGTCACAGTCCACAACGTATGTCCAGTACAGGAGTTAACACTGGCTCTTTTAGATCTTGGTCTATATGTTTAAAGAAAAGCAGTAATGTAAACTTTTGATTGCAGTGGCCAATAATGCTATGAGGTCAATCCAGACAGATCTCGCAAAGCACTATATTGTCTCAGTGAGACAGCATCATTGCATGCAGGCTCAGAATCATCTGTAATCTTGGTTTTATCTTGTTCTTTTTAAATACTGAGGGGAAGACAGTTTCACAGAGATTATTCAAAAGGCTCTTTTCTCTGCAGTCTCTTGTGGTGGTGTGTCAAATATCTCTTCCCAAATGTAGCTGCTTTTGGCTACTGTCCTAGGCTGCTAGTTTATAGCATGGATCTACTGAATCCGTGATGTTTTCTTTCAAGTCAGTTTGTTCATGACTTGGATGGCAAACTTGAAATAAGTCGCATGCAACTTTTGCTCTTTGTTTTGGACATTTTTATAGGGTTCAGTACTCATAACCCCCCCTCACAATAGGGCATTTTTATAATCGCATTTGATGATTTCCTTTTCTTATAAAATCAGGTATTCTTATTTCTGTAACACTTTGACTGCTAGTCACTGCTTTGTTTTACAACTCTTCCACATGTTTTCAAAAGCATTATGGATGTAAAAGAAATCAGCACTGTTTGGAACTGAAGTGACTGAGATGATTCTTTATAGGGGTTCCGTGAGGCATGTGAGAAGGGCCCATTAACTGGTCACAAGATTTCTGGAATACGGTTTGTCCTCGAGGATGGTGCTCATCACATGGTGGACTCTAATGAAATTTCATTCATCAGAGCAGCTGAAGGTGCCATGAAACAAGGTATCCAGAGAAGGATTATTTTCCACTTTATTTTTGGATGTATTTTATTGTTTGTTCATTTTTTCTCAGTTTATGCTTATGTCAAAAGACCCGTTTTATGCTCTTGTTATATCACCCATCACAGTCAGTCTCTGACCCACAGCCAGCCTAACCATGAGACAACCTGATGCAGCTTATGTCTGCAGCAGACAGTAAGGAGTGATGGGGTAGTAGATTCAGGATGTCCTTCACTTGGAGTCTGCTGCCACCTCCCTCCATCCCACTGAGGGCATGGGCCACATTAATCTCTTTCCCAGTCATTAAAGTTGGAAGCAAATCATCCTTTACTGTGCTCCATTGTGCACTTCCAGTTTTATTTAAAGGCATCATGCAAATGAAGCAGATTGCCTTTGTTCTCACTATCCCTTTCAATAAGAGTGGAAGTCCCACATGTCTAGGTTTGTGAAAACCAAGCAATGTAACATGGTAAGTGGCATTTTATTCCAGCATGCCATAGCAGAAACCGACCCAAAACATTGTTATGCAGCATCATGCCACCCCAGTTCTGGCCAGCTGTCAGTCCTCCAATCTACAATTTTTTCCCCCCTACAACTCACCCTCTCCTTTTTTTTGCTCTGAGCAAGTTCATTGATTTCCTGTGCCCATTTCTGTGTTCATGTTCTGTCCCATGTTGCTGTTTATTTCCAGAACTGTCTCCTCTCATTGTGCTGAATCTGAAGCACTGCTATCATTGCTTCCCCTTTTCTTCCCTGTCATAGATAATGCTTCCCATACAGGGTGACCAGATACAATGCAGGACAGAGTGCCTATTCCTTTAACCATTGGATAGAAGAGGGAATTTTGGCAGGTGCAACTTTTTAAACCCTTCCATGTTGAGCTGCACCTGCCAGAATTCCCTCTTCTATCCAATGGTTAAAGGAATAGGCACTCCATTGTATCTGATCACCTTGTTCCCAGACCTATTTGCTACTTGTTGAGGTGCAAGGGGCTTCATTCTCTCCCATATCTTTGGGCTTAGTCAGAAGCAACAAAGAACATCTATGTTTTATACAAAACTTACCAAATAAGCCAGTAATATCAGTAATTGTTACCAAATAAGCATTTCATTTAATGGTAATTTACTGAGAGCAAATGGAGGGCTGGTATTTATGTGCACCATTTTCCATTCTTAATTGTGTAAAAATGTTATGCTGGTTCATTTTGTTCAGCATTCTGTCTCAACAGTGGCCAGCTAGATGTCCCGACAGAGCTAGTCATTTAGTAGTTATTTCCTCTGAAGCTGGGGTTTCTATTTGTATATCCTGAGTAACAGCCATTTGTATATCCTGACTAACATCCATTGGTAGGCCAATACTCCATGAATTACCTTTACGCTGGAAACCAAATCCTGAAGCCTAATTTGATGATTGGTTAATTCTTAATTTTTAAATACTACCATATTTACTATCTGAAATTCTGAGAAAAAATAATTTGATAAAGAGGTCACCTTTATATAGAAAAAGATTATCAGTGGGATTTTGCTTTTTAAACGGGTGCATTTATTTTTTTTTTCAAGGGTTAAAACATATATTTCTACTTCTGAGGGAGGATGTTTTTAGATGTAAGAAATGTCCTCAAAAAGAATAGTTAAAATCAATATGATAGATATTAAGTCATTTCTAAATATCGCTGTGTCTGTATAGTATTTCTTATGTTATGTGAGCTTTGGATTTTTTATCCTGTACCTCAGTGGTTCTCACATATTTAGCACCGGGACCCACTTTTTAGAATGAGAATCTGTCAGGACCCACCAGAAGTGATGTCATGACCAGAAGTGACAGCATCAAGCAGGAACATTTTTAACTATCCTAGGCTGCAGTCCTACTCACTCTTACTGAGGAGTAAGTCCCATTTACCGTCATTGTTAAAAGAATATACATAGTAGCTTGTTAAAAGTACAGGTCTGTAACATTTCCCCAAATGCAGTCACATATCATGGTAGCATCAAGTCTAATATATTAAAAATAAAATATTGAAATGAATGGGAACCCACCTGAAATTGGCTCACGACCCACCTAGTGCGTCCCAACCCACAGTTTGAGAAACACTGCTGTACCTGTATTGATGTTCTTGTCATAAGATGAAAGTGCCCTACCAGGTCTACTGTTTTAGATGTGCAGTAATACTTTCATCTTTTAGCATTCTTATAGCAGTCTTCTTCCTGGTTGAGATTAACAACTACTGCAGCCAATGGGAGCATTGTATTCCTACTAGCAAGGACTAATAGGTGCCAGTTGCCTTTAGCAATTTCTATAGTGATGTTCACATAGTGCTCCCCTTTGCAGGAACATATCCCCTGGGATATAAGAGGTATTACTATATACTGTATTACTATATAGTATTAGAGTAATGCAAAATAAGTATTTATTGATAAGAATTGTTCTAACTTTCCATCTTTTTTCAATTAGCTATGAATGATTCCACAATGTGTATTCTTCAGCCAATTATGTCCGTGGAAATTGTAGCACCCATTGAATTTCAAGGAACGGTGATGGCAGGAGTCAATCGCCGTCATGGCATCATCACGGGACAAGATGGAGCTGAAGGCTATTTCACTCTTTATGCTGATGTATGTGCTACACAGTGTATACGCACTGTTTCTTTACATCTATAGAATATAATCCAATCCAATTATTTTTAAGATACTGTTTTAGTGTTATAATTTTAGCAATTTTAAATATAAAACTAACTTCCGTTTTAGTAAGAGATCCACTGTGTTCACGAAAGTGTATTTGCAAAGGCGTGTCCCATGACAAAGCCAACAAGAGAGAGATAACAAATCTTAGCTTACTGATTAGCTCCACAGGTTCTCCCAGCACATTCAGGAGTTAATATTTACTCATTGTAATGAATATGTAATCAGGGTTGTTTTTTGCAACAATAAAAAATCAAAACTTTGCTAGATCAGATTATGCAAATTAGGCTTCAATCCTAACCACACTTTCCTGAGAGTAAGCCCCATTGAACAAATTAGGACTTACTTCTGAGTAGACCTGGTTAGGATTGTGCCCTTAGTATACTTGTATGTCTGATTTGCATAACTTATGTTAGTCTCCAAATTACGGATTTCAGAGACGTTAAGAGTTAGAATTATAGAATCATAGAGTTGGAAGGGACCTAATAGGGCCATCTAGTCCAACCTCGTCTTAGGCTGGAAATTCATGTAGAGCATTTCCAACAGGTGCTTGTCGAGTCTCTGCTTGAATATCTCTGGTGAGGGATCCACCACCTATCCCGGCAATCTGTTCCACTTATTTGCAAAGTCGTGTGTGTGAGAGAGTGAAGCATATGAATTTGACTTACTTGATTTTTCGACAGTATTTAGGACTTGGTTGATAATATTCATTTAATGATATTCTGAGTCAGACTCATACAGATTCTATAATGAGAAAAATTTATTCTCATTAATAAGATTTAATTAGCATAATTACTTCTTGATGCCTAATTTGGAGCATTCTGGCGCAGAATCCTGTTGTGCAAATTTAGACAGGTTGTGTACGCTTTTTGAAGAATGCTTAGGTTTTTTTGTGAAGGGAATTTGTAAATGTTTTATTGGTTTTGAGGTAAAACATTGTACTTGGACATAACAATTGAAATATATTCAGTGCAGTTAGTCAGTGCAAAAAGAATAATAATTTTTTTCTCACTAAAACTTATCTCAAATATTCTGTCTTTTGTCATCAGGTGCCATTGAATGATATGTTTGGATATGCTACAGAATTGAGGTCCTGCACTGAGGTAAAGATAATTTTTGAGCATGTTGAAACAATTTTGTCTTCATTTTACTGAAGTAAACATGCACATCTGTTTATTGTTTCCTGTGTCACAACAACTGAAATGCACCCAGTTTTTGTGATGGTGATGATTTATTCTCCAGTAATGATTGCCTGATTTTTATATGTGGTAGGTAAGGTAAAGAGTGCAGTCCTAAATGAACAGGGAAATGAAGCAAGTCCTACTGGTTTAATTTAAGGAAAGATGTTTAGAATAACAGTAAGTAAAGAGGGAGCAGAAAAAAGGCACATGAATGGGGAGCCAAATTAGCATTCTCACATTTTTAGCATAATGTGGAAAAATAGAGGTTCTTAAAAAGAGAATTAAACAAAATGAAAGTAGAAACTGGAAAACTAAAATTCAGAGGGAACTCATTTAGGGGAAAGTGAAATTAAATTACTCTGCTTCAACAGCCAGGCTAACATTTTGAGGCTGAGAGCACTACAGAAGCTCTGAGTTTTCTGATAGGAGTTTACAGTGTAAGGATCTCCTGATGCACAAACCTGTATTGTGTTTCTTGTAAGATGAATCTTTAAAATGTTTTTAAAAAATTGTGTTGCATGAATCAGTTTTGAAGCTTTGTTTGAAAGTAATGATTTGGGGTCCTTCTGGAGTCAACAACTGTCCTGTTTATAAGAACATAAGAAGAGCTCTGCTGGATCAGGCCAAGGGCCCATCTAATCCAGCTTCCTGTATCTCACAGTGGTCCATAAGATGCCTCTGGGAGCCCACAACAAGTTGCCACTCATGTTATTGCTCTCTTGCATCTGGCAGTCAGATACATTATCTATGAACCCTGAAGTTGCATACAGTCAATCCTTTCATGTTGTCCTGCATGTTTATCTTTATTTTAAACTGAGCTACTCTTCAGCAGGCAGTGTACTTGCTGTCTTTTGTCTGAGGTGATACACATATGCACCTAAATTCTTCTATTACATAATGTAGATTTGGCCTTTTGGAACTTTAAACTGAGATGCCTGTCTGAAAGGCACCAGTCAGTTGCTGTATTGTATACTATTTTCCTTCACTATTTACACTCCACCATATGTTACATAAAGTATACATTTTAAAAATGTACATAGTGTTTTAAATATGTAATAAGTAATTAAAATATTCTTTACAATACCCCTAACTTGGAGATTCTCTCTCCATAGGGAAAAGGTGAATATACGATGGAGTACAGTAAATACGAGCCCTGTTCACCCAGTACACAGGAAGAACTAGTTAACAAATACCTAGAAGCAACAGGACAGCTACCTGGGAAAAAGGGCAAAGCCAAGAGCTGATTTTCCATATGAGCTGATCATGAAGATTTGATGACCAACTTCTACTGTTGCAAAGCTCTACTGATTTAATGACTCTTGAAAATCTGGAGCAGGTAGCTGGATTTCAACTTGAATCTTGGACTTTATGAAATCACTGAGAGACTGTTGCTGAAATGTTTCTATAGAAATTCCATTAACTAATCACTGTCTTCATTTAATAAAATGTGTTTAGTCTGGCTTCAAATGCTTTATATTAACATTATGCTGGCTGTACTATTTTTCATTCTTGAGAACATTTCTATTGATTCATCCAGAGCATCTCCTAAGGAGTTCAGGTCAACATATGTAGGTTTTTTGTACCTCATTCACAACAACCCTCATAAACAACAAAGTGGTTAATGCTGAAAGACTGTCACTAGTCCAGGGTCAGCCAGTAAACTTCACGGTTTATTTAGAATTTTAATATGAGCCTCCCTGGTCAGACTCCATTACACTTCCATTGCTACTAAAAATGTGGTACCATGATCTGTACCATTGTACCATGTGGTACCATTTCTTCAGATCTGTAAATGGTATGGAATAACAAAGGCAAACATCAGAATAAATACACTTGTCAGGTGGAATCAGCAAGTTTCTTATATTTCAGGTATAGTCTAGTCAAAGTGAAATGCTTATAAGTCAGTGGATTTCAGAAGGATGACGTTAATATAAATAAGATAAATAAATGAGATAAATAAAACTTATATATAAATATATAACTTGTTTGGCTGGACTGCACCCTTTTTCTTTGCTATAGCCCAGTCGTATTCAAACTGGGGTGTCACGATGCCCCAGTCTGAGGGTCCTGGTCCCTTTCCCCTTAAGGGGCGGGGGCAGCCAGGGGACAGGGAGGAGGCAGCGGCACGATCCCCAGGATCATGCCGCTCAGGGGGGCTGCAGGGGCTTGGTGCACTTGCCCAAGCCCCCTGGGGGTGCAGGGAGCCCTGCGCGACCTTCGGGACCGGGTCAGGGAAGGTGACAGCGGAGCGATCATGCCCCGCTCCACTAAACTGGAAGCGGTGCGCGATTGCCCCACTTCCCCTTTTGACCAGGCTGCAGGCACTGGGGTGCACCCTCCAGTCCCTGCAGCAGCTGTCCCTGGCTGCGGGGAGCCGGGCGCGAGCGCCTGCAGGCTCCTCAGGTCAGGGAAAGTGAGAGTGGGGCGATCACGCTTCGCTTCCCATTTTGCAGAGGCGGAGCGCGATAGCCCCACTCTCACTTTCCCTGACTCGGAGAGCCCTGCAGGTGCTTGCGCCTGGCTCTCCGCAGCCAGGAATGGCTGCTGGAGGGACTGGAGGGTGCACCCCCGTCAAAAGGGAAGTGGGGCAATCGCGCACCGCTTCCGGTTTAGCGAAGCGGGGCACAAGCGCTCCGCTGTCACCTTCCCTGACCCGGGGAGCCCTGCCGAAGGTCGTGCAGGGCTCCCTGCACCCCTGGGGACTGCAGGGCGCTTGGGCAAGTGCACCAAGCCCCTGCAGCCTCCCTGAGCGGCGTGATCCTGGGGATTGCGCCGCTGCCTTCCCCCACCCCTGCAAAGACTTACTGCGGGATTCAAACTCCCTGCAGGTTTGAAAGCCGCAGCTATAGCCAATTAATTTGTACTGATGGAGAATGGGAAGAGGCTTGAGCGTGGAGGTATATATATAAAGCACTTTGCTGTTATAATCAATACTACAATGCACTTTTTGTTCACCAGTATATTGGTTCAATGTAATTTTTCCTGACTTAAGACAGATATAAAGTATGCAAAAATTTTTGTTTTAAATGCTATGTAACCTATGCTTAGTTGGTTATCAGTTCCCTGCTAAAAGAAATATTTGTTCAAAGTATACTTGCACTATGTACATGGAATGTATCTCAGCCTGCCTTTCACCATTTTCATTTTATAACCTACTGAAATTTTATTCTGTAGGGCTGTTGCCTAACAGATTCTATCCCTATTGCAGTTTCCCCAAATGCCTTCATTTTAGTTTGCATTTCGAAGGCTATGAAGCTGACTGCTGCAGCCTGCTACAGAGCAGGTGTGTGTTGATCTGTGGCTCATTTCTCTAAACCTGAAAGCAAGGGACAACTCTTTACCTCAGTCTTGAAGAGAGGTCATGCACTAGGAAGGGTGCAACCATTTTTTTTAAACCCCAGCCTAGACCCTAAAAGAGATATCCTATATGAAGGACATTAATTTCATCAGATGCCATCAGTATTCTCAATAAATACTTGAAGGATAGTTCCCACCCCATCACCTAGGTACTGTTGCTCCTCTAGTTAAGAAAGATGTTGGCCTGTCCAAAGCTACAGTTCCTTGACTTAAAACCATCCCTTACTTTATTCTCAGTGCAGTTGGTTTTTCCAATCTAGTTATATTGTAAGTTTTAGGAAGAGAATTTACTGATACATGAATTAGGTATTGGGTCATTTCATTCTTTTTCTAGTCAATGGCCCTTCTGTTGATCTTTCTAGCTTCATGAAATGGATTTGCAAAACCAGGCTCAGCAGCTCATGTTAATATTGGCTAATTAAAATGTTTATTTTCTTTTATGAGTGTATTTTTTCCAGATCTTGATTTATTAGAAAAAATCAAGAAAAAATGTGTTCTCCCTCTCACATCTGTTACTAGGCCTGTGGAATTCTCTGCATACAGTACTTATAAAGAAGTAGAAGAAGGAAAAAGTTTCCATTTAAATTCAAAAATACTTTTGGGCATCGCTTCTAAAGCCATTGCTTGGTTTCTGGACTGTTGTAGTGAAGCATGGTTTGCATTAGTGTTTACATATTATAGTTTTTTTTTTACAAAAACAAAAATTAGGAGTGCATGCAATTTACACCTGTGAATCATTCATATAGCTCTTAGAGCATAAACTGTAGAAGTTAAAAATAGCAAACCCTTGCTTGCAACTTGCCTCCTTGATCTTAACCACTCTTAAATTCTATGGAAATTAAAACATTAAGAAAGGAAACCATTGGCTTTGACTAGAGAGTTACTTGTCCGTAACGGGACAATTTAGGTCCCATTGATTTCAATAGGATTTAGGCACAACTCTCTCTCTCTGACTCCAGGCAGGCCAATTTGAGTAAAATTAAGTAGATCTTTGTTGACCTAACCTATATTATTTCCTCTGTTCTTCATGCAGTTTTTCTTGGTAAAGCATTTTAATTTGTGTCTGCATATAGCATGCTAAAAATAAGTTAAGACTACTGGAGTTGGGCCAAAACTCTCATGGTTAAAGGAACATACATCTCACCATATGACCCATGGGAAAGCTAGGCAGTATTTCAGCAATTTTCATACTGCCTGTATATTCAAAATCTTATTGTGTAGGTTTTAATATGTTAATATGTCCCCATGTTCACTAAAAATGGGGAACAGAATCCCCTCCCTGATACAATTGCTGGCTGCACCTGTGCTGACTCTACACTTGGTATCTATAACCAAAAGGGTCAAACACTGTAGGACCACATCTCTCCGGTTCCTGTTGGTGTAATCCAGTAGTATTCAAACTGGGGCATGCCCTAGCCTGAAGGCCCTGGCCTCTGCCCCCTTAAGGGGTGGGGGCAGAGAGGAGGTTCAGGGGGCTGCAGGGACTGGGATGCACTCACAAGTCCCTGCAACAGCCATCCTGGGGTGCGGGGAGCCCTGCATGAGCATCTGAGGGCTCCCCAACCTTCTAAAAGTGAAAGTGGAGCAATCATGCTCCACCTCCGCAAAACCAGAAGTGGAGCATGATCACTCCACTTTCAACGACCTGGGGAGTCCTGCAGACACTTGCGCAGGGTTCCCTGCACCCCAGGACAGCTGCTGTAGGGACTGGTGAGCACATCCCAGTGCCTGCAGCCCCCTGACCAACACAATGCTGGGGATTGCACCCCTGCCTTCCCCACACCCTCACTCTCCCTCCCCTCCCCTGCAAGGACTTACTGATTTTTTCAAACTCCTGGAGAGTTTGAAAACCACATCATTCATTCATTGCCATCCTTCAGTCTCGGGAGACTGGTATCATGCTCTGAAAAGTGGTTCTGGAACAGGGTCTAGTGTGGCTGAAAAGGCCGATTCAGGAGTGACAAACCCTTCCACACTGGGAGCAAGTGCAGTCTGTCCCTGGTCTGCCTTCCTTCTTCGCCTCTTGCCTCAGTCTGTTGGGCAAGTGCCTCTTCAAACTGGGAGAGGCCATGCTGCAGTCTGCCTCCAAGCGGGACACTCAGAGGCCAAGGTTTCTCATCTGTTGAGGTCCATTCCTAAGGCCTTCAGATCCCTCTTGCAGATGTCCTTGTATCGCAGATGTGGTCTACCTGTAAGGCACTTTCCCTGCATGAGTTCTCCATAAAGGAGATCCTTTGGGATCCTTTGGGATCTGGCCCTCACCCATTCTCACGACATGACCAAGCCAACGCAGGTGTTTCTGTTTCAGCAGTGCATACATGCTAGGGATTCCAGCTTGTTCCAGGACTGTGTTGTTTGGAACTTTGTCCTGCCAGGTGATGCAGCGGATACGTCAGAGGCAGCGCATGTGGAAAGCGTTCAATTTCCTGTCCTGTTGTGAGTGAAGAGTTCATGACTCGCTGCAGTACAGAAATGTACTCGGGACACAAGCTCTGTAGACCTGGATCTTGGTAGTCTATATAGGTATGTCTCCTACTCAAACACCAGGGGGCATACTCAGCAGGCACACTGACCTCAGGGAATGGGCTGGTATGTGTAGCCTTACTCCACATTCAGTCAATGTGGAGGATGATTTGAGATAAGAACTTAAGTCTCCACATGAATTCATCCCACACATGGAAAAATAAAGTAGCCAGTACAGCATGTAACAGTATTCATTTTATTGAAGATAAGTTAAAAGTTAGCTCAAATCTTTATTTTCAAAACATAACATACTTCCAATATTTCTCTTAAAATAGCAGTTTCAAAAACTTCCAAAACTTTTGTTCGCACATATATATTAAAATTTGCCTCACATAAGAGTTATCCCTAATCCAAGAAACTTGGTGAAAAATCAGTAGTCTTTACATGTTTGTTTTATAAAAAATATCTTCAAAAATGATTTTAGGAAGACGGAGAAAAGTGTTTGGTTTTTTAAGAAAAAAAGGATTAAAGATAGGTCAGAATAAACTAGTACAAAGCTTCCAAACACATGGCAGTGCAATGATTTATGTATAAGAATAATCACAGTACTGATTTTGAATACAAATGCAATGTGCTCCACATCCTTGTAAAACTGTTTACACCTTTTTAATAATGCAGGCTGCCCTCCTATTTAAAAATTCTTTTCCAGATCAGTATAAATACCACTACCAAGGTCCACGTATTCTCCAGAACCATCTTCAGACCCTGACGATTCATCCTCAGATGAGCAGTCATATTTCACGTTGGCAGGTGTGCCAGGCAGCCAGTTTAAGCGCACGTAGCAGGAAGTAGGAGGCTGGGGAATGATGCAAAAATTATTGTTGGCATTTATATGACACTTTTGAAAGCACTTTACAAACATTATCTCAAGTAATCCTTACAACAACAAACTAACAACAAAGTAAATTAACATTCCCAGATTGTAGCTGGATACATGGGTGACACAAGGCTAGCTAGTGGGCTCACGACTGAAGTGAGATTACAGCCAGAGGCTTCCTCCTTCATAACTCAGGCTTTTTGCTATGCTACTTTTAGAGTGCAAACATCTGTGGTGGTGGTGGCGGCTGGGCAGGCACAGACACTTTTCCTGGGCCAGGAAGTCCAGAAAGGCCCATCTGTGCTCTGAGGAAAGAATTAACTAAAGTGTAAATCCATGATTGATTAAGCTTATACAAATTTCCCTAAATCTATATGGGATGTTCAGAGCTTGCAAATTTTGCAGGAGCCTATTAGAAGCACACTGGAACAGAACAAGCAACATTCTGAACAGTGAGTTGCTAGACTAGGTTCTTCTGTAGATCTGAGAGAAAGACCTGTTCATGGAAGGACTCCACGAGGTCATCTAGCCCAACCTGCCTATAGCAGGAAATCCTAAAGTATCTCCAACAGGTGCCTCTCAAGTCTCTGCTTGAAGATTTCCAGTGAGGGAGAATCCACCACCTCTCAGCGATCTGTTTTACTGCTGAACTGCCCTTACTGTCAAGAACGTCTTCCTGATATCCAACCAGAATCTTCTCTCTTGCCGTTTGCACCCATTTGATCTAGTTCTGCTCTCAGATGTGGTTAAGAAGAAATTTGTTCCTTCTCTCATATGAAAGCCCTTCAGGCATTTGAGAAGCACCATCACACCCCTCTCAGCCTTCTCTAGGCTAAACCTACCAAGCTCCCTCAACGTTTCCTCATAGGCAGAGGTGTTTGAAAATGGTGTTATTTAACTCAGAAGTAAGCCTGTTGTATTTAGTAAGGCTGTAATTCTATCTTACTTGCCAGAAACGAACACCTCTACCCATAGGGCTTGTTCCCCAGTCCTCTGATCCTCCTCCTTGCTCTTCTCTGAACCCACGGCAGTTTGGCTGCATTTTTCCTAAACTGAGGTATCCAGAATTGACACAGTACGCCAGGTGAGGTCTGATGAATATGGAGTAAAGTGGAACCGCTACTCAAGACTTGGAAGCTATGGTTCTGCAAATGCAGGCTACAATCCTGCCTGCCTTCTTTGCAGCTGCATCACACTGCTGACTCAAAGCTTGTACAAAAACTTCTAGGTGCAAACCTATGCATGTCTCCTCAGAAGGATATCCCATTGTGTTCAGTGGGGCTTATTCTCATTAAAATGTGTATGGCATTGCAGCTTCAGACTTGTAGTTTTCAAATTGAGGCTGCAATCCTAACCACACTTTCCTGAGAGTAAGCCCCATTGAACAAAATAGTTCTTACTTCTGAGTAGACCTGGTTTGGATTGTGCCCTAAGTCTTTCTAACTCTAAAATGACAGGACCTGGAGTTTTATGGCTCCTGCTGATATTTCCCTACGTTCAGGAAGAAGGAGTCAGCAGTGTGGGACAGTGGACCTGGCAGCAGGTGAGACACAAATACCATAATAGTCACATGGGACTATTCCAGAGACAGTAAAAGCTGGTGCTGCTGATCTGATTCTCAGCAAGTTACTCTGGTCTCTAGCATATATAAGACAAGAAATACTAAATGCTTGGGAAGCAGGGCAAAGTCTAAAGGATACTTCTCAGTGCAAGGTTATATAATGAATATACATGCTATACTGACTAGTCTAGCTAAGAGCTCAAGTCAGATATCCAGAAATAGAAAGAACTTTAATTAAGAAAACTAAATCAATTAAGCTAAATCAATCAATTTTTCAAAACAAGGTCTTTTATAAGGGGAGCTGGGGAAAGGAGAGCAGCACCAGGAGTGTGCAAGTATTATTATAGAAGTAAGGTGATTGCTGCACATTTAATGGGGAAAACCCACTTTAAGTATTATGGTTTTCTTACCTCCAAGGCATCATTATCAAGCACAACAGTAAAGTAAAGTTCAAGTGAACCACCGTATTTTTTCTGGAAAGGAAAAGAGTTAGAATGAAGACAGCCAGTCAAAAATTTAAAATTAGGTTTTAAAACAACAGTATTCAGGAGCAGCAATTTATGCTATAAAATTAATCCAAATACATACAACAACACTTTTACAGGGGGGATTTAGTAAGCTTTGCAATTCAATACTGGGGCATGCTGTTCTTTGGAAATGATCCCCCCCCCCCGGTTCAGATTTCATGTTGTCATGTCCAGGAACACTGCAGGACAACAAGGGGTGATAATGTCTCTCTGAGGGCCCAATCCTATCCAGAGCTGATGCGGCCACAATGCAGCCCCAAGGTAAGAAAAACAAATGTTCCCTTACCTTGAGGAAGCCTCAGTTAGCCTAACCCCCCCCCCCCCCCGGCCAGGATGTACCACACGCTCTATTGGCATGGCTGCATCAGCACTGGAAAGTTGGATAGGACTGGGGCCCCGAGTCATAACCACATAGCAACCATTAATGATGCAATCTAACAGCAATTTTCTGCTCCAAACTTTGGTCTTTGGTCCCTCCATGTAAGAATGGTCTCCAGTGAAATTTCCAGAAATGGTAC
This sequence comes from Tiliqua scincoides, assembly GCF_035046505.1. Lineage (NCBI taxonomy): Eukaryota > Metazoa > Chordata > Lepidosauria > Squamata > Scincidae > Tiliqua > Tiliqua scincoides. Next base: position 218,512,985 of record NC_089823.1, read on the forward strand.
TAGATAAAGCACGCTTTGAAGGAATCCAAGTTGACAGTCTGTGGCTGGTGAAACTATGACAAAGGTTTCCCTTCTAATGCAAGCCATTTCAGATTCACCTACCTGCTGTTTCACATTCTTGATATCTTTCAGGAAGTAACCCAAGTCCTCAGTTGATAATTCCCATTCAATGTGATTGCTGCCAAGACTGACCAAAGCCCACACTTGATCCAGGGAGGGATGGCTAACATCTGTAAAGGACAGAAAAAGAGAAAAGCTTAGGAACGGGTGATACTCAGGAGCTGTTTACAGCAAGCAGTTACAGACTCCAATACAGGAAGCCTTATTATACATACTTTACTTGCATGCAGCAAGGTTTTTCAAATGGGCTTTTAAGATTAGGATAAAGAAGGATGCAGTGTTTTAAAAAAGCAGAAGTAGCTGACAGTGTCACCACTGCTCTTTAAATAAAATGTACATGTTTCTCTTCTCTGGTAAGCTTTGAAAAATTGGTTCTGCACGTTTTAGTACAGTTCAATGAGGAATGGCTGGCTGCTGCGGACCCCTATTGCCTAGCAATCATGCCATCACTATCATCACATCCTCCTTCCAAATGCCTGCAGCCATTAACATAGCTGGGAGGGGGTCCCAGCACTAAGTTTTTGCAGGCACCTGAAAGCACTGTGCAAGTGGCCCCTCCCAGCCATTCTGGGCAACTAGAGCAAAAGGGAGGCATCTCCTCCCTTTTGCTCTAGCCTAGGGGTGTCAAGCATAAGGCTGGTGGAAGCTTTTTATCTGGCCCTCAGGCACTCATCTGCTAAGCAGTGCTAAGGTGTTACTTCTGAAAGGGCAGCCCACATGAAAATTGGGCTCTCCCATATCTTGAAATATGATCAAGATCTGCATATTTTCTCTTCTGTCATTTGCAGCTAATGAGGTTCTAAGTGAGAAAAAGTGCTTATTTTTGGTTATGACCTGTTTAATGACATCATTTCCTGCCTTATGACATCACTTCCGGCCCTCAGCAGGCATCATGAATGAAATCCGGCCCTTGGTTTGAAATGAATTTGACATCCCTGCTCTAGCCACCTGGAATGGCTCTGAAGTGGAGGGGGAGGGGCTGCTTCATGATGTGTTCGGGCATCTGCAGAAACTTAATGCTGTGACCCCCTTCTAGCTACTCAACAGCCTGGAGTAGACATGCAACTCTTTTTTAAGTGTTCATGACCAGGAGGAGGGGATGTTGGATTGTAATGCTTACAAACTCTTGCTTTTGCCTAAGTCTGATTAATGCTAGGAAGGGTTATTAACCCCTGCTAATTGGTTAAGAGGCACTTTTTCAAGTGAGTGCTCCTTTTTTTAGCAGGGGGAGAGTAACTGGCCCACCTCACCCCAGCACTGTCTATTCTAGTGGCTGTCTGCTGGTATTCATTTGCATCTTTTTAGATTGTGAGTCCTTTTGGGACAGGGAGCCATTTAGTTATTTGATTTTTCTCTGTAAACCGCTTTGTGAACTTCTAGTTGAAAAGCGGTATATAAATACTGTTAATAATTAATAATATTGAGACAGAGATACAGTTTGCAAGAGACATACCACTAATTCTTGAATACAAGCTGAGGTCCTCCTGAAATTGTTCAGCAGAGTCTTTGGTATTAGAGCAAGAAATAGTAACATCTGGCTTGGGGGTTTTCTTCATGTAGAACACAGTTGCAAAGCATGTCCCCAGATTTTGCTTGAAAAATAAAGTGCAAATGTCAGCTCTTCAATTAAAAATGAAATCTTCATTGCAGTCCAATAGCAGATTCTGAATAAAATGTTTTACAAGCAAGCACTAGAGAACATCCAGCTCAATCAGTAGTATCTTTTGAATGTCTGTCAGGACTATTGCTCCCCACCCCTCCACCTGTCTTTGGAGGCCTGAGGACTTGAGATAAGTTAGATTCAATATCTTTTTTTCTGAGAGAGGATGCTGAACGTGACAGGGAGAAATTCAGCAGGTACTCATTTTCCAATCAGAGAAGAAGACTGACAAGATAAATTGCACCTGTTGAATTTAGATCAGATCCCTTTAAAAAGAGGAGTAAACAAAAGTGAGCAGTCTATCAAAGGCTATTAGTAAGGCGGTTTTTGTTGTTAAAAACACAAAACACTGTCATGAAAATTTAGACTGAAAAGTTTGAGAACATTTGTACATTTTAGGAAGATGCTTCTGAATCACAACCAAGGAGAGGAAATCATGTTTGCACCTACTGTCCAACACTGTAGGGCAGGGCTTTTCAAACTAGGGAACTTCAGCGCCCCAGCCTGAAAGCCCTGGACTCTTTCCCCTTAAAGGGCAGGGGGAGGCAGCGATTCGATCCCCAGGATAGTGTTGCTAAGGGGGCTGTAGGGACTAGCATTTACTTAACAGTCCCTGCATCAGCCTCCTGGGGGTGCGGGGAGCCCTGCACGACCCTCCACTTTTTGCAGGCTCCCCAGCCTTCAAAAAGTGAAAGTGGAGCGATTGCGCTCCACTTTTGGTTTGGCGGAGGCAGGGCGCAATCGCTCCACTTTCACTTTCTAAGCTTTGGGGAGCCCTGCAGAGGGTTGCGCAGGGCTCCCCACACCCCCGGGAGACTGCTGCAGTGACTGGTAAGTAAATGCCAGTCCTTGCAGCCCCCTTAGCAATGCAATCCTGGGGATCATGTTGCTGCCTTTCCCCCAGCCCAGCCGTCTCCCTGCTCCCATGCAGGCATTTACTGCGGTCCTCAAACTCCCTGAGAGTTTGAGAACCACAGCTGTAGGGCACTAATCTCATGCATGTTTAGTAAGAAGCAAACCCCATTTTGTTCCATGAGACTCCCAAGAAAGCATACACACTACTGCAAAGCTACTATTGCAAACCTACCTTGGTTTGAGGGTCTTTTGTAGTAAACTGCAAGAAGTATTTTCGTCCAAGTCCTGGGATAATCTAGAAGAGAGAGAAGCAAGATTCACAACTGAATTGTTTTAAAATCTATGCCTCTAAAAGTATTTGCTAAAATTGTAGTTGGGGAACGTATACTCTCATGGGTGCTAAAAGTGCTTCATCTACTACTTTTCCTCATCAATCCTCACAAAACCTCCATAAAAGAGACCAGAATGGATTTTCGCCCCATTTGACAGAGGTGAGCTGATGTGTATGGTTTGAGCACGTGATCTGAAAGAGTCAGCTTCCTCTCCTTCATTGAAACTTTAAAGAGGTCTTTTTGGTCTCTGCTAGCTTAGCAGACATTTGTCTTGAAGACCTTTATGATTACCAGTGGTAGAACCATCTTGTAAGCAAGTACAGCTATTGCGATGGAGCCAAAATTAAGCACTACTGTGTCCACTTAACCTCAATGAAAGAGGTTTAAATCAGGGGTTCTTTTTATGATCCCAGACCACCCCGAAAGGCTTGCCCACTATGTCCCCATGCCTCCTTCACCAGGCTGTCAAAATCATGATCATCACTAGTTCTATTAGGTACCAATATGACTTCACAAGGTGTCAATAGCTTGGTTTTCCTTTACATAGGCTAGCAACAGAGCACCTCAATCCATATTGACAATGGTGATAGCTAATAATGTAATCTAACAACAATTTTTTAAAAATTTAAAATAATTTAAATTTTTTTCAGCAATTAAGTCCCTTAATCCCACCATTTGGTTCCCATACTCCCAAGAAGTATGGATACCTCTGATTAAGAATCCCTAGTTTAAATGCTTAACATTGACTAGATTGAGTCCAGAGAGGTTTTCATTTCCAAATGGATGCTGTGTCTGATCATTTTTGCTTCATCTTATGTATTTATTATTTTTCTTCTACCCTTCTTCTAAGGAACTCAAGGTGATGTACATGGGTCCCCCTTTTACCCTCATAACACACCTGAAAGGCAGGTTAGGGCTGAGAGGCAGTGACTCACATGAGATCCCCAGTAAGCTTTACAGCTCCATGTTGATTTGAGCCCATGGTAATGGGGAGACAGACAGACATCCTGCGTATCTTGCTTCCTATGCACTCACAGGTTCCTTGAAGGTAGACTAAGGCATGCCATGGCAACCTGTCTCAGCTGTCACTGCTATGCCCCAGCCTGATCCTAGTGGGGTACATTCACTTCCCAGGGTGTTCCCAGGGGTGGGCAGAGAGTGGGAGGCGGTTATGCCGGATCCTAACCCCGTTCCTGGGGAGCCTGGGCCAGCCCTGGGCTGCTTGGATTTGTGCCACTGATTCGGGTGATGCAGATCCAAGTAGCCCCCTTGGGGCTGCAGTGGCTCTGCCTGGGTTAAGGGGAAGTGAGTCCTCTTGACTGGGCTGAACCAGTGAGCACCCAAACTTTGTGCTGGATGCAGCACAGATCCACTGGCCTGCCTGTTCCAGCACAAGAAGTTTACCAACCATCCAGAGAATGTGAGGGAAAAACACAACTTTTTTTTAACATCTCTACCCTTGCTCAATATTTTTTTCTTTTATTCCTGCTACCCGGTTATAAAACCATCCTCCTCCAAGATTGGCTGATGATCTCTGTGTATTAATCTTGCGACATTAAGTATAACAGGTTGAAATGAAATATTTAGGGCCTTTCTGAGTTCTTTTTTTTTCCATTTAATATTCCCAGTTCTCACAATGGAAACACACAACAGCTGCCAAATAGCTCTAGGCTGAAGTTCTGGACAGGTGGCTAAAGACATACGTAAGGGCAAGGGTCTCCAACTTTTAGCTATATGTGCAAGCTTTGGGGTTGCCAAGGTGAAGGGCTGTAGCTCAGTGACCAAGCACTTGCTTTGCATCTCCAGATGGGGCTGGGAAAACTCACCTGGAACCCTAGAAAGTTTCTGCCAGTCAGTATAAACATTACCAAGCTAGATGGTCTGACTCCATATGTCTGACTCCAGATGTCCAGCATCTCCTTATGAACAGGACGCAGGAGTAAGCTTTCAATGGTGGCTCCATTAGCAGACCTTTGCAGATGATGATAGCCCTATTCAGGTGTTACATAACTATGAGCACTGTCTGAGACACTTCCCAGTCTCTGGGCCATAGGGCAGGCCACTGCACTCTGTCACCCTGTCCACCACACCTGTGTCATTTGTCTGAAGAGCACCCATTGTCCCTAATCATGGGGAGGATCCCAGAGTACATTTGTCACTTCAGATAAATACTGTGTAAGCATGGGGTGGGATTGGCAGTTCAAGGTGCACATCAGTGGACTTTAGTATAGCATCCACAGATACGGAATGCCCAAGAACACCTAATGCATATTTTCATGCTATGAAATGCCTCACCAGCTGATTTCCACAAAGTTGGCTCCTGTTAGAAGCACAAAAGCAAGCCGAGCCACTCTTCTGGACAGCTGGCAACCCTAGCTAGTTAGGGATTTATTATTTATCTGAAAAATTTATATCTTGCTTCAGTGTGGCTTGCATTGAGTATCCATTACTTTTCATGCACCTTTCACTTATTTTACTCTCTGGTCTGTTTTTCAAGCACCATTTCTTTTCACCACAAAAAGATGCACTTTGATGGATAAAGAAGGGGTGGATGAAATTCCAAAAACATTTGCAAAGCAAGCTTATAACTTGACAATGCTAGGCTTGTTTAACAGCCTGCACATTAGGAAAGAAATGCATTGAGGACTCATTTTACCTCTGCTAGATTAATATTTCGCAGAGCAAAAATACAGCTTGGGCAGTTACCTCTTCAGGCACACTCCTGATTATTACAGTTGGCTAACAAATACTATTGAAGCTTTAATAAGTATGGTTTAGTTATGTATTTGTTCCTTAGTATTTCTATCCCAACTAGCACCTTGCTGTCAAGATTCTTCTATCACATTCTAATGAAATGATGGTAAAGCAAGTACAAAAACAGGTGGAGTCATGGTATCTGCGGGAGATACCAAAACACATGGATAATGAAATCTGTGGGCTGCAAAATAACATATAAATTCAAAAGAAACGAAGACCAGATATCCTGCCTCCCCACATGTCCTCAGTGTTTTATTCTCTTCCCATTTATATGGTCCCACAACCAGGCACGCAGCAAAGAAAGAGATATGGACTGGTGAGCAGTCTCTCTCTTACTCAGAAACCTCAGAGGAAGTGGGTGTCCTCCGGTTTCTTCACTTCCTCACATCAGTTCACATGATCCTTTGTCTCATCTCTGCAGCATTATCGATCTGCTCTATCACAGAGTACAGCAACATCTTCTGCAAGATATGCTGCAGGAAGAAGAAGGCAACTGCAAGAGGGAAGTCAGTGTCCCCTTTTGTTGCACTCACAGAGAGCCACTACCCCACGGCATCAGCCTTAGAACCACAGCTTTCCTTGTAAGTGTGGGGAATATGACATCATAGAAGCATTATGCCTGCTGTGTTTTGGTACTTTCTGTGGCTACATCAGCCTTGACATCACTTCCTATATGTGGAGGATTAAGTCACATTTCACATCTCATGGCATAGATTATGGGTTCTTTGGAAGTGCATATGCACCTGGAAGGAGCCTCTCTGGAATGCTCAGCTCCGCTTCATTTCTGCTCATCAGTGAGTTGGAGTTCTAATGACTGGAATATCTTCGTATCCACTGGGTGCCAATCTCATTTGTCAAAAAATATCCTTGGACTCGACTTTGTCTTGGCAGGCAATGAACTCCTCCCAAGCCTGCCAGGAAGCCCATCATCTCCACCACCTGATGTCCCAATGGAAGATGCAGCTGGACATCTGAGGTCCCTTTCCAAACCCCCTGGAGCTGAACATTTGTCATGAAGTCATGACCCACCACATTATCAAGTTTAATATTAGAAAGAAACATTTCAAAGGCTTGTGCGGGTGCCCAATTCCCGAGTTAGACTCTCAGGAAGGTATGTCTTGGTAAAGCCACATCTACAATGTTATCCCATGCCGAACTGATATAAAGGCACAGGAGCTTCTGTAGCTGGCAACTATTTCTACCAAGCTAGCATCTGGATTGAATAGGCTCTTGGGAGACATTGCGCTTTCTCTGCCCTTTCCCCCTCCAAGCAGTACAGTTTTCTTGGAAAGAACAGCTTCTGATCAAACTGCATCCAAAACATTCTTCTGATAAAGTCCAAGGGCTGGAAATGTTCAACATTCTCCTTCCTTCCCAGCTGGTCAGCTGGTCTGTTTTGTAAAACATTACAGAGATTGCTTACTCTCATCTTTTGCTACCCTACAAACACCTCCATGATACAGAAGAGGAAGAAGAAAACTGTTGCCCCAGGCTGTTTGCTGCCTGCTTAAGACTATCGCTTTATATTTTCAGCATGATAAAAAGATTGAACACTCCAATGGAGATTAGAGCTTGCTTCAGAGCTGGGGATACTGACAGCTCTGGCCTTAACCTGCTTGGGGAAGGTTTCCAGAGTAATCTTTGATGTTGTCACAAGTGAGGTTGAAGCATAGGGAAGAGGGAATTGTTCAGGGGACCAACATTTATCCTCTGCTTAAAGAAAAATCATATACCAGAGATCTGAACAACCAGCCTCGATTTTCATTAGTATGTCTGTTGAGCATAGCAGGTCCCCAGCCTGGCATTCTTATTTAATGTAGCAGGAATGCTAAAAATATCAGTAAAGACCCGGCCTTGCTCCAAATGGTTTAGATACTATAAATATTATAAACATGCAATTAATACTTTTGCAAACATGGGCATAGTTTTATCATACATTTCTGCTCTACTGCTATACTGGCAAAGGGAAGAGAACCGTGCATGAATATCTTTATGGGCACCAAAATGATACCAGATGTCTAGGTAAGTACAGTAATGGCAAAACAACTATTCCCCCTCCCCTGGTGCCAAAAAGTACAGTTGCTTTCTAAAACAGCCTATGTGGATATGGGAGCAAAATAACAGTATGCCCATAAAGTCATAATGTTTGCAGGACAACATAAGAAGAACAAAACAACTACATTAAACTGCATTTTGGGAATGCTTAGAACAAAACAGTGCAAATCAGTATCACACAGTGAAATCCACTGATCGGGTGGAGGTTTCGGGCCCAATCTCCTGTCATCTTGAAGCTCCTCTTCCTTTTTTATGAAAGCCTGGGAGTGCTACTGGTGTTCACAAAAACTCAAGAGTTTAGGAGCTAGGTGTTTCTCCTCCAGCGAAAGGGGTACGAATCACTTTCTCCCTGCTCCTGGTTTTGTTTTGTTTGCATCATGAGAAAGACAGTTTATGTACTGTCAATACCTATGGGCACTATCATATATGCCCATAGTTTGAGGCAAGCTAACTTCTCTTCCAACAGAGAGTGGAGAGACCAGGCTGGTAGCTGAAGGTTGAGACCAGGACTGCCTCTAACGTGTGACTGTGCTCAGTAAATTGTGGGAGTGAGAACTGGACCTAACATCAATCCTTTTCTGAAATCCATGGCACATCAAAGAAGCATATGCACTCTTCCCTTCATGACTGGGTATTGCCCTTTGTTTACAAGGGGAGATGTGGGGCAGAAATATTTTAAATAAAACTCTCACACACAGACTGTTCCACAACTGAAAAATGATGATGGTGGCCTGGCACCTTCAAGCGCCTAGGCTTGCAAAACACAGCTGCATGGAAGAAAAGAGGCCACTGTGTTTCTCAAAGAAAAATCTCAGTTGCTTGGATTAAGCAGTTAAAGTTAAACAAAATGATAGCTGCTTGGATCCAAATATTTTGCTGGTAAATGGGACTCACAAATCGAGATACCCAAAGGCAGATTCTCCATTGCAAACTGCCCTCTCCTTTACAACAGAGAAACAGCATTTACAGTCACTTGTTTACTGGTAATGTGTAGCTTCTGTCAAAATTTAGGTGCAATCATTACACGCCTGTCATCACCAGCAGGCAAACTGAAAACAAATTGGCTCTGAGCCAATTTGTACCAACATCCAAATTACTCTTGCCTGAGGGTGCCTTCTACTAGCCTGCCAAGCAGCTAACAGAATTTGACCATGTACAGTACCAAACTGTGGCAAAATGCTCATGTGCATAGTTAGCAGCCAAAAAGATAGTCTTGCAAAGATAAAACAATCTACACACTAATTGCATGCTGGTGTACATATTGGACAAAGAGCTGCCAACCTTTTTTTTTTAGAAAGCTCCTGGGCCATCTGACCATTGTAATCAGGCAGGTGAAGCCTTTCTAAGCATGGAGATGAAGGGATGTGGAAAGCCTGATGACCTACTGTTTCTGGACGTGTGAAAGGTACAGTTGTCCTGAAAAATGCGGGCAACCCGCTCGACCAGGAAAGTACAAAGAGAACAAACGAATACCACTGGCAGGCTAGAAGTTATGGATATAGCCTATATTTAGGTGGTCTCTGTACTGGCTGCTGGGTTTGTAACCTTATGAGAACGTGTGGAGTTTGTTTGTCTGCACAATGCCAAGTAGCAGTGTAACTAGAGGGGGGTCACAGCATTAAGTCTTTGCAGGGGCCTGAGTGCGCTGTGCCAGCAGCCCCTTCCCCCTCCTCTTTGGAGCCATTCCAGGTGGTGAGAGCAAAACGGAGGCATTCGCCTGCTGCTGGCACAGGAGCCTGCAAAGTCTGTGATGCGTTCAGGTGTTTTGCAAAGTGCTGTGATGCATTCAGGTGCTGTGACCCCCCTCTAGCTATGCTACTGCTAGGCTCTGGCCGCCTGGAATGGCTCTGAAAGGCAGGAGGAAGGGGCCACTTGCACAGCCCTGTCAGGTGCTTGCAAAGACTTAGTGCTTTGTACAGTGAGTTCAGGAGCAGTGCAAAGACTTAGTGCTGTGATGCATACAGGTGCTGTGACCCCCCTCTAACTATGCTACTGCTAGGCTCACGCCACTCCAAAAGCGAGGGGGAAAGGGTTGCTTGCACAGTGCATCCAGGTGCCTGCAAAGACTTAGTGCCATGATGCGGCCAGTGCTGTGACCCCCCTCCAGCTATGCTACTGCTGGGGTCTTGCCTCCTCGAATGGCTCCAAAAGGGAGCGGAAAGGGCTGCTTGCACAGTGCATTCAGGTGCCTGCAAAGACTCAACGCTGTGACCCCCCCTCCAGCTACTCTACTGCTAGGCTCTTGCCCCCCACCCGGAATGGCTCTGAAGTGGAGGGGGAAGGGACCACACGCTCAGATGCCTGCAAAGACTTAGCGCCATGACCCCCCAGCTGCGCTACTGGAGCCTCACTCTTTTCGGCACCGCAACACCCAGGATCAGCAGGAGCTGGACCTTGGGCGAGCCCCCCTCCCTCCTTCCTTCCCTGGCATGAGCGCCAAGCAGTCTGCTGCGGAGACAGCGGCGCCTCTGCCCATGTGCAGAGCGCGTCCTGCGCCCTTTACCTTGGAGGAGACCCTGGTGACGTGGCCGAGCGCCCGGACAGCGCTGGGCGAGCCCTCGCGGACGTTGCGGTAGCTGAGCGCGGCGCGGGAGACGCGCAGCACCTGCGGGCTGGAGGGGCGCAGCAGCTGGTCCTTCCACACCAGGCGGGGCGAGGACGCGGCCAGGGCGGCGCACAGCAGCAGCAGCGCCGCGGGCAGCGGCAGGCGCGGCATCTTCGGGCGGCAGACTGAGCCGGCGCTGAGCCGGCGCTCGCCCAAGTACGGCCGCCCCAGCCCAGCGCAGCGCAGCCCGCCCGCCCCCGCTTCCTTCCGCCCGTCCCAGCGCGCCGGGCGGGCGGGCGGGGGTTGCCTCGCCTGTGTCCCAGTTCCAGCACTGACCTCTCCTCTCGCTTCCCACTGGGGGGGTGTGTGTGTAGGAGAGTTTTTTGCTTTTGTGTGTGTGTGTGTGTGTGTGTGTGTGAGAGAGAGAGAGAGAGAGAGAGAGTATTTGTGAGAGTGTATTTGTGTGTCAATGAGAGAGAGATTATGCCTGTGTGATAGAGAGTGAATTTTTGTGAGTGTGTGTGAGAGAGACTGAGTTTTTTGTGTGTATGAGCTTTTGTGAGTGTATTTGTGTGTGTCAGTGTGAGAGAGAGAGTTTATGCCTATGTGAAAGAGAGAATTTTTGTGAGTGTGTGTTTGTGCCTATGTGTGAGAGAGTGAGTTTGAGTGTGTGTGTGAGGAGTGAGTTTGTGTATGTGTTAGAGTTTTTGGGAGAGTTTTTCTGAGTGTATGTGTGAGAAAGTGTGTAATTGTGCCTGTGTGTTTGAGAGAGAGAGAGTTTTTCTGTGTGTGTATGAGAGAGACTGTGTTTGTGCCTGTGTGAGTGAATTTTTATGAATGTGTGTGTGTATGAGAGAGTGAGTGTTTGTGCCTGTGTGAGAGTGTTTTGTGTTTGTGTGTGTGTGAGAGAGGGATAGTTTTTGTGTGTGTGTGTGTGTGAGAGAGAGTATCTGTGACAGAGAAACAACTCTGAATCTCCTGACAGTTAAGGCATAGCTGACAAAGGGCGTAACTGGCTGTGAACGCAACAAGAGCCCCACTGGATCATGCCCAAGGCCAATCTAGTCCAGCTTCCTGTATCTCACAGGGGCCCACCAGGCTACCCACTTTTGATGCCCACTCAAGACAACAAGATACCTATTGCCTCCTGCCACTCACTTGCATCAGACAACGTATTGGTTGAGAGGACAACTTGCTCCCCAAGTGCCAGCTAAGGGCTAAAGAAGAAGACCCGGCATTCAGAAATCAGCTACCTCTAAAACCCAGAAGTTGCATACAGTCATCAAGATCTGTAGCCTCCTGTGATGGACTTTTCCTCCACGTATCTGCCCAATCCCCTTGTAAAGGCACCTAGGCCAGGTGTCATCACGGCATCCTGTGGCAGCAAACATAACACAGAGTCCTGCTGTGCCATGTGGGGTCCCACACTGGTTGTGGCATAAGCCACAGTGGATTCCAGCCCAGCTGCCATCAGCAGGTCCCTCAGTAAGCAGATAGAAGCAAACAGGGAGGTCAAATAGCCATGAAGTGTACAAAGCATCAGCTGTGCCAGTGTTGTCAAGAAACAGCAGTGCCGTGAGGAGGAGGCACAGGATGGGCATTACTTCTGGCAGTGGAGTATTTGGGTCTGTCAGGCAAAAGCCCTGTGCTGGGCCACTCTTATGCATACTTGCAGGCTCACCAACAAGTCCCCTTCCTCACAGAGTTCTTCTTTGTGCTGGAGAACCCTATCCATCTGTTGTGGCTGCCGATCTCCCCCCTCCCATCGTTTAGGAAGTGACCCTTTAGCTTATCAGGAGATAAACTTTCCTTTGGTGGGGCTGCATAGCATGGGGGATTGCACACTGGGAATTTGGACATAGAGCCCCCCCCCGAAAGAGGAAGCACCGCTGTAGCCTGTCCCCTCCCCTATTCCATCACTCATGAATACCCTAGAAGTAACACAGATAAGTTTCCTACATTTGCTGTCCAGAAACCGTAAGGGACAGAGAGGAAAAGGAAGAGGAGCAGGCCCTCTAACCACTAGACAGTGGCGTTACTAGGGTTCGTGTCAACCGGTGCGGGATGCCAGCGTGTCATCCCCCATGCAGTGAGCGGGGCAACACCCCAGGTGGTGGGCGTGGTACCATCACTCCGCCCCCCACTGGTTTTTTGGCTGTACCTTTTGATAGAACAAAGATAGAACACATTCTGCATTAAATTACACAGTGATTGATATATAACATGATGGTGTTATTCCTCCTTTCCCATGCACTAAGGCACGTTCACCTACTCATGAGTAAACGCATGATACAGCTCAGTTTCACTTTCCATAGGGCTCCATGCATTTTTTGTTCTCTGGTTTTTTGGCCATAACTTTTGATAGAAAGGAGATATTTCACTCTGGTTTCTTGCATTGCATTTACTTGAAATTCTGCATCCAATGGTATTTAACACGATGGGGTTACTCCTAACCACTGCAATTTTAGTGTGTCACCCGCCAAGTGCACGTCACCCCCCCTGTGCACGTCACCCAGTGTGGTTTGCACCCACCGCCCCCCCTAGCGATGCCCCCCCCAGCGACGCCACTGCCACTAGATGCTACTACCTTCCTTCTCCTGGGACTCTCTTCCCTTTCCCTGACAACGTGCTTTCTGAAATCTCTTCAAGGAGTGGCTTGGCAATGATCTTTAGTTTTCTAGAATATGCCTGAAATAACAATAACAACAAATTCACACACCGAAACACACACAGTGTTCCATATCTTCCCCAAATAGTTACCAACAGAAGCATTCAAGACTAACCCCAGTCCACAGGCGACATAACATGAAATGTGGCTACCCATCTCTCTTGCAAGCTTTGAGAACACTTTTTCCCTTACAAGAGCAACTTTGGAACAAAATTTGTCCACACCTTGATTAATATTTGATAGATTTGCTTATTGATTTGATAGATTTGCAATTGGCTGTTTATACTATGTGCCAACAGGCAATCCAGAAATCATGGGACATTAAGGGTTAAAACACATTTGAAATGAAGGAAAAGTATTTTGTTACAATCTTTCAATCTTGTTCTGTATCATTACTTTACATAAGTTTTTGATGATGTACCTTTTCACATATCATGTTTTTTTTTTATTTAGGAATCAATTACTATCACTTAGATCATATCTGAAAAGCATTGTTTGTATCCCCTACCCAAGAAAACATTTTTTTGTGTCTGATCATCCTGCTTATAATAGCTAACACATGTCTTTCTCATGTTGTGAAATTAATTTGGAGAAAATCCAAATTTTTGTTCTGACTCTGGTGTTTTGCAATTATATTTGATAGAACAAGTTGTTTGTAGAGCTTCCCCTTAGCCTCATATGTGGCTAAAAAAGAAAAGAAAAAGAATATCATTCATAACATTTTGTTTTACTCCTAAGAACATTGTTTTCCCTTCCACTTACTACAGCCAGAATACAAACCAAGATTTTCCTCCCAATTTTTTCATGGATGATAAATCAATGAGTCTCAACTGCATTGTGAAATGTTTTGTTATTGTTGTTGCAAAGTAATATGTGAACATTCTGCACTATCATAATCAACATAATAACTAATGGAACTTTGATGTTAGAGAAAATGTATCTCTGCCAACCAACAACAGGGCAGGTTGTGCAAACCTCCCAGAGACATCTGGCTGGCCACTTTTGGAATCAGAGGCTGATTCCTTTGCAATTTCAGGATTTACCAACTTGTGCTTGCTGTGAATTGTGCTCCTGTCAGCTGGCCCTTCAAATGGCCAGTGACCGCCCCCGCCCCAAGACCTGAAAACTGGCTGCTTGGGACACTGACCATGCTGGGCTGCTGACATACTGTTCCACAAATGCTTGCCCAAGAGCTTGTGAAAGAGCCCACACTGTACTGTAACAGGCACCTGCTGGACTAGGGGCACAATCCTAACCAGGTCTACTCAGAAGTAAGTCCTATTTTGTCCAATGGGGCTTACTCTCAGGAAAGTGTAGTTAGGATTGCAGCCTAGATCTCATACTTCTGCTTGTGCAAGAGGTTGCACAAGTGGAAGTACATATTTTGAATTTCACAAAGCACAAAATGCAAAAGATGCTTTCCAGTGGGAGATGCCTTCCATATGTGAAAGGGCACTTTTGGATACTGCCCAGAATCCTGGTATAGGTGGATCTTTCATTTGATTCACTAGAGCTTTTCTCATGGTCTTATCCATGAAGCCATGAAGAAATCGGTAGCTCCCAAATAGGTAGCACAATGACACAGGAAGTGATGGGAGAGGAAAATAAGAGCCTTTCTCAGAACCATTATTCATTAGGTGGAGTGCTCCAAAGCTATTTTGTTCTGTAATTTTATTGTGTTGAGCCCATGTTGTGCATCCTGTGGTAGGGCAGTAGTCACAAAAGCCTCTTTAAAGTAGGGGAACCTTAAGGTTCTCTTACCTTACATTGCAGCTGCATCAGTGCTGGAAAGTTGGTTAGGACTGGTCTGTCAGTATATTATGGGAATACAACTATCTGGACGACAAAGGTAGTACTGTATTAAACAAAAAGCACAATATTCTTGGTTGTGCATAAACTTTGGTTGAGCTATCATGAGCATGAAAGTTACACAAGCTGTAACTGTGAATGGCAACTTGTCCATTTTGTGTTTTTTTTTTGCAAGGAATGTATGTCTGTGCTGTGTGAAATGTGTAGCTTCTTCTTGTCATTGGATCCCGTCCCAGTCTGATGATCCTTAAGGTATGTGACTGCCTTCATTATCGTGTATGTGTAGGATTATACTATTTTGCTGGCATATAGCTGCCACTATAAATTCTTTCTTTTCCCCAGCTAGGCTGGTTCAGGTTTGTGAAGGAGGAAGGCTTCCATCCATCCAGTCACATAACTATGCTTGCTTTCTGCTGCAGTGTAGTGCAGTGCTAGTCATGATTACCAGGGAGACTTCATGCCCTCAGCTTGTCCCAATTTTGGAGATTGTTATTATGGAACTGCCTTAGCAATTTTAATAGCCATAAATAAACATATTGTACATGGGGGGTGGAGACAGAGAATCATAATTTAGCCATGAAACTTACTGGGGGCACAATCCTAATCCACTTTCCAGCACCATCTTAAGAGCAATGCAGTTCCTAGGTAAGGAAACAAACATTTCCTTACTTTGAGGAGACCTTTGTGAGTGCCCCCCAATTGCAGGATGCAGCACACGTCCCATTGGCACAGCTATGCCAGTGCTGGAAATTGGGTTAGGATTTGGGCCTAGGAGATCTTGGGCCAGTCTTGGTCTAACTAAGGCTGCAATCCTAACCACACTTTCCTGAGAGTAAGCCCCATTGAACAAAATAGGACTTACTTCTGAGTAGACCTGGTTAGGATTCTACCCTTTCCCAACTAACTTGATCTTGGTCCAACTAACCCAACTCACAAGGTTGATGTGAAAGTAAAGGAGCGTAGTAGTTGAGAAAGATAATTTATACACAATCCTGAGTTCCCTGAACAGACATTTGCATTTCCCTTCCTCCAAGGAACCTGGGCCAGTGTGATTCTTTCCCTCCCCCCATGTATGTTATTTATACTATAAAATATATTGTTAACATACATTATTCATAAGTTGGTGTGGCAAGAACAGTAGGGAGTGTGGTTCTGTGGCAAGTGTGTAAGCTGCAGACACAGCAACTGTGAATGTGATGTTGGCCATTGTTTCATGGTTGCACCCAGTGACTTCACAATGACTGTAGTGATCATGCACATAAACTCAGCATTCAACTGCAATATTTTCTTGCTGGAATGTGCAGTTTTACTTCCCCAGCACATTTAGTGTTGCAAGAAGTGTGCACGGCCTGGGGTTATGAATGAGTTACAGGAACCTATTAGGTTGTAATAGTAGTATCACAAATGATGGGGACACATTACTTCCACTATTTGCCAAGCTGTTTCAAAAACTTTTTTTAAAGTTTAGTTTATTTTTACTGCTTTAGAGGACAAGTGCTCCCCACTCCTGTGGGAGTGATCATAGGTAGCCCCTGAAGGAGGTCTTTCTTTCCCTCCTTTTAAATCTGGCTGTGCATTCATCCTTTCCAAACCTGGGCACATATCATGAGCATGTTGTAGGGGAAGGCTTGGAATTTAAGAAACTTGAAAGAACATAAGAAGATCTCTGCTGGATCAGGCTTAAGGCCCATCTAGTTCAGCTTCCTGATCTCACATTGGCGTACCAGATGCCTCAGGGAGCACACAAGACAACAAGAAACCAGTATTCTGTTGCCACTCCCTTGCATCTGGCATTTGTATTTGCCAGGATGTCATATTTTGTAATCAACTATTACAGAAAAAATATTTAAGGATGAAATGCCATTTTTGTCAATCTTCCTCTCTTCTGGCCTGCTATATTCCTTGTGTGGGGGAACAGCCTGAGCAGTGAGTGATCTAAATGTGAGGAGAACAGAGTACCATTTGTGGTATGCTAGGGAAGCACACACAGTGGGGGAAGTTTGCAATTTATAAGTGCTTCTGAGATTTCACTCAAACTGAAGAACAGAAACTGAGCTTCCACATTCACATCTCAAGTAGAAACTTAACAGAAAAACAGCCCAACCCTATCCACGCTTTCCTGGGAGTAAGCCCCATTGACTTTTATGAGACTTACTTCTGAGTAGACATGCATAGGATCGGGTTGAAAATGTCTTCATCCTATTGTTCTACACACACCATCCCACAGTGACTGAGGGCAGCTTATGAAAGGGCAGCTTATTTTTTACAAATATCTGAAGACCCACACATCAGAGCAAATCATATCTGTTCTGATTGACACATCAATCTGTAATTCTCAGTTCCTCTTTGAAATACGTACTTGCGGAAATTGGGCAAGGATCCCCCCCAATAACTACGTATTTTAACTGAAAAGCTGTGATTTCGAGATATGGGTATCTTTCATAATAAGCTTGAATGTTGTATTTGGGAACCAGAGCATTGCAGAGGCTGTGCGGTTAGGCTTAGATGCTGAAGCAAAGGGTGGAAGAGAAATCTGTAACCAGGAAATTGCTGCACTAGAGCCTGTACTTTTTCTTCTTTTTGCCTTTTTTGCACTTTCAGAGGTTGTGCACTCAGCACTGTTTATCAAGATGCTTATTAAGACAACAACATTCCCTGAACTTTATTTTTACAGAACTGCATAGTCCAATCCTACATCTTTCCATGTGGTGATGCAGCTGTGCCAACGAGGCACCCACTGAATCCCAAGGGGGATTTTCAGCTTTCGGAAGCCTCTTTGGGGTAGAGGAATATTATAGCTTGAACAAGTCTGTGTGGACCCAGGTGAGGGGATCAAGGCTGGATAGGGAAATATAGATTTTTTTTTTTTAGGGAAATATAGATTTTTATTTAAAAAGTTTCATACTACAATAAATAATACAAAGGAAAGAAATCACATTTTACATTTTCAACTACAGTCACATTACATCAGCTGTTTAACTAGAGCACAGATACATCACATTATAGGTGGATTCACCCCATCTAACCACTCCCACCATTTTTTCCACCTGTCTCTACTGGTTCTCACCCTTTTGTAAGCCGCAACGCCAAATACTCTGGAGACCACAAAGCGGAGACAATCCCTGCGTGTTGGTGGACTTTTTCTCCTTTATTTCTTTGCCCCTTTGGATGCCCAGCGCAAAAAGGACATACAGATTTATCAATCTTACCATAGACCACGGCACCTCCCACCGATCGTCTCCTCCCCTCTGTTGTCCCGCATTACTCGTCCTCTTGGGTCCCCTCATACCTCCCGCTGGTTCCTTCCCAGAGACAATAGTCTCCCAGGCCTGTTGGGCCAGTTTGGGCCACTTAAAGGCCCTCGCTACGCCCCTCCACAACTCCTTTGCCGGCATACACTCTTGGACGAAATGGGCTACCATTTCTATCAGCGGCAGGGTGCCTACCGATCTGGAGGGTCCCGACTCCAAACAGGTTGGCCTCTTGCACCTCTTCAGATCTTCTTGCAACCATGGGTTTGCCGCTCCCACCCTGAGGACCTGATGGAAAGCCCTCCACCTTAATTCCCATAAACTAAAGGGGATTTTCTTCTCGCTAAAGGCACTGTGTGCCACCTTCTCCTGCAAGAGGTACGTGGAAAGGTGCGTCTTACTTTGCTGTTTCTCTTGGTGAGGCCTCATGATAAACTCCTGTACTGTCATTTCATACATGTAACGCTTGAGCTGTTTCCCTTCTAGCCCACTGGTTTTATACGGCTTGTCCAAGAGCTTGTCCATCTCCTTCATCAGAGTCACTGCCGCCCTCATGTAAAACGATGTAAAAAGATTGTTTTATCGCCTGAGTGAGTACGTATCCCATCTCTTCTTTTGCCCACCATTTCTGTCCCCAGGTCGTCTTTTCCCAAGTGTCTCCGAATTGGGCCCATACAGATGCAAAGGCTCCCCCTTCCTGCGGCGGGATAGGGTTAGGATATTGGTTTGTGTTGCTGCCATTGATACTTCTCCTTTCTGTCTTTGATCTGCCCTCCTCCCCATCCCCCCCTTTGTTTATCCCTCTGCATTCCTTCCTCCCTGCCCCTCAAACCACCTTCCACCAATTTACTGGTGCTGGTGGGTGTCTCTGGTCCACTTGTGTGCAAATCTGGCCACTCACCACTTGCAGCTGTGGCTAGGATGTGCCATAAAATTCCTCACTATTATGACAGCCACAAAGTCCTTATGCTGCCGGAACAAACATTCCAGAGGTACAAGGCCTGCTTAAGATTGGGCCAAAAGTTGTCTACACTGGTTGACTGTGAGCTTCCTCCAATTCATCCTAGACTGAAGCCCATCTTGCCTGCACCATTAATTCCAACTTCTGCTGAATGTTTGTATTTATATGGCAGTATTTAGGACATGAGCTAAACATGAGGTCCCCCAGTCACTGGGCATCCCCCAGTCACTTTATTTGTTTACTTGTTTATAGATTTATATCCTGCCTTTCACATGTACCTCAAACGGCTAACAAACTCAAGGACCAATGAAGTGACAGGAAAAAATAAGAGGAGTCACAGATAAAACATAGTATCAACAAAATGAGTCAGTGAATTAAAAGCTCTAAAAGTCCTCCAGTTAAAAGGGGGAAACTAGATATCACAGAAAGCCAAGAACTGCCAAGAACTGCCTGGTGCCTCTTTAAGGCACAAGACTTTGCCTAAAAGATAGTAATAAAGATGGCAGGCATACATGCCGCTGGAGAGAATTTCATGATTTGGTGTCAATGCCCATGCATGGCATTTTTGGTAGCATACCAGGCTGGCAGTCCAAGCTGTCTTCGGCTCTAGAGTAGACAGCAGGTTAAGCTAGTGAGAGGCAGGAGTGAGCAGGAAACTGAAAAGCAAGGCTGGACTGCGGTAGATTTGCAAGGAAGGCTGGAGCACAGGGTCTGGGTACTGCTTCTCAGGAGAGCTCTGGAAATTAGCTGTTGTGTCAGCAAAAACATGGCAGGAACTGATCTCCTTCAGTAACAGACTGGCAGCCCTTTCTCTTCATGGAATTAATCAGGCTCTGATCTGAAGTATGTTCCCTGACTTATTCCTCCTCCATCAGATGGTGCAAGAAAGCACCCAGTCTTCCAGTTTTGTAATTTGGCCTGAGTTCAACATCTGCATTACTCTTGAGGGGAGGGGAAATTTGAAACTGTGGTCTAGCTGGCATCTAAGAGGGATCATCTGCAGAGGAAGCGAGCTCTGTCTCTCTGGGGCTTTGGCTTTCAGGGGATTGCCTTTCATTCCAGGAATCTCTGCTGGAGCCTGATAGTCCTCCTCCTCCCTGGAGAAGGCTTTGTTGGGATCTATGTCTGCTTGGGGCTGACACACAACTGAGCAGGCCCTCTGTCCAGTAGTCACTGGCCTCACCTTTGAAATAACGTTATGGGCAGAGCTTCAGTTTTTATTGGAGCAGTGGTGCTGGGGGAAGTGTTTGTAACTCATCCTTCTTGACTGCTTTTGGAGTCTATTGAATGTCAATTCAACAGTAAGCCCCATTGAATTCAGTGGGACCTATTCCCAACTAAGCATAAATGATTCCCTGAAGCTGCTGTTTTCGAAAGAAGCAAATTCAGAATGATGGAACATGATGACTTTTTCAGTGTCACATGTAATTGACTCCAAGAGTATGAGCTGCAAGGCCTCAGTTTGAATCTTCCCTTAGCCATAAACTTGGGCCAGTCAGCCTGACCTACCCTGAAGGTTGTTGTGAACATAAATGGACCAGGGTTGCCACATGTGCCTGTCTAAGATCACTAGAGGAAGAGCGAGATACAAATGCAATCAACACTAGATAATACAATTATGTGGTAGAGGTTTCCTGCCAGTCATGAAAGACATAGAAATTGGGAAAGGGAATTGTTTGACTGCTATCTTAATCTTCATTCTGGTATTAAAATCACTTATTTAAAAACTATGTACTGTACAGTTGAAGCCTATTCCCATGGAAGTAAGTGCAAACCCTCTGAAAAGGAGTGGAAACGCAGCTATTGTGAAACTTAGTAAAGCATCTTCAGACTGGACTTAAATGCCTTGCAGTGCAGATAAAGATAGATTGGCACACTTTCCAATCAAAATCTTAGAGCCCACATTAAGATACAGACATGCATTGTGAATGTCTTAGCATTGGCATGGGAAACAAGGGTCTGCCAGTTTCCAATATCACATTTGCATCTCCGCACGAAAAAAATATTAATTTGGTCCCTGTTGCCTTTCCCTTAAAGGCTCTGGATGGAAGCAAACTCCAGCCCTTGGCATTTCAGTCTTATTTAGACATGGCAGCAACAATTTGTCAGGATCCATTGTAGTCAGTGTTGAAAGGAATTTCCTTCATGAATGAGCTATGTTGTGTGGGTGATAAGACAAACCAATGTTTGCAAGGGCCGCCTGCCAGGTGTGAGAGAATGGCTTCTAAAGACGGACCAAAGAGCCTGGTGACAACTAATTCACATTGGCTGTGGTGTGCAATGTGTCTTTGGCTGGAGCCAATGCTTGCAAAAAAATATGTGGTAGCAACTGTCAGCAAGCTTTGCCGCGACATATCAATTGAGGCAACATGTTCCATTATTTTCTTGAAGTTTCGAGGTGGAAAAACAACCCTGGCCCTTAGCAACAGGCTGCTGGTCGCCAGAGAGGGTATTTTTGAAATGATATATCTATTGTCTGAATACTAAAGGCTGCAGTCGGGGACAGTGCTATCATTAGGCCAGCTAGACAGTCGCTTAGGGTACAGACCTCAGAGGGGTGCAGTTCTGACCATTGAGGAGCACAGTTTTATACCCATGATAAAAAAATGCAACTGACAATTTATATTTTTTTATTCTAAGATAAATACCATGACATAGCATACCATGCTATGAAATATAATTAATTACAAAGTTAATTATAATTATTAAAATTGAAGTTGGCAATTTTGGGGGGTGAGGTGCAAGTAGTTAATTTCTCCTAGGGTGTAAAATATCCTGGCACCTGCCCTGGCTGCAGTCCGATACACTCTTACCTAGGAGTAAGCCCCGTTTAATATCGTGGGACTTCAGACCCTTCTGAATATACATGGAAAGAATTGCATGTAAGGCTACAAATATCAGCATATGTACTAGGGAGAAAGCCTCCCTGCACAACCTACTTCTTAGTAAACATCCAAAGCTTTCACTGCACACCTACCAGCACTTTATCATATAAAACAGGATTGGGATATCCTCCCTCTTCTCCCCCATGAGGAACATATTACCAACTAGGATGTACTTTTTATTTCACATTTGGAAGCATACACTCTTTATGCACGTAAAAAGTAGTTTGGCCTTAAGATGTTAAGCTCTGGTTGTTTCATCCTGAAAAGCAAATGATATACTATCTTTGGAGATACACTGGATGGAAAACCATTTTAAAATTTCTTTTTAATCAAATCTGGCCTTGGGATGTGGAAGACACCATTTCCAAGGGCTAAATAGCAGCAGATTTTTTAGAGACGATTACATCCCACAGCATCCACAGGAAAAAGTCAGTCCATGCCAGTTTCCTGCTGCATCAAGCCAAGGTGAGGTGGTCACTAAAAGATTCCATCATGTGCAAGGACTAGGTCCATCTTTAGGTATGCTGCTGCAAAGAGTTGAAGAAACAATGTTGGCAATGGGTGGCATGTCTGAAGCCGTGTTTGTGAACTCAGCATGTTCAGACAGAGATTTCTGTCTGGTCGCCACATCTCAAAAAGGACATAGTGGAAATGGAAAAGGTGCAAAAGAGAGCGACTAAGATGATTACTGGGCTGGGGCACCTTCCTTATGAGGAAATGCTACGGCGTTTGGGCCTCTTCAGCCTAGAAAAGAGGCGCCTGAGGGGGAACATGATTGAGGCATACAAAATTATGCATGGGAAGGATAGAGTGGATAGAGAGATGCTCTTTACACTCTTACATAACACCAGAACCAGGGGACATCCACTAAAACCGAGTGTTGGGAGAGTTAGGAGAGACAAAAGAAAATATTTCTTTACTCAGCGTGTGGTTGGTCTGTGGAACTCCTTGCCACAGGATGTGGTGACGGCATCTGGCCTGGATGCCTTTAAAAGGGGATTGGACAAGCTTCTGGAGGAAAAATCCATTACAGGTTACAAGCCAGGATGAGTATGTGCAACCTCCTGATTTTAGAAATGGGCTATGTCAGATGCAGGGGAGGGCACCAGGATGCAGGTCTCTTGTTATGTGGTGTGCTCCCTGCGGCATTTGGTGGGCCACTGTGAGATACAGGAAGCTGGACTAGATGGGCCTATGGCCTGATCCACTGGGGCTGTTCTTATGCTCTTATGTTCTGATTATTGCTGTGCTGTTGAATGACCCTGCTGGTTTTTTTTTTTTAAACCTGCAAGAATCTTCCTTCACTCTTACACTCTTCAGAATTACAGAGCTGTTGACCCCCTATAGTAGCTATGCTACAGTTCCCCTTGAATGGCAGAGCACTGATTTTTCCACAAATGCCTTTCTTGAAAGATGTTTCCTGAAAGCAATGACTAACATTATTCTGATGAAATTGTGAAATAACACTACTCCTGTTGCAGTTTATTTTGGAGGAATTATGCTTCTGAGACTGACCACAGTTTCTTGGGAAATATAGAAGACATGTGGTGTAACAGCGTGTTTTTTTTGCCAAACTAGAATGATTCCTTCTGTTTGTTAAAAATCTTTTTTTGAATGCACAATGCAGGACACATTTTTTGGTACAATGGAGGTCTTAAAACTGCAATTAATGAAAATCACAAAAAGACACAGGCCCGCATTACACATTTAGGGTACCATATAACTTTAAATCATTTGAATAAATAAAATAAATATGGAAGTGAACATGTAGAACTGCCTTACATTCAATCAAACCACTGGTCCATCTAGTCCAGTGATGGTTTCAAAGGCTCTCCAGGACCTGACACAATGAAATGTCTTTCCTAGCCTGGCTACTCATGATCTTTTTCAGTAAAGATGTCAAGGACTGAACATATGCTCTGCTTAACTATGGCCCCTTTGAAATAAAGGAAAGGGGGTGTATTCAGCAACACACTGAGATGGGAGCTGAATCAGCTTCATGTTCCTGGTGACTCCCAGTAACCTCAGCAGTAACTGCAAATCAAGTCTGTTTCCCTCCTGTTTATTGGTCACACAAGTGAGTGACAGAATGCTGACAAAGGGGATGAATATCAGGACATATCTCTTACAAAGATCAGGGGTGCACCTTAGCACTGAAAACATATTTGGGGAGGGTATTCATCTCAAATTAAGCCTTGAACATATGCCCTTCTACCTTAAGCATATCGTATAGTACTCCTGCATCTCTCTCTGTTATACCATGTCTAGAATCTGGATATTGGTGCATCACAGAATTTAGCCCTTGGATTTGAGAACTGTTAAACCCACGTGCATGGGCAAATACTATGCCTCAAATATTGCCTCCAATTCTTACTACAAAACTTGCATGGAGTCAAAGGCTGCACTTTCCACATGATATGATAATTTGTTTGTAAGGATACTATCAAAAACAATTCGCATTTTTTACCTCTCTTTGTGCACTCAGTCTGAACTTTCTTGTCAAAAACATTTAGGTCAGTAATCATGACAACACTGTCTCATTATATTCATAAGATTCTTTAAATGGAATTTCCATTTTCTGGCACTACCCTCCCTGTTTAAGCCTTACATAAATAGCCATTGTTAGTGAGGTCTTCAGAGCAGTCTCCTTCTTCACCCCCACCCCCACTCCACCAAAGACTTCGATATCATTCTACCTTCAAAGGAATTTCTTGAAAGTTGTCCAGGTCAGGGTATCATCTTGACTGACTTGAATCAATGAACATGTGCTGTCTGTAACAACCTTTTGTCAGGTGGATTCAGAGACCTCCAATGGGTTCCAAAATGGGCGAACAGGGAGACAAGGACTGGAGGAATTTGATAACAGAACTGGATCAGGCAAATAGAGATATGGAGCTAGGTTGGAGGAAGTCTATGTAGCCAAGATCAAGCAGACATTTGGGTTCACAAAGGTAGCAGCCCAGGGGTCAGGCGGGTCCAGGCAGTCTGGGTCAGGCAGGTCAGCTTCTGCAGTTACTTATAACCTGTTGCTTACACTGATGAACCAAGCTTGAAGCAATGGTTATGTAGGACAGCCAAGTCCCTCTCGGTTTCTCAGATCTGGCCACCCTCTAGGGGTGATGCTGCTACACAGCAAAAATGAGGCCAATAGCTCCCTCTGACTGAAAGCTCCCGTTGTGGTTTCATGGTCCCAGTTGTTGGAATTTGGATACAACACTGCCTGCAGGACTGTGGACAGCAGTGTAATGACCAGTCACCTAAGACCTCTGTACCTGCCACTCCATGGTTCTTGCAGGAGATTGTATGAGAGCCAAGATGGGGTAGTGGTTTGGGTGTTGGACTTAGACCTGGAAGAATCCAGGTTCAGATCCTCACTTGGGCAAGAAGCTTGGGCAAGAAGCTTTGAGCCAGTCACTCTCTCTCAGCCTCACCTACCTTACAGAGTTGCTGTGAGGTCAAAAGGAAGAAGGGAATCATGTGCACCACTCTGAGCTCCTTGGAAGAAGGGCAGTGTACAAATGTGAAAAATAAATAACTCCCTAGGGATCTGATATTGGGCAGCCTTGGAAGACAGCCTGCAGTTTGCCTGCAGTTATGCTTTGCTTGTGTGAATTTGTTAATAGAACAATGTCTCCACTGCTCTTTTCCAAAAGAAGCCAAACATAAGTAGCACAACCTCTGGAATGTCTCACCACTTGGGTAAGTGGGGAACATGTGACACTATTTTTAATAAATAAAACCAATAGTCAAAAAGCTTGTCTCAGGTTTGTTTGTACAGGAAGAAATCCCACTATATTAGTTGTTGTATAGTACATAATACATTTAGGGCCCGATCCTATCCAATTTTCCATTGCTGGTGCAGCCATGCCAGTGGGACATGCACTGCATCCTGTAGTGATTTGTTGATATTGTAGAACATTTGTTCCCTTACCTTGGGGCTGCATTACAGCTGCACCGGTGCTGAAAAGTTGGATAGGGTTGGGCCCTTAGTCACTGTGTTCTTGCTATGAAGTGCAAACACCAGCTTTCCTCCACAGTACATAGAAGACAGGTTATCCCACAGTGAAAACAAGAGTGAGGAACATCCCTTAGGCACTTCTTTTCTCATTTGGAGCTCTCTGCAGCCTCAGACTATCCACTTCCACATGTAAACCAATGTGTGACTGAAGGAAGTGAAGCAGCTGTTGTTCTAAAATTGTTGGTTTTCTAAATAGGACTCCACAGCTCAATTCTGTCAATCTCCTTTTGCAAAGAGTAGTTTGGGCAGCCACATTGCGAGCAACCTCCTCATTTTGGCAAGAAAGTCAAATAGTCTGGCTTTGCCTTGCCAGGGAAACTCCCACCTCTTCCCCTCAATTCAAACAAAGGCTTTGCTGAGATCCTTAGCAGCTTTTTGGCAGCTAGATTGGTTCACAGTAAAATCATCCTTTCTGCCACCTTCTCAGCCCTGCCAGTAAGCTATTAAGCATGACAAATGGAGGTTGAAGTATTCTTTTACAAGTGAGATGGATATAACTCAATGTCCTTTTTATGCCAGTCACATTAAACCTTTTATTCTGTATTTGACAGGCAAGCAGAAAGCAGGCGGAGAGAGGTGCCTATTATGAACCATCATCTACATGAAATCTAGCTGATCTGAAAGCGTGTAGAAGAACTGCGGATAATTGAAACTGTGGAAACCAAGTCCACGGATACAGGGGGCTACAGTGATTATTTATATAGTTCCACCAGTGTACATGGTGCTTCACACGGAGCGCAGAGACAGGTCCCTGCTTCAAGAGACTTACAATCTAGATATTGACACAAACAAGAGAAGGGGGAGGCAAGGGTAAACAGGAGAAGCATGTGTGTTTGCTATAAGTACTTAAACTTATGGCCTGGTCATGAAAGGGATCTTTATGTAAGGCCCTTAATGGATGTTCCAAAATGCTTCACACCATTCAGTGCATCGCTATCCTTTGGCCCACAACAACACCATCCTGTGGCATGGGTTTTCGCTGGTGCTAGGACCTAAATAATATTGGCTTGATTATATCAAGTTACCTGAATGGGAGAGTGGAACTCACCTGGCCTTGCCATCCCACTCTTTTTTCCTAGATAGACAGGCCTGACTGCCCAATGGCAAGGTAGCTCTTATCTGTAGGCAGAATAATTTCTGTGGCTGGGACAAATCCACATCTACACATGCAGACAATGGAGTTTCAAACAAAGAACAAAGGCTGCTTGCCAGCAGTTTTTTAGGCTGCTGAACCTGCACATGAGTTCCTGGGGAGTAAAAATGTCCCAAAATACTGAATATAGGCTTTAAGCATGCTGTATTACACATTACAGCAGTGGTTTTCAACCTTTTTCGGCTCATGGCACACTGATAAGGTACTAAAACTGTCAAGGCACACCATCAGTTTTTGGACAATTGACAAGGCACACCTTGCTGTTGGTGGGGGGCTCATATCCCCAATGGTCCTATTAATAACTGACCCTTCACTAAACTTCCACGGCACACTTGGGGACCATTCACAGGTTGAAAATGACTGCAGTACAGGATAGAAGCAGATGCTTGCTAAGTTCTGAATATGCATTAGCATGTGCTGTAATACATGAAGCAGCCCTTTGTGAACACTGATTCAAACATTTAAAGAGTTCTTGGAATCCAACTACCACAACCTCAAGACATTCAAACTTCACAGCATTGAGCAAAGCAGTTGAGAAAGGGAAGGGACAGATGAATAAATAACAAGTTGCACAATTAACTTGTAGTTTGATTTTCTTTGACGTCTCAATAAATGGTTGTTTATGCTTATCCAAGTGGGGAACTCTTCAGGCCCTTGGAACATTTTGAGTGGTGCTGAGCCAATATGTGTGTGCATGTTGCTGATATTTTTGCTCCCTATGCATCATATTCCACTTTGCATGACTTTTCTCATGGTGTTGTACAATGGAGCTAAACTGTTCTTAAAGGGATGGGTATTCTTAAAGGGATGGGCGAAGAGGAAATTCACACCCTTTGTTGCAGTAGCTGGACCAACACACTCTTGTCTAATCCAGTTACACACAATTAACTGGTTCAGGCAGAATTTGTTTGGGAACATTCATCCAGATGTGCATTCAAAGACACACAGAAATTCAGCTGTGTATGCTTGTGTGTTTGTCTTTTCATTTGGCTTGTTTGTTTGTTCATGCCTAATAAAGATTTTTGAAATTGAAAATGAAAGTGGGCGGAGGCAAGTTCTCTTTGGTGGGTGATGTGCTACTTGGAGCGAGGCCAACCGACCTTGTTCCCAACAGCTCAGTTGTGAGCAAGAGGGGGCAGGACCCAGCTGCACAACTGCTCCTGAGGCCTCAGACAGAGTGCCAAATGTTTCTTCCCTTATTTGATGATGTGCCAGCCACTGTTCCTTTCACATTTCAGTGTTCTAGCTCAGCATGCTCTTCCCCTCCTCTTCTTCTCTGTCCCCGCTCTTTCCCCCCTCTGTCCCCCCATTCCCTGTCCCCTTTGGGAATGGATAAAAGAAGCACCCCACCCCAATCTATTGCCTGCTATTGCCTGAGGCAATCACTTCGGTTGGTCTCATGAATGGGCCAGCCCTGTGTGACATCATGTTCACTATGTGATTCCTGATCATATGGAGAAGAAGCCCTTTCAGGTAAAACTGGCACTGAAGCAGCAGCTGATCACAGAAACAGTGTCTATGAACAGACACCAAAAATGTTCAAGAGAGAGAGGATGCTAAGGGCTTGTTTTTTTTTCTATGACTACCTCAAAATGGCCACTTCCATATAAAAAACAGGACCTCACAAACATTCAGTACAGCACGAAAAATGATGACCTAATTGTGGGCAGAACAATTCAATTTCCTTTCAGGAACTGCTTTATTTTTTCCTCCCAAGCAAGCAGAAATGAAAGTTCATCTCTATTTAAATTCTTTCCAACAAACTCCTTAATCCACTCAATGATTATGCTTTGATCCCAGGTGAGCTGGGACCAGATACATCTTTATTACATCCCTGCCTCTTCCCACTACAACTGAGAAAATGTTGAGCAAATGGGATGGGATTCTTGCTCTTGTCTTGTCAGTAGACAGGGAGTTTCCAGTCCACAAAGGACATTCCCTTACCAGAAGGCGACATACCAATTGCTCAACAGTCTCAGAAGCAGCCCATAATATTAGAGACAGGCAGTTCTGCTGCTTCATTCCTTATTTCTACCACCGATACTAATTTCAGTTGACTTGACTTTTAGACTTCCCAAATAAATCTCATGCAGCTGTGTGAGGAACAGCAACTTGCTGCCTTCACCCTGCCCAAGTGCCTTCCTGACCCTACCCTGACAGTGCTTTGTCTGATGGCTCACAGTGGAGAATCCAGAGGCTGCTGCAGAGCCACAACAGATGACCTTGCACAAAGTACAGGCATGTACCACAGCAACAACATGCAGTAGCGTTTTCAATTCATTCTTTCCTCCAGCTTTTACAGGACACATCTTGGGAAGAGAGTATGCAGAAGACCTACAGCGTTAGCTGGAAAATTCCCCAGACTAGCCAGAAATCCATCCTGATCCAATATTTTGGGGAGGGGGGCAGCCCATCCTACTAGATCCTACACCCCTGCAGAGATTTCCAGCTACAGGAAATCTAAACTCTTATCATGTAATGATCTCTCCATGATAAGGGAGTAACTTGAAAGTCCCCCCAGTCACAAATCAACACCTTGACCAGCAGTAAATATCAGATTGAAGGTATGCCCTGCATTTATGCATTTCAAAATCTGTATTGAACCCTTCAAAATGTTAAAAGTACATAACAAAGTGAAACCAAAATAGATAAAGTAAAACGAGCATCCAAAAATCCTCATTTAAAATATAACATATGAGTTCTGGGTTTAGTGTTGCAGATTCACTCCCAGCAGCTCAAAAGCCTCCAAGTTGTAGATGAAAACAGGATGCTAGCTTATGCAGGTTCCAAAAGAGGAGAACAAATGTCCTCAGGCAGGACACTCCAAAGACTTGGCATAGCAAATGGCTCTTTCCCAGTGGTATAATGACACAAGATGGTGGTGAGCATCCAAGAAGGTCCCTTTTATTTTTGATCTTCAGGTAGTCTTTTGCTGGAGGATCAGTCCAGAGGTGGTACTAGCAAAAGAAAAAATGTCGGTGTTAGAAAAAATTATGTAAGGTACAAAATATTTGGGAGGTGTGTGTGGGAGTTTTGTTTGACATAACAGATTTCTGGGGGGGGGGGCAGTATATTTCCTATGAATGCTCCCATTCTTTCATTTATAAATGAATGATTTCATTCATAAATGAAAGTGACCCCCATGGGGAACTGCTCTTCTCTGTGAAAAATGCCTTTCCTTTAAGGAAATCCTCCAGCAACGGAATGTGAGGAAGGGCAAGACACTTGGAGGGTGGCTTCTCCCTGTTGTTCCTTCTGGCCCTGCCTATAGTGATCAATTTGTGACAGAGTAAGTTTTCTTTGCATGTTGAGTGATAGTGATAGTGGTAGTGGACACTTAACAATGGCAGGCATAGCTGGAAAGAAAGAAAAAGCAAAATCCATCAGGTGGCCCGTATTGTAGAGTTTTGCTCATCTGCAGGTAATAATGATGGACTTTGGAGAAAGAGATACTATGAGGAATATTTCTAGAAACTTGACCATAGCAACATCTCCCCCCCCCCCCCCGACATGTTGTTGGTTTTCCAGGAAGTAATATTAATTCCATTCTGGCAAGGAACATCATTTCTTTAAAGACCAGCTTGCTTATTAATTCCTTTAGCCTGTTTTTATTTACTTTATTCATTGTTCTTTACTATAAAAATCTGGCTGTTCAGACTTGCTGCCCCTAATGTAATGACTAATATTTATGAAGTTATTTGAGCTTCTAAAATGTGGGTGATGGACTCAGAGATATAAAACTGCAAAGCAATGTAATCTCTGTGGAATGAAAATTTTAAATCAACTGCTGAGCCAGATGCCCTTAAGGGAAATAAAATATTCTATGATTCTGTTGATGTGTTAGCATATTTTTCATTTTCCTCCTGCGCAGAAAATAAATATGAAAGTCTGTTTCACAACCCAGCAAAGGAAGCACTTGGCTTCAAGCTGATGTGTGGATTGGTTGCGAATTATTTACCATGATTCCCTGCTCATAAGAACATAAGAACAGCCCTACTGGATCAGGCCACAGGCCCATCTAGTCCAGATTCCTGTATCTCACAGCGGCCCCACCAAATGCCGCAGGGAGCACACCTGATAACAAGAGACCTGCATCCTGGTGCCCTCCCTTGCATCTGACATAGCCCATTTCTAAAATCAGGAGGTTGCACATACACATCGTGGCTTGTAACCCGTAATGGATTTTTCCTCCAGAAACTTGTCCAATCCCCTTTTAAAGGCATCCAGGCCAGATGCCGTCACAACATCCTGTGGCAAGGAGTTCCACAGACCAACCACATGCTGAGTAAAGAAATATTTTATTTTGTCTGTTCTAACTCTCCCAACACTCGGTTTCAGTGGATGTGCCCTGGTTCTGGTGTTATGTGAGAGTGTAAAGAGCATCTCTCTATCCACTTTATCCTTCCCATGCATAATTTTGTATGTCTCAATCATGTCCCCCCCTCAGGCGTCTCTTTTCTAGGCTGAAAAGGCCCAAACGCCGTAGCTTTTCCTCATAAGGAAGGTGCCCCAGCCCAGCAATCATCTTAGTCGCTCTCTTTTGCACCTTTTCCATTTCCACTATATCCTTTTTGAGATGTGGTGACTAGAACTGGACACAATACTCCAGGTGTGGCCTTACCATAGATTTGTACAACGGATTATAATATTAGCTGTTTTGTTCTCA
This sequence comes from Tiliqua scincoides, assembly GCF_035046505.1. Lineage (NCBI taxonomy): Eukaryota > Metazoa > Chordata > Lepidosauria > Squamata > Scincidae > Tiliqua > Tiliqua scincoides. The sequence goes on from NC_089823.1 coordinate 218,544,720, forward strand.
ATACCTTTTCTAATGATCCCAAGCATAGAATTGGCCTTCTTTACTGCCGCCGCACATTGGGTCGACACTTTCATCGACCTGTCCACCACCACCCCAAGATCTCTCTCCTGATCTGTCACAGACAGCTCAGAACCCATTAGCCTATATGTGAAGTTTTGATTTTTTGCCCCAGTGTGCCTGACTTTACACTTACTGACATTGAAATGCATCTGCCATTTTGCTGCCCATTCTGCCAGTTTGGAGAGGTCCTTCTGGAGCTTCTCACAATCACTTCCAGTCTTCACCACTCGAAAAAGTTTAGTGTTGTCTGCAAACGTAGCCACCTCACTGCTCAACCCTGTCTCCAGGTCATTAATGAAGAGGCTGATGAGCACTGGTCCCAGGACAGATCCTTGGGGCACACCGCTTTTCACCTCTCTCCATTGTGAAAATTGCCCACTGACACCCACTCTCTGTTTCCTGCTGTTCAACCAGGTCTCAATCCAGTAGAGGACCTGCCCTCTAATTTCCTGACTGTGGAGTTTTTTCAGTAGCCTTTGGTGAGGGACCATGTCGAACGCTTTCTGAAAGTCCAGATATATAATGTCTCCAGCATCCACATGCCTGTTGATCTTTTCAAAGAATTCTAAAAGGTTTGTGAGGCAAGACTTACCCTTACAGAAGCCATGCTGACTTTCATGATTGCTCAGTCAACTATTATACATTGCTTAACTTGATAAATAATTTGTTCTGCCTGCATTTTATCTCTCCTGTGTAATTGCTGATGTTTTCCATTGCATTAGCCTGTTAAGAAAAACAGTTGCCTCTTCTTTTTCAAACAGTCACACTATTTGTCAAACAATGTTAAGGTTGCATACATACTTGTGAGTAATGGGATTTACTTCTGAGGAAGCATGCTTAGGACTGTGCTGTAAGTGGCGATCCTTTCCTGACACAGATTACTGTATTTACTGATTTGGTTTTATATCATATATCACCATTCAAAAGTTCAGAGTGGGGAATTTAACATGCTTATAACAACCATATATAAAATACACAAATATATTAAATACCATAAACTTGACACCCAGATCCTGACCTAGAATGTGAAAATAGCTATTGAGTCATAAAACACATTCAAATACACAACCAAATACCCCACTGAAAAGAGTTCAGCATAGACAAGCAACATGTGACTGCAGTTCACATTTGACTGTGTGCTATAGCCAATTTGTGGCTATAGATCTGGGTGACGCAAGCGCAATGCATATAGACTTTGCTTCCATAGGTAAACCTACTTATCTGAATTGGGGTACTGTTTGCAGGAAAGAGGTATGTTTTAATCAGATGTAACCATGATGCTCATGGATCCTGTGACTTGCTAGGATTTTCCTGTGGCCACCATGGTTGTGGCTGTGGCAACAAGAAGTAAGTCATTGCTGAATAGCGCTTGAATGCATTTTGTCCTACAACAAAGAAGCATGAAACTAAGTATGAAACTAAGCATGAAAACTTTTGGATGTGCACATGAAGCAGGATAGCTAGATGGTGACAAATTACTGTAATTGTCTAAAGATTCAAGATTTCTGTTCATTATCCTTTGCATTTTACAAAAGACTAGTCTTTTCTGCTTAATAAGAGTATACTTTTTCAATCCCAGCTTGACTTTGTAACTAATAGAATAGGAAGGAGGGGGCCTGTTGGACATTTTAGGGTCCAATTCTAAGCTGGGTCAGCATCAATACTGAGCTCCAGCACCAGTGCTGGGTGTTGCAAACATGCTATAAGGCACGTCCATAACACCCTGCGTGGAGTTAGTGCCGGCTCAGTGCCAAGTTTGTGCTGAGCCCAACACCAGCTGGACGCCATCTGGAGCTAGGTAAGAGCCCCACGTGGCAGTGAGGGCCTGGGGGGACCGGGGGGGGAGGTGTTCCAGGGTGGGGGAGGGTAGGGCAGGGGCAGAACCAGGGCGGGAAAGGGGTGGGAGCAGTGAAGCCCTGCTCCGCCAGATCCTGAACTCCATGTTGGGTGGAAGTCCCAACACAGAGTCAACAACATACAACAACAACATACAACAAACCTTTATTAGGCATATACTTTTACAACTAATATCTCCAAACAGTCATGTATGAAGGTATGTATTAAAAGAGAGATAAGAAATAAGGGTTAAAACACACCAGTTTGCTTACACAGTTACTCCAAGTTGCTTAGAACCAGCAACTTAGCCCGCTTCAAGTTGCTCAAATGTAGAAATTTAGCAACTGGAAGGGTCACAAATTCAAATTCACCTGCCAGCAAAAGTTGTAAAGAGGTGATCTCAGAGAGACCTTTTTTGTTTCCTGACAATGAGGGGAGATACTGGTCTCTGAGCACCTGATTAAAAGCACAATGCAAAACAATGTGTGGAAGACAGTCTACCTCTCTGAGGCCACAATTGCAAAATCGTTCCCAACACAGAGTCTCCCAAGTCTGTTTTGCCGGTGCAGACTTGAGAAGCCCCATTGAAGGGCTTGGGGCTTTCCCCAGGAGAAAGGGACGAAAGTCTTCTTTCTCTGAGGAGATCTCCAGCAGTCTCGGTGGTGTCACTGGATGCAGCGGTAGCTGTTTTGACGCTGCTGCACTCGGCAAAGCTGCTGGCTTTAGGCCTGGGCTATTATGCTTTCTCAGTTGCCATTTTGCAGACAAACCTTACGTACAAATGGGCATCATTTTAAAATCACATTATGCATTTGTCTCTTGTTGTAGTAAAGACCTTAAACCTTAGATTCTTCTATTATGGGGTGGAGCTAGACTTCATCCTTAGAGTTTTCTTTCTTCTTTTTTGTTTCTAGTTTAATTATGTTCTGCCCTACAATAAAGAAGTCTACCTGTTTCATTGGCATAGGACAGTATGAATTATTTCTTCTGGAACATGGGACCTTTTACAAAACTTGTAGTCATGAATTGGTTCCTAAGTACAGGTTCAACCTTGTTATACATGGATTTTTTTATACACGGATTTTCAGCCATGGAAAAATCCATGGATTTTTCTATCTCAATGATATCTCAAGATGAGAAGGGCCCTTTAAATTAAAGGAAAACTGTCTAACAATAGCCTCATTAATGCAAGAGAGGGCAGCCTGCTGACAATCTATCAATCATTCTCTCTCCAGGCACTTAGAACCCTCCCTTACCCCTGAGCATGTGGAAGAATGCAAGTCATTATCACCTCCTCCAGACTGATTGTCTCTGTGTGCATTAGAAATGTCATCAAGGCTGTTTTTAAATCGCTGAGCAAAAGGACATTGTTTTTTAAATGGATTTGCTTTAGTGCAATTTTTGCCATCCACTGAGTTCTGGGAAGGGAACCCTCCTGAATAATGAGACTCAAAACGCAAACCTGAGCTGCCCGAGCGCACAGCTGCGGCGCCACTGAAAATAGTTTCCGCTGCATCCTGTGCTCCCAAGGCAGCTGCAGGTGACACCTCAGGAGGAGGAGACTTTGTCCCCTTCCCCCGGGGAAAGGGAGTAGCCCAGCAATGGATAAAAGCCTTCGTGTCAGGCGGCGAGCCTTCGTTGCAGCCACTGGTTCTTCCTCCCTCCTTCCCTGCTCTCTCCCCCTGGCACACCTCTCCTGCCCTCTCCCCACCCTCCTGCTTCCCCGTCATGCCTCCTCCCCGCCCTCCATCCACCTCCCCCCTCCCCGGAACGCCTCCTTCCTGCCTCCCCCCACATCCCCGCTTTCCTCTCTGCTGTTAGGCGGTCCATGGGACTGCCAAGCAGCAGAGGCCGGACACCTGCCTGGCACTAGCCCAGTGCTAGCACACTAGCACAGGTGCTTACCTGGCGTTAGTGCTCGCAAATGTGCCTTATGGCACGTTTGTGACAGTGTGTGCCAGCGGTAGGCCAGCATGTAGAGCTCAGGATTGGGCTCTCAATCTGTAAATGTAAAATATAAAATTACAACTTCTCACCCTTGGTGTGGTAGTGGTAGTTTTCTATGTGCAAAGAGTCTGTTTTATATGGGGGATCATTTTAGACATTTGATCACTCACCTATGGTTTGAAGTAGTACAGTCCAGCAAAAGCGGTGCAATCTGATTCTGCTGAACTTACAGACTGGCCTTGGGTAAATCTTATCTCTCAGCCCAAGTTCCTTATTGGTCTGCCTTATAGGTATATTGTGAGAATGAAAGAGTAGGTATCCTAAAAGTGCTAGAGAAATAATGATGACATCATCATCTTCATCATTCTCTAGACTTGGCATAGAACCAGAAAATTCCTAAGCAATACTTGTAATACATTTGTCTTCTATAGAATTTGGATATTGGATCCCTTGTCTGCTCTATGTGAGCACCAAAACAAAAGGAGGAGGAACAGGAGGAGGGAAAAAGGAAAGTTAATATCAGTTAGCTTCATTTTGCAAAACGAATGGGTAAAGTACAGATCAGACTGCCACTCCTAATGCTGAAAATTGTATTGATGTAAATATAACAATTAAATGAACATTTATACAGAGATTTGCTGCATATTTACATTCCTGATGATGCTGAAGGTATATAGTACCTTTTAGACCAGGGGTGCTCAATAGGTGGATCGCGATCTACCGGTAGATCGCGAGGCAAAATGAGTAGATCGTGGAGTGCCGGACCCCTCCCTTCAGGTGCCTCTGGGAGGAAACGCCGGGAGTAAAGCCCATTGTACTCAATGGGGCTTACTCCCAGGTAAGTGTGGCTAGAATTGCAGCCTCACAGCCTAATCCTAGGCATGTCTACTCAGGAGTAAGTCCTGTTATACTCAGTGGGGCTCAAGATACACCAACATACATTGTACACATAAATGTTATATGTTATGATGGCGCGAACATTGTAAAAAAAACTCTGGTAGATCTCTGGGCCTTGCTGGGTTTCAAAGTAGCTCTCGAGCCAAAAAAGTGTGAGCACCCCTGTTTTAGACATTTTCATGAGGAATTACAAGTCTCACTCTGGTTGCAAGGGGAGTCACTGAGCTGCTTTGATTTGAAGAAAACCAAGCCAAATAGAACAATAGAAATGATAGGAAGGGCGTGTATTTCCCATGTTCCATAGACTTTTAGGGAACATAGGTCTTTCAGCTCTGACCCATTTTGACCTTTCACATTAATAGCAACATTTGTCTCTCGTCAAAGTGACATAACTTGAAACATGCAAACTCCAACTTCTGCAGGAGCTTGTTGACTGAATACAGTTAAATCCATTTTGGCACTATCTTATGATGCAAAGATCTCACATTGAACTTCCCTTGGAAATGGTATGTTATGTTAGCCAAGCAACTGTGTCCTTGTGCCAGCTTTTGCCTTTTCCCTGCAATCTTTTTACATTCTCAAGGTGAATAAATTTTGTATTGTATACCAGAAATTTTGTTTTCCAGGTGGCTCCTGTGATGTTGTGTGGGTGTGGTTGGGTTTATTTCACATTTGCCCATGAAAATTAAAAAATGATATCTACGAAGAACTATTTCTGAGAGCAAGGTGCAATGCCTTCTGTTGGCCAGACAAATAATTAGCATATGTATTTGTATATAATGCATTTATATAGTGCATTACATGCATTTAATGCATTTATATAGTGCATTACAATTGTTTAGGGATGGGAACTTGGCACCATAGCAAGACATGAGTCTCTGCCTCCCGCAACTTGATTCACATACGAGTCTTAATGTGCACCCTTTGCTGACTTGCCCCCTGAAATTCCTGAGTCATTTTGACCTGAGTCAGTGTCTTGGGTCAGGTATGCTATGGTCAGGCATGCCAGGACACAGACCAAAAGAGACTGGGAGGTGTTGGAGCTCAGGAAGACAGGAGGGGATGGGATAGGATAGACTGTGGAAGGGGGCAGAAGTGGCAAGCAGGAGAAGGGTCACACAGCAGCAGCTGGGAGGCTTACATTAAGAGTATGATCCAATCCTTTGCAGCTCTACTCAGAAGTAGTCCCATTGCCTGTCATTCAATGAGGCAATTCAAAATATTGCTCAATGCAAGACATTAACCCTTCCCTGCCTCCTGATTGTAAATTTCCTGCGGAGTTCAAAGCTCTGCTGGATCCTGAACCCCTTGTTGGGCCAGAAGGCCTGACACAGAGTCTCTCAAGTCTGTACCGGTAAAATAGCTGGAGATATCCAGTGGCTGCTGCGGGGCTGAAAGATGCAGCAGTAGCCATTTTGATGCTGCTGCACCCGGCAGCACCTCTACCTTTAGGATTGGGCTGTTAAGAGATTGTACATTCAATGTAAGGGAAACAGTTGTAGATTGCAATTCCCATTTCTTAGGATTAAGTTCTACTATATGCAAGGAGACTGACCTCCACACAGACACATGAAAGTTCTGGCTGTAAAATGGCGAAATGTATCAACGAGCCTCAAGAAACGCCACTGCCACCTTGCTGGCTTGTCATATTTTGCCACATCTTTGCTGGAGGCCATAGTAATGTTTTAAAAAGAGTAACTCTGAAAGCTAATAGTTGTTTCATCTGAGTATTTATTATCTGGAATGTTGAGTGAGCTTTGATGGATCAGGGTGATGCAAAAAATGTGAGACCACAAGCCCAAGAGTTTTATGGCCCCTATAAAGTGCTATATACAGTTTTTGCTCAGTTTTATGCTGTTAAACTAAACATTTGGTATCATATGGCACTTTGAGTGCTTTGATTTATGTAAGGACAGCAATTGCATCAGTAATAAACATTCTAAAGTGTTGGCTTAAGAGTAGTCTACTGTATTTATTTGTGATATAAGCACTTACCTGCATTGCATTCGAGAATCATCTTAGATTTAACTCATACTGTACATTAAAGACATTACGCTTCAGACACAACAAGGTCATCTCCAAGGTAAAGGCAGCTGTGATGGAAAATCAGGCACAGATAAAGTGGAACTATTTTGAATTTAAACTGATGGGGCAAAAACCTATTTCTCCTGAGAGATGCTCTGTATCAAACTGAATTGAAAAGCTATACTCAGCTATTATGCTTAATTTAGTTTTTAAGTTAAGGAGATAAAGGTCTGTTTCCAGTGTAAATTAATTGCATCCCAGAGCTGCCTATATAAGTGCATGAGAAGAAAAGCATAGAGGACTTTAAATTGGATCCACTGTTTTCTCCTTGCCTCAGCACTGAGCAAAACCAACAAATATTAAGGCTGTATCTAAACTGCAGACAGAGAACTGATCAATAGCCATTGCTCCTGGGAACTGTAGTTCAGTAAGAGAGACAGACATATTCAACAGAAAACTCAAAGCACCCTTATGAAGTCACAATGCTATGGCATTCTTTGGGGGGCAGCCATGACAATTACATTAGCCTATTTTAGTGGCGTAGACAGGATAGGGTCCAGAAACCAGTCTTCGAAATGGATTTCCACAAGTTCAAGACTTTAGCCCTAAGTACACCAGATAAACTCAATGCTTGGTGAGGTCTTTACATCCCTCCTGCATAAATTGGGATGGGGATAAAAACTGCTCATCTGGGGCATATGCAAATGATGTATTCATATCATGTAGATCAGTATTCTTCAGCTCTTTTAGATCCTGGATCTACCTTCAATCTCAATCTGCAACTTGAGATGTAATTTTATTTTTTAATGTAATGTATAAGGGAAAGTGCAATTTGTTGCATTGTACAACAATGCCCAAGAAAACAAGAACCTGTAAAATAGAGATTCGTTCGGCTTCTGATCTTCCAGGACACATGATGTTAGTTGAGAATGCCACTCCAGGGTCTTCTGGTCACTGCAGATATGTCCAGAGCTGGATCCTGAAAATATCAGAGACTGTGCAAGTTTCTCTCACGTTACCTCCCAAACTTCCCAGAATCCTCTCATAATTTGAGAACACCATTGTTGTACAAATATATAGGTCTCAGTAGGGACCTACTGTCAGTTTTTGGCCCACAGCAAAAGTCCAGGCCCAGCTACTTCTGGTTTTGGCTACAAGCCCATCTAAAATCCTAACGCTTCAACTATGATCAGCCCACTTGCTGTGAGATAAATTGATGCTGGAACTACTATCAATCCATTGTTGTGGTGGCACCACTGATTACGTACACTTTATAACATGAGGAGAGAACTGGGTTACAGAACGGAAAAGGAGTTGGAAGTTTGTAAAAGCAGCTGTGTCCTTCTTGCAGCATACAGTATCACAAGCACACTTGCAAATGTATCAGGACATAATAACCACTTTCTTCTTGTGATGTTCACAACTGGAATGATGTGGACAAAATCAATCAAGCAGATGCCCCAGCAGCCCCACATCCTTTCATATCCACACTCAGAAAAACCAGACAAAGAGATTTCAATTTCAAACACAATTTTTTAATATAACAAGGAAGTTAGAAAGAGATTAAACTGACTTTGCAACGCGTTGGAGGAACATATTGGTTATCTGCCAGAATCCTTTCCTTCTGGAAATCCTATAACAATTTTCTGAGAGTAAGCCCCATTAAACACAGTGGGACTTATTTCTGAGTTGCCATGCTTAGGATTGTGTCAGAGATACAATTCACTGCCGGGGGGGGGGGGGGAATGAATTGCACCTCTCCCTTGTTCTTTGAATCTGGTTAGAATTAGGGGGAGGGGGAGGGAGGAGGGGTGAATGGCAAATCCATTTTCACTGAACTGTGCCTATACACATATTGAACACAACAGGGAACTGTGCCTCCCTCAGTATGAAGAGAGATGGTTGCCTTTTGAAACCAAAAGCAAGGAGAGGGCAAGCTCTGGTGAAGGAGGGCTTCACCAGAAGACAGTCTAGGGCTTATTCTCACCTTCTCCAGAGACTCAAAACTCACAGACATTGACAACTATGTGAGTTTTCCAACCACACATTCAAAAGCCTTGTGGAAGATTTGGAATTTACAGATTATTAAGTGGAATAGGTACTTGGTTTATATGCCATGGGGGAAAAGAACTCATAGATAAGGGCACCCTTGTGGGTTTTGCATCCAAATGGGCAGTTATTCTGTGAGAAATTCTGCAGGAAACTCTGCACCTTTGGTCCATGTCCTGGGATGAGCTACCTGTCTGTTACCCATGTAGTTCACTCCAGATACTGGCCTAGAATAAGGTATGGCTCAATCAGAAACACAACACTTCCAACTAGGGAGACTTTCCATGCCCCCTCTTGAACACTCTATGGACAGCGCCGCAGTATTGAGTTTCTGTTGAATTTGAGAGAGCATTGGCAATTTACAGTGTTTTTGTGATACAGTATATTGTTGTTTACAAATATATATATGCAGAACACAGGAGAAGCTGACTCCTACAGCAAGCAGCTCAATCACTATCAGCCCAGTCCTATGCATATCTACTCATAAGTAAGTCCCATTAGAGTCAATGGGGCTTACTCCTAGGAAAGTGTGGATAGGATTGGGCTATAAGTCTGCACCATGTTCCCGAAGTGAAGAACCCTGCCCCACCAGCCTCAAGTTGCTTTTATTCCAGAAAAACTCCCAGCTCCCTTTCTGACTGCACAAATTCAAAGTACAGCTGTTGCTGTTACATAATAATAATAATAATAATAATAATAATAATAATAATAATAATAATAATAATAATAATAATAACTAGGTATTTATATACTGCCTTTCTGGTCATCAGATTACTCCTCTGACTTTATTCAAGGTGGTTTACATAAACAGGCATTTCTAAATCCCTCAAGGGGATTTTTACAAACATAGAATTTCTTCTCTCTTTCAAGAACCAACAACATTTCAGATGGATCTTCCGGGTTTTGTCTCACTTCTGGCCTCCAGTTCTCCCACACAGGCTGACAAGCAGCTCCATCTCTCACATGGAGGTCAGCCAAATCACTTCTTGCTCACACCAAGAGCAGGTGGAATCACTCAGCTGGGCTTGTCAGCTGCTTCAAGGTCTCGCCATTCTCAGCCATTCAGGGAGCTGCCGGTGTCCTCGAACTGGCGACCTTCTGATGTTATCTTCAGGCTAATGGAGGCTATACCCTCTAGACCAGACCTCCTGCCCTGTTGCCTCTTTCACTAGCTCAGGGGTCGGCAACCTTAAACATTCAAAGAGCCATTTGGACCTGTTTTCTGGAGAAAAGAAAACCTCGGGAGCCACAAAACCCTTTTGACATCTAAAATGAAGATAACACTGCATATATAGTTTTTTTTTACCTTTATGCTATGTATAAAAAAACTATAGTGTGTTGCATTTTTGAAATGAATGAACTGCTACAGAGAAAACAATATGTAACATATTTTAATGTTACAAGATCACCATAATCTTAAATTTAGAATTACATATAAAAAACGAAAAAGCTAAAATAAAATACATTTAAATTAAATACTAATTTATTTTCCCAGGGCCTGCCCTAGCCAATTTGGTGCTATAGGCAAGACTTGGGCTGGTGCCCTCCCTAGCAGAAAATTCTGACCAACAGTAAATAGTCATCTTTGTGTCTTTTCCACAGTAATGTAAAAGAGGTACAATGAAATACCAAATCTAATGACTAGTATTTTTCAATACAATAAAGAGATTTATAGTTATTACTCCCCCTTGTATGTCCCAATTTATAATGCACTCCCCTCTTGTATATGCAACTTTTATAATGCGCTCCCCTCTTACAGGTCCCATTTTTATAATGTATCCCCTTCTAGTAGCTCCCTTGTAGGTGCTGGGGCACCTTCCTTATGAGGAAAGGCTACGGTGTTTGGGCCTCTTCAGCCTAGAAAAGAGGCGCCTGAGGGGGGACATGATTGAGACATACAAAATTATGCAGGGGATGGACAGAGTGGATAGGGAGATGCTCTTTACACTCTCACATAACACCAAAACCAGGGGACATCCTCTACTTGTCTCCTCAGAAGTCAGTCCCAGAAGAGTGAACGGGGCTTCCTCCCAGGGAAGTGTGGACAGGCTCCACTCCCTGTCTACTCAGAAGTCAGCCCCAGTAGAGGGACCGGGCTTCCTCCCAGGGAAGTGCGGACAGGCTCTTCTCCCTGTCTACTCAGAAGTCAGCCCCAGTAGAGGGACCGGGCTTCCTCCCAGGGAAGTGCGGACAGGCTCTTCTCCCTGTCTACTCAGAAGTCAGCCCCAGTAAAGGGACCGGGCCTCCTCCCAGGGAAGTGTGGACAGGCTCCTCTCCCTGTCTACTCAGAAGTCAGCCCCAGTAGAGGGACCGGGGCTTCCTCCCAGGGAAGTGTGGACAGGAATGCAGCTCACCTCACTCCTTCCTGCCCATTGCCTCAGCAGCACTGCGTCTCCCGCGCTTCTCCGACCAGCCTCGCCTCTTCCGTTCAGCCCCCTGCCCGCTGCAGGGCGAAGGAAGGAAAAGCGCAGGGAAGAGGTGCCCGGCTGCCCCCCTGCACCTGCTCGCAGTGGGGTGGGGAGAGCAGGTCCAGGAGAGCGCAGCTGCCCCTGCCTGCCTGCCGAGGAAGAAGCTGCTGTGTGTGGGGGGGCGCTTTGCAGGGAAGGAGCTGCAGCTTTGCAGGGAGGAGCGGCGCCCCGCATTCACCAGCAGCCACCCGCAGCACATCACTGGCTGGGCGGAGTCCAAGGGGAAGGGTGCCCCACTTCCAGCCCCCACTGGGGAGCCGCATCAGAGGACTGAAAGAGCCGCATGCGGCTCTGAAAACACAGGTTGCCGACCCCAGCACTAGCTGAAGACCCCAACATTCCAAAACTATCTTATAGATGTTCCAAGGCTTCTTATAAGTATTTCTAAGTGATCTTATATGCCTCTCTTCAGATGCTGGTCAAATGAGCTTCCTTTCTACTTTATTTCTCTGCACCAATTATTCTCAGTTTGCAAGTTTCTACTTTAGCAAGTCTGCTACTGAAAACAAGTCAGATTATATTTCTCTGTTGATACCAAGCAACTGTTTTCTGAATCAACAGACATTCAGGGAGACTAATCTGAAAATATGTCTTGGGAAACACCAAGTATGTGAAGTGTCTTCATTTTTGTGCTGAAGTCAATCTGAGGCACTGAAATGTTTTATTTTTAAACAACAAAGAGAAAAACATTTTATTTCAGTTGTATAAAATGAGCAATTTCCATTGAAATGGCTATGCAAAACATGCTACTAACTAGACGAATGTTACACTGGATAGTGGATAGTTGATTTTTGTATCAACCATCATCAGATTGTAGGTACAGTCTATTTTCACTGCAAGAGACCGACAGACAGCCCAATCCTGAGCTGCCTGGTGTGTGGCGCTGCTGCAGTGCCAAAATGGCTGCTGTGTCATCCTGAGCACACCGGACAGCTGTCGGTGGATACTCAGGAGAAGAGGATATTTGTCCCCCCCAAATAAGGGAAATGGCCCTGCAATGGGATTTCTCAACTCTGCGTCAGCTATTTAGCCAGTGCAGAATCAAGAAGCCTTGTGTTGGGCCACAAGGCCTGATGTAGGGCTCTGGATCTGGCAAAGCTGAGCTCCACTGGTCCCAACCACCTCCCGCCCTGCTCCTTCCCCGTCACACCTCCTCTTTGCTTTCCCCTGCCCCGGAACACCTCCCCCCACATCCCCACTCAACCTCTCCACCTCCCATAGCTCTTAGCAAGTGCTGGGTGGCAGACTGCAGGCCCAACACTAGAGCTGGCCCAGCACAGGCTCACGCCGAACTAGTTCTGGTGCTGGGCCCACAGTACTACTCGCAAATGTACTTATGGCATGTTTGTGACTGTGTGCGCTGGTGGTGAGCCAATGCGCAAAGATCAGGATTGGGCCCCAAGTCCTGACACAAAGAATAACATAAATACAGTACTGTATTCTTGAGCCATTTTCTACTGCTTCAGAGGTATGAGGAGTAGTGAATGTGGATTTTTAATTCATTAAAACAAATAATCACATATTCATCTCCAGTCTTTCCTTGTATCCACTTCTCCATCCTTTCTTTGTTGTTTCCCTTGTGTCTCTTTCAGGTTATGAGCCTTTGGGAAAAGGACTGGTCTGTTTTTTCACTCTTCAGACATGCAGATGAGGCAAGACACTGCATACTCTAAATAGTCTTCATGACTTCCTCTTTGCCCACGATGCAGCTGTCACTACCCACTCTGCCAAAGATCTCCAGCAGCTCATGGATCGTTTTAGCAAGGCCTGCCAAGATTTTGGACTGACGATCAGCCTAAAGAAAACACAGGTCATGGTTCAGGATGTGGACTCACCTCCCTGCATTACAATCTCTGCGCATGAACTGGAGGTTGTCCAGGACTTTGTGTACCTTGGCTCAACGATCTCCGACACTCTATCTCTCGATACTGAGCTAAACAAACGCATCGGTAAAGCAGCCACCACGTTTTCCAGACTCACAAAGAGAGTCTGGTCCAACAAGAAGCTGACAGAACATACCAAGATCCAGGTCTACAGAGCTTGCGTCCTGAGTACACTTCTGTACTGCAGCAAGTCATGGACTCTCCGCTCACAACAGGAGAGGAAACTGAACGCTTTCCACATGCGCTGCCTCCGGCGCATTCTCGGCATCACCTGGCAGGACAAGTTCCTAACAACACAGTCCTGGAACGTGCTGGAATCCCTAGCATGTATGCACTTCTGAAACAGAGACGCCTGCGTTGGCTCGGTCATGTCGTGAGAATGGATGATGGGCGGATCCCAAAGGATCTCCTCTATGGAGAACTCGTGCAAGGAAAGCGCCCTACAGGTAGACCACAGCTGCGATACAAGGACATCTGCAAGAGAGATCTGAAGGCCTTAGGGATGGACCTCAACAAGTGGGAAACCCTGGCCTCTGAGCGGCCCACTTGGAGGCAGGCTGTGCAGCATGGCCTTTCCCAGTTTGAAGAGACACTTGGCCAACAGTCTGAGGCAAAGAGGCAAAGAAGGAAGGCCCATAGCCAGGGAGACAGACCCAGGACAGACTGCACTTGCTCCCGGTGTGGAAGGGATTGTCACTCCCGGATTGGCCGTTTCAGCCACACTAGACGCTGTGCCAGAACCACCTTTCAGAGCGCAATACCATAGTCTTTCGAGACTGAAGGTTGCCAATACAATTCTTGAGCCATTTTCTACTGCTTCAGAAGTATGAGGAGTAGTGAATGTGGATTTTTAATTCATTAAAACAAATAATCACATATTCATCCCCAGTCTTTCCTTGTATCCACTTCCCTATCCTTTCTTTGTTGTGTGTGTCTTATCCTTGTGTCTCTTTCAGATTATGAGCCTTTGGGAAAAGGACTGGTCTGTTTTTTCACTCTTCAGACATGCAGATGAGGCAAGACACTGCATACTCTAAATACATGTTCTTAGGAATAACTTTCAGTTACTTAAGTAGAACTTTGTGCTAGGACTAGGTTAATGCATCTAAGATCACAATCTTAGAGCCCAATCCTATCCTCCTGCCCCCTGCTGGTGCAGCCACACAAAAAGTGGGTGGGCAGATCGGGAGGCTTCAGAGGCAAAAGGGGTTTTAAATCCCCTTACACCTCTGTAAGGCTCCCGCACTGCAGTGGATCTCCTTGGACCTAAACAAGCTATTTTGCTAGTGCAAGTCTTGAGGAAAGGGGGTAGGGAGGCTGCATGAAAGGGGTATAGGATCCAGTATGTGCCAAACACCCTCTCCTGCAGCCTCCCGGTCCCTGCTATGCCCTCCCTCCCAGCCTAATTTCACCCCTCTCCACCCCCGTTACTCCTCACCTGCTTACTTATCTGCTCTGGTGGGCAGCAAGAGACAGTTGCACATCTGAGGTGGGGGTCACAGGGGTGCTGTGACCCTGGGCGTCACTCCATGAGGGGGCAGGCCCTGCCTGTTCTGTGTAGTAATTATGCACAGGAGCTGGGCTTAGCTTGGTATGTGGCAATTGCAGGCACGCCTGCTTAGCCGGAGCACACTCCGTTAGCCTTGGTAATATGCTGAGTCTGATCCCAGTGCCTGTAAACAACAGGATGTTAAGAAGCACTCATATCTAGGAATGTGTATTGCGGTTAGCTAGAGTCAGTCAGTCCCATCTAGTTGTATCAGTATTGCCTCATGTGTTTGAGATTCAATAAAAAGGGCTTGTTGGGAGCTAAGCGGGAGCTTCTTCTTCAGTTCCAGCTCTCCCCCTGCATCTACATTTGAATCCATGCCTGGCGTCTCTTTCTTGGCTCTGACTTCCTTGCTATTTCAGTTTCTTCTCCCAAGGTTCCTTCAGTGCTCTCTGCACTCCCTCAAGCAACAAGGCCTTAAGCCTTGGGTGCTTCCCAAGTAGCGTAAAACTGCTACAGTTCTGCCCCCCTCTCTTGCAGCTGAGGCACTCTCAGTGAGGCTGCCCGCTTTGGCCAACCTTGCTACAAGCGGTGCTCAGAGAGTGTTCTGAGACTTGGGGAGGCCATGTGTGTATTTTGTTGATTGTATTTTGTTCCTATTCCTAGTATGGAATTTGTCTTCTTTGCAGTTGCTGCACATTGGGTCAACATTTTCACTGAGCTATCCACATGACCTCAAGGTCTCTTTCCTGGTTCATCATATCCTTCAGCTAATTCACAATTCTCTCTGCCTCCATTTGTTCCAAGCTGTAAACGGCTAAGTTTTACACACGTGTGCCTGCCTTCTTCCCCTTAAAAGGGTCACTTTCTCCAAGGTGTGACACAAACACACAGATTCCCAGCTATTTCCTAATCGTTAGCTCTCTGTTAGTGGACTAAGGGCCCAATCCTATCCAATTTTTCAGTATCAGTGTAGCCATGCCAATGGGGTGTGTACTGCATCCTGTGGTGGACAGGCAGTCACAGAGGCCTCCTCAAGGTATGGGAACATTTGTTCCCTTACCTCAGGGCTGTATTTCAGTTGCAACGTGCTTGAAAGTTGGATAGGACTGGGCCTTAATCTACTTAACAAAAGAAATAGTTAGAGAGCAACCTGTAAGGAGAGGTTAAAGAGAGTTAAAATGACTTGACTCCAAACAGGTAAAAGGCCTAGCCTGTGAATCCTATGAACAAATGTGATGGTGCCTTTAAGATACCACAGTCTGTGGCATGTGCCATTTTTACTGGGGACATTCTAAAACCACAGGAGAGCTCACTCTTTTTCATTACCAGTGATATAATTCTGAAAAGCTGTTTGTGCAGAGGGAATGTGAAATCTTTTTCAACATTGGGAGCATGTGCATTCCCCCTACCCAAATTGCTTTTCAAACACTAGAACTGCATCTCAGAGAATTATCTGCAAGAAGTTAAAGCTGAACAGATCTCAGCCCAATAAATGCCAAGGTAGGAGATTATTTAGTTTCCTAAACTAAAAGTAGGACATACGTGTAATAAGTACATCCAACAAAATGTCCACAGCTGGTCTAACTGTGGCTGTAACCCCTAGCTTAGTAATGTTCACAGAATCTTATTTATTCATTGTGTTGCTAGCAGAGTACTTTGATGATGAGGCTACTAACTTTTATTTCCCAAAAGATACCAATAAAATGTCAACATTTCATACTTCAATAATATATTTCACTCATGTATACACATACAAAGGAAATGCAGAAGGCTTCTCCTGGGGTTCTCTTTCAAGCAGTCCACAGGTATACAGCTCTAGAGTGACACCATCTGCTAAAACATAGTATCACCTTCTCAAATAAATAAATGATACTCCGGCTTCTCTTCCAAATGGGACAGCATCTTATACCTCTTGCAGGGAAGTAAGAACTGGATTTTGGATGAGGTGCTGAAGATGCTGCAATTAAAAAAAACCCCACATTTAATTCTGTTTACTCAGAAACAGGTTCTGTTACATTCAGTGGAATGTCACCAGTTTAGTATGCTAAAGCCTGTTGGTCTGTAATTTCAAGAGATGAGTTTTAAGCCAAGAGATGGCTTTTTTTCTAATGGAACGCGGGGGACGGAGTTCCAGCACCTTTTTGCAGGGGCCCCTCCCCTTCAGAGTCATTCCAGGAGGGAGGAGCAAAACAGAGGCAGAGTAGACAGGCACAGGATTGGACTCTAAGGCTGCCATCCTATCCACAGTAAGCCCCATTCACTAAAGTGGACTTCTGAGTAGACATGCATAGGATTGGGCTCTTAGGCTGCAATCCTAGGCACTTTCCTGGGAGTAAGCTCCATTGACTAGAACGAGACTTACTTCAGACTAGACATACCTAGGATTGGGCTCTTAATCCTGGCAGAGATATATATCTGCACCCATTTTCACATGCTAAGGGCAGGTGAAAAGGGTTTCTACATGTGTACAACATGCTGTCCAGCCTTGCCAGAGATCCTCCTCATCCTTCCCCCACAAGCATGCCCTCCGCCAGCCAGCATTTGCAGCTCCTCTCCAGCAATGCACAGCAGCTGCGCAGGGCAGCAGAAAACATACAATTGCATGCCAAGTGCCTTCCCAAAGACACAGAGTATTCTGATACCTGAATTAAACCATATTTAATCGCTTGTTTGCAAACGTAGCTGTTTCTATGTGCACCTAAGGACCCCTCTCGTGTAAGAATTCCTTTTTTGTTCTTACTCCCACAGTTGCTTAGAGTAATTTTACTACATGGAACTCATGTAAGCCATTTTTCGGAATCCATTCACTGCTTCCTCTCCTCCTAGTGCCACACTACATACTACATGCTACAAGTGCACCTGTACAGTATTTTTCCCCCTGTGTAGAAAAAATAGCTAGGGGGAAGGGGATGTGGAGATTGACAGCCCAATCCTATGCATGTCTACTCAGAAGTAAGTTCATCTTTAGGGGGGAAGCACATAAAAAATAATTTATTTCTCCAATAAATAAATAAATAAAAGTTTAACAAGTTGTGAGTTCCTGCACCTTTTTTTCCACAAAAAAAGCACTGGTTTTAAGACTCCAGACCACTGAACTCCGAGGGGATCCCCTTCAAGTGCAGCTTCTGTCCCAAGTTAGAGAGATGGTAGTTCAGGGGTGATCCTTCTCTGTAATGGCACCACAACTATGAAATTCCCTTCCAGGGGAATTAAAAACTACCAGTATTGAGTCTATGTTGAAGTTCTGATAGCCCATACTTTCTGGCATCTGTTTGGTCAGTTGTGGTTCTTCTTTCCTCAGGATGCGCAGGTTCCCTGTGCCCCAATTAATCACTTCAGCCCCTAGATATGGTCAGCCATTCACACCAGTCATAGACATTAGAGCAATGTCTGCTCAATGTGTATTCTTAGCTTTTGTGGTTACAAACTGTTAGCAAAACAAAACCACAATTTCCTCAAGGTCATAAACAAGTTATGACCTTATAGTGCAAAAGCCATTGACCAAAATCCCTGATAAGTCCAACACAACAAAGCAAACACTATAAAGTTTTGTGAAAATAAGCTTGTGGGGTTTTGCACACCTTTGGGGGAATTAAGGACACAATCCTATGGTGTCCACTGCTGGTGGTACACTCGCAGCCCAATCCTATCCAACTTTCCAGCACTGGCGCAACTGCAATGAAGACCCAAGGTAAGGGAACTAATGTTTCCATACCTTAAGGAGGCCTCTGTGACTGCACCCCCAACACAGGAAGCAGTGCATACCCCATAGCCACAGCAGCACTGGCACTGGAAAATTGGATAGGACTGGGCCCTCAGACAGTTGAGTGTTATGAAAGTGCCATAAAGCATTTTCCTGCCAGCGGTACGTGTGAACTGCTGGCACTGTGCCTCAACGCCAGGAGAACCCGGTGCTGGAGCCGCTGGGGGTAAGTATTGCCACCAGTTGGTGGCAAGGTTTTTCAGGGCGGAGGGGGGGGGAGATGGGGGCAACTGGGGAGGGGACCCGGGTGGAGGGAGGGTGGAGAACCAGGCCCAGGAAGGGGGTGGAAATGGTGGCAGAGTCTGCTGCCGAATCCTGTCTCCCTGGACAGGAAGCCCTACACTGGCTTCCGTGGTTCTGTTCCTGCTCAACAGCGGACCCAGCTCTGAGGAAGCCCATTGAAGTCGCAGTGGTGTTACCCAGGGTCAGGGCAACAGGGTCTGTTCACAGGGGGAAGGAGGACATTGAAGTTTTTTTCCAGGACACGAGGCTAGAAAAGAAGACAGGACCTGGAAAAAGAGGACGCCTGGTCACCCTGCCAGACGCCATTCCCACATCCTGTGGCAAGGAGTTCCACAGGTTAATGATGCGCTGGGTAAAGAAATGTTTTCTTTTGTCTGTCCTGACTGTCCCAGCGTTCACTGCTGGGAGACATGCATGGGACTGGAGTTGCAGGCTGCAGTCCTGTCCACCCTTTCCTGGGAGTAAGCCCCATTGACTCTCATGAGACTTACTTCTGAGTAGATACGCATAGGCTTGAGCAAGTGCAGTCAAGGAGCATCACTCAGAGCCCGAGCCTTTGCATGTCTACTCAGAAGTAAGTGCCATTAGAGTCAGTGGGGCTTACCCCCAGGAAAGGGTGGAGAGGACAGGGTGACATAGACAGTGAAGGGGAAAGAGGGTCACACCCTAAGAGGCGCTTTCGCTTTGCAGCCGGACGTTCGAGCTGCGCATCACCTTTCTCTACCTCTAGGGGGCGCTGGGGTATTGCTGTCACGTGATTCAGGGCGGGAGGCGGGTCACGTGCCCCGACGCTCAGTTGATCGCCCTGCCTGTCTGCAGCTCACCCCAGAGCCGGGCGCCAAGATGGCGGAGGAGGATCAGCTGCGGCAGGCGCTGCTGGGCGAGGAGGACTCGGCGCCGCCGGAGGGACAGGACAGCAGCCCTCCGCAGAAGCGCATGCCGGCGCTGTGCGACCCGCAGCGGCTCCCTCACAGGCTGGTGGTCCTCGCGCTCATGTGCTTCCTGGGCTTTGGTGAGTAAGTGGCAGCCCCAGCCTAGGCAGGTCTACTCAGAAGTAAGTCCCATTGTAGCCAATGGGGCTTACTTCCAGGAAAGTGTGGATAGGATGGCATCCTTAGCCCAAGCCTAGGCATGTCTACTCAGAAGTAAGTCCCATTATAGCCAATGGGACTTACTCCCAGGAAAGTGTGGGTCGAATTGCAGCCTGAGTGAGGAGGAGGACACTGCCTTGGACTCCCTCTCATGCCCTGTGGTTGAGCAACCTTAAAGCACAATCCTAATGCATGTCCACTCAGAAGTAAGTCTCATTTATTTCTGTGGGATTTACTCCCAAGTAAGTGTGTATAGGATCCGAGCCTTAAAAAGTTTACTTTGAGGAGGGGGGCCTTTCTCTTAAAGCCCTTGTTTGCATGGTCAAAGGGATGCTTTAAACACAGTGAAGACATAAAGGGAAACAGCTGCCATGGGAATGTGCCAGGAAATATTAACAATAAATTTATGCTCAGATATGCTTGTGGAGAATCCATCTTTAAGGTGCTGCAGAACCTTTTTTGTTTAATCTGTATACTGTACCAGTGTTTCTCAACCAGTGGTACAGGTACCACTATTGTTACTTGAGGTGGTGTCTGGTGGTACTCACAGGACCCCTAGATAACTGCAGACAAGCAGCAAGACCAGGAATGCAATGCAACAAACAGTGGTAGGAGGCTTTGGTGGGCAGAGCTCTAAAGCATGTTTTTCTGTTCTTGTAAAAGCCCTCCCATCCACCCTGAGCCTCTTACTGGTGTTTGTCATGTCACATCTGGCCTCCCAACCCAGAAGAAACTGATGGTGATGTCATCACCAGTTACTTGTGGTGGTACTTGGAACAGGTGGACCATGTGAAGTGGTACAGCAGAGGACAAACCTTGAGAGACACTGTATTATACCAGTTTTCTTCAACCTTGGGGTCAGGGTTGCTAAGCCTCAGTTGTGGGTCGCAGCAACATACTGGACCAAAAAGACTTGAAGACCACTTGACTAGAGCACCACCAGGTAAAGGGGGAGGCATCTGGTGTACCCCTTCATGTACCAGGAGACTGTGTCCCAGTCTTGCTCAGGTTCTTAGTAATTGTGCTAAAATAGCTTTCAGGCTAGTGCCAGGCTTCATGGTAACTTTTCCTGCTCTCTCTAATAATATTTGGTTACAGTGAACTGTGCTGGGTGGGCATAACAGGGGCATGGAGTGGGTGGGTCAGGTCCCATTGTGGCAGGGCCAGTGGTCGGTCCCCAGTCTCATACTGTATTTATTTATTGGGTTCCTGGCATGCAAAAGGTTGAAGATCACTGTTCTATACTATGCTTCCTTTGAGAGGTTTAGGGCAACATTAGACAACTGTGCAATCATAGCTGCTGTAGTGCTTCATTCAGTATGAATTCAGGTGTGCTATAATTGCAGGTTAGGTTATGAAAACTTTTGCACGTTGCTCAGAAGGGCAGTGTCAGCAAAATAAAAGGGAGAAGTAAAACTCATGAGTGGTTTCTGACTTACTGAGTTGGCAGAGTTGGCTGCAGTTTTTAACCCCCCCCCCCGTCTTCCTTCCCACACTAGGACTTGTATAGCAATATTGCTTTTAAACATGCGCAGAGTTCAGTGGTGCTTTTGCTGAGTAACGTAAATTGTTGTCATTTGTGAAGGGTGCAGGAATGACTCTCATGTTGGCAGCCCCATGAAATTCCCTAGGCTTCCCACTCTCCTCCAGAGTAATTCAGGTGCTACTGTAATTGCTCCCTCTACCTGCCCTCTTGTGAATAGATCAGGGATGACAAAAGCTTGCACAGGAGCCTTCTACAGCTTGCTCTGTGGAAAAGAACTGTTGCTGCTGCTGCTGCAAGGCTGCTGAGTTGTAGGGGTGGGGGGTGGAAGTGTAGAAGGAAAGGAGCAAAAGGGGAATTGAGAGTATCCTTCTGTGACTCTCTGCTCCCCAGAGAACAGTTAAGAGAGAATGGAAAGGGTATTTTTTGCTCTGCATCCTTATGAAGATATCTTTGTGAAACTCAAATTGTTTATCATTCTTGTTGTAAGCCATTTCAAGATACAAAGTGTGATGTAATTTGTCTGAATTTTCCTGTATAGGAAGCTATTTTTGTTATGACAATCCAGCAGCCCTGCAAACTCAAGTTCAAAGGGTAAGTGAAGAACATAGATCTATAAAATGTTGAATTCCCCCCCCCCCATATATGTTTGTACATGACAGTAACATCAGTTCGTTTCAGTAACATCAAGGGCAACCCTGTGTGGTGTTGAACTTCATACGAAATTGCACCTATCATTAAATGGCTTGTTCAGTCCCTTACAATTGAAATATGTGTTACTATGTAACATAAGTATTGTAACATAGCTGTAGTATGATTTAATATTGTTTTGGTTCACTTATATCTGAAGCTGAGAAAGAACTGTCTGGTACTTGTATCATGAAGTTTCTCATTGATTTGATCTAATTTTCATCAACACAAAAGTTGTTTGATGCATCAGGACACTCCCTGGAGTAGATCAGTTGTTCCCAAAAAGTGCACTGAGGGCACAGTGGCACTCATGGCACTCACAGGGGTGCCATGGGATGTCCCTGGCATCCTCTTCTTCCTGGCTCTCCTGGATACTGCCCTCTTGGATCACAGGAGATCCAAGATGGTGGCACCTGTGAGAGCCAGGAAGAAGAGGCCACCGTGAAAGAATACTGCGACCACAGTAAACTTGGGAACCACTGGAGTAGACTGTTAACAGGATTGGATTTGCTTAAGGCCTGAGGATTGTCCTTTATTTCAGAACATAGCTATCTCTTAAGGTAGTCTTGCAGACAACTTCTTGGAAATCAGATAATCCAAGAATTTTCTAAATAGAAATATAGCACTAAAGTTGTGCATACTTTTCTCTTTCTTTAAAAAGGAAAGGATGCCCTGCCTCTCGGATTTGGGAGAGAGAATTCATACAGCTATTATAAAATACTGGACTGTTTTGACTGTTGATGAAATATAGGCATGGTGGCAGTAGGGGCATTTGTGCAAGCAACTGAGGTCAGAGAGGAGGGATGGCTAAATAGTGGGTTGTTTGCAATCAGTGTTCCCTGAAATTTTCACAGGGTATGTTCAGAGCCCTAACAGAGCTACATGGGGTGATGACGTTGTTGTTATTGCTGAACTCTGGAGCACTGGAACAGAAGCTGCATGAGGCACCAGGTCTGACTGTGCAGCTTAGAGGGAACACCATTTATAAGACTACGTCATATGGGTGTTATGATAATAAAATGCTTCTCGATTGTCCTGGAGGAAGGGTGAGAGATAATATGGGAAGATTGCTAGGAAAAAATACATCGTGAGCAGCCTGCAAATCTCCCTGCCCCCTCCCCTATTCGGTCTATATGTGAAGCATATCAGCAGCGTTCTTCTGACTAGCAGCAAACAGGGATGCTAGTGCTCATCTTCTTGTGGGATAGAGACCAGCCTTGATTGAGTATAGTGCTAGGGTTGCAGTAAACAGCAATTCAATGAGTGGATTTTTCTATGCATGTGTTTTGCATCGTGTTAAAGATAGTTCTATTTTTCTATTTAGGATATGAAACTGAACACAGCTGAATTCATGGCATTATATTCCTGGTATTCCTGGCCAAATGTGATTCTCTGTTTCTTTGGAGGCTTTCTGATAGACAGAGTGTTTGGTATAAGGTAACTGTGTACTCTCTTTACCTTGAAAATAGAACTTTATCTGCATTGTAGCTTGTGTCTTTTAATGACTGTGCTGAACTAATGTTATTTCTTAACACATATCTAATAATAATGTTGGTAATATTCTCCTTTGTCTTGCTTTTTAAAATACTGTATAGTGCAATTTCACAGCCTAGTCTTTTCAGCTCTAAAGCTTGGAGAATTTTATTTTTATTTTGGTCAGTGATAATCAAGGGTTTTTGTGTAGTGAGAATTCTTTGTTGTAAATATGATCCAAACTTTCTTGCAGGTGGGGCACAATAATATTTAGCTGCTTTGTCTGTGTTGGACAGGTGAGCAAAGTCCATAATGTTCATGTATTGTGTAATAGTTAATACAGGAAAAAATAATAGATATATTAATGCCAGATCTGAGAAACTGTATTTTAGATTAATCTGCTTGAAGCAAACTGTTGGCTCAAATATTTGCCAATAATATGGTCTCCAATAATTGAAGTATCACCCCCTTTTACAGGTGATATTTGCTCTGGGAGCAGTATTCAATACTTTTGGATTGATGGAAGCTGGCAGATTTGTATTTGGGTGAGTTGATATATTGGTAGTATTTAAACCTGGTATAAATTTCTGCAGACCTCCCTTCAGACAACAGCAAAGAAGCAGACTGCCCCCATGGAATCTTATATTTAAACAAACTTTAAAGAGTTGTGACTTCTTTATCTTGCATCTGAAAAATTAGACAACTTCCTGATTTTTTTAAATATTGTGTTAAGGTTAAAGGGTTGCGTAGTAACACAAATATGTAGCTTAAAAGTCCATCCTGAAGCTGCCAGTGGAACATGTGTTCTGTTGGAAGCAGTTGCAGAAAAATCCCTTCTGGCAGTGTGTTGACTAGTGCATGGCTGGGGCAATGCTGGTAAGGCCAGAGCCTTCCCATGCTTAATGCTAGAGGAAGCTAGAACCAACTGCTGAGGAAAGTAAGATGGTGGGAGGGAGTGGGGGAGGGGAGGAACAGGGGATGGAGAAGATATGGGATGTAGATCTGGTGTGGATGATGCACTCCACCAGGTGCTATCCCCTCCATCAGCAGCCTCCCTGCACCTTTTTCTCCTTGGACTTGCACTAGCGAACTCACTAGCACAGGTCCGAGGAGACCCATTGCGGAGCTGGAGGCTTACACAGCGGTAAAGGTATATACAGCTCCTTCTCTGCAGTCTTCTGATCCGCCCCATCCGCTACTGAATACAGTGCACCAGCAGGGGGGCGGGGGCGGGCAGGCTGTAAGTCTAAATCCTATTTCAAGGGTTGTGCATGTTGCTTCAGATATCCAATTTCCTGATGATTTTTATTTATTTTAGGATTGGAGGAGAATCTTTAGCCGTGGCCCAAAATACCTATGCTGTCAGCTGGTTTAAAGGCAAAGAATTAAATCTTGTGTTTGGACTTCAACTCAGCATGGCTAGAATTGTAAGTTTAAAAATAGATTTTTGTTTCCCCTAGAATTACTGCCAAACTTAGTGGTGAATTTTTCTAATTCAGCGCATAAGAATGGGGAGAACTCTGACAGTTAACTATGCACTATTGTAAGAAGTAATTGATTAGCAGAGTCCTTGTGTATAGGTTTATATGTGCGTTCATTCATAAACATTTGTGGAGTTCAAACATTCATAAACACATTGTGAATGTGGGCAAAAAGTGGCACTCCTTGATACAAAATGTGGTAAAATGCAGGGTGTTTTTTGTTTTTTTTTTTGCATGGAGAGGCCACTTGGTCTGTCTTCCCAGTGGGCTGAATGATTTAAAATTATTTCCTAGAAGGAGATGACTGCAGATTTTTAGGGACCTTAAAGTGACCTGAAATACCAGTGATTCCCATCTGCAGTGATAGGCATTGACTGATGCCTGATGACATTTTGCGGTTTAAAGTGCATCATCCTGGTTGGTGGAAAATGTTGTACTGTATGTGTGTGCATTTGAGTATAAGCAAGTCTGTATAATATGCACTTAATATAACCTTGGGTCTTACTAAGAGGATAACCAGCATGACAGGTCAGAACAAAAGCCATTATAGTTCCACCCTGTCTCCAGTGGTGGCCATCCAGGGTATGATGATAGTCATCTTCTATTGAGCTTTGTCACTGTTTCATGATCAAAAGAGTATCTCGGAAGAGGTATCATTTTTGACTACTGTAACTGTTAACCAAAAACATATTTAATGCATTTCTCTCTACCCACCCAAGATCTCTGTGATGCCTTCTGTATATCATAGTGCCACTGCATTGTTAGAGTTAGCAGGAATGTAACTGGGAGATAATCTCTATGAAAAATCAAATCTCAATTTAAAAGAGCTTTTTGCAGTCTCTTGGAATTGTTGAAGTGTAAAGGTATGGCTCCTTGCAGTGCAAAATGCAGCGTCCCCAATACTTCAAGCTAACTCAGAAATACTTGGCAAAGATCTCTTCAAAGTCATGAGCTATTTGGAAATAGTTAATAGATTTTGGAAGCAGACTGAACGTTCTGAAATCACAACTTTATTTGATGCCTCAAGTGACCTATTGGCATATTGAAACTTGAAATGTAAATCTCAACCTAGAAGGGTTTTTGTGGGCCCTACCATTGGGTGTGTGGTTTTTAGAAGCTATTTTCTGAAAATCATTATTAACAGTTGTAGTCATTCTTTCCTAGGGGAGCACTGTGAACATGAATATTATGGGATGGGTGTACTCCAGAGCTCAAGATCTGCTGGGTTCTACTGGCTACTCTACTCTCGGTGTAACACTCTTGATAGGTTAGTAAACTTGCAAGATTAATTTTGCATCAGTTTAGGATTTCCATATGTGATGAATTAGAAGATTATGGTTAAAAGTTCAGCTTTCAGTTCTGACAAGTGTTATATGAAGGATCATTTTTTTTGTAAGCAACCATACATAGTATGACATAGGAAAGCAAAGCTGAAGTTTTAACTTGAGGTTATAGGATGCCATTCCTGTTATCTATGAGCTGTGATAGACTTGTTTAACGGAACTGTGCTACCTTGGAATAATTTTGAACTCTAGATCTTTCTTGTTTTCCTATCCCATCAGTTTGATATAAAGCAAAATAATTCATGAATATCCACTTGAGATGTTGTATATTCCCTTCTGGCCAATTCATTTTAGAAACTGAGCATCTAAGACCAAGACAGCTGAAGGAATGCCATGTGCATAAGGCTTATGAAAATCTGGTTCAGTAGATCATGGTGGATTTTTCATGGTTGTCAAGTTGGCGGCAAATATATGAGGTGCTATAAAAGAGTTATGAGACCATTTGAATTTAGAATGTGTGTCAAAGATTCACTTAATTGCAGACTATTGTATTCTCTACAGTCTCTAGGCCCTCATCCATTATCCCAATATTGTGAATTGTGCGCAATTTACAGTAAATCCAAAATTGAATTGCCCATTATCTTAATAATAATATACAGTATTTATAATATACAGTATTTATATACCGCCTTTCTTGGTCTTTATTCAAGACTTTATTCAAGGCGGTTTACACAGGCAGGCTTAATAAATCCACGCAGGGATTTTTACAAATTGAAAGAAGGTTCTCTCTTTCAAGAACCACCACATTCAAGATGTTACACTCCGATCTGGTTTAACATTCTGGCCTCCATCCTCCCACGCTCCGAGCAGATGGAACAGCTCAGCTGCAGCTTGCCAGCTGCTTCAAGGTCGCACGGTGCCGGTGGCCTCGAACTGGCGACCTTGTGGATGTTAATCTTCAGGCAATGGAGGCTCTACCCTCTAGACCAGACTTATCTTAGTAAAATTGGAGTTCTTTTCTCTAACTCAGGGGTGTCCAAACCCCAGCCTGGGGGCCATTTGGGGCCCTCGGGGACCCCCATCTGACCTGGGAGGAGTCCCCAGTCTCTAATGAGCCTCTGTCCCTCCGGAGACTTGCTGGAGCCTGTGCTGGCCTGACATGACTACTCTCAGCGCGAGGGCCGACTTACTCTTGTATGAGCTGCAGGCTGAAGGCTCTCTCCACTGCTTGCTGTTTCACATCTGTGAAGCAGCAGTGGCAACAAAGGAAAGGTAGGCCTTGCTTTGTGCAAGGTCTTTTATAGGCCTTGAGCTATTGTGAGACCATTCATTCATTCATATAAGTTCCATCTACTATATACATGTATGTAAATTTATTTAAATTTTAAGTGTAAATTATTTTTTTCCTGAACCCAACACAGTGTCAGAGAGATGATGTGGCCCTCCTGCCAAAAAGTTGGCAGAATGTCAGCCTGCCACCTGCTCTAAGTTGACAGAATGTCCTTCTTTGCCATACATAACAATGTTGAATGACAGTGTCACTTCTTCTAGGATTGGTTTAATTCTGAACAAACTTTGTGCTCCATTATGATGGCTGTGAAATTCTGCTATAGTGAAGGACTGACTCGCACATGCATGAATGTTATTGCTGTTGCAGCTGAATTTGTGAAATGCCTACACCATGTCTGAGGTGGTAATTGGCAATAAAACATAGTGGCTTTTGATCCATGCTAGCTGTCTCATGTATGCTTAAGGCATCATATATGCATATGTATGTTGCAGTTGTTGTAACATGTGAATTCTCACAAAGTTGTTGTTCATTGACTAGACATTGGCTCAAATATAACTAACCTTTCTTAATTGTAGGTGGTGTGACCTGTATCTTTTCACTTCTCTGTGCTGTCATTCTTGCTTATCTGGATAAAAGAGCAGAGAAAATTCTTTGCAAAGAGCAAGGGAAAACTGGTAAGTCAATATTCATTGCCTATAACAGGCACTCAACCACCTGAGTTCACTTCCAGTTGCAAAATGAGGCTGCCCAGAGGTAAGAGTTCTTACATTGGGGACCACCATTCCAATTGTAAAGCTCAAATGGAGTTTTCCTTGCAGAAGTATTAAAGGCTGACCAGCTGCCAAGGTAATAGTAAACTGCTGTTTAGTTAAGCAGTGATTTGTATAGTGTACAGTGCAGTAAACACTGTATAATCATGTGTTACTTAGCAACAGGGATGTGGACCAGCACCCCTGTTGCCAAGCAAGGCTTGATGTTATGCGAAGCCTCCAAAAGTGAGGGGAGCTGTGCTCCCCTTGCATCCAGAGGCTTTTCTGATCTTAGCAGAGGCTCAGAATGCCCATTTTGGGCAAACATGCGACTTCTGATTTCCTGCGCTTCCAGGAGGCTCAGAAAAGTCTATGGAGGCGAGGGAAACATGGCTCCCCTTGGCTTCAGAGACTGGGGGGGGGGGAGGGTGAACAGGGACCAGTGGCGGCTGTCTCATATGTGACCTTACAGAACCTGTCTGCTTATAGAAAATTTTTGTCCTGTGAGCTGAAGGAAAATGGGACTCTAATTCATTAGATAGCACAATGTCTACTGTTGTGCTATGGCAGGTGTACCTGCTTGCTTTCTTATTGCACAGAATGTTACTGTAGTAAACCCTGTTCGCCAATTAAATTTGATAGTAGAGAACACAGATGTACAGGTGAAAGTCAAGTTTAAAACAGTTCTAACTCATGAGTCTGCATACTGTAAGCAAGCCCCTAACTGCAACATATGCTAGGTTTCACTAGTGAACATTCTAAAAGGTACGACTAAACCATTTCTGTGCATGTTCCAGAAAGAATCCTATGTATGTAGCTGAACATCCTGAATCACTGTTTTATTGTCTTTTTAAAATGTAGCTTACTAGAGCTGATTCAGTTTTTTCTTTCTCAAGGTGAAGTGATTAAATTAACTGATGTGAAAGACTTCTCATTGTCCCTTTGGCTCATATTTATTATCTGTGTGTGTTACTATGTGGCCGTCTTCCCTTTCATTGGACTTGGAAAGTAAGTGTTTATTTACCATCATTTTGCCAGACTTGCCATTTTGTAGTTTGTTTAACTTTTGATATGTCTCATCTTTTAAAAATCAATGTAACTTCCGTTGTGTTTCTTCATACACATATTTTTTCATATATGAATATCACTCCCATGTACTGTACATGCAAGCCTATGTGTTTTATGCCAGCTTTATATTTGATGAGTAGACCTGATAATTGCTGGTCAGAAATTGCTTTTACTCTTTTGGCAAAGCACCATAGTACTGAGCGGCAGCTTAAAAACATAAACAACCTACTCTTTCTGTGATGTGCTTGTAACTATGTGAGATCAGATTGTACAATCAAGTGCGTTGCCTAATTAAGTTTTGACATTGAGTTTGAATGACTGAATTGGTGTCACTTTTATTATGTTAATATCTAATCATTTTATACAGTACTTAGGTTTTGCACAGATGTTAAATAACTATCATTAGTCAGAAAAGGGGAGGGGATTGGGAATGCAAAAGGAAATGGGGACCACATTTAGTAAAAGTAGGAAAAAATAGCCAAGCAGTCATTTTTGTGTGTGGAAAGGTGGCTAAGAGTAGGGCTACAGCTTATACTAGCAAACAGATGTTTTCCAACACGTTTTCCAGTTCACATGAATGTAGAGATTTGGGAGGAGGGGAGGGTGTGAGAAAGGTAAATTACCTTCTTCATAACCTCCAATTCTCCCCTGCAAATCTGGTTCCCATACCAGCATTAGCATTACAAAGCACAAAATGGTGTTGGACTCCATGTTTGCTTCTAGCATGTAGATTTGAACTTTAGTGCACACTGTTGGCCACGAAGAATTGTTTTTAAGTAGGCATTATGATCTGCTGACTGTAGGTATTAAGCGTTTGTATAGTGCTGGAAGTGCTTCACATCTAGTATCTTATTTTAATCCTTACCATAAACCTTAAAACAAATAAGCATTAGCCCCATTTTGCAAATGGAGAGAGGAGCTGAGGTTGAATTGCTTGCCTGCCACTTACTGAAGGAGTGACGGAGGCAAGATTTGAACCAGGGACTTCTCAATTCTAGCTCAGGATTTGTATTACCCAGGTCTCAGTGACAGATTCTTAAGCACTGTATTCTGTCCCAGGTTGCTGTCCTCTTTGCTTTTCGAAATGCCCTACTACTAAAACCAGTTGTAAGACAATAGCTGTAACTTTGCAGGCTTCATGGTGTGATATGTTCCTAAATTCAGTGTAAGTCAGGTTAGAAATGAACTGTAATAAAATGATGCATTTCACCACATGAAAGTGATTGAGGGTCATGGAGAGTTTTCTAAATTGAAATCTGCTGATTATTCTCTCCTTTGTATTTGGTTTGACCATTGTTCTTGCACCATAGGGCTAGTCAACAGTAAGTTGTGAATGATTCCCCAACCTGTGACTTTAAAACAGCAGTGTTCAACTAGATTGCCATGGCACATTGGGTGTGCTTCGAATGGTTCAGAGGTGTGTAGCAGGAGTTTGAGGAGGGTCATTTCTTAGTAGGGCCATTGGGGGTGTGAGCCACCTGACAGCAGCACAATGTACCTTGGCAATTGTCAAAAACCTGAGGGCAATTGTCAAAAACCTTGACAATTTTAGAGCCTTGTCACTGTTCTGTGAGGTGAAGAAGGTTAAAAATCGCTGCTTTAAAACAAATACCTGTAACTGAATTTTAGTATTTGTCTGTAGATCCTGTCACAGATATGTGTGTGAAGTTCCTTGTGTTTGATGTGAAGCCATTCACCTGTAGAAGCAGATGCAAGGCCATGTGTGTTGTGCTTAAAAAAAATCTGTGTTTGTGTGTGCTTATTTAACATAATTTATCTTGCTAGTGAAGAGTCATGTTGGGCACTGAAGCCCTATGACTTAACTAATGGAAACCCTGCATAGCCTCTTCTCTATCCCTGCTTTTTTCTGTTTTTCTGGCCTCTGACGTTGTGCTATACATTGCTGTCATTTTCAAGTTTGCCTTCTGATACTTAACTAGGAACAGCTCAAATATTGGCTGAAACGTCCAGTGTCTAGTTCTGTGTCCAGTTCCAAATTTCATGGTTGTGCAGTGCAATTACTGAGTTGAAGCAATCAAGAAGATATGAGCAAATGCTATTACCATAAAGTATTTGAGATTTGAAAGACAAAATGACAGTGTGGCTGTTTTGTGCTTGTGCTGAGACTTCATCATTCAGTTCAAAAGCTTTTTTTGATGTGCTTTTACTGCCAGTCTTTGAACCCAGTTTTTTTCTCAAGACCCTGCCTTCAATTAATCCTTTAAAGGCCAGTGATGATCTCTGACTTACTGGCCTACCCACTCTTTCGGGCTTCTATAATTGCCTTTTAAAAATCTAAATGGCAATTGGTGCCTTTTTCACTGTGTCTTGTTTTGTTAGTCTGAGTGTGATTCTTGCTGTGAGAGATCCTGGGTTCAAATTCTGGACTGCTGTTCAGGGCAGAGGGCATCAATTCATACCTAGAGGTGTTTGTTTCCAGTGAGTCAGATAGGATTACAGCCTAAATCTTACCGAACACATTACTTACATCTGAGTAAGTCTGAGTGGTGCAGAAGAGAGTGATCAAAATGATTTCCCTTGCAAGGAAAGGCTATAGCGTTTGGTGCTCTTCAGTCTAGCAAAGAGGCACCTGAGGGGGGGACATGATTGAGATATACAAAATTATGCAGGGGGATGAATAGAGTGGATAGGGGGATGTTCTTTTCCCTCTCATACAACACCAGAAACAGGAGACATCCACTAAAATTGAGTGTTGGGAGAGTTAGGACAAAGAAAATATTTCTTCACCTAGCATGTAGTTTGTCTGTGGAACTCCTTGCCTCAGGATATGGTGATGGCATCTGGCTTGGATGCTTTTAAAAGGGAATGGGACCAATTTCTGGAGAGAAAAGTTCATCACAGGTTACAAGCCATGATGTGTATGTGCAACCTCCTGATTTTAGAAGTAGGCTGTTCTGAATGCCAAATGCAAGGGAGGGCACCAGGATGCAGGTCTCTTGTTGACTTAAGTACTCCTTGAGGCATCTAGTGGGACACTGTAAGATACAGGAAGCAGGATTAGATGGGCCTTTGGCCTGATCCAGCAGGGCTGTTATATTCTTATGAGTAAAATGTATAACACCATTTTCAATCGCCTCTACCCATAAGTCAGCGGTAGAACACAGACTTTGTGCGCTGAAGTCAGAGGTTCAATTCTTGGTATCTCCAGTTAAAGAAGTTTGGGTAGCAGGTTTCTGAAAGTTTACTGTATGAGACCCAGTGGCGTTGCTAGGGGGGTGCGGTCCCCACCGGGTGACACGCACTGGGGGGGTGACACGCACTGGGGGGGTGACACGCACTGGGGGGGTGACACGCACTGGGGGGGTGACACGCTAAAATCGTGGTGGTTAGTTGTAACCCCATCATGTTATATACTGTTGGATGCAGAAGTTTTTGCAGAATGCAATGCAAAAAACCAGAGTGAAATATCGCCTTTCTATCAAAAGTTATTGGCAAAAAACTGGAAAACAAAAAATGCATGGAGCCCTATAGAAAGTGAAACCGAGCTGTATTGTGCGTTTACTTGCGAGTAGGCAAACATGCCTTAGTCCAGTGGTTCTTGAACTTTTCTGGCTCGCGCCTCCCCTGATCCTTGTGGCCATTGGCTATGGCTCCCCATTACAACACCCCACCTCACTTACCCCCAAAATGGGGTGTGAAGGTGTTATAATTATATACTAGAAACAAAAAAACAGCTGCCAGTACTCTGAGGCTGCAATCCTAACCACACTTACCTGAGAGTAAGCCCCATTGAACAAAATAGGACTTTCTGAGTAGACCTGGTTAGGATTGTGCCCTGAGTTTGTTAGCAGCACACCTGGAGGGTTTGGGAAAGGGAGGGGGGAAGTGATGAATTTGCAGGAGGGGAAGACTTTGTTTTGTGTGTATCTGCTAATTGCAAACTGATGCAAACTGAGACCTAGAGACTGTTTGGCTGCAATCCTAAACTCACTTTCCTAGGAGTAAGTCCCATTGAACACAATAGGACTTACTTCTGAGTAGACCTAGCTAGGATTGTGCCTTTTGTCTTACAATAGCAGCCAACAGAGTACCCCCCCCCCCCAAAGGAGGCAGGAGAAAAGGAATAGCTAAAAAGGAATAGGGATTTTTATTTTTAATCAATTTTTGGAGACACAGCCATCAAGAATGGCTTTTTTCTTGTTAGTAAGTTGACACCTGGCAGGAGGTGACATCACTAGTGACTAAAATCAGTTTGTAAAAATACCATCATGTTATATATTAATTGATGTGTAATTCTATGCAGAATGCAATGAAACAAACTGCGTTGAAATATCTTAATTCTATCAAAAGGGTCAGCCAAAAAACCAGCGGGGGCGGGGCGATGGTAGATCACCATGCCCACCACCTGGAGTGTTGCCCTACCCACTGCATGGGGGTGACACGCTGGCCTCCCTCACCGGGTGACGTGAGCATTAACATTAACAGTATTTATATACCGCTTTCCAACTAAAAGTTCACAAAGCGGTTTACAGAGAAAAATCAAATAACTAAATGGCTTCCTGTCCCAGAAGGGCTCACAATCTAAAAAGATGCAAATGAATACCAGCAGTCAGCCACTAGAACAGACACTGCTGGGGTGAGGTGGGCCAGTTACTCTCCCCCTGCTAAAAAAAGGAGCACCCACTTGAAAAAGTGCCTCTTACCCAATTAGGAGGGGTTAAACCCTAGTGAACCCTAGTGCCGCCACTGATAAGACCTTGGGTTGCTGCTGTACCCCAATAGACAGTACTGGACTAGATGACGCAATGATCTGAAGTGGTGTAACAGAGTTTCATCCATTCATCTCTGGCCAGACGGTCTTTCTTGCATAGCTCCAACAAAGTTTCTGCTGCTAGACTTTTAAAGGAAATCTGTCCAGTTTTTATTCTGGGATAGTGAACTATCCTTACAGAAAGTACTAGCAGGTACTGCTCTTACATACAGTAAGCTTCTTTTGTGGAGGAGTTACTGAATCAGAAAACAGGGTTTCTCTCCCTGCTGTACTTGCTAAGTTTTAGCCTCTCTGGTGGGCTGGTGTCAGGCTACTGCTATTTAATGTTTTTAGTAGACTGTTTCTCGTGTCCCTTGTGAGACAAGTTGTGAGACTATAAAACTCTCTCCTCTGGGTCTTTGTAGGGTTTTCTTCATTGAAAAATTCAAATTTTCTTCCCAAGAAGCAAGTGCAATCAACAGGTAACTATGACAAAATATTTTTTTATCATTTCGGGATGTTATACCAAAGTGTCTCACTAGATGGCTGACTCTGCTATTAATATTTCTGTAGGTAGAGGGCCTGGGCTCAGTACCACCTTGAGAAGAGTGTGCACATCTTTATTAGAAAGAAGTTTTAAGCAAATCAATGGGAATATGATGCATAGTGCATGGATTGCTGAAAGATTTTTCACAGCAGACTTTGTTTTATCTGCAGCTTTTAAAAAACGTTTTCTTAATATTTATTAGTATAAGAAAAATCGATTGCCCTTTATTGGAAGAGAAGCCTAAAAAGGCTGTAAACACAGTTATTCAGGCCTGTGGTGCTGCAGAGGCGTTGCTTTTCCACAATTAGATGAAGGTGAAATTAAAATGGAAATTCCACACAGCATTTGGTGCAATGATAAAGCCTTTCCCTTCTCTAGGTCAAATTGTTAGGTAATGTCTATAGACAAGTTTAATACAGTTAATTGACAGCCTTCTCTTTCCAAGTTGGATTAGTCATATTGCCTTCTAAGTCAATGCTGCTAGGTGGCAGTTTAAATTGCTATTTAGCTAACTTTTTGTTCACTGAGGGTTGCATGCAAAATTGTAGGTTTTTGTTTCTTTTTGTGTGTGAAGTAGTGCCATTTTGCCAAGAACAATTCAAGAAAAGGGTGGGGGGGAAGAATGGAAAGAAACCAGTAATGTAACTCATGTGTACTCTGTGGGAATAAGAGCTCATTAACTGAATGAAGGAATAATAATAATAAACTTTATTTTTATCCCGCCCTTCTCCCCAAAGGAACAGTTCAGCATTTACCGCCCTACCATGCTGATAGACTGAACCTGTATACAGGAAGTTTTTTTTATTTAAAGCATGGGTCTCCAAACCCTGGCCCGGGGGCCAGATGTGGCATGCAGCAAGCCTCTTTCCGGCCCATGGCCAGCCTCTTGTCCCCTAAAAGCCTCTGGCCCGCTCAGCCGAACACAACTGGAGCTGTGCTCTGGTTGCGTCTGGAGGGCATTCTGAGGACCAGAGAGGGTGAATGAATGAGCCCATTTATTCAATTATTCATTCATTCAAGTTCATCTCTAGTTTATTTAAATTTTATATTTAAATTTTTTTCTGGCCCTCAACACCATGCCAGATATATGATGTGGCCCTCTGGCCAAAAAGTTTGGAGACCCCTGATTTAAAACAACAGTTCTCCTTAAAAGCATTTTATTTAAAGGAACGGTTTGTCTTAAAAGCTGTAGTAGTGATTTGTCTGTGCACATCAGACAGGCCAGTGTTGCAACTGTGTGTGTGATAATGGGGGAAAAAAAGGCCACAATTCAGGCTGAAAAGCACAGGAGAGAAATATGAAAAACCACTGGAATGATTTGACAATGTCATGTGGGTGCTTCATGAAAAACGAGTGAACAGAGTGTGGTTGTTCCAAAGTGCTAGTGGGGAAGTAGTCTTAGACTGGGCTCTAAAGTGCACAGCTGTTCCATGTGTTCAAGGAGATTTGGACTTGTTTCCTGAATTGCAGACATCTGTTCCACATGTGTGCTTTTGGTTGCTTTGGAAAAGAATAGGTTGTGATGCAGAATGGGGCTCTGCTGTTTAAATAAAAACAGTTTATGAAAGCCTTCTGTGATTTGGGGGACACCTAGTCACATGCAAAACAAATGCTAAAACGAACCACTACCCTGAAACTAAAGTTATGTTTTTTTGAGTGTGTCCCTTGGTAGGAAAATGAACTGTCACCCTTTTTTTGTTCAAATAGGATTCATTTTTGTGCTCTTTCATGTGGGTTGCATCCTTAGCCACCTGAAAACTTGTTAGCAGTAACCATTGAGAGCTTATCATTCTCTGAGCCATGCATCTGCTTTGTAAACTATGACTCTTTATTCCTTGGCTAGTGAGAGTACCATTTCAGTGGTGTTTTATAAAAGAAGACAAAATAGTGATCCTGGGGTTTTAATGTTTTGTTTTTAATATATATAGTTTTATTTTAAGCTGATATTGTTAGCCGCCTTGAGTTCCCTTTGGTATGGGAGAAAACTGGGATGAAAATCCTAGGAAGGAAGGAAAAATTATGTGAGATCAGGCCAGCTTTAGCACCATGAGTTTACTCATTAGCAAGACTGCATACCTTGAACCATGAACTGGTTTTCTTTGAGGAGGCAGGGAGAAGGCAGTTGTATCATTATATAATATTTTTAAAGCTCTCTTCTACAAAAGAGTTTGCATCTTGTTTACCTGGCTCTTTTCAAATGATGAACTCTTCTCTTACCTCTTTTTAAATAGCATTGTGTATGTTATATCGGCACCAATGTCCCCTGTCTTTGGATTCGTAGTTGATAAAGTTGGAAGGAATATTACTTGGGTTATGTGTGCTGTGGTGATCACGCTGGTCTCTCACATCATGTTGGCCTTTACCTTCTGGAACCCTTGGATTGCCATGGTAAGTATTTCCTCCAGTTTGACTTTCCCAAGGGAAAGTCTACACAGGGCACTGTTTCTCAAACTGTGGGTCGGGACCCACTAGGTGGATTGTGAAACAATTTCAGGTGGGTCCCCATTCATTCCAATATTTCATACGCCGCAGGCCCATAAGCCGATCTCACAGATAAGTCGAGAGCAGGTTTTGAGCCCCAATCATGGAATTTTCTATGACCCTCGGATAAGTCGGGGGTTAAACTTAGGGGGGGGGTCTGACTATAATTTTGTCTGATTTTACCCGAGACCAGATCCTGAAAAATAACCTTCCAGTAATTGTTACCTAAAAACTACAGTTTCTAATTTATTAAAAATATAATAAAAGATCTTAAGATGAATTTTTGTTCATTAACTTTTCAAATTCTGGTCTTCACAACATTTGTGCAAACTCTGTCAGAGTAAGTGTTGTGCCTGTAAACAACATACCAGTAGAACCATTAGTCAAATCCTTCTTTAAGGTGCCTGGTGTGTGAAGCCAGAGGCTCTACATATAACATGCAATTGGGAGTGTGCAGTTCAGTTCACAGCAGGGAGACGGGCAACAAGGACTGAGCTGCGCACTGTTGCAACCCTATTGAGTCAGAAGCAGACCCAGTGCTTTCCATGGGTATTATTCTTAAGTACTGGTGCATTGCAGCCTGGGACATTGTTTCAGATGGAAATGAGGATCACATCCTGGGATCTTAAAAACCTGACCCCTAAACTTGGCAGGGGGTGAAATTCTTTGCAAATGACTTGACAGGAGTGTTCAGAGGCAGCAGCAAAAGAAGGAGGCATTTCCCTTCTTCGCCAAACTGGAAGGGAGACAAAGGGGCTTCTGGGAATTGTGGGGAGGCTTTGTGGGAGCATGTGCTGCATTCCATAGCAGCAGCCCATACAGACTACAGTTCCCAGAAGTGCCTTCACTTCTCTTCCTGTCTGGAGAAGAGGCTAAAACGGCTGCCTCTGAATACCATAATTACTGGTAAAAATTCTCCTTTTTCTCCACCTGCTTCCTGCTTCTCAGCCCATTTCCAGCCCCCCCCCCCCAACTTCACCAGACAGCTACTGAGCTTCCTTAAGCTTCCCAGAAGCCCCTGTTTCATTCACTGCATTGACCCGGGTATAAGTCGATCCAGGATCTCAGGCTCCATTTTTAGGCATAAATTTTTCAACCTATAGGCAAGTATATATGGTATATTAGACTAGATGCTCCCATGTTATGTGACTGCATTTGGGGAAATGTTACAGATCTGTAGTTTTAACAGGCTACTATGTATATGCTTTTAACGATGATAGTCAATGGGACTTTCAACTGGGTAAGTATGAGTAGGATTGCAGCCTAGGATTGTTAATTTTCCTGCTTGATGATGTCACTTCTGGTCATGACATCACTTCTGGTGGAGATTCTTATTCTAAAAAGTGGGTCCCAGTGCTAAATGTTTAAGAACCACTGACAGAACCACTGACACAGGGCAGTCATTTCACACAGTGAATAACGTTTCATGTGTGCTGTGCTCTAAAAATGTTTCTGCTTGAGGATGGGATGCAGAACGTTGGGTAATCCTGGCTTGTCCCCCTAATATTCGTGCCACAGATTCTGAAGTTGGGTGAGCAGAAGTAAATCAGTCTAAGGGCCCAATCCTATCCAATTTTCCAGTGCTGGTGCCGCTGTACCACTGGCGCATGCACCGCATCTTGTGGTGGGGCAGCGGTCAGAGCCCTCCTTAAGGTATGGGAACATTTGTTCCCTTACCTTGGGGCTGCATTGCAGCTGCACCAGTACTGGAAAATTGGATAGGATTGGGCCCTAAGTGTCTGACTAAGCCAAGTGTGTGACTGTCTCCTGAGCTACTATTATCAGTGTTTCAGTACAAAAGAGATTCTAGGCCTGCCTGCTCCTTTCTAAACCATCTTTCATGTTTGCAGTCTAGACCACGATAATCATCAGTTCTAGAAGCATATTTCTGATACTGCATTTCTTATACATAGGAATTTCCCAACTGATCAGGTATTAGTTTGGTAGCAGAACAAGCTATTGAAAAAACCTTATCACTGTTTGTGCACCCAATTAGAAAGATGACCTATTTGTTTAATTCATATAACTGCGGCTCCCACTGGAGCTGGTTATAGCTTTTGCTTAATGTGTTTTATTTTAATGCTGTTTTCCAGTGTCTGCTGGGAGTAGCTTATTCTCTCCTTGCTTGTGCCTTGTGGCCTATGGTAGCATTTGTTGTCCCTGAACACCAACTGGGAACAGCTTATGGCTTGTAAGTATTTGGATCTTGATCCTTTGGGTAAGCACTTTGTTTTTTCACTTTAGTGGGTTTAGTAGTGTCATAATTGCTTTCATTCTCTAGTTCTGATCATATGGCACATTCTTGATGGCAAGAAAGACTCATTTAGCTACCTTTTCAGCAGATTGCTTTGGTGTAACCTGTTTGCATTTGTGTTAATGTGCAAAATATGGATATTTCTGCTCCATCTCAGCAATGAGAATTGGAATTGCTTCTGCAAGCTAGGCTATTAAATGGATTTTTAGGCAGGGGAAAAAATTTCCATTCTACCATGCTAATCCAATGTGTTGGCTCGAAACTCAGTTCCTTACAAAAATGTAAGTAGTCATGAACAGCATGGGCCAGCACATATGCACCAGTGCATGTCACAACTTGACCCATTCCAAGTCTGTTCCTCTGCTGTTGCTGCTACACTTCGTACTGTACTCCATCAAGTTAAACAATGCACACCTCATGCCACATACATGTCTTTCTGAATGCCAACCAGTATTGATATGGATCAGGTGATATAAATCTTGTGTTGTAGCCTGAGTATTCCTTACAGAATGCCAGATGTGAGGGAGGGCACCGGGATGCAGGTCTCTTGTTGTTTTGTGTACTCCCTGAGGCATTTGGTGGGCCACTGTGAGACACAGGAAGCTGGACTAGATGGGCCTATGGACTGATCCAGTAGGGCTCTTATGTCCTTAATGTTTTTTGCCCACAAAACTATTTCATGGTGGCCTATAATAGACCAAAATAGAACAATTAAATTTAAACTATCCCAATAAAATCCCAAGGTCAGCAGAAAATGAACTAGCAACTCAAATATTTTTGCAGTTTCTACCCTCCCTTTCCCTCTTCAGTGAGGCACCAAGGCAGCTTACAGTGCCTAGAAATCACTCTAAACCACAACAAAACCAAGATACAGTGAAACCAAACTAAGATAGTACAGTACTTAATAACAAAATATAAAGCCAGAAATAAATTACAGATACAGATAACCAATGCAGGGAGGTTTGTATTGGCTTGCAGAATGCCAGAAAGTGAGGCACCAAATGCTCGACCTCAGGAAAGGTCTCTTGCCACCCTGGGGAAGTAGTTGAGAATGCCCTGCTTCTCATAGAGGCCGGTGTCGAATTGTGAGAGTACCTGAAGCAAGGCTGCTTCAGCTTGTCTCAGATCAAAGAGAGGGACATATGGGAGAGGGATTCTTTGAGATATCCCAGATCCAGACTATTTAGAGATTAATAGGGCTATATCAGCATCTTAAACTGGTTCTGGAAACACAGTGACCAGCATAGCTTCCTTTTGGTTAGGAAGGCACATAAAGATGTGCTCTAGTCTTTACTTGCTGCTTCTCATTTTAAGTGGTGACTGTGCTGTCTAGTTATTGATAAGAGAAATAAAAACACAATTGATTTGTAAGCCACTTGGAGAAAAGTGGAGTAAAGAGCATGCTTGCACAAATCAATTAATTTTGGCTGTATTCTAATAATCAATTTTTTTCCCCCAGCATGCAGTCAATTCAAAACTTGGGTCTGGCAATTATTGCAATTGCAGCTGGTCTGATATTGGATTCTCGAGGATATCTGTTCCTGGAAATCTTCTTCAGTGCCTGTCTGTGTTGTAAGTAATGAAATCTTGTGAAGGTGCAAGCAATCTTATTTTTGAGTAGGAAAAAGAAGCTTATCTTGAAATAGAAATTATATGAAAGTTTCATATAGTTAGCTTATGCAGGAGAAGTTTTTGATGGATTCTAGTTTACATCTACAGTTTTCTTCCCCTTCATCAGCCGTGCACACACTTAAAAGAAAAACATTTCTAAATGACTTATTTTGTGCATGGCTACTTCATTAGGTATGGAAAAATTGTTAGCTGTGATAATAGCAACTTAGTGCTTAAGGGAAGCTGTTATGTTGCTGCTTCACACATTGACATGGAAGTAAACTCTGTGTACAGTAGGTGTTGGTATTTGATCCAGAGGGGTGCTAGGTAGTCTGTATTCTGGCCTCTGGGTAAGAGAGCTACAGGGTAATAAGCAAAACCAGCAAAGACTCCTTATTGATGGCAAGAAGGCAGGTCATGTGCCGTCTTCCAAGTATTCTCAGCCTTATACTGAGCAACTTATATCTTCATGTGAGAAACTGTTCCCATATGAATCTCTTTGGCTGGTCAAGCCATTTGCAATAACACTGTCTTTCCTGTTCCTTCTGTTTAATGTTAAGTTTTTCCTAACTTTTTATTCTTTGCTTTCTAGTGTCACTCATAGCTGTAGTCATGCTGTACTTTGTGAATCTCTTCAGAAGTAAGTGTCTTCATTCTGCCACTCTTAACTTGAGACTGTGTTTGAGTCAACAATGTGGTCTTAATTATTTCCTTGAACTAGCATTATACACCACAGTGGCAAAAGTTTATACAGGTTGAGTATCCCTTATCCAAAATGCTTGGGACCTGAAGTGTTTTGCATTTTGGATTCTTCACCTCAAGACCTAATAAATCCCTCCAACACTAATTCCCAGGTTTTCTTTTTCTTCCTCCCACATTCAGTGGTGGCCTCGTCTACCCCTCTCCAAAGAAATTACCATCAGACTCCCCCTGCACTGTGACATTGTCCTTTCTCTTCCCCTCAAGCCTGTCCCAGGCCTACCTGACTAACTCCCTCTCAAGGCAATGGAAAATGTAGTTTTCACCGAGAAAAAGTTTCTCAGTGTTCAAAAAAAGTTTTGAATTTTGGAATATTTCAGATTTTGGAATTCCAGATAAGGGAGACTCAACCTGTGATATGAATTAATTTTGCAACGCAGTCTTTGAGCTTCTTAATTGTCTTACTGTTGCTTGCATTCCTGGAGGGGGGGGGCAAAACACCCAAGTGTCGTAGTCTCCCTGTGTAAAGCAGCCCCTCCCCCTCACTGCAGAGCCAATGGTGGCTGCGAAAGCAAAAGCTTTTTATTGATTTTACTGATGGACTAGCTTCATGGCTGGCTGGTAGGCATAGGAAAGAAAGGGTAGGAAAAAGGATACAGCTGTCTGTTACTATTCCATTATCTAGAAAACTATACCAGTACAATCACTGAGGGGGACTTCCTTCTGTCTAGAATTATGCTGGTGTCAGCTGTGTGTTCTGTTTAGTGCTCTTCTAAATGTCTAGACTTCACTGCTTTTCAATGAGCACATCATTCCCCTACCCCAAGTAAATTTATTTTCCAAGCACTAGCATTTATGCACCTGATTAACAATGTTTTGCGGCCACAACCCACTTAGTCTTTGAAATGGAATAGAATTTCTTGTTATAAAAATTTTCAGTGATCTGTTGACCACATCAGGCTGTTTTCTGCCATAGGAGGTGACCTTAACTGGTCTGCAAGCAAAAGGGAAAAGCTGCAGAAGTTGGTTGCGGCTGAGTAAGTATGTCATTATGGTTTTAACCTGGAAAGTAAGTGGTATATTGCCCATAGGTCAGCTGCAGAGATGGTGCAGGGGTTTGGAGTTGCAAATTGGT
Source organism: Tiliqua scincoides (assembly GCF_035046505.1). Classification (NCBI taxonomy): domain Eukaryota; kingdom Metazoa; phylum Chordata; class Lepidosauria; order Squamata; family Scincidae; genus Tiliqua; species Tiliqua scincoides. Next base: position 218,587,430 of record NC_089823.1, read on the forward strand.
GTATGCAGAAGACCTAGGGGACTGATAGTGAACTATTTTGAATGATTGGGCTCTGTATATTCACATATTTGAATGAATTAGAGCAGCGGTTTTCAACCACTGTGATGTGGCACACTGGTGTGCTGTGAGGCTGCCTCAGGTGTGCCGCAGCAGCAGCTGCGCACCCGCGTGTAGGAGAAGCAGCTGCTTTGAGCCTCCTCGGCAGGGAGAACAAGCAAGGGAGCAGCCAGGGAAAGGGCTGGTCGTGGCTGCTTTGCATCCCATGCAGCAGCTGAAGAGTCCGCTTGGAGCTTGCTGCTGCTACTGAGCATGACTCACTGCAACCTGATCCTCACTTTCCTGGGAGTAAGCCCCATTTGCTACTATGGGGCTTACTTCTGAGTAGGCATGCAAAGGGTTGGGCATGAAGGTGGTTGTTGCCTACCTATGTGCTGATTACCCAACCAGAGAAGCCCGGAGGAGCCAGGAGGTGGGAGCTGCGGAGTGAGTGAGAAGGAGACAGAAGCGGGCACGCAGGTACATAGTGAGCGAGTCTCCTGAGGCCCCCAACCTAAGGGCTGGCTGGCAGTCAGGCTGCCTTAGGCTGGCAGTGAAAAGGGTTTCTGAAAGTCCCTTTTCCTTGCCAGTTTGCCTGCAATTCCCCAAAGCGACCCTCCCTGCACCTCGGGGCTTTTAGAGGAAGGGAGCTAGGCCACAATCCTATCCATACTTACCTGGAAGTAAGCCCCATTGACTATAATGGGGCTTTCTTCTGAGTAGGCATGCATAGAATTGGGCTCTGGGGGTGCTATCCTGTCCACACTTTCCTGGGAATAAGCCTCATTGACTATAATGGGGCTTACTTCTGAGCAGGCATGCATAGGATTGGGCTTTTGGTTGCACTTTTTTCTCAAATACACAAGCAGGCAATTGGCACTTCTCTCTCTTCTTCTCCCCCACCTCCTTCCCCAGGCATATTCCCCCCCCCCCAAAAGATCTCACAATCATAGTTAGCAACTCTCTTACTGTCCCTCCCCTCACTTGTCCACACCTTCCAAAGATACAGAATCACTGCCTCACATTCTCTCTCTCTCTCTCCCCCACCTCCAGTTTAATCCTGCACTTGTTTCAATCCTGTCTCCTCACTGCCCCTCACCCACTATGTGATCAACCTGCCCTGTCCTTGCCAACACTTTCTGGCACTCTTGATAAGAATTTGAACATAGGATTTTTCCTCCTTTTCAGAAACCACATATACTTCCCTCTCCACGTTTCTTGTCAATTTTTTTTGTCATGTAATGACTTCATTGTATTTTATTAATTCAAGATTAACTGTAATGTAGTAATTTAATGTAAGTAAAAAACTGGTAGCGTGCCTTGACAATTTTAGTGCCTTGTCGGTGTGCTGTGAGCTGAAAAAGGTTGAAAATGGCTGAATTAGAGGATCATATGCTAAGTACTCATCTCTTGTTGGAGATGGCTTAAAGATGATGGCTTGGATTCAAGAACATATGAGTAAAATTCTACATTGGAGCTTTCCTGCTTCTCTGCTGCTCCCTGCATCTCCTGAAAGACATCCCGAGAGTCAGGGGAACCCTCCAGAACAGTGTGGGATCTGGTGGAAGGGGCTTCAGAGAAGAGGTTTGGTAAATGATTTTTTTTTAAGTCTGCATTCTCTCTGCCACCTAAATTGGTTAGACAATATGATATCTCTGGCAAAGGGAATGTAGATTTTAACAAATCATTGTTGCATTTTTTTGTAGTTTTTAAAGCTAGGTAGTTTTTTAATCTCAGATAAATCGCAAAGTAAATGTTATGAGTTATGAACATTTACTTTGCAATTTATCTGAAATTAAAAAACATCTTGCTTTAAAAACTACCAAAAATGCAACAATTATTAACAAAGATCCTGAATCAAGACAAGCAGTAAGGACTGAGAGCATTGCTGCTGTGTATTGCTGTGGTTACCCAGTGCACACATGACACTAGCCTTTGTGAGAACTGCAATGTGGGTAAAAAAAATACTGTGTGATCTGGTTCTGTGACGAGTGGCAAATCCAGGACTCTTCCTGGATTGAGAAATGTAGAATTGATTAGCTTTCAGGTATCTGGATTGGGATTTAAAATCTTAACTTTAGGTGACGAACTGGAAAATACAGCAGAGGTTCAGTGTTTAGTTACAGATGCTTTTTATCTGATTGCTTCATAATCAGTCTTGCAGTCTCCCTAAAAGGGAGCCAGTTCAAGATGTTTCGGGTGCAAAATACTTGCATATGATGATGCTGGTGACTCCAATATACTAGAGAAGGATGGTTCTGTGAACGATCTTATGAAAGGGCAAGCTTATTTTTCACATTAATGTACTGTATTTCCTCCAGCTAGCTTAGGGTGGTGTACACTGCTCTCATCCCTAATTTTGTCCTCAACGATCCTCTGAGATACTTTACCTGAGAGATGGTGACTACCCAAAGGTGCCCCCCCCCCCCCCAGTAAGCTTCAGGGCTGAACAGGGTTTTAAATTTAAGTGGTCATGGTTCACTTCTTACACACTAGCCATTAATGACTTCTAAATAGATTGAAACATCTACAGTATTTGAGGGTACACATTTGAACCAATATTAGATCATTAACATCCATACCACCACCTGTTTGCAGGGAGTCTAGGGCAAAGTTCTACATTCAGCATCCTATAGCACCTCTCCACCCCTGATGTTTCATTGGGTGTTAACACTTCTACCAGTACTGAGGGATGAGAGATAGCTTGGTCGGGTAGATCCTCTGATGAGTGTGAGCCCTTGACACCACCCATGCGTAGCATGATGCCTAAGGAAGTGATGGAATTAAATGTATCTTTGGATAATATGAAAGTACTCACAAATCTAATTGCATCTTAAACTCATCTTGGAAACTTTCAACTTCATAAAGAGGTAGTGCCTCTTTAAGACACCTTACGGCTTTCTAATCATCTTGGTGATTTGCATCCTTGTTTCAAGCAACCCTTTCCACTTGGATTTGATTGCTAAGGAACTCTTGGGCACTGAAGGATTCCGATAATTTCTCTAGGTGGTGCATTCTGTTGACATGGGATGCTGGCCTCTGGGTCCCACCTGAATGGAGATGGTACTTCATTAGTACCTCAGCACATCCTAAGGGGAGACTGGAGCTAGTGGGCAAGCTGTATTTTGAGGATAGTTTGCTCCTTTTGCAGCTATAGATAGAATTGTATGGTTAGGGATTCACAAAGTTTGGCTGATCTTGCTTGCCAATCAAGCGCATGTACATGTGCCTCAGTGTAAGGTTGTGATGAATCACTCTTTCCCCAGTTTCAAGTTTGGTGTTTGGAATGGGGGATGTTCATGTCAACCGTCACCCAACCCACAGAAGAAAAGTCTAGAGACACCATCAAATGGTTTTAACATTAAGTTCCCTTTTGGTACTACTTGTGTTTTCCCTTAGGGTGGAAGTGGGATTGCCCATTGAGAAATTGAGGAGTTTAGTGTAGCTTTGGTGGGACTACAGTATGTCAGTCTGAAGGATAAAGTGGCAGCAAAGACCAGAATTTGTACTCTTGCAACCTTTGATCTTACTTTGTGTGAAAAATGTAATTTTCGTAGCACAAATCTGGATATGTTTACCCAGAAATAGGTCCCACTATTTTCAGTAGGGCTTACTCTCAGGTAGGTGTGTACAGGACTGCAGTCTTTCGTTTTGTAAAAATTGCTCAGCCAGTGACTGTACAGCCTTTTATTCACATATTGCAGACTTGGGGGCTGTGAAGGAGAGTGGCTCAAATCGCTTGCAGTATGACTTATATTAATATTGTTGGTGGGGCTGAAGCTGGCTTGGATTTCAGACTATCCTACTAATCAAACAATGTGGTAAAGGGCAGTGGCCTGGAATTGCCCCAACTCATCTTGCACCCACTACTCAATTGCATGCTGAGGCTTGTGTTGCACTGACTTGCAAGTTTAGAAATGTTTTAAACCCATGCTTTGTACATGACATAAAACAGTGTGAACACATCCTTGCTGCTCTCTTTTTGAGAAGGAGGGCAATCGCAAGTACATTGGAATACTGAATTTCTTGTAGTAACACGTATGCCTTGCAGAAGGCAAATCCATCAAAGGGTACCAGGAAGCCAGGCTCTGTGTACGAGTCTAGAAATTACAGCCTTCTTCTCCACCTTGAATCAAGAGATGAACTGGCACTTATTTAGACTCGTAGTACCTGAGTCTAGGATCAAAAGGACAAATTCCTCTCTTCTCCTTTCGGGCCGGAGTGGTGTATACAGTTCATCCTTTCCACAACAACCCTGCGAGGTAGTTTAGGCTGAGAGATAGTGAACTGGCCCGAAGTCACCCAGGAAGCTTCATGGCAGTTTGAACCTGCATCTTCTAGGTCTAAGTCCAGCTCCCAAACCACTACAGTATTCTGGCTCAGTAGCATCCTGGCTATTAAATGCATCTGTATGGAATCTACTTCATGAAGCAAGGTGTTTGTGTGTTGCTGGTAATTCATCGTGTCATTGCAAACGTTGTGTGAAGGGAGAAGGGTAATTTGATGAAATAACCGGAACAGTGTGACCAGTTTCACTGCACGGAAATGGCTTGCCACACAAGTAAGTTCTGAGGTTGTGTACAAGTCTGGCTTTGGTGTACTTCAATACATAATGCAGAAAGATTTGTCAGCCACAGCCAGTGGAAAGAAGAGAAAAGGAAACGGTTACATTTGGATGCTTCAGATAATGTGAACTCTTGAGTCTATTAAATATTGTAAATACCGCAAAATTCAGATTTACTTAAAGTTGGTTGTTTCCTGAATGAAATTCTTATAGTTCAGTTATATTTCTAAAGTGCAAGTCCTGTTGTGTTTGCACACCTTCTGTTCTTTTGAGCGTGTTGAAAATGCATTGGGAAAACTTGTATATACTTGCCTTGTGGCTTTTTTCATGCTTTGCAGCAGCCTCGTAAGTGAGCGTTGCTGTAGTTGAGCTGCAGCTCTGTTTCAGCACCTGAAACGAGTGTTAGCAATAAATGTAAATTATTCTAATAGTGATATGGAATTACATTGGCCTTAAAAGGTGCTGCTATGGCCTCAGTACCTTAAGATCCAATCTGCCCACTTCGTCCACTGGAATCAATTGCATACATATACATGAATAGTATTACTTTTGCAGGTCTCCTTCTCACTCCAGTGGAGCATGTAAGGGCAAGGTACCTAATGTGTATCCCCTAAGCCATAGTGGGTATCCCATACTAGAAACAGTTGCTTACTTGTATCTTAAGCATGCTGCTTTCTGTTCTTAACACAGTCCCACTTTTTAACCTTTTCTATAAACATTTCTGAATTATTCAACACCATCACATTTCTGACATGCAATAAAGAACTTGTAAGCAAACTGTTACAATAACTTTCACTACAATATTTCTTGCAGAAATTGAGATCTGAATAGAAAATACCATCCAGAAGTGGGGAGCGCTTGATCCACAACATGTCCAGTTGAAGAGTGTTATAGTATATGTGTGTGTGAGATCAACTTGGTGTGTACAACTTGGACAATGTGGTAAAGATAATATGCATTACAACTAGAACACATGAATTCCCGAACATGCTTCTTTGTCAGAGAATTTGGACGATTGTCAGCACAAAACTTTCATGTTTGTGTATCCACGCATCATTGAAGAGACTCAGTTACTACTGAACTGAAATTGGCTTCTTCAACTTGTATTGGAGCATATCTTTTGGTTTTATGAGCAGCACTTTAAAAGATTTTTTTGTGTTCTTTGGAGGAGGAATGATGGTTCAGCTACTAATAATGGTACATTCTACAGTGACTGCATCTCGTATTCTGGTGAGACAGTTGCCTTATAAGATCAATGCTGCTTATCTCTACGAATTGTGGTTTCCAAATAAACTGTGGTGTTGACTTCCAGGAAAATGTGTGTTTACATGAAGACCTGGTGATAAAAGTACGGTGGTAGCAACCGCTGAGCAATTTTTGTGAGATCAAACATTGTATCTGGGAGTATCAGATTTTAGTAGTTTTTCTAACAGACTGCTAAGCAGTCTTTTGGGTGAGGGTTTTCCCAACTCTCTTTATACTTGGAACTGTATTCTCTTTTTAAAGCAATTGTTTTGTTAAAACCTTGATTTGAATATGTTGAACTCGCGCTTTGCACTGAAAAGTTGACCTTTATTAATAAATACTGGAGAAGAGAGTGTCTGTTTGTCAAATTTGTTTGGCTTAATCTACCTCCTTAAGAACATAAGAACAGTTGCGCTGGATCAGGCCATAGGCCCATCCCATCTAGTCCAGCTTCCTGTATCTCACAGTGGCCCACCAAATGCCTCAGGGAGCACACAAGACAACAAGAGACCTACATCCTGGTGCTCTCCCTTGCATTTGACATTCTGTCGTAGCCCATTTCTAAAATCAGGAGGTTGCAGATACCCATTATGGCTTGTAACCCGTAATGGATTTTTAATGGGTTTTCCTTGGATTTCCCTTGACTGAGAAACACACCCAACCATACCTTTTGAGTGAAGAATTAACATCTAGATCAGTGGTTCTCACACTTTTAGCACCCACCTTTTTAGAATGAGAATGTCAGGACCCACTGAAAGTGATGTCATGACCAGAAGTGACATCATCAAGCAGGGAAATTTTTTGCAATCCTACCCACACTTACCCAGGAGTAAGTCCCACTGACTATCATTGTTAAAAGCATATACATAGTAGTCTGTTAAAAGTACAGATCTGTAACATTTCTCCAAATGCAGTCCCATACCATGGCAGAATCTAAGTTCAATATATTAAAAATAAAATATTAAAATGAATGGGGACCCACCTGAAATTGGCTCGCGACCCACAGTTTGAGAAACACTGATCTAGCTAATTATTATGTCTTACAACTGTGTGTTAATGACATTCCCTTTGTTTTACAGAGCAGAAAGACAAGAAAAAATCAGACGTCAGAATGAGGATGACTTAGCCAAATTACAGCCAAAGAATGATTTTAGTTTGAGAAATAGGTATCTCTCCAGATTAGGGGCTCAGGTACTGCTACCCACATATTTCTCTATCTAAAAGATTGTAGTTGTCTCTCTGAAAAGGGTTTTTTGTGATAGAACGTGCGCCGAGTTCACTTATTGGCATATCCAGTTAAAAGGGCCTTGGGTTGCAAGGGCCAAGTTCATACCTTGTTCAGGGGACCTTAGAGGGGTATTGCCAGTCAGAATAGAATGTGCTAAACTATGGATGGACCAATGTCCAAGTTGGTATGTTCATTTATTCCCAAGGTAATGAGCTGTGGGTAGCAATTGGCTCAAAACAAACTTTTTATGAGGTGTTTAGCATATTGGCAACCTGTGCAACTAGTGGCCTTTTGATAATAGTTGCGTTCATGCCAAGCTTGACCATGGTTATTTTGACAAAACCAAGCAGAGGTGGTTACTAAGGACTGGTTTAAGCATTTGTGTACATCACTTGATTTCTTTACATTAATGGCCGGCAGCTGAATGTGTAGACAAATTCAGAAGGAAGGCATTGCGAACTGAAGGGATTTGAAAAGGTGAATGTGGTGTTGGATCTATTTTGACACATTTGTGCATGCAAGTCACCAGTTTATGTTGCAGTCGGCCAGTGGTGCATGTACACGGGTGAACTGACTTTTCATTGTTTAATTTTGTTAAGAAATTGAAAATACTCTTTGACAAGATGCCTTGCTGTCTTACTTTTTGCAGCTGCCCGACAACTGTGTTTGCCATTTATCTGCGCTGGCACACAGAAGTGTGTTGAAGTAGCAGAATTGTGTCAAGACATGGAAATGCAATCTGAAATGTTTTGCAGCACAGGACCTCACTTCTTATAGCAGAGAGCTGCATGTAGAATGAAAACAGAACAGTACTCCTTGGTTCTTCTGCAAACAAACCCTGAACGGGTCCAATCAAAATCTATCTTGGTCATCAAAAATAGCGGATCTCTTGAAGATATTAAGATTTAATTCTGCCAAAGTCTGTGGGGAAGATGGGAGAGTGAAACACTACCATGCATTTATACCTGTGTACAATTGTTGGCAGCCTTCTGCTTTGCTCAGAATCCATATCTGCTTTGCTGTTATGATATTAGCAAACTGACAGCTTGAGTTTGGAGTATGATTCTATAAAAAGCAAATTTTGGTCAAAAGCAACACATGTTGATGTGTAGGCATCAATATAACCATACACTTTCTTTTACACAGGATATCTTTGCTCACTTTCTACAATTCTTTCACTGTAAAAAAGGAAAGCAATAAACTTAGCTTGCTAGGGTATTGATTTCTGTGAAATTTTAGCTTTTACCAAAAAGACTATTGCTTAAAAGTAGGTGTCTTGAAAATAGCATTATCATTCTTTGTTGATGAAAAGTAGAAGGTTGACATTTCCTATGGAAATAACTTGATATGTAACTTTCTTATCAGGGCGATTGTAATTTCTTAGAAAAACAAATGGTAAAATTGCAGTGAACTGTAACTGGTTAATAAGAGTAGCTGTGATTTGTTTTTGTGGCCATAAATAAAATGGATTCAAATTTAATTAGAAATGAACTTCAAGATCTGCTTGAGGCTCTAAGATCTGTTTCTGAAAAAATGTTTCAATATGAAGGTGGCCCAGATTGCATAGCGCTACATTTCTATCAGTATAACCTTTATCCTGTTGACAGTTGCCAGTGGGTTGCATTAGCTGATTCAACTTTGAACTTGGAAGAAACCTTGAGTACAAGGTATTACTAAAATATGGAACTAGTCTTCCAGGAAATTATCTCAGTGTGGTAATTGTGCCTAATTCTTTTAAATGATAAATAACTAGCAGTATCTGCAGCATCACAGACTTCTACATACTTAAATTCTATTCATGAAAATTTAGGCACACATTTACTACTTGCATGAACAAAAGTCTGTGGCTTAAAATTATGTACACCCAAAGCTGAGACTGGTTTGGGGATGCAGCAAGCCAGTTGGATACATTTTTGTTAAGAATTTCATATGATAATCTTTGTTTTAAGAAAGCATCTACAAATGATAAGTGGATGGGTTTTTGCCTACTTGTAAATGACTTTTCCTCTCCCCTCTTTCAGCCAAATAAAGCCAAATAAAAGTATGCAGTTTTTTAAAAATATTGACTTTTATAATCATTGTGTAGTTGCCATTGGATTAGGAAATTCATTGAGGGATGGGTGGAAAAAGTGCTTAAATCCATCAGCTTGATAAAATACCAGATTTTAAAAATGAGTATTTCAACTTTTTCATATTAATGCTGTCTTGTTGGAAAGGTGTACCTTTACACAGATATTGCTGATGTTCTGTATCATGCTTAGATATTTTACTCATTCATTCATTCTATACTGTAAATACTGCAGGGCTTAGCGGATACAGGTCACCATGGCAACTTAAAATTGTTCCTGGTTCCAATGAAATGGCTGCAGCCAAGGGGCGGTAGCTGTAGTGGTTGGATGTCATTGAAGAAGCAACAGTCAGAGCTTCTGGACTGAGGTGCAGAATGAGCTGTTGCAGGAAAGAAGGGAAGGAACTTAGAGAAGCTCCTCTAGTTTTGTGTGTGTGTGAGGGGGAAAATGTTACATGGAGTATATACCCTCCTCTTCCTTCCCTTCAAATAGGTTGATCTGTGTCTCTCTCATGCTAGAGGGGAAGGAAAAAGTAAAGGAGGAATGAGTGAGTTTGTTTTATAGTACATGTGTACTTGGAAGTATGCCCATTGAGTTAAAGTGGAGTTTTGCTGCATGAAGAGTATTTTTGTAGGATGGAGTTCCAAACGCCACACACTTATGCTCGTTCTTTAGAGACATTGTCTATAAGAATTATCTAAGGAAGGATAGCATTATCATCCCTATATTGCAGATAGGGGGCTGATGCTGAAAGAATTATTGCTACAAATATTTATGTACCACTTTTACAATACAGAACAGAAGCTCACAAAGTAGCTTACACAGCATAAATAAATGATTCTCTTTACCCAACACACTCACAATCTAAAAAGAAGCAGAAGAAATACCAGCAAGCTGCTAGAAGAGACACTACTGGGGTGAATAGGGATACCTAAATATGAAGTTATATATTTAAATATATGAGAGAGTGACTCTTTTAAAAGGTTCCTCTTTGGTCAGTTAGCAGGGGTTAGGGGGGGACCTAATCCTTGACAACTCCAGGTAGGTCTAGGAAAGACCTCAGTTTTAAAACCCTGCTGCTACCTACCAGAGACTGGTGCTTTGATTTGGTCAAAGGCAGCTACATATGAGCTCATTTCCACAGATTAGGTTTAGAGAGTGCACTGGTGTTTGTAAGAAGAAGTTGGGTACTGATGGGGTGTAACACCTATACCTTAAGAGCATGTGGCAAGCCCTATAAAAGAATGCCACCCTACTGCAATTAGTAGTTTTTATGGGTTTTCTTAACTGAGTATACTCAAATTCCACATAGAACTGCTGAAGCCACTATTGTTTCAACTGTCCATAAATCTGATAAGGAATGGTAGTGGTAGTTTGGTCAAAACTGTCTGAGGAGCATTATGTTACAAGGGACCAGTTTGATAGACTTCTAGGCTTCTCAACCTTTGCAAATAACTTCCTGCATTTGACAGTCGACTTAGAGTTTGGTTTATTTTCAACAGAGTGATGAATGCACAAGGTAACCAAAGTGGCAGTTTGAGCTATAAAGCTTTAAATTATCGAGGGGTAGGAAGGAGATGTTTGTTGTGGTCTGTGGAGACAAAAGAGTGTCGAGATCGTTGAGCCAAAATACACAAAGTCATGGACAACCTCCAGTTCATGCGCAGAGATTGTAATGCAATGAGGTGAGTCCACATCCTGAACCAAGACCTGTGTTTTCTTCAGGCTGATTGTCAGACCAAAGTCTTGGCAGGCCTTGCTAAAACGACACTCTTTCTTTTGATACTGAGCTAAACAAACGCATTGGTAAAGCAGCTACGACGTTTTCCAGACTCACAAAGAGAATCTGGTCCAACAAGAAGCTGACGGAACATACCAAGATCCAGGTCTACAGAGCTTGTGTCTTGAGTACACTTCTGTACTGCAGTGACTCATGGACTCTTCACTCACAACAGGAGAGGAAACTGAACGCTTTCCACGTGTGGTGCCTCCAATGCATCCTCAGTATCACCTGGCAGGGCAAAGTTCCAAACACAGGTCTGGAATGAGCTGGAACCTCTAGCATGTATGCAGTGCTGAAACAGATGCCTGCACTTGCTCGGTCATGTCATGAGAACAGGCGATGGCCAGATCCCAAAGGATCTCCTCTATGGAGAACTCATGCAGGGAAAGTGCCCTACAGGTAGACCACAGCTGTGATACAAAGATATCTGCAGAGCGATCTGAAGGCCTTAGGAATGGACCACAACAGGTGGGAAACCTTGGCCTCTGAGCATCCTGCTTGGAGGTAGGCTGTGCAGCATGGCCTCTCCCAGTTTGAAGAGACACTTGCCCAACATACTGAGGCAAAAAAGGAAGGCCCGTAGCCAGGGAAACACACAAGGGACAGACTACATTTGCTCCCAGTGTAGAAGGAATTGGCCTTTTCAGCCACACTAGACGCTGTTCCAGAACCACTTTTCAGAGCGTGATACCATCCGAGACTGAAGGATGCCAATGATGGAGACAAAACATCCTTGCTCTTTTGTGTACAAAAAAGGGAGCGCAAGTTGATGATAACCTGCTTTCTAGATTCCTTTTAAGACTTCTGCAGAAATGTTCAGGTCTAATTAGGGAAGATTATGAAACATGTTTTTGATATTTAACATCCTCTAGTCCCTTGTGTAATGCCAGGAGTACAAATTTTAATGATACAGGAAACAAAAAGATGTTGATGTGCATTCTGCTTCAAAGGGCGGGTGTTGGATTTTTTTCTTCATTCAGCTCATAGCACAAAAAGTACATCAAGGGGGGAAATTCATCAGAGATTTAGGGGGAAAAGTTACAAACATCAGGACTATCTTGTGGTGGTATAAAAATGTAAAAAATCTTGAAGCAGGTATGCATCACCATCTGTATTCTTCATAGCTAGGATGTCACAAGGAGTTAAGCTGGCCCAAGGTCAGCCAGGAACCTTCAAGATTAGCCTTGCTGGTTAGTGAGAAGGGTGTTAGAAGGCTTTGCTGTAGCCTCCACCTGTTTTTAATCTGCTTCCTGTAGCCTTCTGCCTGCCACATATGGGCAATTCTATCTCCTCATCCATGCAATTGCTTTAGGGACCCATTTAAGCTCCAAAGAATCCCCTGCTTGTTTGAACCAGTTATTCATCAGCTTGTAATTGGAAAATATAAGGTAGGACCACAATGGTACCAAAGTTGTTGATCATCTAGGGAGAGAGCTGGAATTGTGTTGCACTTGGCAAATAACTGAGAAGCTAGTTTATGTGGGCTGCATGGTGCAGTTCCTGACTTGTTTCCACTAGGGGGAGCCAAAGAGCTAATAAATCACCAGACTGCTGCTTCCTGTGCAAGGCATCTCTTCTCCCAGTGCCAGCCCAAGGCCTCCTGACACCTAAGGCAGCATGCCAAATGCTGCCCCCCTTACCTGATCATGTGCCAGCTCTGCTCCTCCCACTCACCCTCCATATTTTCTCTTCCTTTTCCAATTCAGGGAGTGGCAGAAAGAGGGACAATAGAGGCAAGGAGGTAGGGTGCCCAGCTACCTGAGGCAACTGCTTCAATTGGTCTAATAGACAGGCTGGCCCTGTCTTCCTCTCCACATCCTTGCTATGTCAATGGCAGGAGTCAAGGACCAAACAGTACTGGGTGCTATGCCCCAATTAGAATATCAGCTTCCAACGGATCCTCCTAGGACCTTTTGCAGCATGGGAAGCATCTGGTGACAGGTCTATTCAGGCTATATTGAGTCAAATTATAGTTCTGCTATAGGTAAATAACTAGCCCGGTAGCAAGTGAATACGGGAATACAAGGTGGAAAGTCCTGCCATGTGCCATAGCTGCAGCCCCCACTTTTCTTGTGGACTGTGTTTGACACCCAATATTGTCCACTGGGAGAGATCTCATGATTGCCAGTTGGGTTACACAAGTCTTCAAATTACCCATGTATCTTTTCTGAAGATGCTGTGATTTTTCACCAGCAGTATTAAGAACATAAGAGCAGCCCCACTGGATCAGGCCATAGGCCCATCTAGTCCAGCTTCTTGTATCTCACAGCGGCCCACCAAATGCCCTAAGGAGCACACCAGATAACAAGAGACCTCATCCTGGTGCCCTCCCTTGCATCTGGCCTTCTGACATAGCCCATTTCTAAAATCAGGAGGTTGCACATACACATCATGGCTTGTACCCCATAATGGATTTTTCCTCCAGAAACTTGTCCAATGCCTTTTTGAAGGCGTCCAGACCAGATGCCGTCACCACATCCTGTGGCAAGGAGTTCCACAGACCAACCACTTGCTGTGTAAAGAAATATTTTCTTGATATTTTTGCTGGTAATGGGTACAACCTTGTACTTGCTGAAGATGCTGTGATTTTTGCTTCCCATTGTATGAGCTTCTCTAGCCACTTTAGGCCCTAGAAAAGGGGTAATCTGCTTAACAAATGGATATAGGTCATTAAATCATCTCGGCAATTAGCCTTTATGGTAGGTTGCAGCCCAAGATAAATGAGTGGAAGAATGGTAACTTCCTGTGGTTTCCTCCCCACATCAGCCCCCTTTGGCCCCCGGGGAAGTGAGGATTGATGAAATTTCCAGTGTACCTCAACTTAAGCTATGTTCCCACTTAAAAAAAAAAGGAGTTTAAATGGTAAATGGGTCAATATAATCTGTTAGAAAATGTAGGTGAATTCATGTCAACTGAAAAACCTCTCTGTATGGAATGTTTCATAACTGTCGACACATAAAAGGAACAGAAATGTGCCCTCCCTTCTTATTATCTTAATATCAAAATAATGGTTTAAAACAGGTTCAGAATTTTTAGGAGTCTATTACATTCTCATTGCCTGAGTTTATAGCAGTAAGTATTTAACATATAGGTTCTTGTGCTTTTGACTCTATGTGAGGAAGAAATCTAGTCATGAAGTGTTCCTCATCACTGCACATGCATGCTGGGGAGAGCATCTATTGGATTTTTAGTCATCATTCAGCAGTTTAAAAAATATAAGAGCTGTTCCAGGAGAAGAGCTGGAAATCCTATTAATAACAGCCTCTTTTTATATACCAGATGTAGAGCAATAAAGAATGCTGTAGAACTTGCTCTTCAGAGAACAGCACTGTTACTATCATCTGCTTAATATCTTAATAAATAGATGGTTGCACAATAAAGAGTGTAATGGAAATCAATACTGCCACATACTCCACTTCTGACACCCTCGTGAGAGTCCTCTCAAACTTGTTTCAATAATCCAAGTGATCAAAAAGCTTGTGTGTGTCTGCCTCATCTTTCATCTGAGGGATCAATGTTCTCTAGTGGTCACTTCTAAGAGCCTGATTCATCATGAAGTCCTTTCTGGATCATCATAGAACTCCCTTGCCAGCATCTCTGTCGACATACCACCAAACAAGTAGTTAGGGCTACATATCAGATGGAGGAGGTTGAATTCATTCATTCTCTTCACAGACTAGCAGATTTAAGGAGTCCATGAGTCTTGGAGCAACCTGCTGTTTTATTGCCACAGCCTTCCTCAAGTAACAGGAGCCTCTTCCTTATGAGGAAGATAAGCCTTATGAGGAAGGCTTATGATAAGATAAGCCTTATGAGGAAGGCTCCTCCTTAAGATGCAGGAGCCTCTTCCTTATGGTGCTATTGTACGTACCTTTCAAGTATGCAAGATCTCCAGCAGCTGTACTCATGTGACTGATTGTATGGATCTTTCCCACCTGACCCTCTACCCTACAGGAAAGAGAAAAGATTTGTGATTGGCACCGCAGCTGCATGGGGGGGATAGCACAATGGGTAAATGGCTTCCATGCAGCTATGAGCATATATGAAGAGCAATGGGTCTGACATGCATGTCAAAAAGTACTATGGCAAATTTGTCTCTGCCCAGATGCTTCTTATGCTTACTAAGAAGGAGCTGTGTTCACATGTTACAATGTCTACTCTGAATTGAGCTTAAGTTTTAGAAGCACCAGTTAAATGGCTCTTTGCAAGTACTGTAGAATAATGTGTGTGGGTATTGCTAATATCTATATAGTGGATCTGGCCCTCTTGGCCTACTGAAGTACAAGCAACATTTTCAGGTCTAGTTTATTTGCAGGGTTTAGTTTATTTGATTTATATCCTGCCTTTCTCCCCAAAGGGCACCCAATGGTTAGTTAAAATACAATATAAACAAACTATAAAATACGCTATAAGTATTTTTTTTAAAAATACTGTTATAAGATCATTTCTGATACTGGTTATATACCATTAACCAGCCGCTAGGTGCCACCAGTATCCCATTAATAGAAACTAATCAATCTTTCTTTTTTGAAAAGCGACAGTTTATTTGCAATAAGGACTTTTTCTGAGGAAGTAATCTATTTTTAGTGGATAATGTCTCCTGGATTCACTTCAGAATGATTACTTGGAGTTAGAGTTAAAAGTTAAGCTAAGTTTGGCAATATCTTTTTTTCTTCACTCTGTGAACTAAGCTTGAAAATCAACACGTAAGCTTTAAATCAAGTAGTAGTGTGTTTTATTAAAAAAAAAAAAAGCTATCCTTTTCAATTAATGTCATTAGTAATGAGGCCTTGTAACTAGGGTTGGGATGTGATGGATCATAGGATTTAAATCTCTGATTTTAAGAAGGACTGACTGAAATTTTCCCTGAACTGTCATCTACCCATACATTGCTTTAAGCCTCCTCCCCTGAGCAGAATTGTACAGTTCTCCCCACTGACCCAAATGTTTCTTCCACTGAGCTGGTTAGCACAGTATTGTCATGGCTGCTTTTCTCTATCTGATCCAGAACCAGAGCTCTTAAGATCTCAACTATTGTGCAAATTAAAAAAAATATATCATAAAATGGAGCTATGCAGTTATTGCCAACAGACATGGTAGAAGATGCTGCGTTGTAAAGTAGAATGAGAAAAGTATTACATTTTTATTTGTCCTTACTCCAAAGTATAGCATATATGGTCTCTCTTCCCTTTCCCTCCTCTTTTATTCTGATAACAACCTTGGAAATTAGTTATGTTAAGACCACCCATGAACTTCATGGAAGACTGGAGATTTAAATCCTAGTCCAATGCTCTGTCTGGGAAAAAAGGTGCCTAAGGGAGGACTTGATTGAGACGTACAAAATTATGCAGGGGATGGATATAGGGATGTTCTTTCCCCTCACACAATAGCAAAATCAGGGCATAGCCACTAAAGCTGAGTGTCGAGAGAGTTAGAACAAACAAAATATTTCTTTACCCAGCATGCATATTCAGGATGCAGGTATCTTGTCTTGTGTGCTTCCTGGGGCATCTGGTGGGCCACTCTGAGAAATAGAAATTGGACTAGATGGCCTTTAGCCTGATCTAGCAGAGCTCTTATGTCCATCAGACCTCCCTGATTTTTTTTTAAGTCTTCCTGATTTGTTCTTCAGCCAAAGCACAGCAGAACAATGTAGCTTAAGGCAATGGCCCTCACTCTCAGAGCCAGGGCCTACCTTTAAATACAAGAGGACCCTGGCACCAGTACCCCCTGATCGCTCCAGAGCTGCTGGAGGAAGAAGGGAAAATAAAATAAAAAAGCTGCCACAGCTTCATATGTCTCTTACCAGCCAGATCTACTAACCCTCACGTAATGGGCAGAAATCCAGCAAGGAAGCCTTTTCTAATAAATATCTTCCATGCTGGGGAGACCTTCTATCAGGCAGGTGTCCTCAAAATACTTTCCTTACAATGAATCCTATCATGGTAGTGGTTTTAACAGAATTAAGAAACCAAGGAAAAAGTAAGAAAATCTTCCTTACCGCATTGTGTGTTTTTCTGTGGTCTGCACAAACATACCAGGAAAAAAAATGGCAATTTTGTTGCTCTGTATGCAGAAGCTCATGGATCGTTTTAGCAAGGCCTGCCAAGATTTTGGACTGACAATCAGCCTGAAGAAAACACAGGTCATGGTTCAGGATGTGGACTCACCTCCCTGCATTACAATCTCTGCGCATGAACTGGAGGTTGTCCATGACTTTGTGTACCTTGGCTCAACGATCTCCGACACTCTTTCTCTCGATACCGAGCTAAACAAACGCATCGGTAAAGCAGCTACCACGTTTTCCAGACTCACAAAGAGAGTCTGGTCCAACAAGAAGCTGACGGAACATACCAAGATCCAGGTCTACAGAGCTTGCGTCCTGAGTACACTTCTGTACTGCAGCGAGTCATGGACTCTTCACTCACAACAGGAGAGGAAACTGAATGCTTTCCACATGCGCTGCCTCCGATGTATTCTCGGCATCACCTGGCAGGACAAAGTTCCAAACAACACAGTCCTGGAACGTGCTGTAATCCCTAGCATGTATGCACTACTGAAACAGAGACGCCTGCGTTGGCTCGGTCATGTCGTGAGAATGGATGATGGCCAGATCCCAAAGGATCTCCTCTATGGAGAACTCGTGCAAGGAAAGCGCCCTACAGGTAGACCACAGCTGCGATACAAGGACATCTGCAAGAGGGATCTGAAGGCCTTAGGAGTGGACCTCAACAAGTGGGAAACCCTGGCCTCTGAGCAGCCCACTTGGAGGCAGGCTGTGCAACATGGCCTTTCCCAGTTTGAAGAGACACTTGGCCAACAGTCTAAGAGGCAAAGAAGGAAGGCCCATAGCCAGGGAGACAGGCCAGGGACAGACTGCACTTGCTCCCAGTGTGGAAGGGATTGTCACTCCCGAATCGGCTTTTTCAGCCACACTAGATGCTGTTCCAGAGCCACCTTTCAGAGCGCGATACCATAGTCTTTTGAGACTGAAGGTTGCCAACTGTATGCAGAAGAACATTTTTTGTCCTGAAGCAAGTTCTATCCCCTTTCTCCCCCCTTCCTAGTAAAAGCTATTCAACCCCCAGAGCGGTTGTGGTCCTTTCTTTTAAAGTTGAGGGTTTTTCATTTCTAAATGTCAAAGATTGATGCATGCGCATACATACAAATATACATACATACGTTCTTTTTAGACAAATCATTAAAACAAACAAAAAATGCTAGCCATGCACCTAACTCAAAAGGCAGTGTGCAAGCGTGTTGCCTGATTGGGCTTCAACCTCCTGATTTGTGCACTCTGACACTGGGCATGAGCTGAGCTCAACCACAGGTCAGTCTCACCTCTGTAAATGGTGCATCTTGTCTCAACCCTGTTTTTGAGGTTGTTCCAGCTGAGACAAGGAGGAAAGCAGATTTCTGTCCTTGTTGAAACGAATGGAATTCAGGATGGGGAGAATTTTATCTTAAGATGCTTTTTTTGTTTTTTTTTAAAGAGGAGACAATTGAAGCCTAAATTAAATATATTTAACATTCTGATGTGCCTGCAGTTCTGTAAACAGGGAACTACAATGAGCTCCGAATTACTGAAATGCTCTGTTTTCCAAGAGCATAATCACTGCAATTAATTGTGCTGTTTACATGTTTACAAAGCTTGCTCATGGAGTTATTATGCAGCTGCTAATGTCAGCAGTGGGGAAGCCATTTAGTTACCATTTTGCACTTCCCCTGTTTGGGCACTTCAAATTAAAGCATTCTTGGCAAACAAGCAGACTATACTTATAATGATCCAATTCTGCAAAGGTATCTGTGCACTTAACATTCCTGGTGTGAATAATGTCAGTGGAATAAATCAGGCTGCTGATCAACTCATTATTGTCAGATTGTCCCAGAGCATCAATCAATTAGATCAGGACCTAATTGACCTAGGTACTGTCCAAACACATGACACAATGTGTTCCGTTCCCCCAAAGCGTATATTGATTAAAATATAGCTGATGGATACAACTAATAAACAGGTAGTTTGGCTATACTGTAGTATTATGAGACATTACTGTGCAATGGGAGAGATTATGGTAATGATTTGAAGAACAGATTCTGTATTGCCTGTTGAAGCAAAAATAATGCATAGAATGCAGCCATTTCCATACCTGGAGAATGCGGGGACTGAAGCTGAGGCTTGCTACATGAAAAGCAAATGGTGTATCATGGATATCTCCCCCTTGTATTTTTCCTTAGAGATATCTTGGAAGAATTCTAATGTCTTAAATTGTTTTTTAACTTTTACACCTAGAGGGGTTTTTAAAATACTGCAATCCAGGTACAACCTGAGCCCAAGGAGGGAGAGGGGAAGAGGTGCTGCAGTGCCTTTGTTGCCACCTTCTCACTCCCTCTGCCCATGGCTGTAGCCACAACAAGAGGTGAGGAAGGACAATCTCACCCCTTACCTCTCCTTCTGCATGGTCTCCCTACTTGTTCTCACACTGGGTTTTTCAAAAGAACAGGAGAGCATGTTTCTATTCCTCTGAAAGAAGCCAGTTCAGAGGACAAGCAAGGAGACAGTACAAAATGGGAGGTAAGGTGCAGGATTGCCATGCCCCACCTCTCCTTTACAGCTGCAGTGGAGTGGCCACAGACCATGAGAGGTGGGCACAGCAGCAGCCATGGCAGTCCCCCCCCTTTCCCCTGCAGCAGCGCTGGAGGGAGAAAGATACTGCCACTGTTCCAATCCTCTTGCTTGCTCTCTGCAAGCAGGGAGAAGTGCGAAGTGCCGACTGTAGGTTCTCCATTGTTGGAGAGAACTGGAGGAGGTTGACAGATGGGCAGCTCTCAGTTTGTTGCCCCCCTCCAAGGCACTGCTTGGTGTATCATCTATGGGCTGGAGCTACAAAGCTTTAAAACAGAAGCTTTCAGTTCTTATATTTGGTCAAAACTACCTGTAAATTATCACATGCAAAGGTATAATGTAGGTATTTATTACAGATGTATAGAATCAGCGAACAAGAAGCTGACTGCCAGTTTTTCTTCTGCAAAGACTTATTTCAAAACAGTAGTTTTAGTTACTGGCTAAATATAGATGTTGAAATCATCTGTGGAAACTGTCATCCCAGATACATTCAAGAGCAGCCAAGTGAAATACAAAGAGGGGGCTGAAATTGTAAAGTTTAATTTACATTTAAGACTTATCCTTAAATATTTTATATTACTGATGAATTTTTGTGCCAATAAGTTCTGACATAAATATGGCAATCCATAACATATCGACAGCACAGTCAACATTATTTTTAAGCTGACTCAAGGAAAAAAGCCTCATTGTTCTAGCTAATATATAATACCATGGCTAACAGGAGGGGACTTAAACATCTTTAATAACCATTGAAATTAAAGTCTGAATTTAATCTTTTTTTTCTTTCCACCACATCAGGTGAAACTGTGTGATTAAATGCACATCTAACTTTATCCAAAGGCTTTTTAAAATAACAGTGCTGCATAACCATGACTTTAGCCCTATTCATACATTTCTTCTCTGTAGAGAGGGAATATGAGGATGGGGAGCATGAACACCCTAGTACAGGGGTAGGCAACCTTAAACACTCAAAGAGCCATTTGGACCTGTTTTCCGGAGAAAAGAAAACCTCGGGAGCCACAAAACCCTTTTGACTATGAAATACAAAATCTAATGACTAGTATTTTTCAATACAATAAAGAGATTTATAGTTATTACTCCCCCTTGTATGTCCCAATTTATAATGCACTCCCCTCTTGTATATGCAACTTTTATAATGTGCTCCCCTCTTATAGGTCCCAGTTATATAATACACTCCCCTCTTGTAGGTCCCAGTTATATAATACACTCCCCTCTTATAGGTCCCACCAAAAATCAAGTCCAGACCCACAGTTGGAGAACAACCGTTTTAGATTGTGTACAGGTGAACTGCTTGTGAAGGATACTGTCATTCTTTACTGTCATTTACTTCTGTAAATGCCTTTCCACACAATACTACCTCTGAACAAGACCACTTCGTACTGCTTAACACTGCTCACAAAGGTGCTCCTGAACAAACAAGCTAAGAGTTCAAAACTGCATAAAATAAAAGGCAAACTAACAGTGATTACTTCCCAACCATGAAATATGCTTTGGTGCTACATATACAGTATGTTACACATATAGTATACAAACACATACAGAATACCATCTGGTGCAGGGGTCTCCAAACCCCTTTCCAAGTTTCCAAGTGAAGGAAATGGGGCAATGAGAGTGTGAGTGAGCGACTGGGCGGGAATGCTGAGTGGGGAGCTTGAAGGCTGTAATCCTGTGCACACTTTCCTGGGAGTAAGCACAATGGGACTTACTTCTGAGGAGACACGCACAGGATTGTGCTCTAAGCTTGGGAGGCTCTAAGCGGCTCAGGCGGGAGGGAACGTGTGGTGGCGGGGGGGCTTGCCCTCGACGGTGGCGGGGGCTCTTTCGTCCTGCCTGCGCCGTCCCTCTCTGATCTGGCCTCACCTGTGTTGAGGCTGGAAGCTCAGCACTTGAGGTGTGGGGCTGTTGAACACTTGAGGCACTTGAGCACTTGAGGCGCTGGCTGTTCGCGCCCTCTCCTACTGGGCACAGCTGCAGGAGGTGTTGGAGCTGCTCGGGCTGGTGAGCGGCGGCTGCGGGAGACTCCCGTTGGCCGCGTCCGGCTCACCCCTTCAGCCCCGGCAGCCTCAGCACCTGTGGGGAGCGACCCCCTTTCTCCCCGGGATGGGTTGGCCCCGCACGGAGCTGCAGCAGACAGCTGAAAGAGCCGCATGCGGCTCCAGTGCCGCGGGTTGCCGACCCCTGCCCTAGCACAATGTTTCTCAAACTGTGGGTTGGGACCCACTAGGTGGGTCACGAGCCAATTTCAGGTGGGTCCCCTTTCATTTCAATATTTTATTTTTAATATCTTAGACTTGATGCTACCACGGTATGTGACTGCATTTGGGGAAATGTTACGGACCTGTACTTTTAATAAGCTACTATGGATATTCTTTTAACAATGATAGTCAATGGAACTTACTCCAGAGTCAGTGCGGGTAGGATTGTTAAAAAATTTCCTGCTTGATGATGTCACCTCCAATCATGATGTCACTTCCGGTGGGTCCCAACAGATTCTCATTCTAAAAAGTGGTTCCCGGTGCTAAATGTGTGAGAACCACATGCTCTGTACTGTGTGCCAAAGCCCCACCAGTTCTCCCCATGGATAGTGTTGGTTTGTACCCAAAAATATCCATGGGAAAGATCCTCGCAGTGACTTGAACACTGACAATTCAACACTCACAAACACAGAGAGGGTCTCTCCCCATGAATGTTCTTTGCCTGTTCAGATGAATGTTGTCCACAGAGAGATTGAACATAGGGCTATGGTATGTTGGCTGTTGCACACCTGGAACTTTGTAAATGTGGAGTCTGTGCATAAGGCTTTTGTCTTTTCGTTGTGTATGTGAATCCAGCATGATGTAGTGGCTGATTAATGGAGAAGGAAGAGCTCGGCCTTTGTTCACTTTGAGACATGAAGCTCACTGAGAAGCCTTGGAAAGTCATCATTGCTCAACAGGGCTGTTGTGAAGATCAAATGTGGGTAGGAACAATGTACAAGTTCTGAGCTGCTTGAAGGAAGAGTGGGATAAAAATATAAATAATAAAATACGATGTATTTTATGATCACGCTTGGCCCAATGTTTTCCCCCTTCTGAGCTGGCAGACTGTGCATTCTGTGAAGCAGATTGTGAGTTCTGCGTTGGGCAGTGCAGGGGCGGGAGAAAGGTGGGGGAAGGTGACAAGGGAGTGTAATGGTGGGGAAGGGCAGTGATAGTGGCAGGAGTGGGTGGATCAGGCCAGGGAGAGGTGCAAGATCAGTGGCAACGGCACACACCATAACCTATTCCCCTTCCTGGGCCTGATCCAGCAACACAGGGCAACGTGGACTTGCTCTAGCGATTTAGCACTCGCAAGTTCACATTGCCCCATTGTAGTTGCTTTCTAGGGCAAGGGGACAAATATCTGCTTATCTCATGGAGGCCTCCAGCATGAAGAATTCCCCTACAGGATGTAGAAGAAGCCACATTGGCACAACTGCATTGGTGCTTGGGACTTGGACAGGCTGTAAGGAATCTATGAGAACTCATCCGTAAGTCCAGGAAAAATATACACATCCTCTCTCTCTCTCTTCAGAAAGGTGAAATTAGGTTTGAGGTTTGAGACTTTATCACAGTAATTTACAGGTGAAAAACGTCCTCAGAATTTTTGTAGCCAGCAAAAACTTAAATGTCAGTGTAATTCAGTGTTCAGGTTATATTTCAGATCAGATAAAAATCACAGTTTGCAGCTGAAGAGGCCCTTGTTCGTTCAGTTCCATCTCTTTAACAATTTCAGCTTTGGAGATGTATCATTTTTCTTCTCCATAAATACAAATTAAGACCTTCTAGTTCCAGACCCCAGGGATCTACATATTCATTTACCCAAGATTTACCCACCCATTAGGAAGCATGGCTAATTAATTTCTTCTACACTGCTACAGTCTGAACTCCTTAACATTCTGTGCACAAGTCAAGTTGATTTGAAAATCTAGCCTGCATAAGGAGTATTGCCTGAAGAGCCCATCAGACCCATGATGTCTTCAGCCAGCTTTGTTTCAGTGATTTCCAGATAGCTGATATCTTACAATCGATGAAGACCATGTCTTTTCTCCCAGTTAAAATTGGAGGCATGACACAGCCCAAAAGGTCTAATTTTGAGTGTGTAAAAGAAAAATCATCTGCCTTAAGAGAGGTGTTTCCTTGAGATTTTTCTTGCCTTAAGCGATTTTTCTTAAGGATATTTTCTTAAGAAAATCTTCAGATTTTTCCCTTAAGATTCTTTAGAGCGGTGGTTCTCACACATTTAGCATCAGGACCCACATTTTAGAATATGGGAGGACCCACTGGAAGTGATGTCATGACTGGAAGTGACATCAAGCAGGAAAATTTAACAATCCTAAGCTGCAATCCTACCCACACTTACCCAGGAGTAAGTCCCATTTGCTATCATTGCTAAAAGAATATACATAGTAGCTTGTTAAAAGTACAGGTCTGTAACATTTCCCCAAATGGAGTCACACACTATTGTAGTATCAAATCTAATATATTAAAAATAAGATATTGAAATAAATGGGGGCCCAGCTGAGACTGGCTCATGATCCACCTAGTGGGTCCCAACTGGCAGTTTGAGAAACACTGCTTTAGAGAGATGGCACATGTCCGAAGAGACCCACTGCAGAACAGGAGGCTCACAGAGATAAGGGAAAATAATTCCACTGTCCCCTCCCAAACCTCTGGATTCCCCCCTCCCTTGCTGGATACAGCTCACGCCTTTTTTGTTGCAACTGCATCATTGGGGGAGGGAGAAAAAAGATAGGATTTGACTCTTAGTTTTGCAGCTGTGCCTCCCCCTCAGTCCTGTTGCTGGCCATTGTGATGCCCAGGGGCACATCTCCAAGGGTGCCAACCCCACCTGGAGGTGTCACCCCGCTGTGCCTGCTGGCTCCACCCAGGGGCGTTCTGAGGGCCTTTAGTCTGAAAACTGGAAGTGATGTTTAAAGGCCTTGAAGAGGTCTTAGTAGGCTTTGAACATGCCCTCTCCAGCCCTCAGAACACCCCCTGGATGAGGCAGCGGGCATGGGTGGCATGAGTTGGGATGGCAGCTGGGCTAGCTGGGGTCACTTGTACCCATGGACCCTCCTCTAGGAGCACCACTGCTCCCACCCTTTTGCATTTTAAGAATGAGCTGGAGAGATTTCAGGGCCCGGCTGCATGCGATGTTTACAGCATTAACCCTGACAGACTCACTTTTTCTTTAACCAACATCAGCTGGAGTGGGACTGTGGTACAAGAGTAGGGAAACTTTCACCCTACCCTCTATTCTGATCTGCAGGGGACCCAATCCAGCTGCTATTTTCCCTGAGAAAAAGCTCCCACTGGTGCCAAGTGAACTCTCCAGGGCTAATAATGCTTTTAAACAACAGCTTTGGCCTTGAGGTGAAAAGGAGTTATTTCCAGAATCTGTTTTATGCCTTTGAGAAATGATGACACTGATTGGTTGATGAATGAAAACCTGAATGGAGAGACAAGAGGCCCAAGTAATTCTTAAGCGGTTGAAGGTCTGAATCACTTTTTATGGAGATGCCCTTTATATGCTAACTTGAGAGCAGGAGAGAGGTGGTTAACTTGGTTAATGTGAAGGTAGTAAATCAGGCTCAAGGGGAGAAAACTGTCTGGTTGGTAGGCTCCAGGTCATGGAGGGTACTATGCTGTATTCTTTTTGAGCATTTGCTTATTTGTACCAAGAACAGAGTGAAACATTCCATAAATCAGGGATTATGAATTCAAAATAACATTAAACTGGCTAATTGTAGAAAATGTAATCGGCATTTTTTATATTTGCATCTACTTGCTGTCAGCTGCATGTGTTTACTTTTTGATATTAATATAAAATATTTTAATATTTTATTTTAAACCTTTCAACCAATTTATGCATCAGAATTGCCAAATCAGGGCTCAGGAGGGAAGCAAGTTAAAGAACAACATGGATATTTTGGGGGGGAGATGTGGACCATGACTGAATTTCCCATTACCTGTACTTTATTGTCATTTAAAGGTAACATTTTTGATTGAAACACTGGTCCTGGGAGAGAGGCTCTGGTTATGCTATTTCTCTGCTCTAAACTTTCCTCGAAATATTAATTCCACTGGGGAAGAATACAGACACCTGTATGGTGCATTTCTCTTTATCCTTATGAAGAACTAATATTCATTTATAATATATATATTTCACATTTTATACTGCCCTTTCTCCAATAAGCACAGGGAAGTGTACATGGATTGTTACCTCTTTCTGTCCTCACAATAGAGGTAGGTGAGACTGAGAGATAATGACTGTCTTAAGGTCTCCTAGGAAACTTCATGGCTCAATGGGGATTTAAACTTGAAGCATTCAAGTGTCAGTTCAACACCAGAACAACCACAACTTCCTAGCTCTCACCTCAAATTGAGCCAGTCTACTGTCTGCACAGTGGGGTGGTGGAGCTAGTTGTAGATTTGTGTGTACCCCCCACCCCCCAGTATGTATAAAATGTGCTTCCCAGTGCCTGATTTTGTAAAATCAAATTTTATTAAGCAGTTTTTTTGCTATTAGGAAACATTTTTCCCAAGGAAGCATTATGACAAATTTACCTGATTTGCATACATCTTTCCAGTTGGCTAATTGATCTGGTTGCAGAATCTAGAGTTTCCCAATGGTGAAATCCAGATCAGCAGTGAATAGAATTTTTTTAAAACTAATCTACTGAAACATGCTGACTCTTGGATAATGCACATATGAAGCTGCTCTTATACAGCCTCATGTCAATAAAACATTGTTAATGCTGCATTACGTTAAACCCAAACAATGACACTCTGGGGATTCAGGCTCAAATTAGCTCATCATTAAATGAATGAATGGAGGATCTAAAACCAATCTGCTGTTGGAAAGAAAGTACATTCCTTCCTGAACTAGAAGGAGTCATTCTTGCTCATTTGGAGGCCATTTAGCTTACTTAATTAGGCAATACTCAGGTGATGGATTTCAAAAGATATAGCACTGTACTAACTGCTATGGCTTGGAAGACAACAATTAGGTTAAAATAATGTACTTTGCCCGTTAATAGCTTGCATAAGGCAAAAATAAAATGCTCAGGACAAATTCATACATTGAATCATACATTGAATTCATACTGTTTAGGTTATATATATGGTAGGGAAATTGAGTCACAGGCTTATGCATCCATCTGTAAGCACATATATGGTGTAATATGTTCCTATGCACTGATGCCTCATCCCTGTGATCCCTCCACCCTATTTTTGTCCTGAGCAGGTTAGATGAGTCAAATCTAAGTGCCTGATCATGAGGTTTGCATTCTAGATGCATTTTCATAGTATCATAAGCCTGCAAAGCTTTATTTTTCATAGGGGTCACTGGGTCCTGTGTCAAAGGATCCCTTGTTCTGTATTCTGAAGTTGTCATGAGTCCAGTTTTGATTTTTGGTTAGATGAATGTACTAGTAGGGTGCTAATGTGTATGTGTGAGCAAGAAAATCATTGAAGCAGTAGTTTTGATACGATGTGTTGGAAAAAGGGATGGGTTCCAGCAAGCAGAGCAATCAATAGAAGACCTTGTTCCTATGTAAATTCCACCACCAAGCTACTTTGCTGCTATGAATGAACAAACAGGAGCAGAGGAAGTTAGAGTTTCAAAAGAAACAGTTTCTACAATTGTTTGCATCTTCTGAAGTATCAGAGGTTTCTGCTGCTTACAGCAGGGGTTCCCAAAGTATGCGTTGTGATGTCTTAGGGCCGGGGTCTCCAAACCCCGGCCCGGGGGCCAGATGCGGCCTGCAGTGAGCCTCTATCCGGCCCGCGGCCAGCCTCTTGTCCCCTGAAAGCCCCTGGCCCACTTAGTCGAATATGACTAGAACTATGCTCTGGTTGCATCTAGAGGGTGTTCTAAGGGCCAGAGAGGTTGAATGAATGAGCCCATTCATTCATTTATTCACACATCTAAGTTCGATCTCTAATTTATTTATATAAATTTTATATTTAAATTTTTTTTCCGGCCCTCAAAACCATGCCAGACATTTGATGCGGCTCCTTGGTCAAAAAGTTTGGAGACCCCTGTTTTAGGGCATCGTGGCACACTCACGGGATGTCCCCAGTTGCCCGTGAGTTTGCACCTGTTTGCACTGGGCACTGCCATCTTGTGTCTTCCAAAATCTCATAAAATTTGGAAGCCACCATCTTGCACCTCTCGAGATTTTGTGAGATCTAAGATGGAGGTACCTGCTGAGCTTGGAAGAAGACGCTGTGGGTGCATTATGGCCCTGGTAAGCTTGGGAACCACTGACTTAAGGAACAGACAATCCTATAGTTGTTCTATAAGGGGATGCTCATCAGCAATGACTTCCTGCTATTCAGGGTCAGAGTGCAGCAGCCTGCATGCTG
The DNA here is from genome assembly GCF_035046505.1 of Tiliqua scincoides. NCBI lineage: Eukaryota > Metazoa > Chordata > Lepidosauria > Squamata > Scincidae > Tiliqua > Tiliqua scincoides. Next base: position 218,615,389 of record NC_089823.1, read on the forward strand.
CTTCTTCCGTGGTCAGGAAGAGGGAGAACATATGGAAGGAAGGAAGTTTCTCAGAAACATACCCCCATAGATACCACAAAGGGTGAATAAGGGGTTGTATGTTGATCACCTCTTGACCAGCCACAGCAGATGCTGTGTGATGATGTCTAACAAACTGCTGCTCTTATCTTTTTCCTTCTGTGATTCCTGTTTGAGCTAAGAAAGGGTGTGCTACTTTGATGGGTCATATCCGCACATTAGTATACACTTCAGATTAGCACACCTGCATTTAAAGCTTGTGTTGAGGGGTTTGGTACTTGAAACCCATCTTGCTAACTCTTGTTACTATAATCTTGAAATATAAATTCAGCTGCACATTAAATGAGTTCCAGATAATTTACGGTCTCATAAAAAAAGAGAAAGATGGACTTGCATTACTTCTGGAAAAGGTAGTGGTGGTGTTAGATGGGTGTGGGCCACACCAGATGACACGCACAGGGGTGTGTATGTGACACCACTATTGGCCAAAATTTTTAAAATCTTAAAATTATTTTTGAATAATACCATCATGCTATATATATCATTTGATGTGTAATTTCATGCAGAATGCAAGGAAACAAACTGTGTTGAAATATCTCTATTCTATCAAAAGTTATAGCCAAAAACCAGTGGGGGTGAGGCAATGATAAATCACCATGCCCATCACTCAGGGCATTGCCCGGTTCACTGAATGGGGTAATGTGTGGGCCTCCCACAGCAGGTGATGCAAACCCTAGTGAAGCCACTTGGAAAAGGCTACCATCCATAAAGAATAAATATTTTCCTGTGGAGCAAATGAATCCAGTTCTTATGTGGCCACTGCTGACTGGCTGGTGAAATCAAATGTTGATGGCCAGCCTGAGGCACTCGTGTGTGGTATGAGATGACAACTATTTCCTAAACTGTGGCCTGCCTGGAAAGAAGCGGTCAGTCAAGAAGGGAGGAGGCTTCTTTTCTTGGGCTAATATTCTCGGTGCCAGGTGTATTGTTGGACAGTGAATAATAAGCGGGTATATTCTTTTTCCCTCAGGCACAACACAATTGAAATGCCATTTTCAAGTGCAGCCAACAGATGCAAAATCAGTCTTTCTGTTCCTTTCATCACACAACACCTGTTCTGTTTTCATGCATGTTAAAAGCTGATAATGAAAGACATCTGAATCTGTGATGGGGGGCACATGTGGTAGCTAATTTTGAGCTGTAATGTGCGTCTTTCTTGAAGTTGGAGCTACTATACCCAGATGTCTCCAGAGGGCATGCAATTTCTGTCAGGAACAGAAAAAACCCCCCAAAGCATTGTTTATCACTAAACTGTGCTTTTGAATACATGCAGAATGTTTTCACACCAGAAGCATCAGTGCAAACCCAGAAAAATTGGGGCAAACCCAATAAAACTGGGAACACTGAAAAATTAAATTAAAAATATGTATACAAAGCATGTACTCTGCCACTGAGCTGCAGCCCTTCAACTCATTCACCCTTCTGGTTTAGGGGTGGTGGTGGATTATTTTGTGGAACTGGGTAGTGGGGAGAAGAATGATTATAGCTCAAATGTGTGCTTACAGGAATCTGTTGAATCTCTTGCATCAGGTTATATTAGACTTGCTCAGAGTCTAGATCCTGGTGAATTCTTCTAACTTTCTTCCATAATGCAATAAGCTCCAGCCATGCCCCTGAAGCCTAATAATGTGATCTAGGGCATGTCTCTCCAGAAATAGGTCCCACTGAGTTCAATGAGACTATACAGACAAGTAAGCATGTATAGGATTCAGCCTGAAGCTGACAAAATTCAGTGAAGAAGAAAGAAAAGGCTCCTACCATTCTATTACTTTGGTCCAGGGCATGTTTACTCTGAAAAAAAAAATGAAACAAACGATACAGATTGGAGAGGCACCGAGAGAGGGAATAGAGAACAGAATGCAAAAGTCAAAGAGTTAACAATAGGAAAACTGTCAAAAAACAAAAAAGAGATAGAAGAAGGAAAACTGGAGAAAGAGGAAGAATAGAAAGACAAAAACACAAAGCAAGGGGCAGGTTTATTGGCTTACTCACAGGTATGCAGGTATAGGATTGCAGCCTAAGAGAAGGAACTGGCAGCTAGCAGCTGCTGACGTGCGTAGAAGACACTTGTAGCTGATGTTGCTTGTAGAAGCATCTGCTACCTATGTTCAAACCTATATATTTCTAAATAAAGCAAATATTACAGATACACCATAAATCTCCAGTTTGTGTTCATCAAAAGAAAGCCTGAACCCAGGTCATGATGTGCTCCTAGAACTTCCTACTGCTTAGAAAAGTGAGGCACAGAAGAAGTGATGTACATATCAGGTGGCTCCAATATTCAAGGATACAGTCAGAAGCTGCTGTGATCAAGAAGGGAGAACTATTGCAGGAGTTTAAAACCAAGTGGAGGTGGAGATCATGGTGGTAGACTCGACCTTGGGATACTTTGAGAGACTCAACAGGCACCAGGTAATACTGAACAAGGGAGAGTAATGCGTGAAGAAATTTCCTGACCTGTTTGCGTTTGTTCTCTCTCTTTTTCTCTCTTTCCTGGATTTTTATTGCTGTGTTAGAATACTGTCCAGCTCCATTAGAAAACACACAACCCAAGGAACCACAACAGCCTGCCACAACAATATTGCTATGTGCTTGTGCCACACTTTCCCAAATGGTGAGAAGTTCCAGGAGCACAGCATGACCTGGGTTTGGGCTTCCTTTTAATGCGCATACACTACAGATTTATAGTGACTTTGTGCATGTGTATGTGTGCATTTTTCCTCTTCCAGAGATGGACCAAGGATGACCAGAAGGTCACATCAGTGCCTGAAGCCATAGTCTTGCCATTCTGGGTGGGTTGTAAGCAACATGTATCACAGTTCAGAAACGGACACATATCTTTTGTATATACAGTACAATTGGATTAGTTGTCTCATCTTTCAGTCAGTGAAGACACAACTAATTTATAAAGAATCTATCTATCTATCTATCTATCTATCTATCTATCTATCTATCTATCTATCTATCTATCTATCTATCTATCTATCTATCTAATTAATCTGGTGCAACACAGTTTCACTGATTCTGTAAGGTTGCTTTTTGTGACCCAGACAGGGATCATCTAAGACAGGGGTGTCAAACATAAGGCCCCTGAAATATGAACAAGATTTGTGTATTTTCTCCTCTGTCATTTGCAGCTAATGAGTTCCTAAGTGAAAAAGTGTTTATTTTTGGTTATGACCTGATTAATGACATCACTTCCGGCCCTCAGCAGACACCATGAATGCTGTTCGGCCCTTGGTATGAAACAAGTTTGACACCCCTGATCTAAGATTTAACAGAATCTTTGATTTGTGAGTGGGAAAATGATTATGCTCCTTTCCAGTACTTTCCTGGCTTTAGAAGAAGCTTCTAAATTAACAGAAAGTTGGACATCATTACATATTACTAAAGGCCATCTGATGTATTGGTTTTGTTTTTGGCAATAAGTAGCTTGTCACAATGTGTTGTGACAGATAATGATGCTCTTCCCACCTCAAATATTGAACTCTAAGCTGCAGTACTTGGAGCCAATGAAAAAGTCTGCCTGCCAAGATAATAGGATCTTGCCGTCATTTTAATCATGAGTTATGGACCATCAAGAAGCATATTTGGCTGCAGTAACTTTCAGTCAACAAGTAAGGAAGCGTAAACAAAAGTGAATGTTGTTACTGGCAGAGAAGCTAGCCTCCAACTCCACCAGAATGCCATTACACTGCATGTGTCTTTCTTGTGTATTTTTTTAAAATGTAATTACACACTTCTTTCTCACTCCAAAAGCATTTCTATAGTGAATCGATCCAGCTGAATCATAGCACTGAATGTTATGGTGAACAATATTTATTTGCAAATGTCACATTGGGGTGCCTAATTTGTTCCTAAGAGAGAGGATTTTTGCTCAGACTGCAAAATGTGGCACTAAAATTCCTTGATTGATGCTGATTATCAGATTAAATGGCTTAGCTCTGGGGACAAAAGTTATAAATTACAGCCACCTCAAAGTCATGATTGGCGACTGGAGATCTTTCCAAGTGGCAGTGTTTTTTTTATAATGAGATCATATATTTTCCAGTCTCTACGGTATATCAGCTTTTTGAGGAGTACTGAAACGGTGTTTAAAATAACACCATATCAGCTTTTAGAAAAGTCAGATACCTTCGTGATTTACTGGGTCAAATGTTTGTTTTTATTTTAAATGCACAAAACCTGAAATGTGTGGCTTTCTGTGTAAATGTGGAAACTAGATGTTACTTTGAAATTCTCTGTAGAATCCTATGCTTGGGACTGTTCATATTCTTTATTTTAGCTTAAGCAGCCATGCAGGGCCCTGCTCTGGCTTGAAACTGTTGTGTGAAGAGGCGCTTAACCCTTTCTTTTCCTGCTGAAAATTGCCTACCCAAGTACTTTTTGCATTGTAGCAGCTATTTGCTCTGTGTGTGTGTGTAAAAATTCTCTCTGTGTGTGTTGGGTAAATGTAATCTTTTCCCATAAATGCCTTTGCCATCCACATTTGATTATACTTGTTGTGCCTCTCTAGCCTGGAAGACCATTTTCTATCTCTTAGGAGTTTCCCTGGACCTTAAGCAATGTAGACTTGCAATTGCTGACCAGCACATTTTCTGCATTGTCACACATTGCTTAAAGACCCAGCCCGCAAAGAAAGAGATGGCCAAACAGTTTTTCAACCTTCATGTAATATGACACATTACAGTTTCAAACCTTTCTTTCTATCTAGAGGGTAAAAGCAGTCCAGATATGGTTATGTGTTAGGTAATATTTCAGTAGTGTGATTTTATCATTCAAGAATTACTTATTCAGCAATCATCACAGCAAGGTCTTAAGTTCCACAGTTAAGCTCATTTGAGTTCATCATCAACCCTTGTTGACTTGACCAAGACTGAACAAGTATCCCAGTTTAGTACATCTCACTGCATCTGAGGCCCCCTGTTTTAAATCTTGCCCTTTAAGAAGGTCCTTAGACCCAAATTGAGTCAACATTGTGCTATCATTGATCAGGCTACTTTATCTGTAAAGGTTTCCTGAAGAGGGAGGGAGGGAGAGATTTTAGTTCATTCTGAGAGCTCACAGTGGGTAAGAACAGTTTAATCTCATCTATGGCTTGTGCCCCAAAGGACTCACAATAAATGAATGTAGGAGCAGAGGAAATCTAAAATTTTAAATTATTTAATATTTCAATATAAAACTCAGTAAAAACTCTCCGAAAGCTGGGGAATAGTCAGTTCCTCTGAACACAAGGGAGAGGGACCAAAGGTTAGTCTCTGCTAATCTTAGCAACAAAGGATAGATGGGGCTTTCACCTGCCTCCCTAGTCAGTCATGGATACTTTCCATGGAAAGACTTTTAGCCCAATTCTCTTGGTCATTTACAATGGCAGATCTTGCAACCCCGCTGTCATAAATGCCTCTGAAGCACCATAAGTGGCATGCTGCTGTCATGCATGTTGGAACCACTGACACAAATGCTTGGTGGCTCTGCATGTCTGCCACAGAGAGATGCAGCCTGTCCCAGAACAGGTAAAGGTGCCAGGGGTGCAGGTCATGGAAGGTTCAGAGAAGGTATAGAGCAGTGAATGGGGAGGGCAGGGGGAGGAAGGGGGTGGAACCTGGCAGCAGCAAATGTGGAGATGCTATATTCATTTTCCTAGCCTGATGCCCCTTGCCTCTCCTTGGACTTACACCAGCAAAAGAGCTGGTGTAGGTCCAAGGACACCTACTGACATCTAGGTAGCCTATGGAGACATAAGTAAAACATATCTTTACTTCCCTCTCCCAGGCTGTCTGGTCACCTCCCCCCAGCATGTGATGGACCAGACGCTGCCCCACTGCAGTGTGTGCTCCATCGGTGCAGCTGCATGGCGGAAGTTGGTGGGGAATAGGTTTGAGATCTAAGGTTAAATAATACTAAAGCTTTCATCAGAAAAGTAAACCAAATATTACAGTCAGTTATGGATTCTGAAAAATGAAACCTTTGGTAAAATCTTAAGTGCAAGGATATAAAAGCCAAGCAGATTTGTATAGTGTGTAGCAATGTGTCTCATGGGCATTAAAAAAAACAAAACACCCTACTAGTTTCACTCCCATGTGCTGGTATTGTTTGTCTTAATATTAAAAAGTTAGTCGTTGATCCTTGAGACATTCTAAAAGAAGTAGATTAAGCTCTTCTCTTTCAAAGAGCTAGTATGTTTGTCCTATATGGGGAACAAAGGAGCTTCAGTGCCAATGTCTGTTCTGAGTAATATCTGCTTGTCACTGGAAGCGTTCATGTCAAACCAATGATTTCCCTCTGTTCCATAATCAAGAGAATGAATAATCTTCTCTATGGGACAAGTGTCCCATATTCATGTGCTTTTTTTGTGTGTGCTCTATGGGCCAAGTAGAGCCCATATAATACACAAAAAGCACATGTATATGGTCTGAAAACATTATTACACAGGTACAGTCATCAGACTTCATCAGGTAACAAAAACTCTCCCGATGACCCCTGTAGCTTTTAAGATTTTAAGATCATAAGGAACGCCCTACTGTATCAGATCAAAGGTCCTGATGACTTTAAGGATCAGATGGATTGTACTTTGGTTAAGGGGCTAGGTGATCCTCAGTATCCATAGCTGACCCCTGATGCCCAAAGTCTGAAAATCTAGAGTTGTGTTTTGACTTTAGAATTCTGTGGCTCCAAATATAAGTTCCAAAAAGAGTAATGAAATCTACTGCCAGATGGTGACTCTAGAGTTCAGTTGACTTTGGGGGGGGGGGCAGGGAAGAGGAAGTGCCTCCTTTCCCCATCCCTGAGGTCAGTATAACCAGGAATATTCCCAAGTGATGGGACTTCCATTGCTTGGAAGCATCCAATTGGTCTTTGGGGCAAGGAGGTTTTGTTCTTTCCCCAGGGACCAAAAGAGCTAGACTGGCAACTAGTAGTCTGGAGTGGTGGGCTGTGAGGAACGCCTGTCAAATGGCCAGACAGCCAGATTGCTTCTGTGACCCTGCTCCTATCCCAGACCAAGAAAATCTTTGGCTCAGTCCCAGATATATTTATGTGTAGGGGTTCAGTAATAATCCACCAGGTGCAATAGACCCAAGGTTAGTTATCAGATTTTCTACTTTTCATGTTTCATAGATGAAAATATGGGACTCTACTGTATATGTACTAACCTTATTGTCATACCAAGGATAACTCCCCAGACTTTACCCAGAAATTGATGGATGTTTTTCTCTGTATCCTTAATATTGTATTTATTTACTCATGCACAGACCCTGTTTGAGGTAAATCAAACTGAAGTTGCCACACCGCAGTTATTAACTCAGCATGGCTCCCTCCTTGTTGTGGGAGAGCATGATGTGAGGAAGACACTGAAAGCGGTAAATTCAAGGAAGGCCGCCGGACCTGATGGCATTTCCGGCCGGGTGGTAAAAGACTGTGCAGACCAATTGGCTGGGGTTTTGACTAAGATTTTTAATCAGTCTCTATCCCAAGCTATTGTTCCATCGTGTCTGAAAGCGTCCACCATTGTTCCATTGCCAAAGAAGTCCTTTATAAGTAGCCTCAATGATTATAGACCAGTGGCACTCACTTCTATTATTATGAAGTGTTTTGAACAATTAGTCCAACAGTACATCATCTCTTGTCTTCCAGACTCATTTGAAAGATATCAGTTTGCATACAGGGCAAATAGATCAACAGAAGATGCTATAAACACCGTCTTACACACTGCTTTAACTCATTTAGAGCAGCGGGGGACCTATGTAAGAATGCTCTTTGTGGATTTTAGCTCTGCATTTAACACAATTATACCGTACAAACTGATATCTAAACTTAAAGATCTTGGATTTCCAGATCCAATCTGTATGTGGATCTTGGATTTTCTTTCAAATCACCCTCAGAGGGTGAGATTAAGGGACTTTGTTTCTTCTGCCAGGATTCTCAATATGGGTACTCCACAGGGCTGTGTGTTGAGTCCACTACTGTTTACCATCTATACTTCAGATTGCACCAATATTTATCCCAGCAATAAGATCATTAAATTTGCGGATGACACCACGTTAGTGGGGCTAATCTCTGAAGATGATGAGTCTGCCTATCGTAAGAGGTACAACAGTTGTCTTTATGGTGCAAAAACAACAACCTTATTTTTAACATCAATAAGACTAAGAAGTTTATTGTGGACCATCGGAAAAGGAAATCTGACATTCGGCCCTTGGGTATTGAGGGTGTCTGTGTAGAACAAGTGGACGAGGATAAGTTTCTGGGGACCATCATGAAGAAGGACTTGACATGGAGTGCAAACACCGCGGCTCTGGTCAAAAAGGCCCAACAACAATTGTACTTTTTGAGACTCCTCAGTAGACAAAAACTGTCTGAGACATTGTTGGTAATTTTTTATCGCAGCTACATAGAGAGCATTCTATCTTATTGTCTCTGTGTCTGGTTTGCGAGTTGTGCAGTGGTGGAGAGAAAAGCGCTCCAGAGGGTTATCAACACTGCTCAGAGGATTATTGGCTGTTCCCTTCCTTCTTTGGAGGAGCTTTACAGTACAAGGTGTATGTCGAGAACCTTAAAAATCCTGAGAGATCCCTCGCATCCTGGTTACCAGTTTTTTTAATTATTGCCTTCAGGAAGAAGATATAGGGTGATAAGAACAAGAACGAGTAGATTAAAGAACAGTTTCTATCCCAGTGCGGTGTCTAGATTAAATGCGGGGGTACAGTGATATGTTGAACAGAGTTTTAGCAATGTGGTGATTGTATATGTAGTTTGCCTGACTTTGTTGTATTGTTGTTTTGTGTTGGTCTTGTCTTGTTTTACCTTGTGAAAGCACCTAATTTCGTTGTACTTGTGTATACGGGTACAATGACAAATAAATTTTCTATTCTGTTCTATTCTAAAGCAGAATGTGTGAGAGAAATACTAATTATAATTGTTTCGTGTTTAAAAGTAAACACCCTGAAGAATATTTTGTAGAATGTTCAACTGCACAACCTGGTTGAATGTAGGGGTAACACAAACACATTCATCAACAGGTACTGTTTGAATAGATGGTTATTTAAATGGAGAATGGAAGGGAAATTGTGCATTAGAGAACCAAGGAAGAATCTAGAACTGGCCAAAAGGTATTTGGGTGCAATTTTGTGGAGTGGGCTGCTGGGGGGGCGGGGGGAGAATATATCTTTATCAGTAGCTTTTCTTTTTGAATACTGACATTGGTTCTTAATTTGCTGCTACTTTACAGGTGGCAGAAAAAGTTATGGACTTCAAAGAATGTCCTACATGCTCAGCATCAAAGTCTGTGCAACATGGAAAAAGTTCTGAATGTGGCCTTGTGAAGTGGTCCTCAGCTGAACCTCAATATCAAAAGCCTTGTCATACTAGAAAGTTCATGAGTGCAGGATCAGGAAATCCATTGAACAGGGACAGATGACCTAGGTGATTCTCAATAACAGAGGCAGTCAAGACATCAGATTCAGGCATTGGACAGATTCACAGTTGGGAAGGCAAGTAAAGATTCTGTTCAGTCATGTAGGCAAGATTAAGACAAAGGAAAGGTGGTTGGTGCTGAAGAGGTTTGTTTTCCAAGGGAAAGTGGTGGCTCAGGAAACAATGATTCAGTTTAGCTCACAGAACATCCATATTAAAGACCTCATAGTATTCATATTAAACATTTAAAGACTTTGGTGGCCTGCTGTATTATCTCCTTTTCACATTAGATCAGTTGACTTATCTGAATGATGCACACAATCAACAAATAAATGCACACAATCAAGAAAAATATATAGGCTGATTTCCTTCCTGGCTACTAGCCAAAATGTCGTGGGTTTGTATGTAACTTTTTTCTGTAAGGTCCAGGGCTGAATGCTGGGGGCGAGGAAGCTTGCACAATGTTATAGTCTTAGATATTTGAGAGATTTGTAAAAAGTAGGGTTGCCAGATCAGGCAGCTGGAAATCTCCTGCCTTTAGGACTCCCATTGTGATCAAAGAAAAGACAGACCTGGCTCTTCCTTGTCCCAGAGTTATTCTCCCCCCTTCCCTGATCTGTTGGAAATAGTCTTTACAAGGTCTCATTTAACAAACAAAAAACTACCTTCCTGCTCATAAAGAATGAGATATCAGGGCAATGGTTTTTAGCCTAGTCTTCAACTTAGCTTGATAGTTTTCCATGTACACAGATTTTTTTTATATGGGGGAGCATTTATATGCAGTTCCTCACCTTCTATCTAGTCCAGAAGCTATTTATCTAGACCAGGCTGCAGTGGCATCACTAGGATTCACATCACCCAGAGTGGGAGGCCTGCGTGTCACCTCATTAAGTGGGCGGAGCAATGCCCCAGGTGGTGGGCGTGGTGATGTGCCATTGCTCCACCCCCACTGGTTTTTTGGCTGTACCTTTTGTTAGAACACAGATATTTCAATGTGGTTTGTTTTTGCATTCTGCATGAAATTACGCATTGATTGATATATAACATGATGGTATTGTTCCTCTAAATTCTGATTTTAGTGATTTTGAAAACTTGTAGAGTTACACACACACACTCCGGTGTTGACTTACTAACACTTTATTGCAGCAGTTCTCAAACCTTTAGCACTGGGACCCACTTTTTAGAATGACAGTCTGTCCAGGATCCATGGGAAGTGATGTCATGGCCAGAAGTGACATCATCAAGCAAATTAAAATAAATAATTATTTATAATTAAATGAAAATAAAAGAAATAATAAGGGGGAGCCAGTCCTGTTCCACCAAGTAAATCTGCTCTGAAGTAAGTCCTATTGTGGTCAATGGGGCTTACTCTCAGGAAAGTGTGGGCAGAAGTGCAACCTGTGAGCCCAATCTTATGCATGTCTACTCTGAAGTAAGTCCCATAGTGGTCAATGGAGCTTACTCTTAGGAAAGTGTGGGTAGGATTGCAGCCTGTCAGCCCAATCCTATGCATGTCTACTCAGAAGTAAGTCCCATAGTGGCCAATGGAGCTTACTCTGTAGTCTGCCTGCAATAACAACCCCCCAAAAAGAATCAGTGAGATTTCCAGCCCTCCCCAGTGCCCAGTTTAAAGTTCTTCTATTTCAGGCACATCAAGATAAAGACCCACCTGGCTTTGCAAGTGCAAAATAGAAAACTTTCCCCTTACCATTCAAGCCTCTTTTTTTGTCCTTTTTAGTGGGGGGGGGGGGGGTGGAGAGGCTGCCTTCTGGAACATACGTTGAGCTTCAGTTCCATCACATTGGGACCATTCTGGTATCCTCACATTCCCCTTTGCCTGGTCTGACCACCAGCCAAGGCTCATCTGCCTACTCGCAAGTAAACACAACCATGAGACTGCTTTGCTTTCCATAGGACTGGGAGGGAGGGACCTCCTTTTGTGTTTTTGGGGGCTGCATTCATTGGATCAGGACCATTCTGATGTCCTTGGAGTCCTCTCAGCCTGCCCTGAGTCCTCTCAGTCCTTGCCTGGACTAAGGTAAGTATGCCTACTTGCAAGTAAATGTGGCCACGTGGCTTTTTTTCAGGCTCAATAGACACAGCTGGGAAGGAGGCAGGGACATTGGATTGGGACCATTCATTGGATTGGGACCATTCTGGTGTCTTTGGATTCCTCTCAGCCTGCCCTTTCCGATGGACTATTGGTAAGTACACCTACTCATGAGTAAACGCACGATACGGCTCAATTTCACTTTCTATAGCACTCCATGCATTTTTTCTTTCTGGTTTTTTGGCCATAGCTTTTGAAGGAAAGGAGATATTTCAATTCTGTTTTTTGCATTGCGTTCTGCTGGACATTCCGCATCCAATGGTGTATGGCACGATGGAGTAGCTCTGAAAGCTGCAAAGTTAGCATGTTCTCCCCAGGGCGCGTCACCCCCACTGGGCGGCCCGCACCCCCCGCACGCCCTAGCAACGCCAGTGCCAGGCTGAATCTTTGGTTACAAGTTACCAGGATATGGCCAGGGTGGGTGTGGGTTATACAATGTGTTGTTTTATTTTGCTCTACCATGAACTAACAGCAAATCCTTTTAGTTCCAGGGATGTAATCATGAACCTTTTTCTTTTTTGCATCAGAGGAAAACAAACAGCTGCAATTATTATAATGAATTATAACAATTGTGCCTGGCAACATGCAGCAACCTAAAGGAAATTAATTTAACATCCTTTAAATATGAATAAGTAATAAACACTGTCATGCGCTGAGACTCTAATTTTACTTCACTTTTGAAGCATATATTAACAGCTTTTTGCAAATTTACAGAAACAAAAAGCTTGCAAAAATTATATAAAAAGCAAGCTGAGACATAGAACCTTTCCCACTTCTAACCATTCCTTACTGTTAGAACAAAAGCTGGAAAAAATTTCAAGTGTGATTTGGTGTCAAATTTTGAAGTTTGTTTTGCTAGTCAAACTACACTGAGGACACAAACCTATCCAACTTCCCAGCACTGATAAAGCCGCAATGCAGCCCCAAGGTAAGGGAACAAATTGTATCTCAGTGGCGTAGCTAAGGGAGTGCAGGGGGTAGCAGTTGCACCAGGCATCAAGCTTTAGGGGGTTAACAAACTGAGCTTGACAGTAGTGACCAAAATTGTGAAAATCTTGTTATGTATGAATAATACCATCATGTTATATATCATTGGAAAAGTAATTTAATGCTGAATGCAATGAAGCAAACTGCATTGGAATATTTATATTCTGTCAAAAGTTATGGCCAATTAACCAGAAAATGAAAACACAACTGCCTTATGGAACAAGTGGATTTTCTTAACTCAAAACCGACCTATGAGACTGATTGTTCTGAGAGCCAATGACATGTTATTATGATACAGCATGAAACCAATAAGATATTAATATGAGTCAACTCACATTTCCATGTATTTTAATACAGTTGCCCCCGCTCACTGGGTAAAAAGGCACTTTTTCAAGTGTTGTCCCTCTTGCTAAATATAACCATCCGTCTTCACCCCAGCACAGTGTCTCGAACCATTCAGGAGCACACTTTTTATATATTTACTTAATTAAATTTGATTTTGTCTGGGGAGGGCTACAAATCTTCTTTGACCCCGGTAGCAGATAGATGCCTTAGGTATGCCACTGACTGGGGGGAGGCAGGAGAACAAGTGGGTGGTGAGCTGCTGGGGGCGGCAGGTGGGTTCCAATTTTCACTTTTTAAAAAACTCAAGCGTGACGTCACTTCTCGCTGTGACATCACTTCCGAGGCAACATTTTGAGCTTGGAACCAGGCTGCACGATCATTAGTTATGCCACTGCTGTATCTTACACTGAGGAGCCCTCCCTGACTGCCCTGCCACTGCAGGATGCAGCACACCTCACATTAGAATGGCTGCATCAGCACTGGAAAGTTGGATAGGATCGGGCCCTGAAGAGCACAGGACGGGCCAATAAAATTACATTTTCATGCAAAATATTTGGTGGACGTGCAAAAACTTTTCAGTGATTTCACTGAATAATCACAATGGGATGCATTCATTAGCATCCCCATGTCTGATTTTGCATTCCTTGCAACCACATTCCCCGAGTGTGTGTAATATTTCATGGACAATATAGGCCTGTTTGAATGCTACTTTAAGTGTCAAACTGCTCCCATGCAACAGGTCAGTTTTGTTAATTTTGTGTGTTTGTGTGTGTGTGTGTGTGTGTGTGTGTGTGTGTGTGTGTGGTTCATCTGAAAGTGAAGTTTTTTTTTGTTTTTTTTTTTTTAGATTGTGAGCCCTTTTGGGACAGGGAGCCATTTAGTTATTTGATTTTTCTCTGTAAACCGCTTTGTGAACTTTTAGTTGAAAAGCAGTATATAAATACTGTTAATAATAATAATAAAGTAAATTAGCAGTGTGTGTAGAGGGGTGATTTGTCTAAATTGTTCCCTCCCCCCACCCACTGAAAAACATTCTCCTGGAATCCAGAACAGCTAGGACATGTATGCACCATGAACATGCATGTCTTCTGCATGGAGTTGATTCAGAACTCCAGGGACTGCCAAACCACAGCTCACAAGACACATGTGGCTCTTTGACACGTAATGTGTGGCTCTCCAAAAAATGTTCACTGAGCTTCTTTTTGCATCACTATTAATATAAAAGTTAATTAAGAAATTTTCAAGCTTTATAATTATTTACGGGGTATAAACTGAGAGTCCACTGGATTAAAGTGTAAGTTTAATGTTCATGGTGACTAAAAAGAAGAATTTAAATGCTTCTTAAATATTGCGGCTCTCAAACATCTGTAGTTTATCGTATGTGGCTCTTATGTTAAGCAAGTTTGGCCACCCCTGGTATAGTCCAAACCAACTAAATATTTGGGAAAATTGCTGTCCATCAGCCTAACTTTTCATACAATATAGTTGTGAGAATAAAATCAAAGAACCCTGTGTATGACATCTTATGGTCTTAGGAGGAAAGGTAGAATAAAAATGTCACGAATAATAATTTCCTTTTTAATCCCTTCATCTCTGATGCATCCACACTTTTCCTGCTAAGGGATGTTGGATAGTATTATTTTTTGTCTTTGTTGGTAACCTGTAGAGAATCAGGCACTTACTGTCTTTGTTGGTCTTATTTGTTGGTAACCTGTAGAGAATCAGGCACCTAACATGTTTGTTTTCATGTGTACATGGTGCTGAGTGCATGCCTGGCAAGTATGACCCAGACTGGTCTCATGGTATTATGCAATGTGTTGCTTTATTATGCTCTACCATGAATTACACTTGGTCTCTGCAAACACAATAGATTTCTCCCTTATGCATATGTTTCATATATCTAGGGTATGCCGAGCAATGATCAAGCTTGAAAGATCTATGAGAATTCAATGAAGTTAAGAATGCTCAGGGGTTATCTACTGCTTTAAAATATGGAATACAAGTGTCTGTTAGAAGGCCTCATTTCTAGATTTTAATTCTTGGGATGTTCCTACAGGAGCTGGTAGTTCTCTCAAATACTGGTTGTTTTAAAAGGTATTTCAAAATAGGTTTTCTGTGACTGAAGAAAAGAAACCTACAGACAACAATTGCTGATGGCCTTTGGCTTCCATTTTAAATTTTGGATGCTCTTTTAACCTGAAAGCATTTTGGTACCATTAGAGTGTGGTGGAGATTTGCTGATGCTGTAGTTAGGACAGTTTGAAGGCTATCGGTTTCTTTAACCTGAGGGTCTTCTTCTCAGCCTGAATGCAGCAAACAGTTTCTACCCCTCAAATGAAATGACACCGACAAAAGACATCTGTCTGGATTCAGAAAAATGAGTCTGGTAGGAGAGGGAGAATTGAAATGAAGAGCAGAGAAACAGAAGGGAAGTCATTTCTCATCTTCTTGTGGTCTGCCTCTTTGCAAACTTTTGGAATTATATTTATATTGATTTGGTGAAAATGTCAGAAAGAAAGACAGGTTGCTTGCTTCCCTGTATCTATGGTTCTCTGACTAGCCATTTGAGCAGCTATATGAAGTGGATCTTTGAAGTTTCCAGAGCTTTGTCTAATGTTCTGCCCCTTCTTTTCGGTGGGGGAGTAAGACATGTGTAAGTAAGACAGTGTCAAGTAAGGCCTAATTGAAATAGCAAAACCTTCCAATTTCATTTAAGTGGCAGATAAATTGATCTCAAAATTGATGTCACAGTGACAACACTGGTGTTTTAAAGGAAACTGCAGATTGGGAAAGAAAACCAATCTGCTGGGTACAAAAAGATCTTTCATGAAATAATTAGATCAGGGGTGTCAAACCCGTTTCATACCAAGGACAGAACAGCATTCATGGTGCCTGCTGAGGGCCGGAAATGATGTCATTAATCAGGTCATAACCAAAAATAAGCACTTTTTTCACTTAGGAACTCATTAGCTGCAAATGACAGAAGAGAAAATACACAAATCTTGATCATATTTCAAGTTATGGGAGAGCCCAATTTTTCATGTGTGCTGTCCTTATAGCAGTAACACCTTAGCACTGCTCAGCAGCTGAGAGCCTGAGGGCCGGATAAAAAGCTTCCGTGGGCCGCATCTGGCCCCCGGGCCTTATGTTTGACAACCCTGAATTAGATGCTTGACTGAAGCATTTCATTTGTTCTTCTTTGTGGTCTCAGTACAGTCACATGTAGTAATTTCTGTGCATGATAATAATAATATACAGTATTTATATACCGCCTTTCTTGGTCTTTATTCAAGACTTTATTCAAGGCGGTTTACACAGGCAGGCTTATTAAATCCACGCAGGGATTTTTACAAATTGAAAGAAGGTTCTCTCTTTCAAGAACCACCACATTCGAGCTGTTACACTCCGATCTGGTTTAACATTCTGGCCTCCATCCTCCCACGCTCCGAGCAGATGGAACAGCTCAGCTGCAGCTTGCCAGCTGCTTCAAGGTCGCACGGTGCCGGTGGCCTCGAACTGGCGACCTTGTGGATGTTAATCTTCAGGCAAATGGAGGCTCTACCCTCTAGACCAGACCTCCTGCCCATGAGCAGAGCTGACCTTTCAAGCTTCCAGAGCTTTGTTGAGCATCCTTCTTTCTTTTTTACACTTGCTCTGGAGCAGGGGAAAGTCTATGCCCATCATATGTCTCAAGGCTGGGAAGAACACGCAGTTTCTCAGCTATGTTTTGACTGTTTCACACATTCAAATTATAGCATGCAAGCAGTCATCCAACAGTTGGTGTGCTGGAAAAGAAAGGCTTCTTCAGCTACTCTCAAAAAGATTGTTTGGAAGACCCCACCACTTCAAGGAATATAGGATTTGGTTGGAATGACAGGCTGTTTTTATTAATAATGTACTTGAGGCCTGAATACCAACAGAAACCAACTCTGGAGTGGCGTCTTGCCAAAAGATGACTGCCATGGAAGATGCCATGTGATGTAAAAGTAACTGGATTTGATGTGTCAGTTGGGATGGTGGTCTGACAACCCTCTGACAGGTGTTTGTGTGTTGTCTGACTCGCCTGCTTTGAGGAAGCTGTTGCCAGAGGTGGGTCTGCAGAACGTGCCAACATGGCTGCTGCACAAGGGCCTTCTCCCAGAGTGCTGACTTAAGATGCTTCTTGTTCTTCCTTATCTGCCCGGAGACTGTTTCATATGTTTCCTCTGCTTGGGAGAGAGTCACATTGTGGACAAATGTCATGCTTGTTGGTGGAAGGGTGTTTTGCCCCACAACCACAACAGTTTTTAAAGGTGATCCTGCTCACCATATGATGAGGCAGGGCCAACTAACTTAGGGCATAATCCTAACCCCTTAGATGTCAGTGCTGGCATAGTGGTGCCAGTAGGACGCGTGCTGCATCCTGCAATTGAGTGTCACTCACAGAGGCCTCCTCAAAGTAAGGGAATGTTTGTTCCTTTACCTCAGAGCTGCATTGACCTTATGTCAGTGCTGGAAAGTGCTGCACCCTTAGGGTGCAATCCTAACCCATTTTCCAGCACCAACATAAGGGGAATGCAGCTCTGAAGTAAGCTTTGCCAAAACTGTGCAATGGAGTATGTTTAGGGGCTTTTTCTCCCCTAAGCATGAAGCAGCAATGGCAGATCAGAGGCACTGCTGGGACATTTCCTCAGTTGCACTGCCCCTGGGCACAATCCACCCCATATCTGCCAGCAGCAGTCACAGAAGCAAAAATAAAACTTTTGCTTTTTTTTTGAGTCACACTGGACTCCTAGCTTTTGCAGATAACAGGCTATTTGCAATCAAAATTTGGCAACCCTCATTTGAAGGGCACTGAACAGAGAGAGTGGATGAGGGACAGCAAGCATCAGTCTCTTCCTAGTAACAATTCCAAAGGGGAAAATGACAGCCAGACAGGCTCACAATTGCAGGCCAAGAACATATGGTAAGAACAGGAGATTTTGTGAGAGTAATGATGCACAGCTTTGAAAATTGGGTTACAAATAGGCAACCCTTGAATGATAAGCTGTTCATATGTTGGGGAGGTGGGGTGAGGGAAGGAGCCATATGTCTTAGTTTGAATGTATTGACAACATCTGAAAGTGTATTACTGTTGAACATAAAAAGCTGCCTTGCACTGAGTCAGGCCCCTGGTCCATCTAGGCTAATATTGCCCACTCGCTCTGGATTTCCTGGATGATAAAGACTGAACCTGAATCTTTCTGCTTGTGCTGTAGCATTGGTGTAGCACATCCCCTGTTTTTTTGAGGATGCATATGAATAGCACAAAATCATTTTTTAAAAACCAGAAATCATGTTTGTTTGTACAGCTTATGTTCCAAAGCAGTCATCCATCTGTACATTGGATATCGGAGTATACCCGGAGCAACCAAAGCGCGCCTCTGATTTTGGGTGCTTTCTTTTCTAGATAAGCTATAAGCGAGGACCAAGTGACCAGGTGGATTACACACATTTAGCCTTCTGTCCACAATCTTCCATGGTTCCATGGCCGTGTAAGCAAATGATTCACTCTAAATTGAATTCTTACCAACCATAAAAATCACCTTATAGGGTGCATTTTAATGAGCTAGAAAAGCATTAACAAATCTGACCTATTGCTGCCTGTGGCATTTGTGGCAAGGCTAGTATTTCTGCGAGGGTGGACCAGGGGAGAGGGAGAGTTACAATTGTTTCAATGTTATTATTGTTCCGCTGCAGTTTGGTTCCAAAGAAATAAATATATGAATTCATATTGTGATTAAAAATTAATTAGTAAGCCACTTCGAGGACGTTTGTGATGGAAAGTGGTACATATAACATTAATAGATGCAACCTTCAACTGGCCAGGGCAATGAGTTAGGGCTAAAAGGAAGAGAAGTGGGATATTGGAAGATGCATGTCCTCTGAACCCAGTTTCCCCCTTGAAATATTTTAAACTGTCTCTTTGCAGCTTAAAGGGTCACAGGTGGGAGGGAAGAGGGCAGTTGCAGACCTACCATTGGGTTCTATGGGGCAAATGCCCTGGGATTGAGCCTCTAGGACCCCGTGGCAGCCCCTGATGGGGTCTGAAACTGTGCTTCCGGGTTTCCAGAAGCACAGTTTACAGTGTCAGGGAACCTCAGAGAGGCTTCCCGATGTGGACTCAGGTTGTGCGAGGCTCTGTGAGCCTCAGGTGAGTGGGGGGGGCATAGATTTGCACACGGGGGGGCAGTGACCCATGGGAGAGGCACCATCGCAGATCTTTGTCCCGGGTGTGTGGCTGGGGAGGTCTGCCGCTGGAAAAGCGAGAGGGAGCAGACCCTAATTTCACCTTCCAAAAGGAATCAGTGATCAGAGAGGATAAACTGGACTTGCACACAGGATAATTTTAGCACCTTGTCAGTGTGCCATGAGATGAAAAAGATTGAAAATCACAAGTGCATAATATTGCAGCCCTAGTTCCCAAGCGATTTAGGGGTGGCTTTCAAGGTAAGAACCAGCACCTGTGAGTTGATCCTAAAAACAGAGTCAATGTGTAGGTAAGACAGAGTTGGGGTCAACGGTGTAGTTAGAGGGGGGGACGAAGTGCTAAGTGCTGATGGTGTCACAATTCGCCATGTAAGCGACCGGACGTTGAAAGGGAGGGGCCACTTCCATGGTGAGTTGTTTTGCTTTCAATAGCATTTTGACCCCCCTCTAGCTATGCCGCTGCTTGTGGTAACATGCTGTCAATGAGCAATTTTTCACCAACTGAACACCAAATGCTCTTCAAGGGCAGCCTCCCTCCCTGCTGAGTCTGTTGCAGCTATTTGGTGACCAAGGCATGGGCAACTGCGAGGATGTTCTTCCTCTTTGGGGGTCAAAACTAGTAATTGTGTGTTTCTGACACAATTGAAAATCAATACAAGCCAGCTCTCTTCCACATGCTATGACAATTGCTATTATAATAACGCAGGACAGTTGCTTAGGGTCAAAAGGCCAGAAATCATGGCTTGGCACTTTCTCTTCCCAGACAGCAAAAGCAGCAGCTTCGCCACTTTTTCTGGTGCACACGGATCTGAGGATTTACTGCCTGTGAAACTGCCCTGCGAGTACTTGAATCAAATGGCTGTGATTGAGTTGTTCTCTGTGGGATTCAGCATGCTGAATCACTGAGTTATCTCTCTCAGGGAAACAGCAATGAAATACAGTCTGTGTAGTTTGAACCTAACATCTACAAGAGGCCATCCAAATTCCAGAACTATCTATGTCATCTCGTGTGCATTATGAATAAGAATTTAAGCAGCTGCAATTGATTCTGCCTAGAGAGTTTTAAAGTGTCTCTGATGTCCCCTCCCCATTTTTCATAAGGGCAGGTTCTTGTTTTACTA
Source organism: Tiliqua scincoides (assembly GCF_035046505.1). Classification (NCBI taxonomy): domain Eukaryota; kingdom Metazoa; phylum Chordata; class Lepidosauria; order Squamata; family Scincidae; genus Tiliqua; species Tiliqua scincoides. Next base: position 218,635,669 of record NC_089823.1, read on the forward strand.
TGTTGGTAAAGATGATTCCTGTGTAGATTTTTGGCATCTTTGGGTAGTTTCTGAGGCCCAGCACCCCAGCAAAAGACTCTTACTCAGACATTGGCCCTCAGCAGTGGTACCATCAGGGCAGGGGCAGGCCTACTCAAGCATGTGACAGGAGCCCACATCCCCCAAAATTACTTATTTATTTAATTTCTGTCTCACCTTTCTCCCCCGGAGGGGATCAAAATGACCCCACAGTGGGTTGATTTAAAATCCAGAGTTTTCATGGTAGTGAGTCCAGATTTTTGTGTAAGTCACATGTAAAAAAAATCTAGAGTCACAACATGACTCTAGATTTTTTTTTAAATTGCTCCCAGGACCCCAGGGTGGGAAGGAGAGGAATTGGTTCCTGCCTGTGATGCTGCTGCTGCCCCTGAAAAGCAAATGGACAGGAAACCATATTGGGATGGTGGAGGAAAGGACAGGAAGGAAGCTGCATTGGTGGATTGAGTGAGGGACAGAGGAGGGAAGACAGAGGTGGGAAATAGGGGGTGCCCCACAGGAAGGAGAAAAAGATGGTGAAGTAATGGATGTCCCATTTATACATTGGGATCAACAGTATCCAGTGTCCTAGGGTCTTGAGGATTGGGATCCAACAATCACAAATTGACTGGTGGCTGCCATTTTGTTTTTTGCATGGTGTCCTACTGCACATAGGAGGGACCACACTGGAGGGCACTCAGCCAAGGGCCTCTCATGAGTAACTCAGGGATTCTGGTGATATACAAACTACTGTGTTGCCTAGCAAATTCCCTGGCTAAGCTGATGGACCTGGTCTTGCACTCAAGACCCCTTTGTGATAACATACACTCCTGCTCCATACTTATTGCAGACAGTATCTATTTTCTGTCCCTGGTCAATAACTGTCCTTTTTCAATTTTTTGCCTTTTGGGAATACTGAATTTCTAACATTTCATATGAGGACCTGGTCCTGTTCAGAGTTCCATCTTTGTCAGAGCCAACTAACAGCCCAATCCTGAGCTGCCCGGGACACGCGGCTGCAGCGGTGCCGAAAATGGCTGCCACCGCATCTTGCGCGCCTCAGCCTGCTGCGGTCAGTGCCTTGGGAAAAGGGGACATTTGTCCCCTTCTCCCAGGTAAGGGAAGCAGCCCCACAAGGGGGCTACTCACTTTACTGCTGACCAAAAGGTCGGTGGTAAGGTAAAGCTGTTTGTGTAGGGCACGGAGCCCTACATGAATGGACAGAATCTGGTGGAGTGGAGCTCCAACGGACCTGCCTCTCTGCCTCCCCGCTCCCTCCCCCTGTCATGCCTCCCACCCGCCCTCTCTCCACCCCCTGCCTCCCCGTCACGCCTCCTCCCCGCCCTCTCTCTGCCCTCTGCCAGCCTCCACCCCTTGGAACACCTCCTCGCTGCCCCGCTCCCCATCCTCACTTACCATGCCACAGCTCGGCAGTCTTGAGACCACCGAGCAGTGGAGGCTGGGCGCCCACCTGGTGCTAGCCCAGTGCCGGCCAGCGCTGGGTTAGCATGGGCGGTAGGACTCACAGACATGCCTTATGGCACGTTTGCAACAGTTTGCGGCGGCACAAAGCTGCTGCGCCAAGATCAGAATTGGGCTCTGAGGCTACAATCCTAGCCTCACTTTCCTGGGAGTAAGTCCCATTGAACACAATAAGACTTACTTCTGAGTAGACCTGCTTAGGATTGTGCTCTCAGTTAATGACGGCAAAAAGCTGGACCTTTTTGTAGTGGTACTTTTATTGCCTTCCCAAAGAATTTTCCCCCAAACCAGCTTGGATTTGACTTTTTGAAAACCTTCCTGCTTCCAACTACACATGTTGGTGTAGTATTTGGCTTTTCAAAAGTGCTGGCCAGTTGTTTTTTTTTTAGTTCCCTTTACTGCAGCAAATTTGTTGTTTATATGTGCGATTTAAATGCATATTGTTTAATTTTTTATTGCCATTTTATACTGTGTTAACTTCCATGAGGCCATTTTTGGAGTAGTAGAAATGAAATAAAACACATTCTTGTTTATATGCAAACTTATCTTTTATAAATGAGAAATATACTTGATTTGCTGAATACCAAACCTGTCAACCACAAACTAGTGGATGGTTTGCTTGTCTGCTGAAGGAGATAGTGATGTGCATTATTCACGCATTCAAGGCATTATCTTGCAAGAATGTATCCTGCAAGCTGTGCTCTGGTCACCTTCAGAGGGCTTTCTGAAGCCCACAAAGGCTGTGCACGTCCATCCATGGCTTCTACAGGCTTTAGAATGGCCTTGCCCCAAAAAGCTACTTCCAGTTTCAGGAAGTGATGTTTTTGTGCCATATAAGGCATTCTGAGGCCAGGGGAAGCCCTCCAGGTCTCCCTTGGGGAACTAGAAGTACCATTTTTTCAGCTGAAAAGGCCATTCTGAAGCTCGCAGAGGCCGCAGGCATACGCACATGACCACTGCGGGTTTCAAAAAGCCTTCCAGAGGGAACCGGCATGCAGCTCCAGTTCCCTTCTGAGGGCTTAAGGGGCTGAAGAGCAAGGATTTGATTATCTGCGATTTTCAGTATCCGTGGGGGGGGGGGGTCCAAGAACAGATCCCCGTGGATACCAAAAAGCATGGATAATCACATTATGGATCCTTAAGTTATCTTGTCTTCCATAACTCACAGATTCCAAATTTGCAGATCTGACATGGAACCTAAGTGTGTTGCTCATTCATGAGAGAAATTTTTCTTCATATGGAGGCATTAGTGTTTCTCACATGTGTTACTTTCTGCCTGCACAAAGTAACATGAAAAGCATCTGAGAGAGATCATGGAAAATGGGGATTTTCAGGTCAAAATAGATGTGATAGATTTGACAGGTCTAAATGGGATTTGTACACGTGCAATCACTAGGAGAGAATTCAGTCTTTCAGTGTAGGGTGTACTCTCTGTTCACATCGGATGCTGCCAAATGTGGCCTTACTGTTGGTCTAATATTTCCCTGCAACTGTGCCTTAGAGGGGAAGGTTGGTTGTAGGGTTTTTCTTTGAATGGCCTGTCAAACTGGAAATGTCATGGTGCATTCCCACAACATAAATGCAAAGATGGCATAAATACAAAACTTCATGCAGTGTCCTAGGGCTAGTATTTTTGCACTGATTTTGTTAGAGTGCACCATGATATTGCCAATATGATAGACCCTTAGGAGAAGAAAACCACCACAGCCAGTCTTCCTCTCTAATGCCCAGTGCAGAGAATATTAGGGTAGGGGTGTCCAAACTTTTTGGCAGGAGGGCCACATCATCTCTCCGACACTGTGTCGGGGGCCAGGGAAAAAAAGAATTAATTTACACTTCAAATTTGAATAAATTTACATAAATTAATATATTAGAGATGGAACTTCTATGAATGAATGAGTCTTGCAATAGCTGAAGGCCTATAAAAGGCCTTGTACAAAGCAAGGCTGGTCTTTCCTTCGCCGCCACTGCTGCATCACAAATGTGAAATAGCAAGTCGTGGAAGAAGCCCTCATCCTACAGCTCATGAGAGGTTGAACAGTCACCCTCATGCTGAGAGCACTCACGTCAGGCAACCATGGGCTCCAGCAAGTCTCTGGAGGGCCAGAGTCTCATTGGAGTCTGGGGGCTCCCCACGGGCCGCATTGGGAGTCCCCGAGGGCCGCAAGTGGCCCCTGGGCTGGGGTTTGGGCACCCCTGTATTAGGGCATCAGCAAGGCTTCCCAGGGCCTCCCAATGCCTTATGAGGCATTAAAAACATCACTTCCAGTTTCACGGAGAAACTGAAAGTCATGTGCTTTTAGCTCTAGGGCTCAGTCTGAGCCCAGGAGAGGCTGTGGAAAGATATCCGCAATCTCTGCTGGGATCAGAGGACCCTCCAGAGGAGAGGGGAGCAAAGCTCCCCTTGGCTCTGGAGGGTTGGGGACAGGAATTCGCCCTTATCTGCAGTTCCATGTAACCGAGGGGGTTCCAGAATGGAACCTCCATGGATATGGGGACACACCTGTATATCGGCCAGAACTCTATGCAAGTTAAGTTGTGAAAATCTCTGGTTTTCCCCTATTTCCCCACCTATTTGTGTCCTTCCTGTCTCCTATGGGGGCTCTTCTAATGGATCAACATGCAACAGTGTAAGAAAGAGTCTGCTTAGGGTGCAATCCTAACCCCTTATGTCACTGCTTTCCAGCACTGGCACAGCGGTGCCAATGGGATGTGTGCAGCATCCTGCAGTTGGGTGTCACTCATGGAGGCCTCCTCAAAGTAAGGGAATGTTCATTGCCTTACATCAGAGCTGCATTGCCCTGCACTGCAGTGCTGGAAAGCACTGACATAAGGGGTTAGGATTGCATCCTAAGTCACTGAGATGCAGTAGCCATTTTTGCTCTGTTCTTGTTTGTTTCTCCCTTCTTTCCCAACTGACCAGTAACAAAGAACAAGTGTCTTGTTGTCTTTTATCTCATCTCTTTTTGTTTTGGCCTTTTCTTCTTTTAGCAATCTTCTTTTATATACAGATTCATCTACCTGGTCTCAGTTTATTTGGGAGGGGTAGATTGCATTGTTTTCTCTACTATCAGACTTTTAAGGGGACCCCCTTGGGATCTTCATCTTCCCTTTACAAGAGTACACCCCATAAGATGCCCATCAAATCTTCTGCAACATGGAAGGGTTCTATGAAAAATGTACTGTACAGTTGTTCTGCAGCAGACAAGCTGATGTAGAAAGGAAGTTTGAAAACTTCCTTGATTTACAGCCCAATCCTAGCCACACTTTCCTGGGAGTAAGCCGCATTGACTCTAATGGGACTTACTTCTGAGTAGACATGCATAGGATTGGGCTGTTAGTCAATTGCCTTGTCTAAAAAGTCATACTGTACTTTGGAAATGATTTGCCCATGCTAAGACGTGCAAAGGTAACAAGTCGTTGCATTTTCTTCTCCAGTCTTGTTGGCTTTTTTATACTAAACAAGCAACTGTAAATCCCCAGTAGTTTTCTGTAATCCCAGGCTGCCAGTGTGTACAGGGACTATAAATCTTGCTGGCCATTCATCTGTCTACCTTGATATATCAGAGAGGGCTTCTACTTTTTCTACTTATTTGAACTTTTGGGGCTTGTCCTTGAAATGAATAACATTCACTTCACAGCTGTAAAAAAGAAAATCTCATTTCAGTGCCCTAGAAGAAAAATTTGTTAGACCTACTCTGTGTAAACTGCATGCACCATGACACTAACATTCCCCTGTAGTCACTTATCTTCTGTTTTTTTCTCAATGAAAAGATTTCCATTGAACAATTTTGCTTTAATACTTGGCTACTTGGACCATATTTATGTATCCTTTATATCCTTCCTTTCATCCATCATGCATTCAACTCCTTGTGGTGTAAATGGAATTCCCTGATTATCACATAAGCATTAGCCAGAACTAGACCCACTTAGCTTCAGCAAGGAGGCTGTATCGTGTCTTCCCAGTATATAAAGGCTGTGACTGAAGCCCTGGAATCCAAACTTTAAAAGGATCTTGGTTAGCAGAGCTTGGAATTTTTCTGCCTGAGACTAAAAGCCCAATTCTGAGCTCCCCGGAATGCCTCCTCCCCACCTCCCCCCAAGCCCCTGCTTTCCTCTCTGCTGCTTGGCGGTCTGTGTGGCTGGGCACCTGCCCAGCGCTAGCCCAGCAGCAGCCAGTGCTGGGCAAGCACGGGCACTCACCCAGTGTTAGGGCTCGCAAACGTGCCTTATGGCACATTTGTAACAGTACACACGGAGCTTAGGATTGGGCTTTTACAGTGCAATCTTATGCACGTCTATTCAGAAGTAAATCCCATTATTTTCAATGGGGCTTACTCCCAGGAAAGTGTTATAGAATTACAGCCTTAGAGAACCACAGTTCTCTACAACCACAGTTGGTTGTGACTATCAGGTTAGATGAATCTTTGGTGTGTGTCACTCTAAGACAGCTCCTTTTATCTCGTAAGGACACTCAGGATAGCTTACGATAAAACGAGAATATACACCTTTAAACAAGCATTACATCATTATTATAAAACTGTATTACTAAAACTCAGTGGCACAGCTAGAAGGGTGCAAAACACTAAATTTTGCAGGGAGTTTCACTGCAGCGTGCAGCTCCCCTCCCCTTTGGAGCCATTCCGGGCAGGGAGCAAAACCAAGGCAAATGTAATACAGGGTAATAAAGCCATTTATGCTATGCTATAGAAAAAATTATTAGTTTAAAACCAATAGAGCAAGAACTTAGCAGCTTAAAGACAAAACTTAAAAATCCACATCTCTGTCTCTGCCTGAAGCAGGCCAGAAACTGCAAGCTGGCAGTTTTTCTAAAAATAGCAAAGTCTCAAGGATGCTCTTGGCAGCATACTAAGGCATCTAGATAACAGCTCAGAACAATACACACATTGAATACAAGGCACATTGTAAATAGGGAGGATGCTGGAAAGCATGCAAGCCATCTTGAGCTCCCTGCTTGCATGTATGTCAAACTAAACAGAGAAGCAGTTTGCATTTTTAAAATCATAATTCATTCAGGCTTCTCTTTAAACCAAAAAACAGCGTTATATACATACGTTGAACACTGGGAGAGTTGTTTAGAGGGTATTGTACCAAAGTTTCACAGAAATATCAAAGGATTACAAGGTTTGCATACTTGCCAAATAATAATAATAATAATAACAACTTTATTTATACCCCACCCTTCTCCCCAAAGGGACCCAGGGCGGCTTACAACAGGTTAAAAGCAGATTAAAATATAATATTAAAAAGCAAATAAAAGCATCAACATATTAACAGATATCATAAAAACAGTAATCAGATAAAAAAATCAGGTAAAAGGAGCATAAAGCAGCAGATCATAAAGGAATCGGGCCTGTAAAAGATACTAAAAGATGTAGAGAAGATGTTAAAAAGATGTTAAAAATATTCTTCAATGCCTTAATATTTATTGTCTATAAATTGTAATCAACATATATATATATAAGGATGTAATAGCGTTAGAAGTGAGTTTTAACTGTTTGAAAGTTTAATAAAATCATAAAATACATAGAAAGGTGAAAAGCTATTTCCAGCTAAAATTAAAAAGGTCTATCTCACAGGGAGACAGCTCATAGACTTGGAATGTGGGAAAAACAACTTCTCAAAGATAACACTCTTGTCTTGGCAAAAGTATTCGCTAAGCCTGTATCTCTGTAGGCCTTGAGAACTCAAAGTCTTGCGAATTTGAACAAGGGAGTAGCATCTCAGAGAGACTTGGCAGCAGCATAAGGGCAAAGCAAGAGGGAAAGTACACTGACTTGCAACATTGTCATACAGAAAGGTTTTGGTATTTTCATTTGGCAGGTGGAAATAGGATTTTCTAACAAATAAGGATGCAAACACCTGCAGAAACAGCTAGACAGAAGAAGATAACAGATAAGGCAAAAATCCAAGAAAGAGCCTCTGTCTGGGCTACAACAGAGGGAGCTGTAATTTGGTTAAAAGTAAATGAGAAAAGACTTCTTAAAAGAAATCCTTTTTTACAATAAGAGTTTGGTTTGTCTTGTATTAAAGTATACCACTATACATCCCAAAAGCAACAGGTCACATATAGAATCAGAACATGGAAGAGAGGCAAGTCAGAGGGCTTAGCTTAACAAAGGTTGGCAGAGAGCCCCACGGTGTCTGGTAAGAACAAAGAAGGAATGTAGAGAGATAAACAGGTGGCTCTAGTCAAGGCCATCTAAGGAAAGGATGCCAAGTGATGGAAATATTTTAGGATTTGTTCTCTGAGTCAAATGCTAAACAGGACACAAGCTCTTTTTAAAGCTTAGAGAGGCTTTTTATTTACAGGCTATTTACAGATTAGAAACAGATTTCAAATTCAGGTTGGATACAGAAAATATATTCTGTATATTCTGTTCCCCTCGGTGGTTCCTTTGTTTCTCAGAGAACCACACCCAAAAACTTCTCAGTTATACTTTGCAACAAAGTACCCATGTGACACCCATGTGACTTCCCCTTCCTTATTGGGCATACTGGTGCATGGTTCCAGCCCTAACTGGGAAGTCTGTTATCCCTTTATGGAGAAGTTTGTGTTCCATAACTTTGGTTACACAAAACCCTGGAATTTCCCTTTTGGGAAAACTATGACGTGCATGTTCTTTGTGCAGGTCAACTTGACATGACTTTTCTATCCTGTTTTTAACAGAAACACTAGTCACTGCTTTGGCTCCTAATTTCGGTTGTTTTCCTCATCTGAGAGAAGTTAGGTTAACCCTTTAAAATCTCCATCACAAGAAATAAGTACAAAGGACATGCCAAAAGGCCAGTTCTGAATAAAAATGAGGTTACAGTGCACTCTACTGGTTGTTGAAAACTTTGAATTCTATATGTTTAAATGTATGGAATTGCCTTATTTGAAACCTGTAACTTGAAGCTCACCAATCAAATGTCTGTAAGGCTATCTCTGGCCAATCCAGAAAAGCCCCATCTATGATGTCAAACTCCAGCCAATGAAAAGTGTAAAACTCCTCAAACAAAGGACCCAAAATGAAATATAAGGGACAGGCTCAGATTAGAAAAATGGCTCTCACTGCTTTGGACTGGAGTCCCTGAGATGCCCGTTGCTGGCAACGAAATAAAGCTTGCAGTCGATCACCACTCTTGCTTACTGAGTTTTGCTTTTGAACCTTGCAACACCTTGCAACAAATGCAGGACAGAGTGCATGGGCAGTCAAGGCAGTCCCACCACCCAAAATGGCTCTGAAGGAGAGGGGGGCTGCTTGCATGCTGGGATGAGGCTCCCTGCAAAAACTAGTGCTTTGCACCCCTTCTCGCTATGCCACTGCTAAAACTGCAGCAAGAAGAAGCTGTTCAGTTCTGCTCCAAGGTTGGCAGAGTTGAAAATGTTTAACTGCCTCTTAAAAGTTTTGAAAGACTACATTCAATGGACCTCTCTCTGGAGGAAATTCAACAATCATGGTAGCACAAGTTGCACTGCAAGGGTCCAGAAACATATTTCAAGCTAAACCTGTGCTCATAAGAACCCAATTACATGGTGTTCCTTTCTGAAAAAGTAATCAAGCAATGGTGAATAAAATGGCATTTCTCTCAGAACTTTCAAAAACATGCAAAATACAAGGTGTGAGTTCATTTGCTCATCTAAGTGCTATAGTGTAGGAACAGACATGTTTTGGTACTCCAAGCAATTGAGGTCAAGTAGATATAGCAGCTGTTTCTTTGCCAAGCAGCCTTTTCTATCAAGCTTAAAATTGTTTCCAGGGCAATGCATTCTGGGCTGCATTAAAACTAAACATCTTGAATACAGCCAGCTCTATGTATTTAGGTTCCCAAGTTAGGGACTGTGAAGTCTTCTGGTGAATCAGGATGGGAAGAGCCCACAGAAATTCTGTTCTGTTAATTACTGTAAGGACAAAGCATATGCTTACAGATTCCCTGCCATCCAAAACTACCATCCATGCATATCAAACTGCCACACATCACCTAGTACAATCAAGACTGCCACTGTGTCACAAGCACAAAGTAAGAACTACAAGTGTGTGCAAGCCGGTTAACTCAAGCAGGCGAGCCAAGCTTCTCACATATCAAGTCCCTCCGCCATCACTCAACCAGTGTCAAACTGTGCGTGTGAAGGCCAGGGGTGTACACATTTTTCTAAGCTTTCAGGCTTGCGCATGAACTCAATGTATGCATGTGCAAAAAAAAAATGCATTTTAAAAATTGAAAGGTAAAAGAGGTATCAAAACAGCATATGGTTGCCAGGTGAGCCGGTCAGAGATCAGCTGTTGCTAACACTTCTATTGCAAAGGAAGAAAAGGCAGCTACAGTTCCTCCTGCCCACCTGCTGACATCAGGGCTTTGTTACTCATATTTAAGTTTGCCCTTGAATGGAGGTATTTGGAAATGAATGCTGTATTGTGCAGACTTCTCTACCAGTATTTGCAATTCGTCCATACTGGCAGCTTAGGTTCTGCTTCCCTTATCTTACAATCAAGCAGCAGAATTGTGTTCTGAGCCCTTTGGCAGAATAAAGATAGCCCTCCTTTTTGTTCTCTCGCCTGCCTGTCTGTACCACTGTCCAGGCTGCAGTTTCTTGTAGCTTACTTAGCATTGAGATTGGAAAATGTAAGATTCCTGGACATTTTTGGGCCCCTTCCTTTGGCTCCTGGGCCCCCCTTTTGACCCTGGGCCGAGGTACAATGTATCCCTTGCCCTCCTCCCCCGGGCTCTGTGATTAATCCATCCCTGATACTACTTTGCCTCCCTCTATCACTCCACTGCTGGCTGCAAGCCCAGGGTATGGGACAGTTTGTTGCTTAGCCTTCTAGTTGGCTTACCAGTCTTCTACCGAAATTGGGAAGTTTAGTAGAGGCAGCGATTGCTATTCTGGCCATAAGAAATGAATGATTTACTAATAAATGCGAAGAAGTGAAATGTTTATATTCAGACATTGCATTTTTTTATAAACATTATTCTTCAGCAGTGCACCCACTTTTAAAATAAAAATGGGCAAATGATACATTTAAAGCCTATGTATTGGTTTACAGCTTCCGAGGGGGCTCCACAGATTTGAGATGTGCAAGATGTAGACAATCTGCAGATGATTAAACACAGTATTTATGATACATTTTTATGTTGGTATAAGTAAATGGAGCGACACTGACATTTACTTCAGTTGTAACAAGAGGCAATGAAGACTTTCTATAACGGAGTAGGGACTTTTCAAGAGGCACACATATAGTTATTGCAATAGTTTCAATGTTTCATGTCAGTGACTGAATTCTGGTAACCCAAGTTGAAGATATAAATGCCTTATTTGCAGTTTGATTATTTGTAGCTTAATCCTATCTGCTGATGGAAGTGCAAGGATGCTGGTGGAAGTGCTGGCAGTTGCATGTCCAGGCTGGTGGAGAGGCCACAATCCATCAGTGCTAGTAAGTTGGTGATGGGGGTGGGTGGTGGAAGGAACAGCACATTTCTGGGTGGGGATGAGGAAGAACTGGGAGGCTAGGAGGGGTTGGATCTGATGGCAGTGGCACTAAAATAGGTGGTGTATGTCCAAGGAAACCCTTAGGCAGCCCTCAGTTATGGGACCCAAGCATTTCAGAGGTTGCTTAAAACATTCACTCTCTCTCTCTCTCTCACACACACACACTCACTATCTTCACACATGCAAAAGGAAGTGTGTAATGTGGGTTTCAGGATGTTCCATGTTAAAAAAATTCATTATATGAAATGGTCCCTGAAGAGACTATGGGCCCAATCTTATCCAACTTTCCAGTGCCAATGCAACCACTGTGCAGTCCAATAAACCAGGGGTGGCCAACCTATCAATTTTAGGGTTCCTGGACCTTTAACAATAGTGTAGAAGAGGTAATTTAAGCAGGTGCAGGTTGTCATCATCTCACAGACAACAAACTGCATCTGCTGAAATTTCTTCTCCAGTGGTTCACAGACTTTTAGCACCGGGACCCACTTTTTATCTGTCAGAATCTGTCAGGACCCACCAGAAGTGATGTCATGACCAGAAGTGACTTCATCAAGCAGGAAAATTTTTCACAATTCTACCCACACTTACCCAGGAGTAAGCCCTATTGATGATCATTGTTAAAAGTATATACATAGTAGTCTGTTAGAAGTAGAGATCTATAACATTTCCTCGAATGCAGTCACATACCATGGTAGCATCTAGTCTAATATATTAAAAATAAAATATTGAAATGAATGGGGACCCACCTGAAATTGGCTCACAACCCATCTACTGGGTCCTGACCCATAGTTTGAGAAACACTGCTGTATAAATGTCTAGGAGCCCTAAAGATGAAAGTTTGGCCACCCCTGGAATAAACATTCCCTTACCTTGAGAAGGCCCCCATGACTACCCGAACACCACCACCACCACAGGATGCAGTTTATACCCCATCAGTGCAGGAAAGTTGGATAGGATTGGGCCCTTACATTACTTGAAGGAAAATGTATTGCTTTTTCTCTGTGGCAGTGGCTGGTGATAGATCTAGAAGCTGAATATCCATCATTTTAAGAATGAGGTTATTCTCCTACCCAGTTTTGAACATACAGTTGATGAAACTGCAAAAATAGCAGTGAAACGTTCATTTTCTTTTTTTGCTACATGTCATGTAAGGTAACAGCTAAGTAGTCAAAAAACGCATTTGAGAGAACAATGAATTTATTCTTCTCTATAATCACTTGGTTCAGGGTGCAGTTATTTACATCCCCATAAATTACAAAATTCAGTGGATAGAAATAAAGTTTTCTTGTCACTCTTCTATAAACTTACTTAGACAGAAAGGTTTTTAGGGATTCCGCAGGTTTTTTGGGCAGCACAATTCTATTGAGCTGCCCCGCTAGCAGAATGAGCATTCTGTCTGTGCTGCCCACCTTAAGGCAGTCATAAGCATCACTCTTACAGCGTGCAGTTACCTAGAGGATACCTCTGCAACTGCCCCCTTGGAGGATGCAGCAATAGCTCATTTGGCATTGCTGGGGGGGGCAGTCCACCCTTGGTAATAGCCTTGGGGGTGTGACACCACAAATGACCAAAATCGCGAACATTGCGGTAGTTAGGAATAACCCCATCATGCTATATACTGTTGGATGCAGAATTTCCAGCAAAATGCAATGGAAAAAAACTGGAGTGAAATTTCACTATTTTATCAAACGTTAAAACTGGAAACCCAAAAATGCATGGAGCCCTATGGAAAGTGAAACTGAGCCATATTGTGCATTTACTCGTGAGTAGGAGAACTTGCCTTAGTACTTTGGAAAGGGCAGGCTGGGAGGAATCCAACGGCACCAGAATGGTCCTGATCTGATGAGTGCAGCCCCCAAAAAACACCCAAGAAGGAAGTCCCTCCCTCCAAGCTGATGAATGTATGGAAAGTGAAACTAAGTGTTTACATATGGAAACCCTATGGAAAGTAAAACTAAACCTTTACTCATGAGTAAGCATTTACTCATGAGTAAATTAACATGCCTTGGCTCATGGTCAGGTCAGGCAAAGGGGAATGTGAGGCCACCAGAATGGTCCTGATCTGATGGAACAGGAGCTCAACAAATGCTCCAGAAGGCAGCTCCCCCCTAAAAAGAATAAAACGGAGGCTTCAGCTGGTAAGGTGAATGTTTTCTATTTTTAATCTTGTAAAGCCAGGTGCTTCCTAATAGTGCTATGCTTGAAATCTACAACTTAAATTGAACTGGGCACTGGGTAGGGCTGAAAATCTCACTGATTTTTTTGTGGGGTGTTTTCGCAGGCAGGCCACAGAGAAAATTCCCTTCATGAATTAAGTCTGGCTACTCCTTAATGATGTCACTTCCGGCCATGACATCAATGAAAAATTAATTATGTCATATGGGTGACAAAAATTTATGAACCCTGGATGTCAAACAACCTAGCTACGCCACTGGTGGAGAGTGTAAGATTGGGCTGTAAAAATTGAAACCTCTTCATTGTATTTGAAAATGGTGATGATGATAACCTAAGTGCTTAGTTGTGTTGAAGTTGTGGTTAAGGCTCCTTGAGTTAAGGCATAACCAGAAGTGATGAAGCCCACTTTTTTCAAGTTAATAGCAACCATGGGGGGGGGGGGGGTCAGTGGCGCACCTGAGGGGGGCAAGGGGGATAAATGCCCCAGGCACCAGGCTGGGGAGGTGCCACCATGCCATCCACCCCTCCCATGGTGCTCTCCTGTCACCCAGGGCTTCTTGTCCAGAGGCATTGTGAGGGCTGGCGAAGCAGCACACTGCCTCTCCCACCCTCCAAAGGCCTTGTGAAGGCCTCGGAGGGCTGAAAAACATCACTTCCGGTTTCATGGAGGAAATTGGAAGTGATGTTTTTAAGCCCTTAGAAGACCTTCTAAAGGCATTGAAATGTCACTTCTGGTTTCCTCTGTGAAACCAGAAGTTTTTTTTTTTTTTTTTTGGCCCTCTGAGGCCTTTACAAGGCCTTAAGAGGGTTGGAGAGGGTGTGCACTGCTTCCCTAGGCCTCTATAAGGGAGGCAGGGCTGACAGCTTATGGGGAAGTGGCAGCTTGGCGGGGGGGGGGCAGTGACAGCCTGGAAGGGGGGCAGCAGCTTGCAGTCTTGGCCCCAGGTGCTACCAGGGGGGGAATTGAATTGGGATCATGGCACTGAGTATTGTGCCAAGTATTGTACCACCCACTATTTAATAGAACATGTAATAACCCCCCCCCCAATTTATCCAAGAAATTAAATTAAATTGGATTAGAACCTGTTTACTGTATAAGTGTTCATGTTGTTTTCATACCTCCAAAATGGCCATCCAACCAGCAACTGCACCCACAACTCTCTGATGGCAGAATCCATCAGGAGTCCCTAGACAACATCCTGATTGAGTCACCCAACCTAAGCACCTAAGCACTGACTCACCCAACCTAGGATTGTATGGAGTAAAAATCTATAAAAATTCTTGACTTTAAAGCCTCATGTTCTTTGTTCTTCACTCCACCAACCATGTGTTGCTGAGCCTGGATTGTTAACCTGCTGGTGCTGCAACAAGTCACCTCCATTCCAGCCTCCATTCAAGAACCAGCGCCCAGTGGTGGACCTCTCCAGTCCCGCATCCCAGGGCTAAGGTCTGCAACGGTGCCCTCCCCCGTGAGATGTCGCCACCCCCCCACACAAATCCACTCCTCCTTACCTGAGGCTTACAGAGCCTTGTGCAGCTGTAGACTACATCTGGGAAGCTTCCTAAGGCTTCCCCAAGGCTTTAAACTGTGCTTCAAGAAAAATGGAAGCACAGTTTCTGACCCCGTCGGGAGCCTCAGAGAGTCTTCCATGGGGTCCTAAAGCCTCATGCCCGGGGCATTTGCCCCATCGTCTACAATGGGATGCCCACCACTGATTGTGCCAAGAACTTGCATTTTAGTTGGCACCAAGGATGGGGTATAACACCCCATAAACTCCTTTCCTTTTCTATGTGTCTGTTCAGTTTGAGAGACTGACGTCCCTGCCACAAGAAGGTGAAGTGCTTACACATTCTGTTCTTAACTTGTTGCCTTTAGCCCTTCCTTCAAGATACAAACAGCCATTCCCAGCTGTAGCCATTTTGCTGCAATCTGAAATGTCTCCACCCCACTCCTTTCTTCCCTAATCAAATCCCCTTGATTTTCTCCCCTCTTTCTTCTTTACCTGTACCCCCCCCCCCGAATTTCCCTTTCTTCTCCTGGGTCCATCTGGGAAGCCCAACTAATCTATCTAATGTCTGCATCACTTCCCCTTCTACATTCCCCCCTACCCCTTCTCTTTCTCCCCTCTCTCCTCTTTCTCCATCCTCCTTGTAACTACTTTCTTCGGGGCTCCACTGTGTATGTATTTGGGATAGAGTTCC
Organism: Tiliqua scincoides; assembly: GCF_035046505.1. Lineage (NCBI taxonomy): Eukaryota > Metazoa > Chordata > Lepidosauria > Squamata > Scincidae > Tiliqua > Tiliqua scincoides. Next base: position 218,651,036 of record NC_089823.1, read on the forward strand.
CCCTGTACAGTTTAAGAATAAGTGTGTTTGGATAGTGAGTCTCAGGTTTTGGTACTTGAGCACTTCCTGTTAACTTTGGCTTTTACTCTTGCCTCAGTCATCCTTTCACCGTCGAATTGCATAGATGTGTCACTGGCCAATATACTGACTCCTGGACAAAATTGTCCATCTGTCCGTCCGTCCCCCCCATGCATGCATGTTACTTGTTTTCTGAAAAACAATGGTGGTAGCAGGTTACAATATGAAAACACAAACTAAGAAGTCAAATAAAATCATAAAATAAAACCTAGCCACAAGCTTAAGCCTGGTTCGCCAATGCCAAACTACCCAATAAGGGCTTGAAATGCTTTTGAAATAGGTTCAGGTTTGGCATGTATGTTTTCAGGGAAAGGAAATTCAGTCCTACTGTTATAAATTCTGATCACATATTCTTCCATAGTTAACAGTTTTCATAAGATATTTCCAGCCAACTTGATGGGTCTGAAAAAGAACGAAATAGATTCAATGTTCAGTCTGCCCTAGGCATCCCAATCAGCCATCCAAGGAGGGGCTGAGCTGTATAATCCAACTACAAGGTGTAGCAGTACGAATTGTGAGAATTCAAAGGGAGCTTTATAGCTAGATGCTGTGCAATGTGCTATCAAGATCTACACAGAATGATTAAAGGTTTCAGACCACACCCTCAGTTTTTAAAAGGACAATATAAGGCGGTACTGCTGGAGTGAAATTGTTGTGGTATGACTGAATGGAAAATATTTGTCACTATAGATTGTGCTAAATCCTCCATTGCTTTTCAAGGAAGAAACAGCTTGGAGAGATGTTAATTCAGGTTAGAGAAGTTCATAATACTGATAAAATTAAGCTTGTACTTTCTGACTGTCATACATTTAATACATTTAAATAGCCAGGTTCATTGCCAAGGCCAGGAAATGTACAGCCCAATCCTATGTTTCCCAGCACCCAGAGGAACAGTGGCACCAGAGTGGCCGTCACGGAATCCAGTGAAGCCGGGGCAGCTGCCGGAGACTCCTCGGTGGAAGGGAGCATTTGCTCAAAATGCAGCTCTTTCTAGCTGTGCTAGCTTTTGAGCAGGCGCATAACTGAGGAAGCCCATGTAGGGCATTCCGGCCAAGGAGGGAGCACAGGATTTGGTGGCAGAGTCTGTTGCCAATTCTGTTCCCTTCCTGGGCCTGATCCTCTTCTCCCTCCACTCCCTCCTTCACCCAGTTCTACGCTTGCTTCACCCAGTTCCCCACCTCCCCCTGCCCCCAAAAGCCTCATTTCCCACCAGTAGTGATACTTACCCCCCAGTCGCTCTAGTGCTGGGCCCTCCTGGTGGTGAGTCCCATCACTGACCTACACTGCCTCTGTGCTGACAGTGTACTGCCAGGGAAAGTGCTTTATGGCACTTTCATGACAACCAGCACTTGGTGGTACATTTGGTGTACTGCCAGCACTGGGCACCATAATTTCAGGCCCTAAGAAAGGAATTCAAAGAGGTTAGTCAACAGTCACTTTGATGACTGTCTATTCTAGGTTGACCCTCTATACTAGGTTTTATTGTTACATTTCATTGTGCTTTTGTTCTGATGTTTTAGGTCCCAATCCTATTCTATTTTCCAGTGCCAGAGCAGCTGTACCAATGGGGAATGCACTGCATCCTGTGGTGGGGTGGCAATTAGAGAGGCATCCTCAAGGTATGGGAACGTTTGTTCTCTTACCTCGGGGCTGCATTGTGGCTGCATTGCTGCTGGAAAGTTGGATAGGATTGGGCCCTTAATGCTTTCTTATTGTAAATGGCTAAAACATTTCTGGTTGACCACTACAATGAACGGAACAGATGAAACAACAATGTATACATGATATGCCTAGTAATAATGAACTTTGACCATTCCTTTATGTGGCTGATCAGCAGTTCTTCAACTAAGACTTCACAGCCAAGTTCATTTGTACAAAGTAAATGCAAGATTTTGTTCAGTCATATATTTAGGAAGTTGAAACTTCATGATCCTGCAAATAGGTATCAGCACAGAAGAGTCCTCTGCTTAAACAGGGAGTAATTTATATGTTATTTTGGCATGTAATTTCACCCCTGCTGATCTGGAAACTCATTACAAGGTAGCAGGGATTGCTAATCAAGATTTCTAGGTCCCATTCTCTTTCTGGTAAGTCCATAGACCATTATATCATAATCTTCAGCTGATATCAGCATGTATCATGTCTTGCCATAAGTGATAAAATGTTACACAATGTTCTATGGCCCTGTTAAGTTTAAATGAATAACAGTAAATCATCTGGAACAAATTAACTTGTTTGGGGTTCTCTAGTTCATAGGCTGTTCTTTACAGTCCAGTGTCTACAGCAGGGGTGCTCACACTTTTTTGGCTCGAGAGCTACTTTGAAACCCAGCAAGGCCCGGAGATCTACCAGAGTTTTTTTTACAATGTTCGCGCCATCATAACATATAACATTTATGTGTACAATGTATGTTGGTGTACCTTGAGCCCCACTGAGTATAACAGGACTTACTCCTGAGTAGACATGCCTAGGATTAGGCTGTGAGGCTGCAATCCTAGCCACACTTACCTGGGAGTAAGCCCCATTGAGTACAATGGGCCTTACTCCCGGCGTTTCCTCCCAGAGGCACCTGAAGGGGGGGGGTCGGCACTCCGCGATCTACTCATTTTGCCTCGCGATCTACCGGTAGATCGCGATCCACCTATTGAGCACCCCTGGTCTACAGAAACATGGATCTGTAAGACTTAAAAAGAAAAACAGGAGGGATTGTAACTTAGTGATAGACTACTTGATTTGCTTTATATGCAGAAGGTCCCAGGTTCAATCCCAGTGATCTCCAAAAAGAGCTAGGAAAGACCACCCTTGTTAACAGTGACATGGAATCCAGATATTGAAAAGTAATACATTAGATCTTGGCTTCACGATGGGGTCATAATTGATCAAATCACTTTATGGTGGACTCTCCATATCATAAATCACTTTATGATGGACTTTACATGGCAAAACAAGGCTCACTGTATGATATGTTATTCACTGTGCAAAAGGGCTTACAACCGCCCTCATCAGAACTGCATAGGTGATAGATAAGCCAATCAGTGAGTTCAAGCATTTCGTAGCATCTCAACCAATAGCAGCATGCTTAGCATTGTTTGAATGAATGAGTCAATGAAAGCAAATGACAGATATAAGGCTTTGAAGTAGCATTTCAGTTCTTGTTAACATCGTGGCTGTGTGTTTTGAGGGAAGGAGCCAAGGGAACAACAAACGCAAACCTTTTAAGTAGCTCCTAGCAGCAAGTTTAACATTGTGGCTCTGGGTGTTTGAGAGGGGGAGCTGACGGGAAGGCAATGCAAATATCTTGAAGCAGCTCTCAGTTCCTAGCAGCAAGTTTAACATAACAGTGTCCTCTAGTCTAAAGAGCACAGTAGGCACATTTTAAATCATGTTTTAGAGAGAGAATTAGCTAATGTCACAGAAATTGAGGTCTTGGAACAAATTGCAAAAAAAGTGTTATTGGGTTCACAACTCACTACTTTTCACCATACAATGGTGTCTCTGGATTGGATTACCATTGTAACTGTAGTTCTAGTCTTTTCTGCCCTCATCAGACCTCATTTGGAATATCATGCCCAGCTCTGGGCACCACAAGAACATTGATAAGCTGGAATGGGTTCAGAAGAGAACAACGGAGATGGAAGGTTTGGAATCCTAATGAAGTAGAGTTAAAAGAGCTTGGTCTGTTTGGCCTGGGGGTGGGATGCTTAGGGAGAGATATGATAGCCATCTTCAACCTGAAGGCCTGTCATATGGAAGAAGTAGTAGACATACTCTTTGTGGGCCTGAAAGCAGGGCTAGAGTCAATGGGTTGAAACTACAGGGTAGTAACAGCCCAATGGTTGTTCACTTTCTTGGTCCTGCAGCAAAGTGAAGTGCCATTGTTTGGTGAGCCTCATCGCCAACATCTGTAGCTGTCATAAATCATCTGTAGATGGAGAAATGGCACCAGTTCTTAATCAGGGCTGGTATGCCTGGAAGGATGAACAGAGAAGGTTGGAAGAGAAGAGGAGGAGGAAGAGAAGGAAGATATGTAGAAGACAGAGAGGGAAATGAGGCAAGAAAAGTTAAAGGAGGAAATGGGGGAGACCCCTTAGGGAGGAGACCTGGACCAAGGACTGGGGAGAGGATTAGCAGGAAGGTGGCAGAGTATGGGAGGAGCAGCGGAAGACATGAGAAAAGCTTGGAGGAGTTGGGAAATGAGCTCCCCAATCAGCCAAGGGCTGTAGGGGAGTAGAGAAGGGAGAGCTACCCTAGCACTGCAGGGGAAAGAAAGGCCAGAGAAAGGCAACAGACAGGGAGGGCTGTTAGTTCCAGGGGACCTACTCAGCAAGTGAGCTACTTGGCTACTCCACTATCCAAGGCACTCATCCATTCTTTGAAAAGGTCAACAGGCATGTGGATGCGGGAGAACCCGTGGACATTATATATCTGGACTTTCAGAAGGCGTTTGACACGGTCCCTCACCAAAGGCTACTGAAAAAACTCCACAGTCAGGGAATTAGAGGACAGGTCCTCTCGTGGATTGAGAACTGGTTGGAGGCCAGGAAGCAGAGAGTGGGTGTCAATGGGCAATTTTCACAATGGAGAGAGGTGAAAAGCGGTGTGCCCCAAGGATCTGTCCTGGGACCGGTGCTTTTCAACCTCTTCATAAATGACCTGGAGACAGGGTTGAGCAGTGAAGTGGCTAAGTTTGCAGACGACACCAAACTTTTCCGAGTGGTAAAGACCAGAAGTGATTGTGAGGAGCTCCAGAAGGATCTCTCCAGACTGGCAGAATGGGCAGCAAAATGGCAGATGCGCTTCAATGTCACTAAGTGTAAAGTCATGCACATTGGGGCAAAAAATCAAAACTTTAGATATAGGCTGATGGGTTCTGAACTGTCTGTGACAGATCAGGAGAGAGATCTTGGGGTGGTGGTGGACAGGTCGATGAAAGTGTCGACCCAATGTGCGGTGGCAGTGAAGAAGGCCAATTCTATGCTTGGGATCATTAGGAAGGGTATTGAGAACAAAACGGTTAGTATTATAATGCCGTTGTACAAATCGATGGTAAGGCCACACCTGGAGTATTGTGTCCAGTTCTGGTCGCCGCATCTCAAAAAAGACATAGTGGAAATGGAAAAGGTGCAAAAGAGAGCGACTAAGATGATTACGGGGCTGGGGCACCTTCCTTATGAGGAAAGGCTACGGCGTTTGGGCCTCTTCAGCCTAGAAAAGAGACGCTTGAGGGGGGACATGATTGAGACATACAAAATTATGCAGGGGATGGACAGAGTGGATAGGGAGATGCTCTTTACACTCTCACATAATACCAGAACCAGGGGACATCCACTAAAATTGAGTGTTGGGCGGGTTAGGACAGACAAAAGAAAATATTTCTTTACTCAGCGCGTGGTCGGTCTGTGGAATTCCTTGCCACAGGATGTGGTGCTGGCGTCTAGCCTAGACGCCTTTAAAAGGGGATTGGATGAGTTTCTGGAGGAAAAATCCATTATGGGGTACAAGCCATGATGTGTATGCGCAACCTCCTGATTTTAGGAATGGGTTAAGTCAGAATGCCAGATGTAGGGGAGAGCACCAGGATGAGGTCTCTTGTTATCTGGTGTGCTCCCTGGGGCATTTGGTGGGCCGCTGTGAGATACAGGAAGCTGGACTAGATGGGCCTATGGCCTGATCCAGTGGGGCTGTTCTTATGTTCTTATGTTCTTATGTGGCCAGCCTTAATTTGTTTGAATTAAAAAACAGAATAAAATGCTCATTACTGCAAGTATATCTCAGTCCTCCTAGTATACCTTTGTGCAGCCCAAAGGCCTACTCCAACCAACTAAATATAGAATTATCCTCTTGAAGAAAGAGGTGGAGAAGACATAAGTGAAAAAAATTGATTTTTGCTGCTTTTATGTTGCCTTTTCAATATAATCTGATCTTCCTGTTCAACTGCACAAGTAATTGCCAAGCCTTCATGAAAAGGACATGATTTCGTAGACAGGACCAAAAGACTTTCAAACAGAATAGCAAAACTTGGGCCAAGAGGTAGGGATAGGGATGTAAATGCAGAAAATACCCCATTAGATAAGTCTGCTGTGTAGCTGCTGAGGACCATGTTGCACACAAAGCTTACAAAGGCCTCTGGGCCAATGAGAGAGCAATTTCATTAATCCAATCAGAATCCCTGGGAGAGGGGTTGTCAACTAAACTCAGATGCCATCCTGCCATTCCTACCGTCAGCAAGAAAACTGTGCCTGTGTCTCCTATCTGAATATCGATATTGCTAAGTTCAAGGTCAGCTGCCTGCACTGCTGTTTTTAATTTGGTATTGACCAGCCATTGTCTCCTTGTGTTCAATTTTAAGGAAAACCATCAATTAGAATAATCTAACAGGCATCATTATAAATTGATTTTCAAATTTAAATGTCAGTGCCTCTGCGTATCGCATCTAAAACAAAATGGATTTTTGTTTACTGCTTCACATATTAAGATTCTCTATATTCTTTGCCAAGAGAAACTATCATAGTTATCTGCTTGGTGTTTAGAAATTGCTTCCCCCCCTCCAACATATTTGCTCCTCTGAAAGGACTTTGTTCATGAGACGTTTATTCATCATTCATAATGGTAATTTCCTTCTAGGTGCCTTCCCTCCTCCCCTCAAGATTGCTTGAACAACTGATCATTAATGCTGTCCAACTAGGCAATATCAGGGAAACAGACTGATAGTGGCGAAATGGAGTTTAAATATCAAGCCGTAAAGGAAAAAATGTGCAATGTGGCTGCACTTAGACTGACCTGGGCTGAAATTTCATTTCTGCGCAGCTATGAACCTGCTTCCATAAATGTCTAGGCAATATATAGTGAGATGTTTTAGCTCCCTAATGAAACACTTCATATCCTATAAATATTCCGAGTCCACCCAGCATAGCTAAATATGAAAAATGACATTTTAAATAATGTTTCAGTTGTTACACTTTCCTGCTAAAGCCTAGAAGGTTCAGATTGAGTCTACAGACATCCTCATTATTAGTAAAAGAATGCTTCTATTGCATGCCTTTAATACAGCCCTGTGGAATACTCCTGCAAGTTCCTATTCAAAGGGACTTGTGAGTGAGTGAGTTTTACATTGCTTTATTATTGTTATTAAATAATAAAAAATACAATTTGCAAGACAAGATATGGATAACCTCAAATGCACCAATACAAATTGAAAAAAGAAACCAAAATTTAAGAAGAACTATAAAGAGAGACAGTACCAAGCTAATATACAATACAGTACAGAATAATGTTCAGGAGTGTAAATGTCTGCAGTCAGTGATGCTAAGTGATCTTCCAGGATAACTTGTGAAGAAAAGGAGACCCAGATCTGACTGTCTTTAACCTCCTTTGGAATGATCTAGGGCAGTGGTTGTCACGGGGTGGGGCAAGTCCCTTTCCCTTTAAGATGGTTTAGGCTAGGTGTTGGTTAACCAGGTGTAGGGTATTAATAACTTAAAGAATAAAACCTGGGCTTGGGTGCCTGAAAACAGAGAGCAGGGGGAAGGGTGCTAACAGCTTTTATATTGGAAGTAATACTGAGACCTGTAAGATGGTAGTTTTAGCCTCTATTTAGGTAAGATCTTTCTTGTTTTTAAAGCTATTGTGATGCATGTAGTTATGTCTTTTTGGAGCAATTAAAGCTCCCTTAAGCTTTAATAAAAATCTTTTATATAAAACATTGGGTGCAGTGATTGACCAGGGACATGTATGATGGGACCTGGGGCTTGGAGTGAGCAAAAATAAATAAGCATTGCTCTTGGGGGTTGTGGAAGGTGGTGTAGGCGGAGGAGGGTTGAGTCCTGGCTGGTTTGGGGGTCTCCCTTGGTCCTTCCCTACCCCAGGGGTGATGTTTGTTACAGTGGTTATCAAACTTTTCCATCTCTGGACTCCTTTACACACCTAAAAGGAGTCTCAGGGAGTCTGCAGGCACATGCACAGAGTCTTGAGGAGCCTCAGAGCACCAGTACATGTGCCAAGTGATGTAGTGCTGAGTCCAATGCCAAAGACTGGAGAAGAGCAGGAACAGTAAAGGAAAGAGAGCCATGAACAGGGGAGGCAGGAGGGATGGATGAGCAAACCAGGCAGGGAGCAGATTGCACACTCCACTGAGAGTGTGCTTGTGGAGCCCCTGAAGGGGTCTCAGGGAACTCCAGGTCTCCAAGAAGCACTCTTTGGGAAATGCAGGTCTAGAGTATGATATTGTATGAAAAAAAAACCTGGTTTTGCTTCCCCTCTGGAAAGATTGACTTGTTGTGTCAATGTCCTCAGAAGAGCCAAGATAGCAAGCTCAGGAGTATCAGTTCTGCTCAGAGACCCCTTCTGAAGACCTCTGATGACATACAATGGTTATACTTGCTGCCACTAGCAAAAATTGATAAGATTATACCAGAGTGAGTCATACTCATTCCCAGAAATAGACATTTTCATCAATACTTTTTAAGACACAAAAATGCAATGATCCCTTGATAACTTCTCCCGCCCCACCCATTAAACCCTCAACTGAACTATCAATCAACGTGTATAATAGGAAAAAGGGGGAAGAAGAGAGGGTGAAGTGTGGTAAACCATATGCATTAATACAACAATTTAAGTTTTAAATAGCTGCAGGATCTATGACCAAAGAAAGCGTATCTGAGGATATTTTAATCAATAGTTATGTTTCCCTTGTTGGAAATGTTTCTTTTGGAAACATAATGGAGCTATTTAAGCTTGGTTTTTTTAAAAAAAGAAAAGAAATAAAATGAAACATGGTGCCCTTGGCTTTTTTAAAATTTTTTTTAAATCCAGCATGAAATGGTATCTATTGTCAAGTGCCACCTGTGGGAAGAGAAAGGTGATAAAGTTGTCTATCAAGACACGAGTCTATCACAGGTTACAAATCGTGGTAGGTATGTACAGGCTCCTGGTTTAGAAGTAGGCTGCCTCTGATTGCCAGATGCAGGGGAGGGCACCAGGACGCAGGTTGTGTCTGTTGTCTTGTGTGCTCCTGGGGCATTTGGTGGGCCACTGTGAGATACAGGAAGCTGGACTAGATGGGCCCTTGGCCTGATCCAGTGGGGATCTTCTTATGTTCTTAAGACTGTGTTACAATATCCTTCTCTATGCCATCCTCTGATCTTCCTCCAGCAGTTTTCCTCTCTCTTTTCTGTCTCTTCTTTTACAGGCCTAGTAAATTCCAGGCCAGGTGGGGGGAAAAGCAGCCGCAGCTGGCACCATGCAGCTGGTTCCATGATCTGGCAAAAGTGAGAAGAATGGTCCCAGCTCTTTGTTACAATCCATGCCAGGCTGATTACCTAGCAAGATGGTTCTTGGTCATGATGGAGCAGAAGCTCATGCCAACGCATATCATTTGTGAGGGGAACATATATCTCCTGACAAATTGTTTGGCAACCCTATTTATTACTCATTAATTCGTTCTTGAAGAGCACAATTTTAATGTCTAATTCAAGGACAGCTGAGATGCTCAGTATTAATGACCACCTTGGAAACGTGTCATGAGCCAGGGGATTGCAGCCAATTTGCATATCTGATTGCAACTAATTAACATAATTTGCATGAGCAAGTTGAATGTCAGGGCATGGGTGCCAGAAACATCTTCCAGTCATCTAGAAGGACAAAAACAGCTCATATTATTTGCTCACAGTAGTTCTGGTCAAGGTAGTGACATTAGAGTCAAATAGCTGCATACCTTGCATTTTGCTAGCCTGTAGTGAAATTCCTCATTTTTTGCTATTTTCCCTCTATTTTTGGATGCTCCTAGACAGCCACTCCCATCCTAGAGGTTTCTGCAATGCCTCCACCTCCTAAAAACCGACTGCAGTGATATCCTGCTGCAAGAGCCATTGCCCTGAGATGCTTCCCCGAGACCTTTTGAAATCAGTGCCATTAGTCTAGATGGCAGGGCTGATAGATCATTTTGTGGATTGCTTGTCTTCTCCTTTGGCTTCCTCAATAGGCTGGGGTCAGCCCTCCTGGTAGAACTGGCACGAAATTAGGTATCTAAGGCTGTAATCCTAACCACACTTTCCTGAGAGTAAGCCCCATTGAACAAAATAGGACTAACTTCTGAGTAGACCTGGTTAGGATTGTGCCCTAAGTCCATTTGATCAGATCAAGGGGCAGGTTGGGGTGCCCAGGGGGTCATAAACTATTCAATCAGATAGACCATAACATTGTTAACTCATGTTTTTTAAGATAATCATGCACAAGGATGGTTGCGTGTGTTGTCTGGTCTTTCATTGCAATCAGCTGTTGCTGTGTGTGGGATGTTGTGGGTAACTAAAACAGGGACAAAGTTCAGTTAATTGCATCCAGAAACTTGTTTTATTTGCTGCTTGCATTTTCATCCAGCCCCCAGGTCAGCTGGGGAAGAGGCTGAGCAAGGGGAAGAGGTGAGCAGAGTGGGGCTGTGTGCAGAGAAGTCCAAACAAAGATAGGGGGGAGAGGTGAATAGGGAAGGGTAGGGAGTGGAGCATATGTGTTTGCAGGCCCCCAAACTTGGCCCCAGCATGGGACCCAGTAGACCCTAGTGCTGACCTTGTGTCATGGTATTCTGAATCATAGTGTGGATTTCATTTATATTAGCAGAACTATATGGCAGTTTAGTCCACTTTCCTCCAGGACAGCCCTTCTCATCTGTCCACCTATTTCTGAAGTCTCTACTCCTGTGCCAAGAGGGACTGTAGCCACCCACAAAGAACCACTTACAAAGAAGGTAGAGATTTTTGTGTACTCATTGAACTGCAAAGGTTTGCATTTGTTATTTGTTGAATAAGAAAGAAAGGGAGCACACACACTCACCAGCGAGTCCTGAGACAATCTCTCAGGAGGATGTGCATACTACAACATTTTGTTGCAGGACCCTCCTTGTCTTTCTTGAACACCAGCTGGAGCTATTTAAGTAATTGCAGTCTAGTGTTCAGTTCAAAGGCTGTTTTACAGTTGGTGACATTTTCACAGCCTATTTCTATGCAGAGTTAGGTGCACCTACCTAACCCATTGATACTAATGTGTTAAGCTATCCAAAAATCTGCACAAAACTGGGCTACTGAATGGCAAGAGGCACTTGCTGTAGCTACATAAAGCATACAGAGATTCTAAAGTCTGGTTTTTTTGAGATGCTCCTGTTATTCAGTCTTGTGTAGCCCATTGTATCAAGAACACAGTAGCCCTTGAAAAATGGTAGTTGTGTCAAATACACTGGCACATCTTGTGTATTTGCTCTGTTCCAACAGTTCATAGTACAAAATAATAGGCTTCCCTTCATCACATTCAAACAAACTACACAACCCAATGTTATTATTATTATATATAATATGTATATTTATAATTATATTTTTATAATTAATTATTAATTATTATTACTTACTAATAATTATATAATTATATTTATTATATTTAAATAATAATAATTTAAATATAATTATGTGTGTATTATATATTAATTATTATTATTCTGCAATGTTCATATATCACTTTCCAACAAAATACCTAGGCTGCAGACAAACACCAGAAAACTTCAATTTGGTGTTGTGACAGCAAGCATAACTTTCCTAATTACTCGTACTGACAACAAACACTGTTTATCGGGCTTGAGATAAAGTGGTCTTTAAAGTTTGAAATTTACTAGATCGACGTGCTGTCAGAGGGCTATAATTTTTAAGGCATTGGTTTAAAGGAACATAAAGTAAGAAAAAAATTGAGAAGCAAGCAACTTTTAAATTAAGAAAGTAAGCAACATGCATTTATTTTCAGGGTTTCTCCTTTCCCTTCCAGCAAACATACATTATAATCCAAAGTTTTCTGAAAAAATGTAGCTCCCTTTGAAAGTAAAGTGCAAGTTGTTTACTGATTGCTCCCTATTCATTTTATTGCAAAGCCAGAGAGAGGTTTGGATGGACTTGTCGCATAGAAAATAAGTTGCTGGCAGCTACTATCCTTCATGCCAAAGAGATGCATGTAATACATTTTGTTCACGGAGATAAACGCATCGCTGCTTTAGATGCAGGTAGGAAAGGCAGACACTGTTGTATATAAAGCTACAGTTTTGTTTAGGTGCATTTTTTTAGGGAGAGAGTAAAATAATGGAAGCTTTTAAAATACATTTTAAACTGTTGGATGAAAACAAAGTGTTTTTCCAGCATGTCTAGAATTGCCACATCTTTGTGCAGAGATTGTATCTATATCAATGTGCAACAAGACAAGATGCAAGATCTTTCTGTCTCTTCTGTTAATGGTTTTTGTGACCACAACCTCTCTAGGGATGCTCCAAACATATATGTGGTTTCAAGAAGTAGGGATTTTTTGTTATGGGACCATTATTGTTGGGCAGCCCAATCCTGAGCTTCCCAGTGCCTGCTGGAACAGCGGCACCAAAGTGGCTACCGCTGTATACAGTGGGTGCTGAGAACCCACTGGGAATCTCCTCAGGGGAAGAGGGCTTTGGGGAAAGTGTCAAGCCCTGCAACGGGACTTCTCAAGTCTGTGCCAGCTATTTTACCCTTGAGAGAATTCAGGACAGTGGCATAGCTAGTGGGGGTGGGGGGCGGTCCGCCCTGGGTTCCAGCCTTAGAGGTGAGGACACCACAAGTTACCAAAATCACTAACATTGCGGTGGTTAGGAATAATACTACCATATTGTTGGATGCTGAATTTCCAGCAGAATGCAATTAAAAAAAAACCAGAGTGAAAATATCTCAATTGTATCAAAAGTCATGGTTGAAAAACCAGAAAACAAAAAATGCATGGAGACCTATGGAAAGTGGAACTGAGCTGTATCTTGCATTTACTTGTGAGTAGGCAAACTTGCCTTAGTCCATCAGAAAGGGCAGGCTGGGAGGAATCCAACAGCACCAGAATGGTCCCGATCTGATGAATGTAGCCCCCCAAAAACACCCAAGAAGGAAGGCCCTCCCTCCAGCTGACGAATGCATTGAGCCCTATGGAAAGCAAAACAAGCGTTTACTCGTGAGCAAACGTGCCTTGCCTTGTGGTCAGGTCAGACAAAGGGGAATGTGAGGCCACCAGAATGGTCCTGATGTGATTGAACTGGAGCTCAACAAATGCTCCAGAAGGCAGCCATTCCCACAAAGAGTAAGATGGAGGCTTGAGCTGGTAAGGTGAATGTTTTCTATTTTAGATATCAAAAGCTAGGTGGGTCCTGTTAGTTATATGCTTGCAATATAAGAACTTAAATGGAACTGGACATTGGGTCGTTTTGAAAATCTCATTTATTTTTTGTGGAGGGGTGGTGGGTTATTTCAGGCAGGCTACAGAGAAAATTCACTGGGTGGATCAGGGCTGGCTTCCCCTTATTTAATTATTTGTTTTTCTTTAATTTATTTATTTATATTTATTTATTTTAATTTGCTCGATTATGTCACTTCCAGCCATGACATCACTTGAAAAATTACGAGTTAATTAATTACGTAATTAATTATGTCATAAGGGGTGACAAAAATTTATGGGTCCCAGGTGTCAAATGAGGGCCGAATCCTATCCGACTTTCCAGCATCGAGGCAGCCACAATGCAGCCCTAAGGTAAGGGAACAAATGTTCCCAAACCTTGAGGAGGCCTCCAAGGCTGCCTCCCCAACACAAGAAGCAGTGCATATCCCATAGGCACAGCAGCACTGGCACTGAAAAATTGGATAGGATTGGACCCTGACCTAGCTACACCACTGATTCAGGATCTTGTGGAGGAGGGCTCCATCGGTACCACCCTGTCCCAGACCACCCCCCACCCCCCCCACAGGCTGCACTACTGTCCAGTGTCTAATTCCCAGATGTGGCGCATCCTCCTTCTGCTGGCGCTGGGCCAGGTGCCTGACTGATGCCGGTCCAGCGCCAGTACTCCCCATTCCCTGGGTGCTGTAAATGTGCTTTATGGCATGTTTATGGTACCCAGAGCTGGTGCTTGGGCTCAGCACCAGTGCTGAGGGAGCTCAGGATTGGGCCCTCAATCAGGTTATCTTTAATTAGGATTATAAAGTAGATGGGACTCGTCAGCCTAGGAAGGCAGCTCATCTAAGAGAAGGAAACTCTGACCTCAAACCTCCACTGCCTTGTGGCTACATTCAGTTGTGGAAAAGGCTTCAGGAGTCAACCTCGAGGCAAAATCAGGAGCCGGAGTCCCTGAGGCAGTTCATGGCTGAACACAGTCACGTTCTGGCAACTCCTGCGACGTCGCTGGAACCAACCGTATTGGCCTCTGCCTTTCCATTGGACCATTTCAGCGACGTGGAGAGGGGGGATTTGCTGCATGGGTAACAGCCTATCCTCCATACCTTCTTTACCCAGGCTTCGCGCACTGGAGAGGACACTCCAACTTCGCCATACGGCGTCGGCACAACACGGGAAGCAGCAGTTTACTGGTTATAAGTCTTTGCTCGATTGGTGTAGAGCATGACGCCAGGGGCTGCTTCCGACGGTGGGAGAGATCATTGCATCTCATTGGGCAGCTACTGCCCGCCTTAAGCTGGGCAGTCCCCAGCCAGTAAGGTGTTGCCTCGCCACGGTCCGTTAACCTCATGGGGTGCGTGGGGTTTAGGGTGAAAACCGACAAGCGGATCGACAACTCTGCACCATGCAACAGAAAACAGAAAACTACTGCCCTAAAGCTGGGCACCTGGAACGTAAGGACAATGACACCTGGCTTCTCTGATGACCTGCAAGAAATAGACGACGCACGCAAAACAGCTGTCATCGACATGGAGCTGAGCAGACTGCAGATGGACATTGTCGCCCTTCAAGAGACTAGGCTGCCAGATTCCGGATCTGTCAAGGAGAGAAATTTCTCATTTTTCTGGCAGGGAAAACCACCAAACGAAACCAGGGAACATGGCGTTGGCTTTGCGGTCAGAAATACCCTGCTGAAATCCATCATCCCACCTACTGTGGGAAGTGAAAGAATTTTGTCCCTGCAGCTCCAGTCATCAGCAGGACCTGTCACTCTCATCAGTGCTTATGCACCGACTCTGTCGTCTCCAGCAGAAGCCAAAGACAAATTCTATGATGACCTGGCCACCACTGTCAAGAAAATCCCTGTAAAAGAGCCATTGTTCATCCTCGGCGATTTCAATGCTAGAGTTGGTGCTGATAACAGTTCATGGCCCACTTGCTTAGGTCAGTTTGGCACTGGGAGGATGAACGAAAATGGCCAACGCCTGCTAGAGTTTTGCTGTCATCACGGTCTCTGTGTCAGCAACACGTTCTTCAACACAAAGCCCCAACATAGAGTCTCTTGGAGACATCCAAGATCAAAGCACTGGCACCAGCTCGACCTGATCCTCACCAGATGCTCCAGCCTTCCCAGCATCAAGATCACACGCAGTTATCATGGTGCTGCCTGCGACACTGACCACTCCCTGGTGTGCAGCAGAGTGAAACTGCAAACAAAGCGACTGTATCACACGAAAAAGGAAGGAAGACCTCGCATTGATACCGACAAGACCCGGGATCAGAGAAAAGTGGAGGAATTTGCACAAGCGCTTGAGGAATCTCTTCCAGGCCCGGCCGACACAAACGCATCCAACAGATGGGAACATTTCAAGAATACCGTTTACAACACCGCCTTGTCCATATTCGGCAAGAAGACCAACAAGGCGGCAGACTGGTTTGAAGCCCACTCTGAGGAGTTGACACCAGTCATTGAGGAAAAGAGGAGAGCTCAAGCAGCATACAAGGCCTGTCCCAGTGAGCGCAACCTGCAGGTCCTCCGAACTGCTCGCAGCAAAGTCCAACAGACTGCCAGGAGATGGGCTAACGACTACTGGCTCCAGCTCTGTTCCGAGATACAGATAGCAGCTGACACGGGCAACATCAAGGGGATGTATGATGGTATCAAGCAGGCCCTAGGTCCAACACAGAGGAAAATTGCCCCTCTGAAGTCTGCCACAGGCGAGGTCATCCAGGATCGGGCGCAGCAGATGGAACGCTGGGTGCAGCACTACTCTGAGCTATATTCCAGAGAAAATGTAGTCACCGAAGAAGCACTGAACAACATTGAGTGCCTGCCTGTGCTGGAAGAGCTTGACAGTGAACCAACCCTAGAAGAACTTCATGTGGCCCTGGACTCCCTTGCCTTTGGCAAGGCACCTGGAAAAGACAGCATCCCTGCTGAAGTCCTAAAATGCTGCAAAGAGATCATTGTCACTGAGCTGCATGAAATCCTCTGTCTCTGCTGGAGAGAAGGTGGAGTACCTCAAGACATGAGGGATGCAAACATCATCACGCTGTACAAGAACAAAGGTAACAGGGGTGACTGCAACAACTACTGCGGCATCTCTCTCCTTAGCGTTGTAGGAAAGCTGTTTGCCCGAGTTGCACTAAAGAGGCTCCAGGTACTTGCAGAGAGTGTCTATCCAGAATCGCAGTGTGGATTCCGAGCCAACAGGTCCACCACTGATATGGTATTCTCCCTTAGACAACTGCAGGAGAAATGCAGGGAACAACGACAGCCACTCTTTATAGCCTTCATAGATCTCACAAAGGCTTTCGACCTGGTCAGCAGAGATGGCCTCTTCAAGATTCTCCCCAAGATTGGATGTCCACCCAGGCTCCTCAGCATCATCAGATCTTTCCACAAGGACATGAAAGGCACTGTTGTCTTCGATGGCTCCACATCAGACCCTTTTGACATCCGAAGCGGAGTGAAGCAGGGCTGTGTTCTTGCACCAACCTTGTTTGGGATTTTCTTCGCTGTCCTGCTGAAGCAGGCCTTTGGAACTGCAACAGAAGGCATCTATCTCCGGACCAGATCAGACGGAAAGCTCTTCAACCTCTCCAGACTGAGAGCAAAATCCAAAGTCCAGCTGAAATGTCTGCGTGACTTCCTCTTTGCCGACGATGCAGCTGTCACTACCCACTCTGCCAAAGATCTCCAGCAGCTCATGGATTGTTTTAGCAAGGTCTGCCAAGATTTTGGACTGACAATCAGCCTGAAGAAAACACAGGTCATGGTTCAGGATGTGGACTCACCTCCCTGCATTACAATCTCTGAGCATGAACTGGAGGTTGTCCATGACTTTGTGTACCTTGGCTCAACGATCTCCGACACTCTTTCTCTCGATACCGAGCTAAACAAGCGCATCGGTAAAGCAGCTACCACGTTTTCCAGACTCACAAAGAGAGTCTGGTCCAACAAGAAGCTGACGGAACATACCAAGATCCAGGTCTACAGAGCTTGCGTCCTGAGTACACTTCTGTACTGCAGCGAGTCATGGACTCTTTGCTCACAACAGGAGAGGAAACTGAGCGCTTTCCACATGCGCTGCCTCCGACGCATCCTCGGCATCACCTGGCAGGACAAAGTTCCAAACAACACAGTCCTGGAACGTGCTGGAATCCCTAGCATGTATTCACTGCTGAAACAGAGACGCCTGCGTTGGCTTGGTCATGTCGTGAGAATGGATGATGGCCGGATCCCAAAGGATCTCCTCTATGGAGAACTCGTGCAAGGAAAGCGCCCTACAGGTAGACCACAGCTGCGATACAAGGACATCTGCAAGAGGGATCTGAAGGCCTTAGGGATGGACCTCAACAAGTGGGAAACCCTGGCCTCTGAGCAGCCCGCTTGGAGGCAGTCTGTGCAGCATGGCCTTTCCCAGCTGTTGGCAAGAGACACTTTGCCAACAGTCTGAGGCTAAGAGCAAAGAAGGAAGGCCCATAGCCAGGGAGACGGACCAGGGACAGGCTGCACTTGCTCCCGGTGTGGAAGGGATTGTCACTCCCGGATTGGCCTTTTCAGCCACACTAGACGCTGTGCCAGAACCATCTTTCAGAGCGCGATATCATAGTCTTTCGAGACTGAAGGTTGCCAATACAATAAAAAAAAAATAAAGTATGAAACCACATTACAAAATTAAAAATTGTCTCTAAATTCATAGAATTTACTGCATGAGTGCCAGTGTGTTTTTTTGGGTAACCACCTCAATGCATCAGGGTTAAGACATGTAGCAAGAAGAACACAGTAACACAAAATAGGCAAGAAGGCATAAAAAGCTTGTGTAAATCGATTCTTTCAGGCCTCAAATAACTAATATAGATCTGTGTTGTCAGCTGGGCTGATAGAAATATGTGGGTTAGTGAGTTGGTAGATTTATTTGAAAGGCAGTAAAAGATAGTGAGCAGGGATGGGAGGAAGGAAGACAAAATGCTGATTCACCTAGAGGTGCAAGGTAGGCCAGCCTTACTCTTTTCTAGCTTGCTCTGCAAAACTAAAATTCTGGGTGCTGGGAGAGTTGGGTTTGTAGGTGGACTGTTATATATATATATATATATATATATGGTCTTGGACCCATTAATAGTCTGTCCTAGGCTTTTTACACTGGATTTCTGCAATAAGTGGTATCATAAAGTTAAGCTGATGTTAACTCACACGTGAAATCAGTTGCATACACTGGGAGCTTCATAGACACACAGCAGAAACATTTGCCCAACAGTGTTCGAATTTTCATGGACTCTGGAGCCACCAGAGAAGTCAATATATATGATTCAATTGGTGTGCCCCGTTGCTTCCCTTTTCGTTCAGTGTTCCTTCACCCACACAATTTAAGTAACATGAAAGGTCATATTACACCCTTTCAAGGTCCACATCCTTTCTGGGTGGATTGACAATTGCAGGGTTTCAAAATACTTGAGGAAAATAGGATAAGCAGAGACTTTAGCAATTTGCTAGCAATTATATTGATGCCAGCACTGGGAGGCTAAATTCAAGGTATTACCGTACTCTTCTGGGCTTGAAGAACAGCCTGATTAAAGGCTATTCAGTCCACCTCATCAAGACAGAAAAGACTGAATAAATAAATAAATCCCCTATTTCTGCTCTTGTTTTCTTTGTGAGAGTCTTCCTCATTGTGGCTTTCTACACTGCAGAACAAAGGAGCAATCTAACACTTACATCCTCCCCTGATAAATTAAACACAAATTGGCTCCATTGGGTGCAATATCCCACCATGCTTCAACATACTTGGCAATCTTTAGCATCCATCTGACACAGCAGTAGATCAATTATGCTTGCTTTTTTTTCCACAAAAAAAAATAATAATGCACCAAAAACCAACAATCCAGAGTTTGTTTTCCTGGAGCTGCTTTCCTGAAGCCACATGGAATACTAGTGAGATTTACTGATTGGTTTCCTGATTGCAAATTGTTCTGGTGTGTTGACTGCTTAGCAGAAGCATCACCGAGAAACTATGGGAAAGACAAATAGGTTAAGCCCAGTGGTTTTTAAACTGCATTCCTTGGAAATCTATCCAGGGTTCCTCAATGAGAAGATCAATAACGACGAACAAGCTTCCCTGAAAGACAGTCAGTCTGCCATTGCCCATGTTCTTCCATAATATGCACCTGCAGGGGTGTTTGAAACTTATTGGTGACATCTGGGTACCATCTCAGGTGTTGCTGATATCTCACTTGAGCTGATATTATACACCTAGAATACAACCACTTTCCTTGCAATGGAAATTACAGTCTTCTATATTGTTGTTTAGAACAGTGATTTTCAGCTGTGTGCTGCAAATAGTCTGCAGGTGTGTCATGGGAATTTGGGGGACAGTCATTTATTAGTTGGGCCAATGGGGCTGTGAACCCCCCACCAGCAGCATGGTGTGCCTTGTTAATTGTCAAAAAATGGATGGTGTGCCTTGACAATTTTATCACCTTGTCAGTGTGCCATGAAATGAAAAAGGCTGAAAATCAGTGGTTTCAAATATCTATTCTATATTGCTGTTGCTGACATGGGGTTTTACTGATTGTCACTTCTCTGTATGTTTGTTTCTGATATTCTCTTTTATTGCTTATGTGCTATGTTGGTTTTAACTTCTGTGCTGCTGGTTGCCTTAATCATTTGTAAAAGAAATGCAATATACAGGGTATATGATTTTTATCTTCCTTACGCCCTGACTGGTTTCACAATCTAAAACACCCTGTCAGGAGAACAGAGGGATTTGGAGGAAAAGGGGAAATTTTTCACAAGGTGGGAGACAGTGAAAGAGTCAGAGCATACAATAATTAACCTAGGTGTATGAAGACACTGAAGTAAAAAATTACAACTGGAGGGTTGTAACTGAACTGTAACTGAAAAGAGAGGAAAAAAAGTTTTATTTTTTTTTTAAATTTTGTGAAATGAGATACAGGGTAGGCCTAAGCTACTTTCAAGACGAGGCAAGCCGTATGCTTTCCAGCTCTTGTTTGATTGAACCAGAGACTTTCTTCATGCAAAACAGATGCTCTGCTACACAAAGGTGTGGATTAGCCTCACCTAGGGCCCAATCCTATCCAATTTTCCAGCACTGGTGCAGCTGTGCCAATGGGCATGCACTGCATCCTGTTGTGGGGAGGCAGTCACAGAGGCCTCCTTAAGGTATGGGAATGTTTATTCCCTTACCTTGGGGCTGCATTGCTGCTGCACTGGTGCTGGAAAATTGGATAGGATTGGGCCTCTAATTAGTAGGGGCTGTGCAAGAGTATTATTGTGCATAAATATTAACAAGTAGAGACTAATAACATTTTGTCAAAATGTCAGAAATACAAACCCCTCTGTCCCCTCTGTTCTTTTTCTGCCCCTCTATGTGGTTCCTTGTTCTCTGCCTTTCTTCCACCTTCAGTTTTGCTCAGAATCTCAATATCCCTCTTTCTTACTTCCAACCCCTAGATGTTTGTACTTTCCTTGCTCTGTTTCTCAGTATCTGAGCAGGGGTTTGCAGGTTTCATGTCACTCCTTATCTAGACATCGCAAAGTCTGACTTATGCCTTGATCTTGAATGAGGTGTCCTTTAAGAGTAGAACCTTCTAAGCATTTGAGCTTAGAGCATGTTCCACTGTGAGGTTTGTGTGTCTTGGTTGAGGGGGTTCCCATAGCTTAGATACAGTATTATAATGGGGGAGGGAAGGTGGAAGTGTTTTGGAAAAGCAGTTCCTTCACCTTCATTGTTTTCCTTGATAAACTCTGTGCAAAATTCCAACAAGCTGGGACTGGCTTTGTCAAATACCACCTGTCTCACCTGCCTGGCAACTTCAGAATTAGCAACATGGAACTGTTATTTGTGATGCTGAAATAGTGCCCAATAGCGTTGGGAACTCAAGTCCATGACTTAGGGTGCAATCCTAACCCCTTATGTCAATGCTAGCATAGCGATGCCAATAGGATGTGTGCTGCATCCTGCAGTTGGGTAGCACTCACAGAGGCCTCCTCAAAGTAAGGGAATGTTTGTTCCCTTACCTCAGAGCTGCATTGCCCTTATGGCAGTGCTGGAAAGCACTGACATAAGGGGTTAGGATTGCGCCCTTAGACTCTGAAAAGCACTTGAATCAGGGCCTGCCTGACTGGGCACTCATCCCCACGCATGCAGACTTGTGTCTGCCTGTGTCTGGCTGTGCTTGCAGGAAAGTTCCAGCCAGGAGGCAGGAAAGGGTTAATGCTTTCCTCTTGCATTGAATGGGGAAGATTGGACTGGCCTCTCTTTTCCCATCTCTGATAGGAAGGAAGGAAGAAACTGATGATGTTCAACAAAGGATGGGCATTCTGGTTGAGGGAGGGCATGATGAGGAGCCAAGGGGGTTCCTGCCTTACTACGAGAGTAACCCATATGTTATTCCTATAAGTTAATATGTGGATTTGCATTATCTTCCTTGGGAATTAAACCTTTTTCTTGATAACTGCAAAATGAATTTTCCATTTTGACTGTAGATCAGTAGGGATGCTGACATGATGACTTAGTGGAAAAAAGTCTTTCATGAGAGTCCAAAAATAATAATGGAGAGTAATATGTCTGAAACCAGAACATATGCCGACTGCAGAAGCTGGGGGGGGGGGGAAGGCAGTTCATAGCGACCACGCTTTCCACCTCATGGAAAGAGAGGAGGAATTCTCCTTGAGTGGCTGTTGTGAGACTACTTCTGAGTAGGGCTGCAAAGGATAATTTTATGTATGCTCCCAAGACATGAATGAAGTTGTATCAACTCATTTTTCATGACTCACTTATTCCTGCTATCATTGTGAGCATTTTATTTTCAGTGTGTAAAATATGTTTTGTTTTCCTTTTGGGAGAGGGAGGTTGACTCTGGAGTTTCTTGGCAACTCCGTGACTAATTAACAGTTGAAAACTAAAAGGGGCAACTTTCAACCATTCTTGATTGTGGCCTTTTCAAATAACCCCACACCATCAATAATCACACCAGACACAGGCTTGGAACTAAACTGGACCACTTTATTAACTATTTAATGCGTGAGAAAAAACAGTAGGGCACTGACTTAAAGTTGCTGTGCAGAGATCTGGTTGGGGAAAATGGCCTGGCTGTCTACTACATCTACCTCCCCCAGGATGTAACAGGGTGTACAATCTGACTCCTGGCACTGCTCAGTCAATGATTAAGCATGCCTATCCTCACCAACCCTTGAGGGTTGAGGTGGCCGGCAGCTGGCAAAATAAAGGCATTTTGAATTTACTAAATCATTTACATTTAATTGGTGATCTGATGCCACATACATACATACATGTCCATATCAACCAAATTTCTCTGTGGTGCCCTTTTTGGATAGTTTGCATTCTAGTAAATAGCCCAATTCAGGGTGTATTATTTGTCATGCCTAAATTCACTGAAATAAATGGGCCTGGCTAATTCTGCTTAGGACCATAGTAAAAGTCTACCATTGGTATTTTATAGTTAGGACGAAAGAAGATCTTTTAATGTTTTCATGTTCATTCCTTTTTACATTGTTATAAGAACCAAAATTTTCTAAACAATATTTGTTGTATCCTTTTTTGTTCACCTCACCAAGTAATATTTGTCCTTGCTGATCAACCAATTTAATTCTTAAATTAATCAGTTTAAAAGATTTAGAGCCCAATCCTATCTTTCCCCTGTCTAGTTTGTGCGCTCCCCACCCTGCCACTGACATACTTGCTCCAGTGGTTGTGGCAGGTGTCTGGCAACGGATGGGGAGCACTACCGCCTCTTGCAGCTGTGTTCCCTAAATGGCAGCCGACAAAGCAGTGTGTGTTCCATTGGAAGCCACTTTATGACAACTGAAGTATCTGGATAGAATTATCCAGAAGCAAATAGAATAGGATTGGGCTGTTAGGCTGCAATCCTATTCATATTAGGAGTAAGCCCTATTTGAACACAATGGAATGCAGAACCTGGTTAGAGATGTAAATGTTACTGAGCCATTGGGGAACAGTGATCATGCTGCGATCCGTTTCGACATGCACGTTGGGGGAAGAATACCAGGCAAATCTCTAACAAAAACACTTGACTTCCGACGGGCAGACTTCCCCCAAATGAGGAGGCTGGTTGGAAGGAGGTTGAAAGGGAGGGTAAAAAGAGTCCAATCTCTCCAGAGTGCATGGAGGCTGCTTAAAACAACAGTAATAGAGGCCCAGCAGAGGTGTATACCGCAAAGAAAGAAGGGTTCCACTAAATCCAGGAGGGTGCCCGCATGGCTAACCAGCCAAGTTAGAGAGGCTGTGAAGGGCAAGGAAGCTTCCTTCTGTAAATGGAAGTCTTGCCCTAATGAGGAGAATAAAAAGGAACATAAACTGTGGCAAAAGAAATGTAAGAAGGTGATACGGGAGGCCAAGCGAGACTATGAGGAACGCATGGCCAGCAACATTAAGGGGAATAATAAAAGCTTCTTCAAATATGTTAGAAGCAGGAAACCCGCCAGAGAAGCGGTTGGCTCTCTGGATGGTGAGGGAGGGAAAGGGGAGATAAAAGGAGACTTAGAGATGGCAGAGAAATGAGTTCTTTGCATCTGTCTTCACGGCAGAAGACCTCGGGCAGATACCGCTGCCCAAACGGCCCCTCCTGACCGAGGAGTTAAGTCAGATAGAGGTTAAAAGAGAAGATGTTTCAGACCTCACTGATAAATTAAAGATCAATAAGTCACCAGGCCCTGATGGCATCCACCCAAGAGTTATTAAGGAATTGAAGAATGAAGTTGCAGATCTCTTGACTAAGGTATGCAACTTGTCCCTCAAAACGGCTGCGGTGCCAGAAGATTGGAGGATAGCAAATGTCACGCCTATTTTTAAAAAGGGAAAGTGGGGGGACCCGGGAAACTATATGCCAGTCAGCCTAACATCCATACCGGGTAAGATGGTGGAATGCCTCATCAAAGATAGGATCTCAAAACACATAGATGAACAGGCCTTGCTGAGGGAGAGTCAGCATGGCTTCTGTAAGGGTAAGTCTTGCCTCACGAACCTTATAGAATTCTTTGAAAAGGTCAATAGGCATGTAGATTTGGGAGAACCCGTGGACATTATATATCTGGACTTTCAGAAGGCGTTTGACACGGTCCCTCACCAAAGGCTACTGAAAAAACTCCACAGTCAGGGAATTAGAGGACAGGTCCTCTCATGGATTGAGAACTGGTTAGAGGCCAGGAAGCAGAGAGTGGGTGTCAATGGGCAATTTTCACAATGGAGAGAGGTGAAAAGCGGTGTGCCCCAAGGATCTGTCCTGGGACTGGTGCTTTTCAACTTCTTCATAAATGGCCTGGAGACAGGGTTGAGCAGCGAAGTGGCTAAGTTTGCAAACTTTTCCGAGTGGTGAAGACCAGAAGTGATTGTGAGGAGCTCCAGAAGGATCTCTCCAGACTGGCAGAATGGGCAGCAAAATGGCAGATGCACTTCAATGTCAGTAAGTGTAAAGTCATGCACATTGGGGCAAAAAATCAAAACTTTAGATATAGGCTGATGGGTTCTGAACTGTCTGTGACAGATCAGGAGAGAGATCTTGGGGTGGTGGTGGTCAATGAAAGTGTCGACCCAATGTGCGGCGGCAGTGAAGAAGGCCAATTCTATGCTTGGGATCATTAGGAAGGGTATTGAGAACAAAACGGCTAGTATTATAATGCCATTGTACAAATCTATGGTAAGGCCACACCTGGAGTATTGTGTCCAGTTCTGGTCGCCGCATCTCAAAAAAGACATAGTGGAAATGGAAAAGGTGCAAAAGAGAGCGACTAAGATGATTACAGGGCTGGGGCACCTTCCTTATGAGGAAAGGCTACAGCGTTTGGGCCTCTTCAGCCTAGAAAAGAGACGCCTGAGGGGGGACATGATTGAGACATACAAAATTATGCAGGGGATGGACAGAGTGGATAGGGAGATGCTCTTTACACTCTCACATAATACCAGAACCAGGAGACATCCACTAAAATTGAGTGTTGGGAGAGTCAGGACAGACAAAAGAAAATATTTCTTTACTCAGCGTGTGGTTGGTCTGTGGAACTCCTTGCCACAGGATGTGGTGCTGGTGTCTACCCTAGACGCCTTTAAAAGGGGATTGGACAAGTTTCTGGAGGATAAATCCATTACGGGGTACAAGCCATGATGTGTATGCGCAACCTCCTGATTTTAGAAATGGGTTATGTCAGAATGCCAGATGCAAGGGAGGGCACCAGGATGAGGTCTCTTGTTATCTGGTGTGTTCCCTGGGGCATTTGGTGGGCCGCTGTGAGATACAGGAAGCTGGACTAGATGGGCCTATGGCCTGATCCAGTGGGGCTGTTCTTATGTTCTTATGAATGTTTGAGTAGACATGCATAGGATTGTGATGTTAGCTGATTATAATTTTCACCCTGAATTCCAAGGTTATTTACAGCCCAATCCTATCCAACTTTCCAGCCCTAGTGCAACCGCAATGCAGCCCTGGGGTAAGGGAATAAATGTTCCCAAACCTTAAGGAGGCCTCTGTGACTGCATCCCCAACACAGGAAGCAGTGCATACCCTATAGGCACAGCAGCACTGGCACTGGAATATTGGATAGGATTGGGCCCTTAGTAGCATAAACATGAAGGTATCAAGGATAGAGAAAATGGAAACATCCCCCAAGCAGTGGTTTTCAAACTGGTGGGTTGTGTATAGCTTGTGTAAAGTTTCCCCTGTCCCTTTAAGGAGTTTGTGAAGGGGAGAGGCAGTGACATGATCGCTTCAGTAAGGTGGCAAGGGGGGATGCTTTCACTTACTGTCCATGAAGTTAGGGCTGCAGCAGTCTCCAGGAGGTATGGAAAGCCCCGCGCAGCCCCGCGCGTGGCTCCACCGGCTTAATAATAATAATAATAATAATAATAATAATAACTTTATTTTTATCCCGCCTTTCTCCCCAAAGGGACTCAAGGCGGCTTACAACATATAAAAACAGAATTTAAAAACAAATAAAAACATATTAACACATCATAAAAAACAGCAGTCCGAGTAAAAAATAGGTAAAAAGAGCATAGAGCAGCAGCAAGTCATAAAAGAATCAGGCCTGTAAAAATATTAAAAGATGTTAAAAAGATGTTAAAAGGCCAAAAACTCAGAAGGCCTGTTTAAACAGAAGGGTCTTCAGGCCTCGCCGAAAGGTCTCAAGAGAGGGAGCCATTCTTAAGTCAGGGGGAAGGGAGTTCCATAGCGTTGGTGCCACTACTGAGAAGGCCCTATTACTTGCAGCCGCCCCACGTACCTCCCTAGGCGGCGGCACTTGTAAAAAGGCCTTCTCTGATGACCTAAGAGGACGAGCCGGATTGTACGGGAGCAGGCGATCTCTAAGATACCCTGGTCCAGAGCTGTATAGGGCTTTAAAGGTCAATACCAGCACCTTGAATTGGGCCCGGAAACGAATGGGCAGCCAATGCAGCCGCTGGAGAAGCGGACTGACAGAGTCGAACCGCCTACCTCCAGTAACCACACGGGCCGCCGCATTCTGCACTAGTTGCAGTTTCCGAACCGTCTTCAAGGGCAGCCCCACATAGAGCACGTTACAGTAATCTAATCTCGATGTCACAGAGGCATGGATCACCGTGGCCGGCCGTAGCTGGCACACCAGCTGAAGCTGAGCGAAGGCCCCCCTAGCCACAGCCGCCACCTGGGAATCCAGGAGCAGCTGTGAGTCCAGGTGGACACCCAAGCTGCGGACCTGCTCCTTCAGAGGGAGTGCAACCCCATTCAGCACAAGCCGATAGTCCAGCACCTGCATCGAGGCTTAGAATCTTCAAATGGAGCAATCGTGAAGCACTTGCTGTTTTTTATAAGTGGAGGAGAGGGGAGAAGAGCAGCAGTGAGGCTGTATGCATATGTTTCACCTTGGCACTAATTTTTTCCAGCCTTGGAAAATCAGCACAGGACTTTTCTCAGATGTAGCCTCCCAAACAGTTTGGATTTAAGCATTTCCTATTGGAAGATGTCTGCAGGGCCCCCACCTTGTCAGTGTTTTGCAAAGTGCAGGAACTTGCAAAGTGTTATTGTCCCACTGGGCATTTGGGATAAATTAGGTGTTGCCCTGCTGGTTTTGCTTGTGTTGACTGCTTATTTCAGCCTTTTTTGAAGTTGTGTGTTTGGTTTGGTTTTGCGACTTAGAATCCTCCTTCTGAAGGAAAAAGGTGGCATAGAATGGCTTTTAGAAATAATTTCTTTACTCTTTCCCTCTCTCTTTTCTTCTCCATCATAGCAATTCCATAATCCAATTTGACTTTTTTGATCAACTAGGTTTGGATATAAATATGTCATATTAGTCCCTAAAATATTTCAAGTGCTTTGGCATTCTTGAGGCATTCTAGGACATGGGACATGAAGATATTTTGGTGAGTATTCTGCTACTCTGATGCCAAATGGAGTATGAGGACATCTCTATGCTATGAATGTATGTTGACATTTATACCAGTCATACCTTCCCCTGAAGGATTCTGGGAATTTCAGTTTTGTAAGATAGCTTAAATAATATTTCACGTCATGTATATTCCACCAGCAAGGTTCTGCTCCAGAATCCCCAGGGGATTAAAAAAATCTGTGGATATCAAATCAGTGGAATAATAGCTTTAAACAGGGCTCTTTTTTGTAATGGAACGCACTGGAACGGTGTTTTTTCCCTCCTCCCCACCCCCACCTTTTTTCCCTCCCTGCACCGTCCCGCACTGCTGGCTAGGGAGGGATTCAAACCTCCAACCTTGTGCTCCACAGCCCAGCACTCTCTCCATTGGGCTATAGGAAAGCCTATAGTTAGTGTTCAGAACTAATATATAAGGTCTTGAGCCCAGCTGGTGGCCATAAGCGCCTCAAGTATTAGTTCCAAACACTTTGAGCCTAAGAGCTCTTATGGCTCAATTGCTAAAGTGTGGGTCTGTGGAGCCAGAGGCTAGGGTTTCAAATCCTTATGAGGAATAAATATATTTTTTTTTCAGGTGGGGAGGTGCTCCATGGCTGCAAAATATAAAGGTTGGTTGCCAGTTGCCAAAAGGGGGCCAGTTGAGGCTGCAAAACTCCTCAAAGTTCAGTCACAAAGCCTGGGACTGCATTGCATTGCATTGCATTTTTACACTATTTCCAGGCTGTGGAGAGCCCTGCAAAGCCGTCTGCAGGGCTCCCCAGACCCTGGCAGCAGGTAAGGCTTGCTAGAGAAAGCTTCCTCTGTGCCCGCAGTAGCATGATCCTATGGATTGTGTTGCTGCTTTCCCCCCGCCCCCACCAAGACTAACAGCAGCTCAAACTCTCCCTGACAGTTTGAGAACCACTGGTCTACTCTGATAAGAAATGGGTCTAAGGTTGGTTCGTAGCCTTGTTGCCTGAGGCCCCTTTCAGCTGATTACACCAAGCATTGAACCTGGGACATTGTGCATTGAAAGCACATGCAGTGTCTAACACTAAGCTACGGCCTCTTTCTGTATTCATAAGGAGCTGATGGTGATGGTGAGTCCACCCAGTGGGAAGTTCTGGCTGTATTTTAATTTCACAGTTTGTTTTAAAAGAGAAATTCCTCCCGGACCAGGTAGCCAAGTTATCAGTTAAACACATACGATGATGTTTATTGCTTCTTCTTTTTTTTATCACAAGAAGGTTGGTGAAGAAGCTGTCTAGAAATTGCAAGGGGTTTTGTTAGCTATAAAATGCGGTGAAATGTTTCATTGCAAATTACTACCATAGCCTAATTAGCCATAGCCTGGCGACGAGACATTCTGACACAAGAGACCATGAGTGTTAATTTTGCTGAAATGAAAAAAAAAATTATGGCTAGATAAAAATACAACCAATGCCTCTCAGCATTTTTTTAAAGAAGTGTTCTAAAGTTAATAATTAGAATTTCACTCATCTTAATGAAATTATTCAGCTAAGGAACTGGTTGCTTTGTGGAATCTGTTTTGATCTGGGAAATCTTTGCTAATTGGGTCACTAATTCCAATCTAGTTACCAAAACAGATTGACCAAAAATAACCCAGACTGCCATGCTGGAGGAATGATTATGAAAAGTTTAGCTGAGTTTAGGGCTGAATTGAACTTGACAGCTTCCAGGCAGTCAGAGCTACCTTTAACAGAATCAGGGCCAGCAGAATTACATTTGGTTACATCTCCCTTTTATTCCATCTTTGACCAAGAAGTTAGCTGGATTTTCCAAGGAAAGGATTTCCAAAACCCAGGCACTATTGCCTTTCTCTCATGTGCCTACCCAGCATGCCTCAGCTGGTGATTGGATGTGAACCCGAGGTTCCCCTGATGCTTAAAGTGTGTGGATAGGTTCATGTGGGAGAAGGTAGTCCTCCAGATATCCCTGATCCCAAACCATTTTAGGGCTTTAATGATTAAAAAGCAGTACTGTGATTTAGAGTCCAATCCTGAGGTCTACGGCATGGCTCTGCACCACAGACCACAGTCGCAAATGTGCTGTAAGGCACATTTGCGGGGCTCACTGCCGGGCTCCCGTCGGAACTAGCTCGGTGCCAGCTGGCACTGGGTTAGTGCGCGGTGGTCGCCCGGGTTCCACAGCTCCACGGTCTCCCAGACTGCTGGGCTGCGGAACAGGAGGCGGGGGCATGGCTGGGGGCATGGGGGAGGTGTTCCGGGGAGGGGGGAGGCATGCCAGGGGGCGTGTCCGGGGAGGGAGAGCGGTGGATCCGCAGAGCTGAGCTCCGCAGGATCCAAAGTGCTTGTGCAGGGCTGCGCGCCCTACATGAGTGCCTTTCGGTCGTCGCTAAAGAGAGTACCGCCATTGTGGGGCTGCTTCCCTTACTCGGGGGAAGGGGACGAACCTCCCCTTCTCCCGAGGAGCCTCCTACGGTAGTGCAGGAGGCACAGGATCTGGCAGGAGCCCTCCATGGAGCTGCTGAGCCTGGGCGCTGCGGGCAGCTCAGGACTGGGCTGTTATTTATTTATTTATTTATAAATGTACTGAAATTGCAGGCTGTTGTAGAAAAATAATATGGTGATTAAAATGTTGTGCAGGTTTATAACCTAAAATTGAAGCAAAAGCAAAGGAGGGTCAGGTGGGAAAAGCCAAATGTGTCTAGGAGGTGCTTAAATGTAAGAACAAAGGAAGAAACGCATGCAGCAGGGCAAAGAAAGAGGGACATAAGTGGGTAATAGAGAGGGTAATCTTAGGTTTAACTTGAAAATTGGTACCTTTTAAACCAGGTTGAGTGCACTGAGTGTTTTCATTACAGTGTAAGTACAGAGTATGTACAGAGCACAGAGATTAGATCTATATATTAAGAATCACTTAAGTCACAGTAGGTTTATTTTGTTCCAGAGTTTTTAAAGAAACCGATTCCTGTCTGCATTCGAACCAAATTAGATGGCATAGCATGGATGTGAGGTATTTTGTTCCTAAAAGGAAAAAAAAAACTGTTTTCAACCTTGGTGAATTTTTAACTTTTTAAATTTTTTTTAGAAACTTTAAAAACTTTTTTCCTCTTAAGTGTGAAAAGCTGGTTGCTGCAGTGTAATATTTTTTGAAATGCCTGATATTTTGCACATGGAAACAAGGTTTTATTTGGGACACTAATGTTTGGGTCATAGGCATATACCCAAGAAGGCACACAATTACTTACGTTTCCATTAGGTAACATGGAAGAAGTCATCTGAACACATGAAGCTGCCTCATGCTGCATTGCACCAATGTCACTGAGTGTTGACTGGCAGTGAGGCTCTAGAGCAGGGTGTCAAGCTTGTTTCATACAGTGGGCTGAATAGCACTCACAGTACTTGTTGAGGGCCAAAAGGGATGTCATTAAGCAGGTGCTGACCAGAAATAAACACTTTTGTCTCACTTAGACACTCATTAGCTGTAAATGACAGAAAAGAAAAAACATAAATCTTGATCATATTTTTCAAGATATGGGACAGTCCAGTTATTAGGCAGGTTGCCCTTTCAGCAGTGGTGCTTCTGCCAAGGCTTCAAAGGTCAGTAATGAGAGGTGCTCAGGAAGGTATCATCTAAGCCAGGGGTGCCCAAACCTCGGCCCTGGGGCCACTTGCGGCCCTCGAGGCCTCTCAATGCGGCCCTCAGGGAGCCCCCAGTCTCCAATGAGCCTTTGGCCCTCCGGAGATTTGTTGGAGCCCACACTGGCCCAACGCAACTGCTCTCAGCATGAGGGCAACTGTTTGACCTCTCATGTGAGCTGTGTGATGAGGTCTCCCTGCACTGGTTGTTGTTTCACATCTGTGATGCAGTAGTAGCAGCAAAGGAAAGGCCAGCCTGGCTTTGTGCAAGGCCTTTTATAGGCCTTGAGCTATTGCAAGACCTTCATTCATTCATATTAATTCATCTTTAATATATTCATTTATGTAAATTTATTCAAATTTTAAATGTAAATTAATTCTTTTTTTCCCCGGCCCCCGACACAGTGTCAGAGAGACGATGTGGCCCCCCTGCCAAAAACTTTGGACACCCCTGATCTAAGCAAAAGTAGCGCTGCTGAAAGGGTGGCCCACATGATAATTGGGCTCTCCCAGAGCATCTGCAGCTTCTCCCTTACTCAGTCCTCTTGGCCTGACTCTTCCCCCAGTACCATTTCTTATCTTCTGAGGCCTTCTTCCATCCCTCTCTTCCAGCACGTTGGCAGAAACTGTGCTGCTAAAAGGGCAGTGGTGGGAGAGTCCAACTATCACAAGCCAGATAAATAGCTTCCACATGTTGTATACAGCCTATGGGCCTTATGTTTGACATCTCTGCTCTAGTGTTTCAGATAGGGTCTTTCTCAGCCCTACCTAGAATTTCCAGGGATACCATGGAAGGATATTGTTTTTAGGTGCAGTGGAACCAAAATGAACTCGTTCCCACCATACAGATTTGCTTCACATTGTTTAGTTCTGATGCTAGCTGTTCACCAGGCTGACTAATAGTATCAGTCTCCAAAACAGGCTAGAATAGGGGTGTCAAACATAAAGCCTGTGGGCTGAATGTGGCCCCTGGAAGCAATTTATACTGGCCCCCTTTATAATCGGGCTTTCCCAGTTTGATAATTGGGCTCTCTTACATCTTGAAACTATGAACAAGATTTGCACATTGTGCATCATTGCACAAGATTTGAACAAGGTTGCTCTGTCATTTGTAACTAATGAGTTTCTATGTGAGAATGAAGTGCTTATTTCTAGCTATCATCTACTTAATGGCATCTTTCTGCTAAAGATGTCACTTCCGACCCTCAGCAGGCACCGTGAATGCTAACTTTGGCCCTCTGTATGAAATGAGTTTGACATCTCTGGGCTAGAATTTAGACTGATAAGAATATAGGCATCATCCAAGAAAGCTTGGAACTGGATCACCAACATCTGCTTGCATAACTTCCCTAGAAATTAAAAGTTGGAAGCAGGCCAATAACTTTCTGAGGTAGATGTATCTAAAGAAGTTGTCTTCAGCAGCAGTCTTACAATAGCCTGTCTTAAGAAAAATGGTTGCTAATTAATGCCTTAGAGGCATTAATGTTCTGCCACTGACTCAGTGGCTAGCCAGCCACAGACTTCCAAGTAGTTCATATCCTTGGACTGGAAACACTGAAAGCTATTCAATACTGGATGTTTTCCTGTGGGAAAGCTGCCATATGGAAGCACCGACATTGTCATGTGTTATTCCCTTTGTTCATTGAACTGCTTTAGAGGATGAGCAGTTCTCTAGTCATATGTCTGTATGACTCTTCTTACTTCTCTTTACCTTTCAAAGGTTTGGTTCTTTCTATTGAATACTACAAGTGTGTCCCTGTATCCACAGGCTTCCATTCCAGAACCCCCCGCGGATACCTGAATTTGCAGATATGGGGGATGCCCCTGCACCACCTCCAGAGGGGGCTCAGAATGACTCTGTGGGGCTCAGAATAACTATTACAAGCAAAAAAGGTCACTTCTGGTTTTTCAGCAAAACCGGAAGTGACATTTTTATGCCTTTAAAAGGCATTATAAAGGTCGGGAAGCCCTCAGTGGCTTCCCCTGTCCTCACAGTGCTGGGCTTAGAAGACCTTCTGAAGGTGAGGGGTGCAGGAGCCCCAGGGATCCATGGAGTAAGTGAAATTGCGGATACAGAATCCACAGATACAGCCCCCCCCCATATTACAAATATATAGCAAGGGAAGCAAATTTATGCTGCATATAGCACAAACAAGCATAACTTCTGTATACGCTTGTCTGAAGCATAATTTTATTCTCAGTTTGATAAATATCCATAAGCACATTATTCTTGCTTTTGGAGGGAGGGGAATGAGGGCAAGCTTTGACCCTGAGAATGTCCCTTGTTAGGTGGACATTTTCCTAATCACACCAATGGCATTAAGTCTCCTGTGCTGAACTGTGAAACAGATAATCCATTTTATATCTGCTAATGTAATATGACACTAATTAGGGAAATGTATCCCTGTTCTCAAGGTGCCCTGGACCTATTGTTTTTCGGTGCTGTTCGCAGTAATTTCATAACTGTTACATTGTTGTAGTTCCTTTAAGAATCCAATACAAGCAGCTGTCAGAACTGGGGTAGATGGACCATGGATTTGACACAGTACAGCAATTCTTATGGAACCAGACCAGCTTAGGAAATGACAGTATTATGTATTTCTCTGTTATGCTTTGTAACTTACATTGAGATTCAACCCAGTTGAGAAACATTTTGAATGGGAAAGCTACCAGATCTGGAAGTGGACCTGAGTCATCTATTTCAGTTGCCAATGTTTGCATATGACTTTAGAGACTTGTCAATGGATGCTCAGTAAGAATTGATATAAAGATTTTTGAGTCTTGGTTAATAATCTTCATGGGATATAGGAGGCAGGAATTACTGAACATTTGCCTGATTTCCAGATGATGACTTTTAGCTTTGTATCACATTTCTGGAGCTAGCACCTCTGGAAGCACACATTGGGGCTTACAGGGCACAGTCCTGGACCCATGTGGGAATACATCAGGTGCTACAGCTGCTATATCCTCCACTAGTTCTAGGCTTCTGTGCTACAGGCAGTACACTTGCTGTGCAGCACCCTGTGACAATGCAAGGTACAAGCCTCAAGGTACAGAGGATGTGTCTGCATGAGTTGAGACTAGTGTGGTTGCTATCTTTTCTCCCACCCTGGTCTGGTGGGGTATCCGGACCCTGAGAGGCAGAGTAGATGCAAGTCAACCAATAAGAATGGGGGAAGGGAGGAATAAGCTGGGTATCTGTTAAATATGGTAGAGAAACTGCAGTGAGTTACCCAGCATGCACAAGGGTCTGAACTCCACAATTGTCCCAGAACCTGATGTAACATGATGCTGGCCCTGGAAGTGGGGGTTTGAATGACATAGCCCAGTGGTATTCAAACTGGGATGTCGTGACGCCTCAGCCTCTGGGTCCTGGCCTCTGCCCCCCGAAGGGGCGGGGGCAGCCAGGAGACAGGGGGAAGGCAGTGATGCGATCTGCAGGATCACGCTGCTCAGGGGGGCTGCAGGGGCTTGGGTACACTTGCTTCTGCTTTTGCGGAGGCAGAGCAGATCACTCCACTCTCCCTTTCCCTGACTTGGGGCGCCCTGCAGGCGCTCGCACAGGGCTCCACGCACACAGGGATGGCTGCTGCAGGCACTGGTGAGTGCATCCCAGTCCCTGCAGCCCTCCGAGCGACGCGATCCTGGGGATTGCGTCGCTGCCTTCCCCCTGCCCCTGCTGCCTCCCCCCCTGCCACCGCAAAGACTTACTGTGGGTTTCAAACTTCTGGAGAGTTTGAAAATCGCAGACATAGCCCTCCAGGGAATCTTTCATAGTCTTGTTGGCTTTAAAATTTTAATATTCTGGCCTACTTCTTCCTCTGTGATCGGCGTGGGCATAATGTATCACCCCAGTGCTCAGGTCAGTGATGTCACAACATCACACAATACAATGACATCATGCAACACCACAATGTCACTGGTTCTCTCCAAAGGTGGAGTGTCACTGGTTCTCCCCGAAGGTGGGGTGCTGGTGGTTTTGCCACACCCCGTCCTGGCTTCTGTGAAGGCTCCCAGTCTTCACAGAGGTCAGGACGAGACATGCAAAGCCCTGCCCTCGGAGAGAACATTAAGTGATGTTCTTCCTGAGGACGTTGCACTGCTGACTTCGCTGTGCCCCATCCCAGCTTCTGTGAAGGCTGGGAGCCTTTGGGGAGAACCCAGGAGTGACTGGGCAGAGTCTGGGGCAGTCATGCGTTCCTCTGGCATCGTGTCCATGGCACATGCCCCGGAGGCTCTGCCCAAGATACACCTGTGGTGATAGGTTTCTCCAACTTTTTTGTGTTCTGATATCAGTTTAGGTTGCAGAAGCTTGCTCAAAAGGGGACTGAACTTCCTCATGTCCAAGAATGTGGATTAGATGCATAGTATCTAGTGAATACAAGGACGGCATAGAGCAGATTACTTTTCACAGTCTGATCTATAACCCAGTTAATTTGAAGTACTTTGCATTAAAATAGGTTAGTTTACCTGCAATTATTGGCCAAAGTGTAGTTCTATCTATTTGAAGTTTGGTTTTCTTCCCATTTATTAGATTGTAGAACTGGCTGTTAATAGGTTATCTACCTTGCTTTTAACTGATTGATTAAAAGAGTTGCCGTTTCTCAGTACAGATGGTGTTTTGCAAAAGATTTGACAAAGATATCTATCTCTGCTAAATATCACACACTGACTATTTTGCTTTAAGTGCAGTATTTTTAGCAAGAAACACAGAAACGTGTTTGCAGCAGTGCTAAAATAAGTGAAGATATCAACAGAGGAAACTGAAAGAAATCATTGCTCCATTTTGCAATATAACCTACATGACTGGTAACAGACGTTCAGAATTTCTGCTGCCTGAAAGAGGTCTTTTTCATGTCTGGTGTTGAGAGCCTTACATCCCAATCCTAACTTGTGCTGGAACAGGCAGGCCAAGTGGCCTGTGCTGTATCCAGTGCAACGTAGATGCTGGCTGGTGTGCAATTTGGGGTAATGGGATATTTTGTCCCTTACCCCAAGCAATGTCCCAGCCACCCCCAGCCTACTTGGCTACTCACATCACAAGTAATTTCACTAGGGCAAATCCGATCAGCCCATATAAGGCAGACCAGGCAAGGGATTTGGCCTGCATTGCCATGGCTGATCCCACCCCCCTCCCAGGCCTGATATGCCTCCTGGACCGCCTTCCCCAGCCAACCCCCCTCTCCCCCCCCCCCCGCTGGCTCTTACTTACCCTCTCCACATTGGGATCTGCTGCAGGGAGACAGGTGCACATCCTCACACCTGCCCAGCTAGCTTGAGATTATTTACAGAACGTTTGTGACACGCTTGGGCTGGTGCGTTCGCTGATTGAGTGCTCAATATTGTGCTCTTAACCTGGGATCACATATAAGCAAAGAAACCTGAGTTGGCCCTTCTCTTTTTTCAGGAAAAGGCTAAAATCTGCAGTTAAAGGCACATTCTTAGGTGGGTCTCCTTTGTGAGTGTATTTTTGTACAGAACTCTAAATTTGTAGAGCAGAGGTTCTCACACATTTAGTACCAAGACTCACTTTTTAGAATGATAATCTGTCAGGACCCACCAGAAGTGATGTCATGACTGAAAGTGACATCATCAAGCAGAACATTTTTTAACAATCCTACCCACACTTACCCAGGAGTAAGTCCTATTTACTATCATGGTTAAAAGAATATACATAGTAGCTTGTTAAAAGTACAGGTCTGTAACATTTCCCCAAATGCAGTCATATACCATGGTAGCATCAAGTCTAATATATGAAAAATAAAATATTGAAATGAATGGGGACCCAGCTGAAATTGGCTCGCAACCCATCTAGTGGGTCCTGACCCACAGTTTGAGAAATACTCTTGTAGAGTGTACAGATATTTGTACTGGGCTTGATATGCTGGAGTTCAGGAGTAATGTCTCATGGGCCCAATAATGTCTCTGCCAATCTCAAACAGAACTCTGAAGCTAAAAAAAGTGACTTCCAGTTTCATGGAGAAACTGGAAATGATGTTTTTAATGCCTTGTAAGGCATTAGGTGGTCCGGGGAAGCCCTCCAGCCTATGCGTGCACTGAGGGGACAGACCCAATCTGCAGATAAGTGAATCTTATCTGCCCCCAGTAGTGTTTTTACATTTACCAGTTAAGTGAACTATTAAAATAAAAGACATCTGGTTTGCTGTCAGTTGTATAGAAAAACCTCATTTGGGCTTGTTAAATAGCATGCATTTCTCTCTCATATGATTGAAATTTATCATTCACTCAATAAGTTTGCATTTACTCTGTGCTTAATAGCATTCACTCTGTAGGACATAAAATTTTTATTTAACTGTGCAACATTTTGAGGTTATCTAACCGATATTCCCATATATTAAAAAAATAAAATCCATATTGCTCCTCTTAAGCAATATCAAGCAAATCACATTCTGAGTGTCAGTATTTTTAATAACAAGGAATTCTGCCAAGCTTTATTCATTGGACATTTGATTATATCTTCAAAATGTTACTAAAAAGCTTCTCAAATAAAAAGCAAATGTGCACAAAAAAGCAAAGACCCTAACCTGCTGATAAGACTGTTTAACCTTTCCAATATGAAACTGTGTGTCTCCTAATGAAGGTTGTCAAGGGTGGGACCAGGAGATAGTTGGGCTGATGTGACCCACGGT
Organism: Tiliqua scincoides; assembly: GCF_035046505.1. Classification (NCBI taxonomy): domain Eukaryota; kingdom Metazoa; phylum Chordata; class Lepidosauria; order Squamata; family Scincidae; genus Tiliqua; species Tiliqua scincoides. Next base: position 218,688,985 of record NC_089823.1, read on the forward strand.
TACCCTAAATGGGGAGATACGCCTTCCATAGAGTCCCAACCAAACCTTCTGGCTGTGTCCCAAGTGTTTTACGTTACATCGCTTCTTAGCATTGGCCAGACCTCTAAGTTGTTTTCTGATTTCAGATTTTGTATATGTTAAAATAATGTTTTCATGGTGCTGTAGAGCTACTATTAATAATACTCAGGCTGCAATCCTAACCTCACTTTACTGGGAGTAAGTCCCATTGAACACAATAGGACTTACTTCTGAGTAGACCTGGTTAGGATTGTGCCCTTAGCCTCAGAACTTTCCCAATGACACGAGAAAGCATTTATGTTGTAAGAGAAAGAAAGGGAAAGCAAGGAAATGAAAAACAAACATTAATTTCCAGAGCAGTATTTGTACAAAGCAGGCCAACTGAATGAACAATTTCTGTTTAAATCTGAATAACATTGGTTCATTGATCAAGGACCATTCAAATGGAATTGAAGGGCAAAAGCATGAGCCACACAGGAGCTGTGATTGTATGCTCGGGCTTGCAACATGATAGGGATTGATATAGTCTTGCAGGTGTCACTCATGGGATATCAATGCAGTGTGGTTGCTGTTGAAGAACTGATCCCCTATGGTTGGGCTCCATGTTGTACCAGAAATGTATTCAAGTACCCATCATGGGTTTTGGTGGATTGCATGGCAGTTCCCATATTGCAGTGGTTTTCAAACTTTTTAGCACCAAGACCCACTTTTTAGTATGACAATGTCTGGGACCCACCGGAAGTGACATCATCAAGCAAATTAAAATAAATAACTGTAAATAATTAAATTAAAGCAAAAGAAATAAGGGGGGATGAGATGGGGAAGCCAGCCCTGTTCAACCAACAGTGCGGTCCTATCCCCCCCGAACAGGCACAAGTCCCATGTGCAGGCTCCTGAGTGTTGTGAACATGCTGTAAAGCATGTTCATGGCTTCTCAGGAAGAGGCTGGGCCAGTGCATGGATGTGCACTGGCCCAGCAGAGCCAGAGTGATGCTGGGATAGTGTGAATCTCTGCTGGCGTGGGCAGACCAACACTGGGTGGGAGAAAGCAGAGGGAGGAACAGAGGTGAGGAGGGGACCTTTCTGGATGGGGGGAGGGTGACTGGGGGGCACATTTGGCCTGAGAGCATGGTGTGGCCAGCCATGGTGGCACAAGCTGGATCCCAATCCCTGTCTTTGACCTGAGTGGCGTTACTCGGGTCTCTCTGATTTGTGCCCATGAAATTGCAGGCACAGATCCAAGTAGCCCCATAGAGCTGCCTGGGGTGTTAGGACTGAAATGTACATACTCTGAGTTGCGCCCCGGGCCACACCACACCTGCATTAAATACAGCACAGGCCAGTCAGCCTGCCTGTTCCAATGCAGGTTAGGATTGTGCCCCAAGTGAATTATCTCTGTAGCCTGCCTGCAATAATCTCACCCCCCCCCCCATCAGTAAGATCCTACTCAGTGCCCAGTTCTATTTAAGTTCATGTACTTAAACCAGTTCAGTGTGATTAGGGATGAAATCAGTTTTAAATCAAGCATGTTTTTTGTTTGGGCTAGATCAGGGGTTCTCAAGGCCTGGTTGGAAGTTGCTCACTGGTGAGTAAACACAAACGTGTAGCTTAGTTTTGTTTTCCAAAGGGGTCAATACATTCATTAGCTTGGAGTGTGGGTCCTCCTTCTTGGGTAATTTTGGGGGACTGCGTCCATCAGATCGAGACCATTCTGGCAGCATTGAATTCCTCTTGGCCTGCCCTTTGCACAGTTACAGACCTGACCCCTATGCTGCCCCAGGGTGCAGGTCTGCATCATGCCCCCCATGCATCACACTGCCCTCCCTGGGATACTTACCTAGGTGCATGGAGCCTCATGCAATGCTCTGAACCACTCCTAGAGCCTTCTGAGGCTTCTGGCATGATCTTAAAGAGCACTTCTGGTTTTCCAAAGAAAACTGGACGAAAACAGTCTGGAGACCTCAAAAGGCATTTGCAGTGGTTTGGAGCACAATGCAGGGCTTCACTTGCCCCCGGAATGGCTCCAAGGGGCAGGCAGGGGGGTGGCACAGTGGGTGGAAGCAGCAGCGGTGAGTGTGGCGCCTGGAGCTTTTGCCCCCCTACCCCCCAGGACCACCGCTGCCTTTACAAAGAACCAAGGCATGTTTGCCTACTCATGAGTAAACATTTGATATGGCTAACAGCACAATGCTAACTTGCGCTGGAACAGGCAGGCCAGTGGGCCTGTGCTGTATGCAGCGCAAGTTTGGGGCTGACTGAGGCTCAACCCAAGGCAAGGGAAAACTTTCCCCCTTATTCTGGGGAGTGTTGCAGCGGCCCCAATGGCTCTACTCAGATCTGCACCACCTAAAAAGGTGGTGCTGATCTGAGCAGAATGGAGCAGCCTAAACCTGTTCTGTGCCACCCGGGAATGGGGCTAGGATCCAGCATAACTACCAGGTCCTGGCCTTGCCTCCCGTTTGCCGCCCCCCCCCCCGGTAAGCAGTTTCTCTACAGCAACCACCCCACCTTGAACTGGTGATGGAAGCAAGAGATGGGCAGATCGGGCCAGGGAGGGAGCGGGATCGGCAGTACAGATGCACTCTGTAGCTTATCCCCTTTCCCAGGCTTGATCTGCTGCCATGGATTAACTAGGACTTGCACCAGCAATATTGCTGGTGTAGGTCCAAATTGACCCATTGCAGCTGCTGGGGCTTACCCTGGTACAAGGGGATAAATGTCCCCTTATCTCAAGGAGACCTCCAGAAGCTGAAATTTCCCTGTGGGATGTAGTACAGCCCACGCTGGCGCTGTTGCATCAGCACAGGGGAATTTAGGGATGCCTGAGTGCCAGATAGGATAATCAGCTTTTGTAATGGACCACTCCAGGTTTAATAAGATGGACTAGAAGATTCATACTGATGTTATAAAAATGGTACAAACTGAGAATGCAAAATAAACCCTTTTGCAGAATTGTACCTCTGTAAACAAAACAATAATTAAAGTGTACTTGGGGGACAGGGTACACAGTACAAAAGCATAATTTTTAGTGTTTATCACTGATACAAATATTTAATTACTAGTGCTTATCTTCTGTCTGCATTAAATAAAGGATATAGTGTCAAAATTGAAAGTGATAGATTCTGTTTTCATTATGGTGAAAATAGCTGCAGGGAATGTTCCAGACTATGAAAAAGGATGTCCAGGAATTTTTAACATGTGTTAAAAAATGACACACAAAGGTTTTTAGCATCCTATATAAACTTGTTTAATGTAGGATAGAAAGCAAAGGAGATGTCATTTTGAATCAAATATAAATTCTAGTTAGTATAGGTATTGTGTCTGATGCAGAGACACAAGAATTGCAAAAAACAAACGAAAAAAAGAGATTTATGTGTTGGGTTTGAAAATGACCTAAATATTCTTCAAAAATGTCTTGGTAGTTAAAGCAAAATGGAATCCTTATCTTCTCTCTCCTGTCACTGAGAAATCTATTTCATTGTGATTTGTTCTGTATATCACCACCATTAGACACAATAAATTTAGAAAAGGAAGATGAATACAAAACTGCTGTGTTCCTACTCTACGTTACACATCTCCATCGGAAGTAAATATACCTAAACCTAATTAGTGGATGAAGCATGCCTAACTTTGCATAGGATTGGGCTGGTAGGCTTCCTTTCCTTCAAAACCAAGAAGACCAGGTGCACAGACATTGTTACATGGTCAATACTTTTTATCAATTTTCTTTTATCTAAAAGCATACAGGAGACATGCATCTATACATGTGGACTGGGTGCCTACCAGGAGAGCATTTTCTCCAAACTAGCCACATCCCCCCCATGGAGGTTCCTTGGGGGGGGGGGCAGGGATGTCACAGCATATGTGTTCTTTAAAAAGGAACTGCCAGCAACAGCAAGGACACACACAGAGAGAAGTGCAGCTGGCCATCTAACCTAAGAACGTGATCTCAGTTCTGGTTAGAAAGTTTCTGGTTAGAAAACATGCAATATCCATGTTATCTTAATCCTGAATGAAATGCAGTAAAGCCACATGATGGGTATAAAATGGTAATTTTGCTTGCAGTGCATAACTTTCTTAGTATGCTCCTTATGACTGTTGCATAAGTCACAGGAAGGAGGGGATGTACTCAAGTCACACAGGGAAGGGGATGTACTCAAGTCACACAAGGGGGAGAGGATATACTCAAGGCACTTGCTTCTGCTCTTCAATTGCTTTGTTGCAGAGGTCAACAGGAAAAGCTTGGGTGTCACTGAAAATAATGGGTGTTGACAATCCCATGGATTCAGGCTCATGGCTCCAAAAATTTCTGCTAGCCTTGCCCAAATCTGCTATGCTTTCAATCAACAGTAATCTTGGAACTCTGAAGATTTTTCCTTTTTTTTGTTGCATGACATTCATAGAAGATGTAGTATTGCTAATACCTGCATTTTTTTCATGATATTTTGATCATTTCATCTAAAATACGATATCTGGGCCTAGTGCAAAATGCACATCTGCCACTCTGCAGACACGGTGAATATTTGTGTAGACACTGAGGGCCATGGTTCAGTGTGATCTTGAATGAAATAAACATGCACAGGGCCAAGCCTTTCTGTATCCCAAAAACCACAAACTCCATTGAAACCACAAGTGAAACTTAAGTCAATTGAGGTTTGTTTTGAACTTACAGTGAGTATGTGTGTCCATTGTATGAACCTGCTTTATGTGGAGCCAGGCGATTGATCTAGCTAGGTCTATATTGTCTATATAGGTCTATATAGTATAAGAACATAAGAACAGCCCCACTGGATCAGGCCATCGGCCCATCTAGTCCAGCTTCCTGTATCTCACAGTGGCCCACCAAATGCCCCAGGGAGCACACCAGTTAACAAGAGACCTCATCCTGGTGCCCTCCCTTGCATTGGCCTTCTGACATAGCCCATTTTTAAAATCAGGAAGTTGCGCATACACATCATGGCTTGTAACCCGTAATGGATTTTTCCTCCAGAAACTTGTCCAATCCCCTTTTAAATGCGTCCAGGCCAGATGCTGTCACCACATCCTGTGGCAAAGAGTTCCACAGATCAACTGTGCTGGGCAGTGGCTCTTCAGAATTTCAGATGGGGGCCTTTGCCAGCCTTGTCTGGAGATGCAGAGTGTTGACCCTGGAACCCTCCGCATGTGTTCTTCCGCTACATTCAACCTTGTTCCTTCAGCCATATAATGTTAGAGCAGGTCTTTGCCTCTTTTGTTATGTGCTGGGGAAAGTGGGGAAGGTGGGTTGTTGTTGTTGCAAACACAAAAAGAGATTTATTATTCTCTGAGTGAATAGGGTCAGCTGCCAAGGACAGTTGACTGGCTTCTTTTCAAAATGAGAGGAAATGTCATGGCTTCTTGTGCTGCTTTCAATCTGCCTGATAAAAAGATCAGTCAGCTCTAAAATGGCAAAATTTTCAATGATCATTTGTCACGCTTGTGATGCTGTGATAGATTTTTAAACATTTCGCTGTGCTGATAGAAGAATTTTTATCCAATCTATTCTTAAACCTAACGTGATAAAATGATAGCATAAAAGTTTTTTAAAATTTTTATCAAGTTCTGGCCTGTTTGTTGTATTGATAGTTTCTAAGGCCTGCCTGCACATTTGTTGGTTCTGTGATGGTGGAAATATGTTTCTCCAAAGGATTACACACACAATCTGCAGCAGAGAATCTCATAGAAGTCTTGCTGCATCATGTAAATTTTGCAATATGGTTGGGGATATTTAGGGCACAATCCTAATCAGCGCATAGGCTGGCATAAGTCCCCTGGGAAGGTCGCAAACGTGCTGTAAAGCATGTTTACGCCTCTGTGGGAGGAAGCCGTGTCGGCCAGCAGGAGCCTCCGCGGTGTCTTCCTTGCTGTCGCTTGTGTCAGCGCACCCATGCCGACACAAGCGGCAATGGTAGGCGTGGGGGGGCGGGGGGGAGGCAGGAGGGGGGTGTTTCTGGGCGGGTGATGGGCGGCCCCAGGGGCGGACGTGCGGGGAGCTGGCACGTTATGCACTCGGCAGTTATGAAGGATCCCAAGCCCCGCCCCCAGGGAGAATGGAGCAGCTTCAAGCTGCTCCGCTCTCCTCGGACATAGGTCCAAGAAGATCCATTGGGGCAAGCAGCCCTTACCCAGGGGTAAGGGGAAGAGCTTCCCCTTGCCTCTGGTTTAGCCGCTGCTGCCAACGAAACTGCATTGGATGCAGCGCAAGCCTCCTGGCTTGCCTGCTCCAGCGCAGGTTTGAATTGCGCCCTTAGATAGGTCATTCTGCCAATGGAATGGGAAGATCCACACAATAAGCCCTACAAACAAGACTGTGGTATTCATACACTACTGTCTCTTAGGATAGTGTGAAAAAATTGATGGAAAAATTATCCCATTACATAAAGGCAGGGGCAAGTAGAGAAAAATTCTGCAATTTTTTTTTAAAGGTCCAAACCTTCATAAACCTTGCAAATATCTGTGCAAGAGATGTTTGTGTGTTGCAGGGATTGTCCTTGTGAACCACACATGACATTTGCCCCCCTTATACACAGTTAACTTTGGTGCAGGAGGGAAAAATGACTATACAGAATGTATCTGCGGTTATGTATGAACACAGTCAGTGTGTCTATGTCGCCATGAACGCATGTGCTGAGAAGCCAATGCTGAGCCCTTAGTTGCTTGGAGGGGGTGAGGGTGGGCTAGAAATGGTTTGTAAATGCTATTAAGTGAGGCATGCTTGAAGGAGCTGCCACGGAGGGGTCCCAATTTCCTCCCTCCTTCCCTGTGGAAGGCAGTGAAGAAAGCCATAATGGTGTGTGCGCAAGCAGCGTTGTTCATGTGAGCAAATCTGGGATAGCAGCCAAAATGTTTAGTTAGGGACAAATTTGTGGACAAATCTGTATTTTACAGCTTCTCTCTCTCTACCTGATTTCTCCCCCTCCCACTTTAAAAAAATGTAATCTCAACAGTCTCTCATTTGGCACTGCAGGGCTGACCTGTTACTGTATTTATTGTGGTAATACATTCATAAATCGCAGAATCCGATGGGTGCACCAGGAAATGGTTCTGCTGAATTATTATAAATGTGATAATGAGAGGCTGTATATCACTGTGAAGGGCAAAAATGTCTGGAAATATCTGTGGTCACTGGTGCTTGTTTTTGATGTTTCGAAGCCTCTGACTTTTTTATTTTTTTGAAAGCCCATTGTTAAGACAGTGGAAATATTTTACCACTAAACCAGAAATTGCTGAAGGGTACATAGCCTATTCAATTCAGCACTATGAAAAGTGCAAGTCCAAAAGGAGTTCCTTTATTACTAATGCTCATTTGTGGTAGGTATTTTGATTAGGAAGAATCCTGTTATGCTACTTGGTTTCCCTATTTTAAGGAGTGTATTTCCCTGGGAAATCCATTTCTCCATCTTGATTATTATTATTATTAATAAGAGTATTTATACACTGTTTTTCAACAGAAAGTTCACAAATCGGTTTACAGAGAAAATCGGTCATTCCATCAATAGTGTCAATTGCTGGCTTTAGGGCGCAGTCCTAACCCACTTTCCAGCACCGACATAAGGGCAATGCAGCTCCAAGGTAAGGGATCAAACATTGCCTAATCTTGAGGAGGCCTCCATGAGTGCCCCCCCCAACTGCAGGATGCAGCACGTGCCCCACTGCCACAGCTATGCCAGTGCTGGAAAGTTGGTTAAGATTGCTCTCTTAATGAAATAGAGTGGCAATTGTTTTTGAGAGGCAGCAATATTTGAAGGGAAAGTGGTTCTATTCTGTTATGTGGTATTTGGTTCAATGTTTCTCAAAATATTTTACCTTTTCTTCTGATCCTTGCCAACCCATCACCAAACTTTTGTTCAGCAAATATACTTAGGTTAGGACTAAACTTGGGACTGAATGACCATAGCTGAATTCAAAGTTGGTATCATGCGCAAGCACCCTCTCCTGAGAAATGTGGCCCTTTTCTGTGATAACAGTGCTCTGTGTACACTGAGGCTGACCTAGGTAACATCCTGTCACATTCGCCATTATATCCAGAACTCTGGGTCACGTATCCCACATAGCATTTCCCTTCAAATGTGTTTAGAGTCCTATGGCTGCCTGGTTTTCTCAGACAATAGTTTTGAGCAAAACCTTCCTGAAATCCTGCTGGGTTTAGCTAACAACTACTCATGGGTCCAGTCCTCACATCTGACTTGGGAGTGGAAATTGGAATATCAATTAATTTCAGACCAGCCTGTCAGAGCTTGGGGAGTCCAGTCTCCTCAAAATGGGATAAGAGAAATGGTCAACTCAAAAGTGACAAGATGTTCATTGCAAAATGTGAGATGCCATCCAAACAATGATGAAAGCTGTGGTACTGTCCCGTCAGGATTTGTCTTCCTAAGAAGTTCTTTCTCTCCAATGGCAGTGGACTTCTTTCAATCAGAGAAAGTTTTAGTTAAAATCCTTTTTTGTACAGGCGTGCCCCCATATCCATGGGGGTTCCATTCCAGAACCCCTAGCGGTTAAGTGAAACAATGGATACAGGGGAAATGCTTCTCGCCCACCCTTCAGAGGTAGGAGTGTTGCCTTATATGTCTGCGGCCTCTGCTGGCCTCAGAGGATCCTCTAGAGCAGGGGTGCTCAATAGGTGGATCGCGATCTACCGGTAGATCGCGAGGCAAAATGAGTAGATCACGGAGTGCCGACCCCCCCCTTCAGGTGCCTCTGGGAGGACATGCCGGGAGTAAGGCCCATTGTACTCAATGGGGCTTACTCCCAGGTAAGTGTGGCTAGGATTGCAGCCTCACAGCCTAATCCTAGGCATGTCTACTCAGGAGTAAGTCCTGTTATACTCAGTGGGGCTCAAGGTACACCAACATACATTGTACACATAAATGTTATATGTTATGATGGCGCGAACATTGTAAAAAAAACTCTGGTAGATCTCCGGGCCTTGCTGGGTTTCAAAGTAGCTCTCGAGCCAAAAAAGTGTGAGCACCCCTGCTCTAGAGGCAAGTGGAGCTTCCCTCGCCTCTGGAGGGGGCATGTGCAGGGCTTGGGCCAGACCCGATCCACAGATAAGTGAATGTGGTTATGGGATCCGTGGATATGGGAGCCCCCTGTATTAGTTTGTTCTTTACCTCAGTATAGAACAGAAATAATCAAACCATGGCTCATGAGCAACTTGCTACTTTTGGACATATAATATGTGGCGCTTGGAAATACATTGGCTGAGCTCCTTTTTGCATCACAATTGATATAAAAGGTAAATAAGAAATTTTCAAGCTTTATAACTATTTGCCAGGTAGAAATTGAGAGTCGTAAAGTTTTAAACGTAAGTTTAATGGGCATTTTGAGTATATATATTTAAGAATTTAAATATGTCTTAAATATTATGGCTCTCAAACATCTCTCTTTTGTCTCTTTAAAATTTGAAGTTTATTGTATGTGGCTTGTACATTAAGCAAGTTAGGCTATCCCTGGTATAGAATTTGATAGGCCTTTTCTCTCTGATCCCATTTGCAATTGCCCTTTGTTAGGATTAAAACACACCTGCCTAGTTCTTTAACCTACAGAACAATTTACCTCCCTGCCTACGATACCTTATGCAGGCAGTTGCTACTTGGTCAAGGTTTGAGTGTGTTGTGTGAAAGTATGGGGATGTGTTGGCGAGAGAGGAAGAGAAACAAAGCAAGGATATGGTCAAGATGCTCCCATTCTGCCTAGCTATGCAGATAGCTTAGTGAAAGGGCTGTTCGTGGACAGACATGCCAACAGATGGATGGAAGTTTTGCTTTGTGGTGGCAACGAAAAGAATACTGAACAGTAGCATGCTGTATGAAAGAGTGGGGTTTTTGTGTATGTTGACATGATGGGGGAGAGTGGGGAGAAACACTGATTCATTGAGGACGACACAGTCGTCCTTAGTGCTGCTCTGAAGATGGTGATCCTCTTGTGACAATGTCTTAAAAAACAAAAATTCTGGTTTCATAGGGACTAGTGGTAAAGGAAGCCCACAGGAAACATTCTGAGATGGCTACCTATTACATGAGTGTTCAAGTCCCCTGCCAACACTTTTACACATGAAACCAGATCACTATCAATCAACCTAACACAATCCAGACCATAACTATGGGCCCAATCCTATCCAACTTTCCAGCACCGGTGTAGCCGCAATGCAGCCCCAAGGTAAGGGAACAAATGTTCTAAAACCTTGAGGAGGCCTCTGTGGCTGCCTCCCCACTGCAGGATGGAGCACACACCGCTTTGGCACGGCTGCACCTGCGCTGGAAAATTGGATAGGATTGCATAAATCAAAGACTAAAAGTGTGTGCAGAGCACACAACTCAAGCAGGTAAATCCTGCCATAAACCGGAAGTCAAGTCACATGAATATTGCGCTTATGTAGCGTATTGCTAGGGATTAAATACTGTAGAAAACATATATTTGCTTTAAGGATAGGGAGCATGTACCAAGGCTGAAATTCAGAATACATACATTCAAAATGCATAAAGAACAGGTGACACAAGGAAGTGAACCACATCATAAACCTGGGTTGTTTAAACCTGCATTTTTAAGGAATTAACAAGAAAAGGTCAAAGAATTAACATGCAGAAAATATTTAATTATGAGGAACACTACAGTTCAGTATCTGGTTCCAAGAATAATCAGGGAATCTATGGCAGAAAATACACAGCAGTGAACAGGATAATTCCTTCATTACCCCATTCAGCAGGCCCACCAGGTGAATGTAGAGTGTTAACCTATCTGCTGTTATAAAGATTAACAGCCCAATCCTATCCAGCACAGGAGCAGCAGTTTCAAATGCTCCTGTGATGGAGGTCTCCTCAGGGTGAAGGGGACATTCATCCCCTTATCCTGAGTAAAGCCCCAGCCTATTCAATATGGCTTCTTGAGTCTGCACCAGCTATTTCACACCAGATTTAAGAAAACCCATGTTGGGCTTTCAAGCCTGACATAGGGGATGGGATTTAGCAGAGGAGGCCTCTACCTGCCAACCCCCTTCCTGAGTGTGCCCCACCTCCCATTCCACCCTCCCCCTGCCAAGAAACACCTTCCCCTTCTCTCCTGCCACTCTCACTGTGCCCTGCACAGCTTGGCACTTACCTGTTTGCTGATGGTGGCCGGGGGTCAATCTGCGGCATTGACGGGGCGATGCACGTCTCCCTGCTGGCGCTGTTTCCACTTCAGATGGCGCAAATGTGCCTTATGGCATGTTTGTGACACTGCCGATGCTGGGGCTGCAACGCAGCCTAGGATCAGGGTGCCCATTATTAGCCCATGATTGACTCTGTGAAGCATTGCCTGGGCCCATCTTCTTATCTTAGATGTTTGGCTTAACTTTCCTGCAGCTCCAGCTTAATATTCTGTTTCCCTTCAATACTGCATTGGGTAGCAGATGATACAGTTTTCTGTAAGACTTATTTGCTATTACAGAAAGTTTCAGGATTGGGTTGTAAATTTGAGAGCATTATTCTCTGTCCCTGAAAGCTTTCTGAGATGCTGTTATGTTATCCCTTTCAATAATGTGGAAGATGGGGATGGTTTCAGATGTCTGTGTGGCAAGAGCTATGGAAGTACAGAAAATTGCTGGTCAAGCTAAGTGGCCTTGGTAGAAACCTTTTTGGCAATACTCCTATCTCGCTTGTCTCAAATTCTTCTTTCCTGAGATAGTGCTGTTAATTGAAGAAACCAACCACCACCTCTCCCAAAGCACCTTATTATAAGTTTAGGTTTCAAAAAATGAGATAAACTTTCCCAGGTGCAAAAGCTTGGGAAATAATGACTATAATTTGTTTTCATGCCACTAAAACAGTTGCAATAAAGCAAACTGTTTAGCCATCTGAAAGACTAGCTGCTTTAATGTTGTGCCAAAGAAGAACAGAATAAATATTGGTTATGTAGCATGGAAAGCCTGTCTTCTAAACATCCTTGAAGTCTTAAAGGATATTGCTGTTATCTCAAGCAAACTTTACTAAGGGTGCAATCCTATCCTGCTCTGGAACAGGCAAGTCAGGAGGCTTGCACTGTATTCAGCGCAGGATTGTGGCCAGAAGCGGCTTAGCCGGAGGCAAGAGGAAACTTTTCCCCTTACCCCTGGGTAAAGGCAGCTGGCCCCTATGGGTCTCCTCAGACTTGCGCCAACTCTGGAGGTGGCGCAAGTCTGAGGAGAGTGGAGTTACTTAAAGGCCCTGGGAATGGGGGTTGGGACCCGGCATAAGTGCTGGATCCCAGCCCCGCCTCCTCTCCCTGCCTGCTTGCTCCCAGGGCTGCCCACCGCCTACCTTCTTCCTACCCAGGAATGCCTCCTCCCCGCCTCCCCCATGCCTACCTTTTACTCTTGCGGGGAAGCTGCCACGGAGGCTGGATTCAGCCTCTGTGTGTCGGTGCATTTCCTTGCGCTGATGCGGCTTCCTCGTAAGGAGGCACAAACGTGCTTTACGGCATGTTTGCAACCCTCCTGGGCCAGCGCAAGGAACGTGCGTCGGCCCAAGGCACAGTTAGGATTGCTCTCTCAGAGCACAATTCCATGCATGTCTACTCAGAAATAAGCCCCATTATAGTAAATGGAGCTTACTCTCCTGTAAATGTGGATAGGATTGCAGCCTGTGTTCTTAAACATTACTCAAAACGTGCAGCTTACATGTATTCACATCTGTGAGCTTCATTTTAATTGTGGACATGCACATCCTATAGTCTTTGGACTTGAGAACCTGAGAAATTAAATTTGCATTTAATTATGATTGCTTCATTTCCAAAAGCAGGTAATGGAGCCAGATAAAGTGCAAATGTAGCCAAACAGGAGAAATTGCAATCAGCTGCATGAAGAAAGCTTAAGTTTAAATGTAGACCTTTTTGCTGAATAAAAATGACTAAAAGGGGGAAGATGTTTATAATCATAAATGAAGAAGAAAGAATACAGAGGATTCATTTAGAAATCCCACCAGCTAGGATTATAAACTTAAATTGTTAGGAAATGCTTTCAAGATGAACGAAAGGAAGTCTTCCTCAAGACAGCTATAAAAGAAATTGTCACAGTATTAGTGCCTGCTCTCACCGCTTAAAAAAAATTATATGAATAAGTGTAGGATATGTAAATTGATGGCTTATTGCCATTGGCCATACATGTGAAAGATGGATGGGATCACTAATGGGCACCATTGGATAATAAAATAATAACAACAACTTTATTTATACCCCGTCCTTCTCCCCAAAGCGACTCAGGGCGGCTTACAACGGTTAAAAACAGATTAAAATATGATTTAGCAAACAGATAAAAACATAACACATTGACAGATATGATAAAAACAGTAGTCAGATAAAAAAGGTAAAAAAGAGCATATAGCAGCAGATCATAAGGAATCAGGTCAGTCAAAAATACTAAAAGATGTAGAAAAGATGTTAAAATGGCCATGAACTCAGAAGGCTTGTTTAAACAAAAAGGTCTTCAGGCCTCGCCGAAAAGTCTCAAGAAAGGGAGCCATTCTCAAGTCAAGGTGAAGGGAGTTCCATAACGTTGGTGCCACTACTGAGAAGGCCCTATTTCTTGCCGCCGCCCCACGTACCTCCTTAGGCGGCAGCACTTGTAAGAAGGCCTTCTCTGATGACCTAAGAGGACGAGTCGGATTGTACGGAAGTAGGCAATCTCTAAGATACCCTGGCCCAGAGCAGTATAGGGCTTTAAAGGTCAAAACCAGCACCTTGAACTGGGCATGGAAACGAATGGGTAGCCAATGTAGCCCCTGAAGAAGCAGGCTGACAGAGTCAAACTGCCTACCTCCAGTAACCACACAGGCCGTCGCATTCTGCACTAATTGCAGTTTCCAAACTGTCTTCAGGGGCAGCCCCACATAAAGCGCGTTACAATAATCTAACCTTGATGTCACCGTGGCATGGATCACCGTAGCCAGGTCTGCACGATCCAAGTACGGCAGCAGCTGGCGCACCAGCCAAAGCTGAGCGAAGGCCCCCCTAGCCACAATTGCCACCTGGGAATCCAGGAGCAGCTGCGAGTCCAGGTGGACCCCCAAGCTGCGGACCTGCTCCTTCAGAGGGAGTGCAACCCCATTCAGCGCAAGCTGATAGTCCAGCACCTGCATCGATGGTTTCCGAACCAGGAGAGCCTCTGTCTTATCCGGATTTAATTTCAACTTGTTAGCCCCCATCCAGATCCTCACTGCTTCCAGACAGTGCTCCAGGCCCTCAACCGCCACCCTGGAGTCTGGAGGAAAGGAGAGATAGAGCTGGGTGTCATCGGCATATTGATGACACCCCACTCCAAACCCCCGGATGACCTCTCCCAGCGGTTTCATGTAGATATTAAATAGCATGGGGGACAGAATTGAGCCCTGCGGCACCCCGCACCTCAAAGGCCAGGGTGTCGAACAGGCATCCCCCAGCACCACCATCTGGGACCGACCCTCCAAGTAGGGCGGAACCACCGCAAAACAGTGCCTCCAACTCCCAACTTGGCCAATCGGCCCAGAAGGATACCATGGTTGATGGTATCGAAAGCTGCTGAGAGGTCCAGCAGGACCAACAGGGACGCACTCCCCCTGTCCAGTCCCCAGCGTAGGTCATCCACCAAGGTGACCAAGGCAGTTTCCATCCCAAAGCCCGGCCTGAAACCAGATTGAAAAGGATCCAGATAATCTGCTTCATCCAAGACCCTCTGGAGTTGGGCCGCCACCACCCGCTCAATTACCTTGCCCAGAAACGGGATGTTGGAGACTGGCCGGAAGTTATCTAACACAGTGGAATCCAGGGAGGGCTTCTTCAGGAGGGGGCGAACCACCGCCCGTTTCAAAGTGAGTGGTAACGTCCCCTCCATCAAGGAAGAGTTGACCACCCTCCCTGTCCACTCAGCCAGTCCACCCCAGGCAGCTCTTATCAGCCAAGCTGGGCAAGGGTCAAACAGGCAGGCAGATGGCCTCACACTCCAAAGGAGTCTGTCAACATCCTCAGGCTGTACAAGCTGAAAAGAATCCCACAACACTGGACAAGCAGTTGCCAAGGGGACATTGTCAGACATTGTCAATGTGGCATCTAAGTCGCGACGAATACGATCAATTTTATCTGCAAAATGTTGCGCAAACACGTCACAGCGGCTGACTGTGTATTCCTCCTGGTCTACTGGAGGGGCCTGATGAAGAAGGCCCCGCACCACACGGAACAGCTCTGCCGGACGGCTATCAGCAGACGCAATGGTAGCAGAGAAGAACCATCTCTTCGCTGCTACCACCGCCATGGAATAGGCTCTGTAATGAGCTCTACTCCATGTCTGATCGGATTCATTCCGAGTTTTCTGCCACCGTCACTCTAGACGCCTGCCCTGCCACTTCATCATTTGCAACTCCTCAGTGAACCAAGGAGCCACTCCAAGTCTGCGACGCGGCAGAGGTCGCTCCGGAGCAATCTCATCCACTGCCCCGGTCATTTCCCCATTCCAGAGGTCAACCAGGGCCTTAGATGAGACACCAGTCTTGGCAGTGGGAAAATCCCCCAGAGCCCTCAGGAAACCTTCAGGATCCATTAGCCTCCGGGGGCAGACCATAGAAAACGGTCCCCCGCCTCTGCGGAGGTAGGAAGTCGCAACAAGCCTAAACCTTATCAGGAAGTGATCTGTCCATGACAACGGAGTGATCTTGATCTCCTCCACATCCAGATCACTGCCCCCATGCCCAGCTGTGAACACCAGGTCCAACACGTGTCCTGCCGTATGTGTCAGGGCCCAGATCTTCTGGGACAGGCCCATGGTTGTCATGGCAGCCATGAAATCCTGAGCTGCACCTGCTGCAGGGGCCTCAGCATGAACATTGAAGTCCCCCAGCACTAACAGGCGGTGGGCCTCCAATGCCACCCCTGAGATCACCCCAGTCAGCTCAGGCAGGGAGACTGTTGGGCAGCAGGGTGGGCGGTACACCAACAGAATCCCAATCCTGTCTGGTCCTCTCAACACAACATGCAGGCACTTGAACCCAGCAAACTGCTGGACAGAGCACCTGGTAAGGGAGATGGACTCACGATAGACCATTGCAACTCCCCCTCCCCATCCTTGCAATCTTGGCTGCTGCAACACCTGGAAGCCTGGTGGACAAGGTTCAGAGAGGCTAACACCTCCCTCCATGTCCAACCAGGTCTCTGTAATGCATACCAGGTCGACTTTCTCATCCAGGATTAAATCCCGGATGATACAGGTCTTGTTATTCACCGACCTGGCATTCAGAAGCAGCATCTTTATAATGATAAAGATGGAAAAGGGCACAGTCCTATCCAACTTTCCAGCACTGATGCAGCCACGCCAATGGGGCGCACTTTATCCTGTGGTGGTGGAGCAGTCACAGAGGCCTCCTCAAAGTAAGGGAGCATTTGTTCTCTTACCTTGGAGTTACATTTCAGCTGCATCAACACTGAAAAGTTAGATAGGATTTGGCCCTTAGTTGTTGCAAAATATTGGTGTTGTAATGTGGGACCTGGAGGGTGCTCATTATGAACTGGTGACACTCCACTTTGCATCTCCAGCCTACTTCCATTGCAAAACCCTAGAAGCCTCCCTCATCTGCAACTAAGTGAGGGCAATCAAGTGATGCACAACTTCAAAGCATCTTGCTATGATAACACAGGCCTACAAAATTGAAGATCAGAAAAGTTTTTCCAAAACTTTATGGTGGTTTGATATGAATTTGGGGTGCCGATTCCAAAAATGGCATCTGTTTTGCCCTATCACGTCTAGTTTTGGAGATATAGTATAGCCTCAGTGAATCGTTCAAGCAGCTTCCTCATGAGGAAGCCATAGTGTAGGCTTCCTCCAAAACTAGATGTGATAGGGCAAAACAGATGCCATTTTTGGAATCAGCACCCCAAATATACCCAGGAATTGGTGTAATGTTTAAGGAAGCAAAATGTGTGTTGGCCTGTGTAATCAACAGCATAGTACATTTTCCTAGCAATATGCTGCTAAACACATTTAATACATATTTAGAGAACTGAATATGGTTAGAAGCTTCATAATATCAAAATTGTTACACAAGAGTATTGTGTATGTGTAGCATGAGTGTTACACATGGTATTAGATGATCCACTCAGGAAGTAGTGCCATTACTTGTCCATGACTCCTTAGCATTACAAAGATTCATGTTTTTAGTTTCTTTTTCTGTTTTCATACTTGCATCTTTGGATCCATAAATAGAGAAAAGTACTGTTATTACTGGCTCCAGATTAGCAGTCAGTGAACTGGTGCTACATGAGAACTGTGACCTTTTAGCTAAGTATCTATCCTCTGTAGCAAACCCACCTAGAGATAACAAAAGAGAGTAAGAAAAATGGCTAAGCACTCCGATCTATAAGGTCTCCTACTTAGACTAGATATGACTGTCACCTTAAGCATCATGGCCACCAATAAACCACTGTTAAGGGCCACTTAGATGGCAATCCTGTACACACTTTCCTGGAAGAAAGCCTATGGAACACAGTGGGAAATACTTCTGAGTAAAGCTAAATGGGATTGGGCTGTCAGTCTGAATCATATCACAATTTTTTTTTTAATACAACCCCTGGGATGCTTTTCTTGTTTGGCTGGTATTTCTTAAACAATGAACTTTTTGGAATTGGCACACTACATATCTTCAAAGAGGTAAAAGGTTATAAATCTTAAAGAAGATGGCAGGTGTTTGAGTTAGCTTTAAATCTCCACACTAGTTAAAGGCCTGATCTTTGAACATCTACACATGTTAATGTTTCTAGGCATGCAGCTTTAAAAAATTGTTAACGCAGTGGTGCAGCAAAGATGTATTCGTAACCACATGTCCTGGACAAATTCACTAGCAAGAAAGCCATCACTACTATAGAATGACTAGCAAGTGCATCCAGTAGCATAAGGGGGGGGGAGGTGGAACAGTAACTACTGCAGGTGCCACAATGTGCCATGTAAGTCACCCCTCCCACTCCCTGTTGGAACCATTCCAGGCAGCAACAACAATGCACAGGTACTTGCCAAACCAAATAGTGTCTCCTGTGCATTGCCATTACTTCCCAGAATGGTTCTGATGGTGAGTGGGAGGGGCTGCTCACAAGTCATGTTGCAATGCCTACAGTACTTACTGTATCCCCTCCTCTAGCTATGCTACCAAGTCCAGCTTTACCTCTGTTTGTGTAATGATTGCATGATGGAGAGAACACTAGTAATTTTTGACTATAGTGCAACCAGAGCTTTAGAGTTCCTCTATACTTTTATACAGCAGCTTATCCATCCCTTGAAGTAACTCTATATAATGAAGATATGAGCAATAGCCCTTTATGCGGCATTACCATCATAGCATCATTTTATGTGTGTCTACTCAGAAATAAGAGGCGACTAAGCAGCCACCGGGTAGATGGGACTCGTCTGCCTGGAAGGCAGCTCCTCTGAGAGAAGGAAAACTCTGATCCCAAACCTCCACTGCCTTGTGGCTACATCCAGTTATGGAAAAGGCTTCAGGAGTCAACCTCAAGGCAAAATCAGGAGCCGGAGTCCCTGAGGCTGTTCATGGCTGAATACAGTCAAGTTCTGGCAACTCCTGTGATGCCACTGGAACCAACCGTATTGGCTTCTGCCTTTTCATTGGACCATTTCAGCGACGTGGAGAGGGGGGATTTGCTGCATGGGTAACAGTCTATCCTCCATATCTACTTTACCCAGGCTTCCCGCACTGGAGAGGACACTCTGTTCCAGAACCACTATTCAGAGCACGATACCATAGTCTTCTGAGACTGAAGGATGCCAACATAGGACTCAGAAATAAGTCCCATTGCATTCAAAGGACATTACTCCCAAGTAATTGTGTATAGGATTGTAGCCTTAATAGCATCTATTTCCTTCTGGAACATTAAAAAAAAAAGTCAAAAGTTTGAAAATGCTAATGTATATACTTTCATGTTTTATTGCTTTGTCAGTTATTGTTCAGCCTCCAGTGGTGGGGGTGGAAGTATTTTTGTTGACTGTCACAAAGTTAGCTTGAAAAATATCTTTTAAGGCCTTCAGGGGGGCTCTCTGAATGAGGGCTTAGCATTCTCTGTTTGCAGGAGATGCAAGGAAGGATACTCTTTTTTTAATGGTAGAAAATAAAAATATGTGTAGTGGATATATATAGAAAGAGATGTGGGAACAAAGGCTTTATTTTGATGATGTGGGATTTCTGAAACCTTAAAGGCATTAGATCAGGTCTTCAAGAGACTTACTTCATGTCTTCATTTAAATTGGAGGAGCTACTACCAGGATACTGCAGGTTCTGCTGAACCCTCATTTTGTACTATTGTTACTGACCTCCTGGTGTGTCTAGTGTGTTTGATACTGAGCTGAGGGACAGATGAGATTGATTAGGGAGGTGTCTGTTGGCTTGCAGTATAGCCGTGAAGACGGATCAAAAGACCACATGCTCAGGGATCCAGAAAATTAGGACACAGCTCATATGCTTAATGTAGAAAAGTGTTAAGTATGGCACTGTCTTGTTTTGTAAATCATATGATTTGAGGGCATGTTCTTAGTACTTTACAAGACAGTGTTTGTGTTTCTTGTAATAATCCTCAAGCTTTGGCTGCCAAGTCCTTGGAGCCTAACTACATGTTAATTGGATGTGTAATCAAAACATGATGTTGGCCAAATTTCTTTGGGATGTCCCCTTGAGGCCTAATGAGATTTGCATAGCTGGGTGGACAGCAGGTGCAACAAAGGAGGCAGGAGACCAAAGTATGTTCAATACAACAGGAGGTTTGATTAAGTAAGATAAACATATACAAGAGTTACAGGGATGACCAAATTTACCCTGGGACATCCCTTAAAAGTCCAAATCCCGAAGTTATCAGATCTTAGGACCCAGCCAGCCTCAAGAAGCTCTTAGCAAGACTGGGAGCTTATCAGCTCTTTGCCTTTTATACCCTGCCCTCAGAAACTTCTGGCATCATGTCCAAATATGTGCATTCTTACAGTTGACTTTTGGTGGGAAACCTTCATGAAGCAAACTAACCCCTTTGCATACCAGTAAACCCCCCACCACCACCACCATTCCCTGATTTTTCATAGAGAGTCTGAGGAGAAATCAGAGTGCAGCATAACATGACTCATGCCATGGGCACTGATGAGGGAGGATGCCAGAGTATGTGTTCCAACCGCTTCCTTGGTGGGAAGTAGTTGAAGCACATGAGCCCTGTTGGCAGCTGGCCAGGCGAAATTGCCCGGCCAGCTGTTGAGCTCCACTTGCGCTCCAGCAGCTTCCCAACGGAAAGCAGTTGGAGCGCATGTGTGCCCTGTCAGCAGCTGGTCAGGCGAAATTGCCCAGTTGGCTGCCAAGTGCGCACTTGTGCTCCACTAGCTTCCCAATGGGAAGCAGATGGAGTGCATTTGCGCCCTGTCAACAGCCAGTCAGGCAAAATTTCCCGGCAGGTTGCCAAGCATACACTCATGCTCCAACTGCTTCCCCTTTGGGAAGCAGTTGAAGTGCAAGTATGTGATGACATCATGATGCTGCATGGTGTTATGACATCGGGCATTGCCCTGGGTATGTCACTGGGAAAAATTAACTGAAAACTTCTGAACATAACAGATATAACTATTGGTTATACAGACAATAATGTTGTATTGCCTCTGCTGTTATACCTCAGGTTTCCTCACCAGGTGAGCTTTAAATCCTCTACTAACAATGACAATACTGCATAGTATGGGTAGTTTTGCAGAACAGTCTGTCAAGTCCCAGTTAAAGCAACAATATAATATCTCATCCAGGTGTAAATGACAGGGTAGGTCTGGAGGCAAGAAAGTGAACGATGCTACTGGATGGATAGAAGAACAAACACAAAGCTTGTATGGGCCAAGCAGGGGTCAGAATCTCAAAATGGTCAGATCTCAAAATGGTCAGAATCTCAAAATGGTCAGATGGGAGGTGCAGGCTGTAGTCAAAGAAATGAGAGACAAGGAGCATGATCCAGGCTGTTCCAGAATGACCAAAGGGTATGGGAACACAGGCCAAGGACAAGGTTCTAATAGGGAGCAGGTACAAGGTGTTATATGCTGAACTGTTGAGACTGAGAAGCAAATTCTGATACTAATAATAAAATATAATAATAATAATATACAGTATTTATATACCGCCTTTCTTGGTCTTTTATTCAAGACTTTATTCAAGGCGGTTTACACAGGCAGGCTTATTAAATCCACGCAGGGATTTTTACAAATTGAAAGAAGGTTCTCTCTTTCAAGAACCACCACATTCAAGCTGTTACACTCCGATCTGGTTTAACATTCTGGCCTCCATCCTCCCACGCTCCGAGCAGATGGAACAGCTCAGCTGCAGCTTGCCAGCTGCTTCAAGGTCGCACGGTGCCGGTGGCCTCGAACTGGCGACCTTGTAGATGTTAATCTTCAGGCAAATGGAGGCTCTACCCTCTAGACCAGACCTCCTGCCCTTATACCTCCTGTCTTATACTACGGCTGTATAAGACCTTGGTGGAGCAGGATGTTGAGAACAAATTTATTTCTTCTTCCATATGACAGTCCTTCACGTATTTGAAGAGTGCAATCATATTCCCCCTCAGCCTTCTCCATGCTAAACAAGCCTATAGGGCTTGCTCTCCAGGATCTAGAGATCTACCAGTAGTTTCTTCTACCTTTCTCTGACATAGCACACTGTTGGTGCAGGAGTTAGGTGTTGAGTTCTTTCACTTGCATACACACATACCTATTGAACTACTATCTTACAATGTTTGTATCTGTTGTAAGATCTAGTTTCAACCTCCAGCACCTTGTTAAGTTGGGTAAAGCGGCTGCCTACTCACTTGTTTTTCCCCCTTACAGTTCCAACCATATATGTCTTAATTTGAGCTCATTTTCTGGGTCATCAGTTTTGTTTCTGAATGCTTTACAGTCTTGAGGAATCCCATTTAGAAAGGGGTCATATCTTTTAATCACAGCAACCATCTCGGCTTCCTTCAGTTTGAGAACAAAGCTTTCAAATGTGTTCATTACCATGACCTGAAATGCCCTCAACTGTATAATGCTAACTGCAGAGTGTCCATCGGTATATTGAAGCAATACCTCATTGGTATCACCTCTTCAATCAAGATTAAAAATTAATATTAAAAGTGGCTCTAAGGCGGAACTGTTTTGATTAAGAAATATTTCTATACACTTGTGGTCAAAACGGAGCACTGAAGCACTTGTGACTGAATGTGACTGAAACTACCATATTACTGCAAGCAGTCAGACTGCTACTATAAAAATCAGGGCAGCTTCAGTCTTTGTCCTACCTTGATTGTAAGCATCATTTTGCACAACAATGGTTCTGAAGGCTGATCAACACATTGTAGGGTAGAGTCCTTTTAATCACCCTCATTCAGTCCCTATGCCATGGCTTGACATGGGAGGATGGGCACACCTGGATTAAAATCTGGGAGGGTCCTGGGACCAGATAAATCTACTGTGCAGGCTAGAAGTTGAACATACAAACCTACCTAATTGGCCCATGTTGCTTAGTATTGCCTATGCTGACCAGCTGTAGCTCTCCAGGGTTTCAAGTGGGGATTTCTCTAGCAATACCTTGCAGTGGAAATGCACATAATCCCTTGAGAAGATAGGGTGTGGTGTCAACATTGTCCCCTTGCTCTGGAAGGCAAGCATGGGGTTAACACCAGGACCTTAGATAGCAGTGGGTGTGCTGCACAGCTGCAGCCACTAGAGGCAACCAGGTCATTACAGGGATAAAAGCACCACCTGAAGCAGTGAAAGGGTACAGGTGTAGAAGGAAGGAGGTTGGAAAGAGTGAGGGAGCAGGTGTGAGGATTGACTAATGAACTAGCTGATGGTTTACTGGACCTACTAATGGGCAAATGGACTTCTGAGGACTGCTGGGATGAGGACTGCTGAAATAGAAACTGCTGGAGGCACAGGTGACTGGTATGTGGCTGCCATGCCCAAGACATGCTGAGAACCAAGGTGTTGCTGTGGTGGCTGGAGAAGCTGCTGGCAGGAGAGGGGTGGAAGGAGGACCTCTGCAGATTGAACAGGTGAGCTAGCCTGGTGGTAGGGTCCAGCAGTGCAGAACTAGAGCCACTGTTGAGAATAAAGGGGAGCTAATTAGCTTAAAGTGGACATAGATTCTCTAGGTGAAGCATGGACTCGGAATTTGGCAAAACATACCTGGAGATGCCTGGTGTTTAATTTGGAGCTATATGCATGTATTTTACCACTGAGCTATCATTGTTTCTAAGTTTGTTTTCTTTTAAAATGTATACCCTGTATATTCCCTGTAAAACTGCCACAAGGTAGTTCACTGGAGCAGGAAAACACCATTTAAAAAACAAGCAATAAAAGCACAGTCCAAAGAAGTTACAGCCTAAAAAAAGAGTACAAGCCTCACTGAACCAATAAACCTAACTTTAACCCCAAAGCCTGTAAGGGCAGGAGGTCTGGCTCAGTTGTTAGAGCTGCCGCCTTTTATGCCTGAAGATCTGAGGCTGCCAGTTCGAAACAACCGGAAGTACCCGTGAACTGACGACACGCTGATATACTGATGAGCTGACCCTCGGTGGCAGAGAGGAGTTGCCGTCAAGTGGAGTGTGGGAGGCGAAGGGCCAGAGAGAGGCCAGACCGGTAAGGAATCCAGCTGGAACAAGGAGTTCTATGAAAGACTAGAACTATTCAATTGTAAAACATCCCTATGGGGGTTTAGAACAGCCTGCCTATGTAAACTGCCTTGGATTAAAGTCTGAGGAGAAATCTGATGACCAAAGAAAGGCGGTATATAAATACCTGTATAAATAAATAACAGCAAACACTCCAACTCTTGCTTAAAAGCCACAAGAGAGGTTAAGCCCTGTGGGGTTAAGGCCCTATCCTATTGTAGGCTTTTAAATAGTAAAGTACTGTAGGGTAAACCCCCAAGAAATCATCTCCTCTGATGCTCTTGTAACTTCTTAAAAGGATTCCTTGATGTCCCACTGATAGTAATTGCATACTTCCCCATGTATAAATATTTTCTCCTTTCTGAACTGTGAACCTTTAAACATGCAACACTGATCAGCCATATGGTATTGGGAAAGAAGGGTTAAACTCTCTGCTCCAGTGCTATGGCATCTCCCTAGTTCAACCTGCAGCTGCTTTCATCAGCTTTCAAAAAGACATAGGAGATCCAGTTACAGATATCCTGTGTCTCTGATCTCTCAGGTTAACTTAACTCAAAGCTGATGTGAGGATAAAATGGGATTACCCCCTTCCCCTTGGAGCTCCTTGGAGGAAGGCTAGAATACAATTGTTTAAAGTCATTATAGGATCAGTCTCAATATGATTTTTGAAGCATGGTTATCAATGTCTTACAGGAAGGGACAATAAAACAAATCCAGTTAGGCATCGCACCATATAAGCATCTGACCACATAGCGAGACACCCATCTGGGTGGTGTCTCTCTTTATTTCTCTCTCCTCACCTTGGGGCACTTATGAAAACAGAATAATGGGAAAGAGGAATAATAGCAGGACAGTGGCCATTACCTGTAAAGAACTGGTCATGCTAATCTGAAGCCCTTTTAAATCTTTTAAATGCTCATCTGAAGCCCTGGAAATACTCCTGGAGCCCAGTCCTTCCCTGCTGGTGCAGCCATGCCAAAAAGGAGCAGGCTGGAGGTGGTGGACTGGTCAGCAGCAGACCTCCCGAGCCCTGCGCCCAGGGCAAAGGTCCACGATAGCACCACCCCACACGAAAATCCTTCCCCCTACTCACCTGAGGCTCTGTGATGTTCCCTGACGCTATAAACTGTGCTTCCAGGAAATCTGAAGCACAGTTTCCGACTCCATTGGGAGCATCAGAGAGGCTTCTACAGGGTCCTAGAGGCTTGTGCCTGGGGCATTTGCCCTATTGGACCTAATGATAGGTCTGCAACTGAGACTGGGAGACTTTGGAGGGGATATTTAAATCCACTTGCATCTCCCTAAGCCTCCTACACCTCAATGGATCTCCTTGAACCTGTGTCAGGTCTTTAGCTGGAGCAAGTCTGAAGAGGGAAAGAGGTGGGGAAGCTGCTGATAGAGGGGACAGGATAAGGCAGGTGTGCCCAAACCCCGACCCTGGGACCACATGTGACCCTCAAGGACTCCCAATTTGGCCCACAGGGAGCCCCTAGTCTCCAATGAACCTCTGGCCCTCCAGAGACTTGCTGCAGCCCGTGCTGGCCTGACGCAACTGCTCTCAGTGTGAGGGCAACTGTTCAACCTTTTGTGTGAACTGTGGGATTGAGGGCTTCCTCCACTGCTTGCTGTTTCATGTCTGTGATGCAGCAGTGGCAGCAAAGGAAAGGCTGGCCTTGCATTGTGCAAGGCCTTTGATAGGCCTTGAGCTATTGCAAGACCTTCATTCATTCATATAAGTTCCATCTCTAATATATTCATTTATGTAAATTTATTCAAACCCCTGGGGGCTGGGGGATAAGAACAGGCCCTCGGTTTGGCTGTACTTGTCGTAAGAGGCGACTAAACAGCCACCGGGTAGATGGAACTCATCAGCCTGGGAAGGCAGCTCATCTGAGAAAAGGAAAACTCTGATCCCAAACCTCCACTGCCTTGTGGCTACATCCAGTTGTGGAAAAGGCTTCAGGAGACAACCTTGAGGCAAAATCAGGAGCCGGAGTCCCTGAGGCAATTCATGACTGAACACAGTCACGTTCTGGCAACTCCTGCGACGCCCCTGGAACCAACTGTATTGACTTCTGCCTTTCCATTGGACCATTTCAGCGACATGGAGAGGGGGGATTTGCTGCATGGGTAATAGTCTATCCTCCATAACTACTTTACCCAGGCTTCGTGCACAGGAGAGGACACTCTGTTCCAGAACCGCCATTCGGAGCGCAATACCATAGTCTTCCGAGACTGAAGGATGCCAACAACAACAAATTTATTCAAATTTGAAATGTAAATTAATTCTTTTTTTTTCCTGGCCCCCAACACAGTGTCAGAGAAATGGTGTGGCCTTCCTGCCAAAAAGTTGGACGCCCCTGGGATAAGGCATGCACCATCGCCACCCCCTCCTGCAGTCTTTCTGCCCCATTGATCCTCCTCCCTACCCAGTTTTGCCCCCTTTGCCTAGTTTCACTCCTCCATGCCCCATCTCTGTCTTACCTGCTTTGGCAGCTGCAGTGGGGTCCAGCAACCGATGAGGAGCGCTGTCACTTCTTGCAGAGGCACTCCCAAAATGGTCTCCAACTGAGTGCTCAGCATGCTGCTGGCCACCATTTTGTGACAGGAGAACTCAGTTGGGCTGTTAGTGCCTTTTCACCTTTGGAGATTTCACCAAACGTTTTCTGTCTCTAGCCCTTATGATTGCAAAGATGACCTTGAAACTTGCTTTTAACAAAACTGACCCCCCCCCCCCGGGTGTCAGTTTGCATGTGAAATTTGTATTTCCGTGCTGCAATCTCAGAATTGGAAACATGAGATGTGGTTGTTTCCGAGTAGGAAATAGTCTGCCTAGTGTGGTGCCATGACTGTGATAGAGGATTGTAAGATCATGCTACGTTGAGATACAGCAGAGAGCATTAACACCATCTATTTGATGCACAACAGTTGGCATCGTGATTTAATCGAACACACTGTATTTTTGCCATTTTTAAAGAATCTGACCCCAGTTTAAAAGATTCCATCCAAAAAATATACAAATGGCTTGCTCAGTCGTTGTCAGCTTTCTGATGCATATTTTCAGGCATTGTCTGCCTCCTTTGTGTATAATTTAGTGAAGCCAATGTCATAAGGTAAAAATACAGTTGTTAATAATTACATTAGATAGCAGTGCTAAATGGGGAATGGGCCCATAAAGCTGTCATTAACTTCAAACTCTTTACTGCTACTCTATTTTCTCCAGTTTGCTAAAGTGAATATCTGATGAAGCAGATTTTTGCCTCAGCCCACCATGCACATATGGGGATATCGATACTGTGAATGTCTGAAGCGTGTGGCTGCCAGTGGAAGCATTTTTTGGGCCTCCCTCTTGTAAATATCACAGTCGTGATGGAGACACATAGTTGAGGTTGGAACTGCAGTGGGGGCAAAGTTCATACACCCCTCTACATGCTAATTACACAAAATTTAAACCAAAAACTTTGCACCAAAGTGCATGCTCCTCATAACATTCAGTCTGGCCCTCAGTTGTGGTGGTATAAGGGAAGTGTGCAGGCTGCCAAATTACTCACCAAAACGTAATGCAATTAACTATCTTTAAACACATTATTCACTCTATCTGACTGTTCCACAGTTATTCTCCTCCTTGTTGGAGCTGTTCATCACAACATTTCTGACTGCAGCGTTGTGATACGTGTTGATTAGACATAGTCTTGTCTAGTTGTTGCAGGCATGAGCCATGCTATGTATATTTAGAGGTACCTTGTTTCTGAATGCCAGTCACTGGGAAAAATCAATCAGAAAAGGCCATTACTTGCATGTTCTGCTCATGTAATAAATCAAGGATTTCTTTTGCTCTGTAAACTGCTTTGTGAACTACTCTTGCTGAAAAGCAACATATAAATATTCTTAATAATAATGAGTTTGCTTCTCGGGAGCTGGCCAGTGGCCACTGAATGCTGAAGTAAATAATCAATACCATGTTGCAGCATATACTGCTGCTATGGTGGCAGGGAGCAGAGCCAGCTTTAGGAGCTGCAGGGCTGAATTTTTTAAGGGAAGAACTCCTCAGCAAAATCTATGCTAAGATGAATGCTTTATGGTTTACTTCAAAATACCACTTAAAGGAAAAATTAGGGATGCCATTCTGATACATCCGTAATAAGAGTTGCTCTTTTTTTTCTAGGTAGAAGTGCTGTACCTTAAAGCAGGCACAGTGTTTTAAAGTTGTGTGGCAAAAAGAAATTCAACAGCTGCAACAATTCACCTGCAACAATAACCCCTGCTAATTGGGTAAGAGGCACTTTTTCAAGTGGGTGCTCCTTTTTTTTAGCAGGGGGAGAGTAACTGGCCCACCTCACCCCAGCAGTGTCTGTTCTAGTGGCTGTCTGCTGGTATTCTTTTGCATCTTTTTAGATTGTGAGCCCTTTTGGGACAAGGAGCCATTTAGTTATTTGATTTTTCTCTGTAAACCGCTTTGTGACCTTTTAGTTAATAATAATTCATACAACTGTTCCCTTCATTTTGAAAGAAGCTGCATCTGTGAAATATCTGCCTGTCACTAAAGATCCTCAGCTAGTCGAAGAAAAGATAATCCTATTTGTGGGTTAAGAACCCCCCCCCCGCCAATTCTGATGTATGTTATTTAGTCTCCTATTTAGTAGGAGTCCTTTGAATAGCTGCAGCAGACATTCAACAGGCATAGCTTTCTTAGATAGAACTACTGTCCGTGCAGACTAGGTAAGTGGTACCCTGAGTTTAGTGTATGCTGAACTTGGCTCTCTATGCGAGTGTGTGAAAGGGGTTGTCACCCATGCCCATGGGAGATCTCTATGTTAGTTTTCTAGAACAGGCAGAAGTGCTCAGCAGAGGATGCCATTCTCCAGTTCCATTCATGTGAAACATCCTTTCTGCTCTCTTCAGAAATCTTTAAGAATTGTTAGAAGCTGCCAGTTCAGTCTCTGAAACAAACAAGTCTTGGAGGGCAATTGTTCCTTCTTGTATAAAATGTCTGGAGCTGGACATTATTGCTGACATGATGTAGTGAAAGAAATTAGCATTTATTTCTCTTTAATTATGTAGTATGCCTATGATTTATATAGGAAGCAACAATTCAGCTATGAGAGGTTTCCAGCAGTATATTCTCTCAGGCACTTGTGGCTGTTGAATTCTTTATCCTGTTTGTAGAAGTGCATATTTGGCTTATTAGACAGAAATAGCTGCTTGCATTGTGTCTCTGAAGGGATGCAAATGCAAAAGGATACAAGGATGACGTGTAAAGGGAGGACATGAAGTCATCACCATGACTGGTGACAATTTGTATGAGTGTGCAAACTTGTTTCAAACAACCAGGGTGGTGTAGTGGTTTGGGAATTGGACTTTGACCTGGAAGATCCAGGTTCAAATTCCTGCTCAGCCACAAAGCTTCCTGGGTGACCTTGGGCTAGCCACTGTCTCCCAGCCTAATCTACCTCATAGGGTTGTTGTGAGGACAAAAGAGCGAAAGAGAGACCATGTACACCACCCCGAGTTCCTTGGAGAAAGGGCAATATAAAAATGTGAAAAATAAAAAAATACTTAAAAATGCAGTAACCTGCCATCTCACTATATGTTGGTAATAAGGGCTGATCCAGGAAGTGGTGAACTGTTGTTTTGCCACTTGTCTAAGCTGTGTTCAGGTCATTGATGGCCCCCCACAAAAGCACCTTTGAGGCATGCACAGACCGTTGCTGAGTTGGCGGTTCAGTAGCACTCACTGCTATGTGTTGTTTATGAAAAATATTGCCTCCCAGTGGAGACTTTTCAGGTGATTCGTACTGTACTGGCAGCTTGATAAAGAGCTAAATAGCCCCTATGTTCCAGGTTCCAACTCTCAGCAGCTGCATCTTTGTGTACTTGCAAGGTGGTTATTTGTAGAGAGGAGCTGTTATGTATGAACAGAGGAATTGAATGAAAGGGCACAACTCCAAACAACATTACACTATATAGGAGCTTTCCCACCTTCTCCTTTTGTTTGAATCCACCCAATTGCCATAAAATTGGAATGCATTGAGCATGGTGGTGTTGGCAGTAGTGGTTACTCCTGGAGATAAGTATGTATATGCTGAAACCTTTGCAAAGCTTATGACACCAGGGGTGGTGCTTTTTGGAATGGTATAATTATTTTTTTCAGGTGAAACTTCTGCAAATATTTGAAATTGGATTAAAATTTTGAGCTATTAGTTTTAATTTCAGGAAAGGGGAAGAGACGAGAAGCCAACCATCTGTGTTGCTTGGGCTCTCAAGCCAAGAGGCAAGCAGCCAACGAACAAAGCCATGAGCAAGGCCAACACCTCCCCACAACCTGCCAAGTGGAGGTTTGGGTCCTGTGTGTAAGCAAAGGCAAACTGACCGAGCAGCTTAGAGCTGCATATAAGGAGATAACATGTTATCCATGGCTTATGGATCTCTGTGAGAAATGGGTAGCATGCTCCAAATTTCAGTCAAAGGTCAGGTCCTATTTTTTTTTCCTGTTCATACTTCATCAAAAAATATAGGAAGAGAATCTTGTTTTATTCCAGAATTCTTGATAGTCACATGGATCAGAAAATCATCAGTTAATGAAACTACGTGCAATCCCAACTCTTATATCATGCATTTGCAAAGCATTACTTTCTTGTTATACCTGTGCTATTGACCAAATGAGTAGCTGGACCACATAGGATAATGATTGTTGCTCATGTTAGTCAATGAGCCCTTGGGTCTTGTTTGGACTCCACTAGCAAGGCACAATCACAGCAGTTTAAAACAGGCATAACTTCTGATTCATCTTGCATATTCACTAGAAAAGCGGAGTCCTGTTTGTAAAATATTAATATTCACAGTCTATTTCAGAGGGGCATTATTGGGATACTAGGTTGCTCTCCCTTCCTCTGCTGTAACTCCCTTTCACTTGCTGTGAACTTATCAGGTGGCCTAGGGTAAGTCCCTATTTTGTGGACCTTGGAGCACAGTCCTAACTCCACTCTTGTCCAGCAGCAGCAGTGCTGGCCAAAGGTGTCACGAACATGCTGTAAAGTATGTTCACAACACTTGGAGAGGAGGCTGTACCAGCGGGGAGGCCTACGCCACCCTGCTGACACTGCAACCCAATGATCGGCCAGATGGCACAGGTAAGGTAGCACTGGGTAGTGGAGGGGTGTGGGGAAGGTGGCAGGGAGGCAGGTAGGGGCTGTTTCTGAGGGGGGGTGAAATGAGGGATGGATTGGGTCTGGGATGGTTGGGATCTGCCTCCTCTTCCGTATCCTAGCACCTTCCAGCCCTCCCAGTGTCACACTAGACTTCCAAGATTTGCACCAGCTATATAGCTGACACGGATCTGAGAAGCCCCGTATGGCAGTCTGAGGCTCGACATGGAGTCAGGGGAAAAATACCCCCTTACCCCAAGGAGACCTCTGGCCACCTTGATCTGGTTATAGGGCAGGCCATGTAGTCTGTCTGTGCCAGTGCAAGTTGGGATTTGGCCCTATCTGAGATATGGAAATAATTATATCAACCAACCTTATAAGGCTGTTGTTAAGATTACAGAGATAATGTCTGTAAGGTGCTTTGAACAATTGGAATGTGCTAAACCTTCTCATTATATCCAATCTTCTGAAGGAAAAAAAACTCCAAGGGAGGGAGTCCTTACTGATTTCAAATGTGTCAAATTACCTTAATGTCTACCTACATTTTCTATCTTGTTCAATCAGCTTTCCTCATTTATTCCGTCATGTGTGCCACATTAAAATACGCTTTCCTGTCTTTGTATTTGCACCCTAGAGCTTTGGCACGTTTATAACAAACCAATTAAAATGAATTGCCTGCAGACTGGCAACATGACATATCGTTTCCCTCCAGAATATTGCTCCATGCCCTATGGCAGGCCACAAAGTGTATCTTGCTGTGCAGTTCTAACTTCAGTAAGGAGCATGTTTTTCTTAGGGGTGTGTTAGTGCATGTCTCTCAACTGATGTGGAAACATAGTGAATGGGCAGTTTCTGGGAATAGGAAGCTTTGGTGGACTTTCCCCCGGATCCTTTTCAGGACTGAACATGATGACCTCCTGGATCAGGCCAAAGGCTTACCTAGTCCAGCATCCTCTTTCTGACAGTTACCCACAGTTACCTCTGTGGGCACAAGTTCTGCCCACAAGCCAGAAATGAAGGCATTCCTCTCCCCTGCAATACTGCCCCTGAATCTGGAGGTACCATACAGCCATCAAGACTAGTTAGCCCTGCTAATTGGGCAAAGAGGTGCTTTTTAAAGAGGTTCCCCTCTTATACGTATTTAGCAGAGGAGAGCAACTGTCCCTCTTCATTTCAGTATGGCATCTATTCCAGTGGCTGTTTAGAGTGTGAGCCCTTTGAGGGCAGGGAGCCATTTATTGATTTGTTTTGCTATGTAAACCACTTTGTAAACCAGGGTGACTTTTTGTCTTTTCCAACACTATTGTCACAGTTAATGAACTTTGTTCATAACTCCGTTACTTGCCCTATTCCTGTGGTTTATAACATCCAGTGTAAAAATTGGCAGAAGTTTATATTAGGGATGTGAAGCAGATGACTGCACCTACCTGGTGTTTGTTTTGACTTTTGATTTATTGATACAACTTTCTTTAAGATCTGAAGTCATTATTTG
Source organism: Tiliqua scincoides (assembly GCF_035046505.1). Lineage (NCBI taxonomy): Eukaryota > Metazoa > Chordata > Lepidosauria > Squamata > Scincidae > Tiliqua > Tiliqua scincoides. Next base: position 218,721,304 of record NC_089823.1, read on the forward strand.
GGAGTTGGCTTTTAACAGTATCAGCTGGTTTAGGAATTGACTACTGTTTTGTTGCATTGTGATTTCTAAAGTATTGAGAAATTGATTGATTGGGGCTCTGAAGTACATTTTAAAAAGTTTCTTGCTATCCAGTTGCGAGCCTAGCCCCTGGCTGCCCTGGGGCACAGGACTGCAATATGTGTCCCCCCCTCCCTCCGCAACACACTGCTCTGCAGGCAGGGCCTAGGAGAGAGGTGTAAAGGGGGTAATTTGTAAATTTGTACCTGGGCCCAGGGTCAAAAAGGGGGCCAAGGAGGGTCCTAGAAATTTCCTGGGATTTTACATTTTCCTATCTACTCAGACTTGTTGCCCTCACGGGATGCTGGGGACACTACCATGAGCGTGCAGCTGCAGCTACTAACGAGCCATCTATGCTGGGCAGAGGAATGCATACTCCTTAACTCAGTTTCAGATCTGGGCGGAAACTGGCTTGCTACAGTAACTCTTTGGCTTGTGGATCTGCTTACCCTGAGGGAGCGTTTAGGAGCTCAGGGACACAGCTGCAGGCGACAGCTATGGCAGAAGCAAATTTTGCTACTCACAGGACACTTTCCATTCTAGTGTGAGCCTAGTGTGATGATGCTAATTTTCTGCATGATTTTCTATATTTAAAATTTTTAGAGGGACAGGAGTGTGTTTGGTTTTCCTTATTACTGTAACTAGCTGCCACATGGGTGGGGTAGACCTGGGCTCCAAAGACTTTTCCAGCTGTCTCTACCCTCCCCCCACCTTGTTTCACCCTTCCTTGCTGCCATTCTGCTCACCTGTCACCACCCTCCCCTGCTCCATTTCACTGCTCCCCTTTTGCAAAGGGGCCCAAGAGAAACTTTGTACCCCTGATAAAATTCCTCTCAGAGGCTCTGTCCCCAATGGGTATTTATCCAGCCTACAGAGCCTTGCGCAACATTTCTAGGAGGCCTCAGAAGGCTATTGAATAACTTGAGTCCCCTTAAGCAGTACTTCAGTTTTCACTGGAAAACCGGAAGTACTGTTTAAGCGCACTCAGCCTTTGCAGTGCCCGTGGACGCAGCACTGGGCTTTGTCTGCCCGCGGAATGGCTCTGGAGGGCAGGCAAAGGTGGCAGTGGTTTTGTGGTGGGTGGAGGCAGCAGTGGCGCTTGGGTCTTTTGCCCCCCCCTCCCGGACCGCCACTGCTACTATCTTCTTTTCACATTTGAAGATACCAGTGAATTAATTTGCTTTAATCAAAGAAAACTGAATGAATTCTCTTTTGAAGTGAAGAAAACCCAAACTGACAGTGATCCTATACATATTTACACAGAAGCCAGTCCCATGATGCTCGGTAGGGTTTACTTCTAGGTACAGGATTGCAGCCCAAGAGAATTAGAACTAGGTTATTCTTTGTTAGAAACGAACAGGTAGTATGATCCTAGGGTCTTGTTATAACTTTATTATTAGCAGCTACTGGTGCAGTGGCATATATAGTCACAAGCCTAAGCACTCTCAGCTGCAAAGTGGGAAGCAAAGCAATACCGGCGGAAATAAGAGAGAACATGGCAACAGTGATGGACACACCTGTGGCAACACCACTACATGATGAAGAGTTCAAGTCCCTATATGATATTCATGCAAACATGTCCAAGAAATGCCTTTTTGACCACAGCAGTGAAAGGGTAGATAGTTCCCACAGAAGAGGGTAGCCATGTGCAGCAAACACACAAGTCTCTTTATGGCAAGGGTTTAAGTCCCTATGGAAAGAAAGTCCCTATGGGTCCACCTTCTGGATCCTCCTCCAGCCACATCAGTGAACCAATCCTATTGGAAAATGGTTTAGTAATCTAACTAGAGTGTTATGGGACACTGAAGGCCAGTTTCTGCTACCACATGTTCCAGTTTTGGAACTTTGCTTTGTCTTTTTCTTATTTGAGTCATTTTCTTAAGTCACAGAGATCTTGACCATCATCTTCATGGTCCCAGACAGCTAGACGTGGCTTCTGGTGTGTGTCTACCCTTCTGAGTTTTAGAAGACTCTGATTAGAAAACTGTAATGGGAGTTGTGCTTCAGAAGCTGCTCATCTGCACCATAATGACAGGGATTTGGTCCTGGCTACTGCAAGTGGACTGATGATAGGATTACATCATACTACATGGGGCTTTAAGGAAGGGGAACTCCAAACTGGTGGCCACCAACAGCTTTTGCTTTATCGTTAGGCTGCTGTAATGAAACTATTCTTTAGTGCTGATTTTTGTTGCTAATACCAATACAGTTGTAAAGGGATCTAGAGCTTGCAAAAGATAGGATGCTTTGGGCTCCTTATTAATTGGAAGAACCCTGCTGGATCAGACACAAAGTACTTCATCTCCAACATCTGCTTCCCACAATGGCCAACCAGGTGACTTTGGGAAGCCCATGAACAAGACATGAAGGTAAGGTAATAGCCCTCTCCTGCTTTGTTGCCTTCCCCAATAAATTGATATTCAAAGGTATACTGCCTCTGGAACTGGAAGTTCATACAGTCCTCAGATCATTTTCTTCCTTCAAGGAGGTCAGGTTGGCATGAATGGAAATCCCATTTCTCACCCCCACCCCGCCCCCTGCCACAATGGTCAAGTAGGTTAGACTGGGAAGGTGACTTGCCAAAGGCCATCGATCAAGTTTCATGACTGAGCAGTAGTTTGAACCCAGGTCTCCCTGGCCATTATACCAGACTGGCCCAGCCTTTGCTTGCACTATTTCATCCCCCTGGCAATGAATTTTGTTTTAGCAATGTGTTCCTAGGTGTCTTGTTGTAAATTGTTACTCTGATCGGGTACTCTGATCTCTGCACTGCACTGCACAACCTGAAATATATCATTTATATGGTGGTATGCTTAGTCTAACCTTGTTTTTAGGGGACATAGGGTGATGGAAGGGGAGTACCTACTTACTGACCCTACCAGTCACTGGAGTCTAGCAATGTGAATTGCTGTTGTCCAAGAATTGCTATATTATCTGAGTTTGCAGTTGGCCTTCTTTCCTTCTCCGGCTTTTCTGTATCTAATTTAGCAAAATTGTATTTAAATTAGTCCCTGATGAGAGACCCAGAGTTGACATTTTTCCTTTAATAGACATGTTAGTCTCCCTGCATGCTAAAATTCCATAAATGGCTCTTTACTCTTCACAGGCAAGGCAGCTATTATACATCAGTCAGTGCATTAGATTCCTAGATTCACCTTGGGGAATTATTAGTAGTCGTCACAGCATTTCTTCCAGGAGAGAGTTGGGATTTCTCAACTGGCTAATTTATATTTGTATTGTTCATCTTTCACAGCCATCTTGTAAAGGCTACTTTTCAGCAAAGTTAATTTAGGAAAAAGAAATGAATTCAATACAAATGAGATTATGTCTATCTTTAGACTCGAGCTCCTGAATGTTCAATTGTGTTAATTTCTGCCTGCTGGTGGGCAGCCTGCTTTTATGTGAGCTTATGGCCTCTTAAGAGCAAAGAAACTGTTCCAGAAGGGCTCTGTCAACATCTCAGGAAGGAACAGCAGTACACATAAGGCTAAGTGCAGTCTACACTGGAAGGGAAAAAATAGATTTCTGCTTTATCGTATAAATTATGCAAACTAAAACAGTCTGCATGATTTTTCTTATTTTATATCATTCTGTACATAAAATTAGTTTTTTTTTTTTGCCATTTGTTAAGGGAAGGGTTGTGATGAGCTCCCTCTGTTTCCCTAAGGAAAACCCTGATTGAAAGCTTGACAGGGAAGAAAATTCTCTGAGACACTTTGAGTCCATTGCATTGAGAGAGAGAGAGAGAGAGAGAGAGAGAGAATGACTGACTGACCAAACGACTGGGCAAAAAGGTTGTTTTGTGGACTGATCTTCAACATCTGGTTCCAGAAGAACACTAGCCTCTAGCTTGGGCTCACTCATTGGGCAGTCAAACTGATTGGCTAGGTTAAGAGGTGGGGTCAGGATGGGATGTTCTTCTGGTCATGAAACAGCCAACTGGACAGAGCAGTGACTTCACTTTACCATGATTAATTAAGGTCAAGCCCAAGGACGCTTGTGTGTGTTCTGATCTGGCCTTCTTGAAGAGTAGCTGTATGTGATTAGATCCACCTGTTTCCTGGAGACTTGGAGAGGTGTGAGAGAGACCAAAAAGATATCTGGTGTTAGTACAGTTAACAGATCAGCGAGTTACATGCAGAAGGGAACTACTTTGCATATAATCACCTGCTATACCTTGCAAAGATCCATATCTGAGCACTTTCACAGCCCGATCTATTGCCTGGGCAGTGTTGCTCACATGGGCACTGCCCAAACAGCAGCTGTCACAAATGTGCTATAAGGCATGTTGTGGCAGTTGGGGAAAGGTGCCTGTAGGGAGGCCAGCATCAGTGGGCACTGAGCCTCCACACCAGCAGGAGGACACTGGGTGCCTGCGAGTGGTGAGTACTCTGCCGCTTGGCAGGAAGGTGTTCCTGGGCAGGAAGAAGATGGGGTGGAGGTGTTTCTGGGCGGAGAAGGGTGACCTGCGGGGTTGTTCAGACCTGGGAGTGGGGAGGTGAGGGTGGCAGCAGCTTGAAAGTCCAACATTGGCTACTCAAATCTCTACCAGCAATTTTGCTGGTGCAGATCCAAGTAGATCCATAGGGGCTGCAGGGGTGCTACACAAGGAAAGGGAACTGATGTTCCATTTCCCCAAGGAGATCTCCTGCCCTGAAAGATACAGCGGCTGCTATTTTGGTGCAGTTGCACATGGGGTGGGTAGGCAGTATAGGATTGGGCCCTCAGCGTCCAAGCCATTTTTTAAACCTGTTTGTTTTTCTTTACTGTACTATTTTTCCCCCCAGTAAAGCCTTCTTTATTTTGACTCTTTGCCAGTTGATCTCAATCAGACCTTTGCTGTTGTCCTTCTGTGCCAATGACTACATGTTACCTAATGCCATATAGAACATAAACTTTTGGGAAATTCTTCATGCAATGGTGAGACTTTTGAAGACTTTTGAAGATCATCTCTCTCTGGCTTTTGTCTTTGAGGTGTTAAAATAAATGGTTAGTGCTGACCAACTGAGACAGGGACAGATGGGGGGAGAGGAAGAAACTGTGCAATGGCTCTTCCCTGATCCCCACAAGAGAACCACAATTAAAGCCCAGCCTGCAAACTCTGGGAATCTGTTTTGAGCCACTTCTGTGACTTTAGCAGGTACTGTCAGCATATCTTCAAGCATAAAGTAATAAAGGACTTTAAGCAGAAAGTCCTGGATCATGACGTAGCCCCTTTCTAAAAGCTAAGCAGCTCTAGGTCTGGTCTGTCCCTGACCATTGACATGTTGCCTTATGTGATGGAAGAACAACAGTACAGTATATAGAAGTGATTTTAAAAATCAAATATTTGAGGCCATTATGGCTGGACAGTTGCTTTGTTTGCTTAAATTTGAAAGATTGTCAGGAAGTCGAATTTGTGCTTTCTATGCTACAGTTATGGGTGAGATGGGCTGTTTTCCCCATTATCTAAAAACTTCCTTCACTGCCCATTATTTAATACTTACCTCTTTTCTTTGCACAGTTGTTGACTGTGATTGTTGCAGTTACATTGGCAGTGTAAATCCTTGGGGATCCTATTCTGATGAGATATTTTAATTGCACCAATGGCAATGTTTTGCACAACAGGAAACTCCAGCTTAAAGAAGAATCCTATGCAACTTGAAACCTTGCTTGGATATCTCACCATGTTATTAACATGGGCAGTGCAATAAGAAGGTCTTGACTAAAGCACTTCATATCTTGCCTGTCTTTGTGACCAGTATTTGTTCATGAAAGGAAAAGAGAAATAGATGTGGATTTTTTGTTGTTTTATAAGAAAATGGAAGGTGTTACTGATGTGAGGTGATAGATTTTGACTTCTTGGACTAATCAAGATGGGGGGGAGGAGAATAGTCTGATTTTGAGTTAAGACAGAGAGTGCAGTTCCTCCATTCTTTAGATTCAGCAGGATATCTCTACAGTCTGGTTCCAATGTCATAGTTTTTAGTTAATGGCAACTCATTCCTCCTGGAAATTAGTAGCAGGGTGCTTCATACAGATCAATCCTATTGTCCTCCCCCCACCACCCAAACTAGCATTCTGGCAGTGGGGTATGCTCTCCAACTGTCATAAACAGCCTTATGGAGGCGTGCAGACCCAGGCACTTCTGCCCACTGCTAGGGAGGCTGCAGAAGTGTCATGCACAGTGGCAGTGGTTGGAATGGTCACTGCCACTGGTAGGTAAGTGGTTGGGGGAGAGGCAGGAAGGAGGTGAAACTGGTTGGAGAAGGGGGAAGGAATGGGGGTGAGGAGGCATAGGGGGAATGGAAATGGCTGCAATGGTGCATGCCGGATCCTATCTCCTTATTAACAGTCTCCCTACCCCCTTTCTCTTCTATCATCTAAAGAGCTGGCACAGGTCCATGGAGACCCATTGCTAGTTGAGGGGCTTACAAGGAAGTAACAGACAATATTGTCCCTTCCCTCTCCCAGGCTTCCCAATCTTCCCCCTCTCTGCAAGATGCTGCAGTTACCTTTTTGGAACCACTGCATGAGAGAATGAAAAGATAGGATTGGGCAGTTAGAGCTTGGTAGACTTGGCCTGCCCTGGCCAATGCCTGAATGGGAGGCCTGTTCTGGAAGACAGTTCCCAAAAACTAATTGTCTTTATAAAGAAGGATTAGAGAAATGTATGGATATGCATCCTGTGGCTATTTGCCATGGTAGCTAAATAGTTTTGGGACTTTTCTGTGTCTCTGAAAACCAGATGCTAGAGGCAAACGGAGAATGGTCAATGGCCATTTTGAATGATAAAAGTCTATCTTATCCAGAATTTCATTACCATCCAGCCATGAAGCTCTCATAAGAACATAAGAACAGCCCCACTGGATCAGGCCATAGGCCCATCCAGTCCAGCTTCCTGTATCTCACAGTGGCCCACCAAATGCCCCAGGGAGCACACCAGATAACAAGAGACCTGCATCCTGGTGCCCTCCCTTGCATCTGGCATTCTGACATAGCCCATTTCTAAAATCAGGAGGTTCAAGAGAATGGCAGGATAATGCAATGGCCAGGGGGGGGGGGGGGATGAAACTTCCTAATACTGCCCCTTCTGGTTTCTTTTTAAAAGTCACCCTATGATGGGAAAGGGAAGGGGAAGCTGGTTAACTGTGTGTCTACAACTATTTCAGTTGCATTCAAAATCATGAGAGCTGGTATGGTGTAATGGCTAACAGACTTTGGGAATGGCTAACAACATGAATTGGAAGTCTCAGGTTTGAAAACTCTGCCTTGAAATAATTAGGTGGCTTTTAGCTACTCCCTCTCAGTCTCAACCCTCCCCCCAATCCACAATAAGGGGATCAATAATTCGTATACAGGGTAGTGGTTGTAAATATTACATTAATGTAATACCTTTAAAGCACTTTGCACACTCAGAAGCTCCATAGAAATGCAGTGTATCACTGAGAACAGCAGTATATAGTGATTCCTCACTCCCTGTATATCCTTACAACAGCACTGCGAGGTCAGTTTGAGTGATTTCCCAATTTTCATGTCATGGCTGAATGAGATTTGAACCCATGTTTCCCTGCTCCTTTTCTAACCACTACTTACAGCTGCTAGCAAGGCTTTCTTTTTCAGTGGGTGATAATGGTGCAAATGTAACACTTTCACTGCATACATCCTGGAGCCTGAAACCTACCTTAGCCCTTCAGCTGTGCAAAAATATACTGTTGGGTTAAGTACAAAGAAAAAAGAAACTGCAAAAGAACCTTTAGATGTAAAGAGCTGCATATTACAGTTTAGTTTCCATTCCCACTATAGGAGATGCTTTTGAATTTTGACAGGCTCGTATTATTTCAAATGACTGCTGGTGAACAACAGTGGAATGATTTAAAAGTGGCAGAATTTTATTTGCCATCTTAAAATTGCTCTGCTTGAATTTGGTGTTAAAAAAAACCCACCCAAGCTACCCTTTAATGTTAGAAAGGATTTCATTTCTCCTGCTAGCAAAGGAGCTCGTAAAAGAGTCTCCAGTGCAGCATTTTGAAGTTGCAAATAGTTGTGCCCATTCCTCTGTTCCCGATTTAAAATGAGCTCTCATATTGTATAACTCCAAAACGGTAGGGCTAGTTTCTCCCTTAGACACCACATTTCTAATGCACATGGATAATAGCTGCCATGGGTGGGGATACAATGCAATTCTAGGAAATGAAAACCCAGGTAAGGAGTTGAAATGGATGGCCTAAAAGGCTCAGGTTTGAGATGAGGCTCGTTCCATTATTCATGTTCCCATGCTAGGCAGCAAAACTGTTTCCCACAGATTATAAGCCTCGTATCCTTATATTTCTGCATATGGGAAGGAAAATGGGATTGTGACAATTAAGGTGTGAGAAACTGTATGCCTGAAATGTGCAGAGATATATCTTTAAAATCAGAACAGCATAAAAATCATGTGGTGTATTTACTACATGAGGATGGAAATGCGAATGTTTAATGATCCATGATGTCAGAGACTGGGTGACCTTTGGAAGTCTTTCTTGGTATTCAAAAGCACAGTTACTGCTTTTCCTCTAGAAAGTTGGAATAGCTGTAAACAGTGGGACATTAAGAACCAGAGGTTCTTGGATCATCTTAGCTGTCACTCCTAGTCAACCAATAAGTTTTGTTAGAGAGGTTTTGGATTTACTATGAGTACAGAATATGTCTTAGGAAATTAAGGACCAATTTACACTACTAGTAGACTCTAATGATAAAGCATTTGCCTGGATTTGTACCACTTCAGACTGTGCAGAGAGGCATGTTTGAATGCTAGCCCATTTTGGGGGGGGGGGAATTCCCTACATGTTGAAAATTAGCATGTTAAGGAAAAGCTTAGCTGTTGCCTTGACAGCCTATTCCTCTGCCTAGATTTTTAATTGGAGCAGTGTTGGGGGCATTCAGGAAGAATATCTTCCTTGCAAGTCATTATAACATAATGGTCTTGTAAATGAAGCAGAGTGCAGAGGAGCCAGTACTGAAGAGATCCATGGTTCAGCCTCAGAGCATGTAAATGGCACATATGAAGTTCCACTACTCAGTGCCTAGACTTAAAGCATGGTTTGGAAATATTTCTGTCCGACAGGGACTCTTATCTCTGAGTCCCATCAGAGTAGATGATACTGGGCTAAATAGAACAACAATTTATAAAGTGTTAATAAATACTGTTAATAATAATAATAATAATAATAATAATTTGATATGGTGTGAGGCAAATTCATACATTGGGAGATGATGGCCTGAACTGGGTCCTAGTGAAGGAGAGATTCCTTTCTCATGGAACCCAAACCTCTGCACTGGATTACATGAGGCTGAGTGGTAAATTTGAGTATGTACCAGCACAAAGAATACCATTTATGCTATTTGCCTATAACATCTGATTCACAGGTGGAATTGCTTGTGGCAGTATATTGGTAATCCAGGCCCAGTGGGGTCTAGTGAATGTCATACCATTCCTGATTGAAGAGGTACAATGTATATCGCACCTGTTGTTCCCATTTTGTACCCAGTTAGACCTGATGGGGTAGTTTAACTAAGCAGTCTTTTAGATTGGAATCCACATGGACATTCCATTGATATATGAGCCCTAAGCAGGACAAGAACTAGTGTTATAAACCAAAGAAAATGTGCTAATTCTGATGTAATGAAAGCACTATGCTGTAAACAACCCTGGAGATAATTAAAGACCTGATTTTTCTTCCTGAGAAGGTCATTATTAAAGAACTCCCAAGATTAGAGAGTTCCAATTAAAGGTTACTGTCAGTTTTACTCTTGATTTAGGCCTAGAGGAACAACCATATCCCCCCCAAATTAAAAAGAGCAACATGGAAATATTTTCATGACTTCTTAAATTCAATGAACCAATTTAGTTTGGGAAGCTTTCTTGAAGCTAAGCACCTTAAATATGGCAGCATTCTGTTAATTTATGAAGCACATAGTGAAAACTAATAGCAAGGGGCTATAAACAAAATTGATGCTGGCTGGTTCATTGTCATTCCCCAGGCTTCAGTGGGTAATGACGAAAGTAAATAACGTAAGTGGTAGAAATTGAATTAAACCTTCATGTCTCTCCCCCCCCCATATTCTGTAGCATTACTAAAAGATGCAAGGAGTCTTCCTCCCCAAAGTAATTTTTATTTGGCAATGATTTTGCTTTAGACCTGAAAACAAAAAGGATAGTATCCAATATATGGAGGTAAACAGGTTTGCATCACCAGGGCCCTAGAGAGGGCCCTATGAAAAAGATCTGAAGCAGGGGTACTCAAACCTTGACCTTGGGGCCACTTGTAGCCCTCAAGGACTCCCAATCTGGCCCACAGGGAGCCCCCAGTTTCTAATGATCCTCTGACCCTTCTGAGACTTGCTGGAGCCTACACTAGACTGATGCAACTATTCTCAGCGTGACAGCCAACTGTTCAACCTCTCATGTGAGCTATGGGATGATAGCTCCCTCCACTGCTTGCTGTTTCACATCTGTAATGCAGCAGCAAAAGAAAGGGCGACTTTACTTTGTGCAAGGCCTTGAGCTATTTTATAGGCCTTGAGCTATTGCAAGACCTTCATTCATTCACATAACGTTCATGTCTAATATATTTATTTATGTAAATTTATTCAAATTTGAAATGTAAATTAATTCTTTTTTTCCAGGCCCCCAATACAGTATCAGAGAGATGATGTGGCCATCCTGCCAAAAGGTTTGAACACTCCTGTGTTACCAAAACGCCTCTTTTGTTTAGGGGAATTATTACACTGCCCTTATTGGAACATTAGGATCATAGGCTGGATAACAAGACGGTGTAATGCAGAGAAATTCCCTTTTGCTTACAGATGAGACTGAGAGAAAAATAACTTTCAACAAAAGATTATGGTTTATTACAAAAGAACAAAGGTAAACATAATGTGCATGGAGAAATATATTTCTTGGTACTTAGCTTTCATGGTGGTTGTGTGTGAAGAGTATTTGGTGCATCCGAGGAAAACAGATAAGGAACGGGGGTGGTAGGGAAGGCTTTAGGGGTCCCTGCTCTGCCAACCCCAGCTGCTAACTAAAGATAGGGAGAGAAGGGGAGAAAAAGGGGGGAAGAAGGGAAAGAGTTCCAGGTGCAAGATAGTTACCTGTCTTGTACAGACAGTTTGGGGGGGGAGAGTCCTGTGGTGAGGACCCTCTGACACAACACAAATGTGTTGGGCTTTGGAGAGAGAGGGGGGGAGAGAGAGAATGTGAGAGAAAGCCCTCTCTTATAAAGGGTTGGGAGACAGACTGAGCTGGGAGGTAGCTTGATTGCTAACACAAAACTGGGTGCTTGGAGTATGTATACATCTGAATGGAAAATATAGATTTTGGGAAATATAGATTTTTATTTTAAAAGTTTCATACTACAATAAATAATACAAAGGAAAGAAATCACAGAAATACAAAGGAAAGAAATCACAAAGGAAAGAAAGAAATTTTACATTTTCAACTACAGTCACATTACATCAGCTGTTAACTAGAACACAGATACATCACATTATAGGTGGATTCACCCCATCTAACCACTCCCACCATTTTTTCCACCTGTCTCTACTGGTTCTCACCCTTTTGTAAACTGCAACGCCAAATACTCTGGAGACCACAAAGCGGAGACAATCCCTGCATGTTGGTGGACTTTTTCTTCTTTATTTCTTTGCCCCTTTGGATGCCCAGCGCAAAAAGGACATACAGATTTATCAATCTTACCGTAGACCATGGCACCTCCCACTGATCGTCTCCTCCCCTCTGTTGTTCCTCATTACTCGTCCTCTTGGGTCCCATCATACCTCCCGCCGGTTCCTTCCCAGAGACGATAGTCTCCCAGGCCTGTTGGGCCAGTTTGGGCCACTTAAAGGCCCTCATTATGCTCCTCCACAACTCCTTCGCCGGCATACACTCTTAGACGAAATGGGCTACCGTTTCTATCAGCGGCGGGGCGCCTACTAATCTAGAGGGTCCCAACCCTGAACAGGTCAGCCTCTTGCACCTCTTCTGATCTTCTTGAACCATGGGTTTGCCACTCCCACCCTGAGGACCTGATGGAAAGCCCTCCACCTTAATTCCCATAAACTAAAAGAGATTCTTTACTCGCTAAAGGCACTGTGTGCCACCTTCTCCTGCAAGAGGTACACGGAAAGGTGCGTCTTACTTTGCTGTTTCCCTTGGTGAGGCCACATGATAAACTTCTGCACTGTTGTTTCATACACGTAACGCTTGAGTTGTTTCCCTTCCAGCCCGCTGGTTTTATATGGCTTGGCCGAGAGCCCCATCTCCTTCATCAGAGTCACCGCCTCCCTCATGTACTCTGGCAAAGATCATTTTATCGCCTGAGTGAGTACGTATCCCATCTCTTCTTTTGCCCACTATTTCTGTCCCCAGGTTGTCTTTTCCCAAGTGTGTCCGAATTGGGCCCATATAGATGCAAGGCTCCCTCTTCCTGCGGCCTCTGCCTCCATTTTGCCCAGTTGCCAAAGTTATAGGAGACAAAGGTCGCCAAGAACAAAGGTCCCAGGGCCGAAACCCCTAGTCCTCCTTCTTTCACTTTCTTATATGCCATCACTCGGGCAAGAGCGAAGAAGGCAGTGCCCCACAAGAAAACAAAAACCTGAAAGGTAACCTTGTCCACCGCCTGTTTCGGCAGGAGAGATTGCCGCCAAATTGGACGCCATCAGAACACAATACACGCTGACCTAACGTGCTCTCTGGTACAGGTTCAAGTTCCATTTTTTTCCACCTCTTCAGTTTTTCCTCCACTTTAGAGGCCCACAGTTTCCAGTTCTCTTCCCACCCTCTTTGTTTCAGTCCAAAATGATACCTAAAATTTTTACAGATTCCGCCTTTTTCTTGTTTCCTTTCATCCATTTCAAAAGCAGCCCCCATGGCCTCACCTCTATGTTTTTCCCCCTAGACCCAAGAAACTAACATTTGGTTTTATCCTCATTTACATTTGAATGGGGATCAGGATGTCAGTTATCAGCAAAATTCAGTTAGGGGTTGATGGCGGGCTTCCTAGAAGGGGGAACTTAACAAAGACTGTGGAAAACATAGGTACAATGCAATGAATCAGCAACACCAAAATCATTTACATACAGTAATGTAGGAGATGCTTAAACAGTGATCGGATTAAAACGCAAGACTTCCTCTCATAATGTGTGACTATGGGAGTGGTGGTTGTGTAACCATGAGCTTGTGGCTTGACCAGAGTCCTGGAAATGTGGCCTGTATGCTGGGAAGACAGTTTAGCTTGCATGATATTATAGTCCATAATAGCATAACCAGATATATAGTCACAGTTAAAAGGCAAACGGGGATTTTCACGTAACACCTGATCTAAAGAATTGGCACTTAAAGAGGGAAGTGGGCCTTCAGGAACTATGTCTTAAGCCATTTCAGGGCTTTAAAGGTTATAGCCAGGAATTTGGATGGAGTCCAAATACAAACTGGTAGATCTTTCAGTGGTAGTAAGTATGGTTACATTTACTGAGCTCTGATTAAGTGGGAATTCAAGGGCTCAGTCCTCTGCCATGTGTCCACCATACAAAATGGTGGCGCCTTCACCTGCAAAGTTGCTGGATTTATAAACAGTACTTATGCTGTACAAATGATCCCTTGCTGTACAACTGTGGAGGCCCAAATGTCTTTATGGGATGCAACAAACACCACATTGTCACACAGGGAGTGGGTGGCTTGGCCTGCCCATGATAGACATTGGGAGCCCAGCAATAGACTACTAGCTTTTTTTTTTTTAAGTTTTTAAGGGCTCATGAATTGATGTGGGTCTGGAGTGGGAAATGTGTCACTGATCAGTAATGTGTCCAGCCCTAGCTAACAGGTATATATGACAACTGCATGCTACAAAAAGCACTCCCTATGCTATACAACTGGGTTGACACTGGAAATCATCTTTTTCTTGCAACACAGAATTCAGGTTTGTGTACTGGTTTGAGTACATCTATCTAAAACACTGGAGAACTGCTGCCAGACAGCATAGACAACACTGAGCTAGATGGACCAATGGTCTGCCTAAGTAGAAGGCAGCTCATTAGAATTTATATAACACTTTCAAGTGTTCATAGTGCTTTGCTTATATACATCTCTCAGGGTTTGGATGTGCTCACTAACTTGCACTCTCTGTGGCTGGTTTTTGTTTCACTCTCTAGCTAGCTGATTGTTTTGTTCTATCCCCCCAAATAGCCTGAGGCTTTCCCACTCCCTTACTTAAGCATTGTACATAGGACAACAGATGATTGACTGGCTCTTTCTTTCCTCCCTACTCCTCCACATGGGCAGAGCCAGCAGGGAAGAAGGAAGAAACCCTCTGTTGACATCTTGGGTTTCAAATGTTTACCATAACCACCAGTGTCCATGTAGAGACATAATGCTGACCCCTGGTTCTTTGCACTTGTAATATGAGTGCAGATGATAAGGGTCGCCCTGGGAGTGCTTTGGTTGTTTATCTTCATATAGCTGAGATCTGTCACTTGATTTCAATCTGTTTAGACTGAATTCACTCATACATTCCTGGCTTCCACTTCTCCTTCCATGATGGTATTCATTGCCACTGAAGTTGAATAATTTTTCTTTTCCTTCCATGTGAACATTTCTCAGTTTTCATATGCTCTCTTGTAATAAAGAGAGATGAAGAATTGAATGTTTTTGTTTGGGGGGGAAAAACCAGCCTTTTCAATTGTTTCTTTTTTTGGAAGACTAGCAGTCATTACTTTGACTTCAGGAACCATCTGCTCTGTAGCTCTTTAATACTCTTTAGTGCTGATTCCCTGGGAGGTGCTCATCACTACTGTTAGATCTTCTTGTAGCAATTAAATCTAGTGAAATGCTAAACTGCTACAGGAGAAGGGCATGCCCTGTGGTTGCAAAGCAGCAGTAAGGATCAACCTCAGTTGCAAGGATGGGTCACATTGACTTATACTATATCCTAAACAGACTAGTTTGTTGGATGTTAGCAGAGCTGTGGAAAAAGCAAACTTGTTCACAGCAGAGCTGCACTACCCAAATCATTTATATGCTGCAAAACAAAACTAGAGAAGCAACTGGTCATGGCCACTTTTTTTTAGGGGGGGGGGAAGATACCTGACAACAACACAGGAAACAAGACTAATGCAAAGTCTAGTCAAAGCAGGAGAGAGCCAACCCACAAGCCTTTAAACTAGAAACTGAATAAGTAACAGCTCCCCTTATTGAGGAGGATGAACACCAGTGGCATCACTAGGGGAGTGTGGAGGGTGTGGACTGCACCAGGTGATGCACTCAGGGGTTATGTGTGACATCACTATTGGCTAAAATGGTAAACTTGGTTTTTTCAAATACTATCATGTTAAACATCAATCACTGCATAATTTAATGCAGAATGCAGTGAAACAAACCAGGCTGAACTATCTGTATTCTATCAAAAGTTATAGCCAGTTAGTTCTCATTTCCATGTATCAGAGCTAATATTAGAAGTCTTATTCAGTTGTGTGAAAGTCATCACAGTGGTGATTGGTGTTTTGTTGATTACCGATTTGTTGGGTGACCTGTAGTGTTATATATTAAAATAAAGTTAATGGGGGTGACACCAATCCTAGTGATGCCACTGCATCTGGGTTGTGCATATGGATATTGTAATTTATTCTGCATGGTCTGGTATGGAAGGGGGTCCATCATGAGGGGTGACGAAATGAGCTCTGGCAGTGGGTTACACAAACCCTATTGACACCTTTGATGAAGACACATATCCACAGATATTGTTAAGGTACAAATCTAGCTCACATGCAGTCAAAAGAGTATCACATAAGATGTGCTGTAACAGGCCACCTTTATAACATTTACACAACACAAGCACCCAAAATTCAAAACCTCTTTCAAAAGAAAGAAAGACAGGAGGAAGAATACTTAAGGAAGGTCACAGGGAATGAGGATATCCACAATTCTGTCTTCAAATGTAGTATTGATTTTCAGGCCTCTCAGAATACCCCTTGATTACTGGCACACATTTCAAGAACTGCAGGAAGCTCCCAAAGCAAGTCCCCGTTATACTTTGATGTAGCTGAAGCAAATGTTGAAGCCTCTTCTGCTTAGAACCAGTAAAAAAACCTGTACTGTGGTCTGCAGGAATCAAGCTAGGTTATAGTGCAATGCAGATATGGCCAGTTAGCAGCCTTCAGTCTCAGAAGACTATGGTATCGCGCTCTGAATGGTGGTTCTGGAACAGTGTCCTCTCCAGTGCGCGAAGCCTGGGTAAAGTAGGTATGGAGGATAGGCTGTTACCTATGCAGCAAATCCCCCCTCTCCACGTTGCTGAAATGGTCCCATGGAAAGGCAGAGGCCAATACGGTTGTTTCCAGCGGCGTCGCAGGAGTTGCCAGAACGTGACTGTGTTCAGCCATGAACTGCCTCAGGGACTCCAGCTCCGGATTTTGCCTCGAGGTTGACTCCTGAAGCCTTTTCCATAACTGGATGTAGCCACAAGGCAGTGGAGGTTTGGGATCAGAGTTTTCCTTCTCTCAGATGAGCTGCCTTCCCAGGCTGACGAGTCCCATCTACCCGGTGGCTGTTTAGTCGCCTCTTACGACAAGTACAGCCAAACTGAGGGCCTATTCTTAGCCCTCAGGGGTTAATGCAGATATATATCATCATCTGATATATATGATGATATATATATATCATCAGCAAAGCAGTAGAAGCCAGCATGATTACCCCAGACAAACTGTTCCAGTGGCACAGTGTCACCAAGTAGTACAGGGCCTTCTATAGATCCTTCTGGAACCCACTGGCAAATATAATTGAAAGTTTGAAGAAATATCCCATTTTAGTGCCGCATCAGGAATTGAACATAATCAGAGAAGGGGAGGGGGAGCCAGAAGCAGGTTGGCAGTTTACAGTAAAGAGCAGTGTAGAAAACTACTGCTGTATGCAATAGAATGAATGAATCCCAAACAACTAAAATGGTTTTTAAATTGTACATGCACATACAAGTTCACTCCCTGTCTCTCTTCATTGTGCATGTTGGGGTGAGAGGTTACAATCTAGAGATTAGCTCTGTTCCTTTAAAACTACTGATTAAGTGAGAGATGCAACAGCTGTGGCTTCTCCTCTTCATTCCTTTCTGGGTCCTTTCGTTCACTCCCCTTTCCCGCCTGCTGTAATGAGCAGGACTCCCATATAGCAGGTGGAGAACGGCATGAGCAAAAGTACTCAGGAAAGAATGGACTGGAGAAGCTGCAGCTGCATCTCTTATTTAATCAGCAGTGGCAAAGCATATCTCTAGGCTACAACCTGAAACTGCGCTTGCATAAATGTAGAAATATTGCACGGTATTCACACATCTCAACGCTGTTCAGTGATGCACCTTCCTCCAAGGGGAGGTAAGTGATCGGTTTCTGCATTGGCTGAGGTGTCTGAGCCCTACATTCAGTCATGGTATGTGTGCATTCCAGGGTGACCAGATATTATGGAGGACAGAGTGCCTATACCTTTAACCGTTGTATAGAAGAAGGAATTTTGGCAGGTGTAGCTTTTCTAACTCTTCCATGTTGAGCTGCACCTGCCAAAATCTATACAATGGTTAAAGGTATAAGGACTCTGTCCTGCACTATATCTGGTCACCCTGGTTGGCAACCTTCAGTCTTGAAAGACTATGGCATAAGCCTACAGCACCCGGTATTCCTAGGCAGTCTCCAATCCAAGTACTAACCAGGCCTGACCCTGCTTAGCTTCCAAGATCAGACAAGATCAGACATCTGCAGGGTAACAGTCATTCAGAAAGCATGACACACCTGCATTGCTATCATTATTTTAGGTTATATCATTGTTATTTTCTTCCCCTCCTCCAAGGATCTTAGGCTGGTGTTCATTCCTTCCCGCACATTTTATCCTTGCAACAACCCAAAGAAGTAACCATGTAGTACTGAGAGATGATGACTGGCTAAGGGCCACCTAGTGAGTTTCATGGCTAAGGTGGGAATTGAATCTGGGTCTCCTTTTCCTAGTCAACCACTCTAAGGTGCAATCCTAACCAAGTTTCCAGCACTGGCATAGCTGTGCCAGTGGGGCATTGCTGCATCCTGCAGTTGGGGGGGGGCAGTCATGGAGGCTTCCTCAAGGTAAGGCAGTGTTTATTCCCTTACCTCAGAGTTGCATTGTCCTTACCTCGGTGCTGAAAAGTTGGTTAGGATTGCGCCCTAAGCATTATCATGACACCTATTGGCATAGTGCAACCTTTATGCAACTTTAGAACGCCAAAACAAGGCAAGGAGAGGGTGAGGCAGGGCCGGCCCATGAGGTCACCTGAAGCAGTCTTGGGCTGGCCCTGGGTGAGGGACCATGCTGTGATTCCATGCAAAAAAGCACACTTGAAAACAAGATTTTTGACCATTAGGTCCCTAACAGAAGCAACCAACTACAGTGATATTACAGTCATTAATTTGGTCAACTCACCTTTACTATATTGTATAACAGTTGGCAAATCATGTTCTCCACATTTGTCCTGTTCAGGGATGTCAACAGTTGCATTGGGCTGGTCAGATGTGCATATCAAAGACCATCAATATGCACCTCAGTGTATGCACAACAATGCATGTTTATCCGTTTAGTGTGCAATGCCATTCACTGGTTACCACTGCACTTTGAAGGTAGATCTTTTAATGTAGCAGTGTCTTGTGCATGACTGCATGTGTTCTGCTTCTGAATAATAATACAGGTATAATAATAATACAGGCATTTCTATACCGCCTTTCTTGGTCCTCAGATTTCTCCTTAGACTTTATTCAAGGCGGTTTACATAGGCAGGCAATTTAAATCCCCGTAGGGATTTTTACAATTTGAAAGAAGGTTTCTATCTTTCAAGAAACCACAACATTCAGATGTTTCTTTCTTGATCTGGTCGCACATTCTGGCCTCCATCTTCCCACACTCAGAGCAGATGGAATAGCTCGGCTCAGCTTGTCAGCTGCTTCAAGGTCACACAGTGCCGGTGGCCTCGAACTGGCAACCTTCGGATGTTATCTTCAGGCAAATGGAGGCTCAATCGTCTAGACCAGACCTCCTGCCCTCCTGAATACACAAGTACCAGTTGAAATTTGTTGATGGATCATATAACATATACATATGAATTTATGAGTTTCCTAAGGATGCTGTTCTAGGTGTTAAATTTGCTTCTTGACCTTTATATGTAAAGGTTACTGTCAGTCCAAGTAGGAGATAGAAACTCAGATAATATTGGGATGTCTGTGTATCTTGAAAATGGACAAGACAAAAGAATTGTGGACTCTTTTAGATTGACATGCGCTTGATTTCTTATGTAACAAACTAGCCCAGTCAATACATATTTTAGCATCAATTGTTGAGAAAGCACTTGAAGTTCTGTTATATGATTTAGATGATTTGTGGTTCCCAAACTGGTGGGTCATGATCCACCAGTCTGGAAAGTACTGACCAATGCCCCTTTAAGGGACAGGGAGGGGGAAGACTGAAACGTGATCCCCAGGATTGTGCTACTGCCAGAGGAAGGGGAGTTTTTTAAACTTAACCTGCAGCCAGCACTGCTGGCCTGGTGGGTCCAGGGGGTATGAGAAGCCATTCCGCAAGGTTCCCTGCACCGGCAAAATTGTGTAAAAAAAGAAAAGAAAAGAAAGGGGCACTTCCTGTTTGTTGCAAAAACTGGAAGTGCCTATTTCTCCCCTTTTTTCCAGTTTTGCAGGCATAGGAAGCATAAAGGAGGGCTCCCCATACCCCCAGGACTGCAGCGCTGGCTGTAGGTGAATAGAAAATCCCCCTCCTGTCCCCAGCAGCAGCACAATCTTGTGGATTGCATTGCTGCCTTCCCCATTCCCCCACAACAACTTACAGTTGTAAGTAACTTACAACTCCCTTGTAGGAGCTTGGGAAGCACTGATCAAGATTTTTTATCCCACTCAGGCCAATATTAAATATTGTTTTAAATATTCTGGATAGCGCTAAATGCAGTAACTATGCAGCAGGAATGGAACTTATGCAAATAGAACCTTGCAAATAAAACTCTAAAATACTCCCATTTAGCTGTTTACTGGAAATCTGAAAACTTCACTTTTATGATTGCGTCACTGGGTGACCCTTGAAATGTGTGGCAATGGTTCAGATAAAATGTTTTGATAAAATTGATCATTTCTATTTTTGGTTTATACCAAGGTTAATGCCAGAGCTTAGCATGATTCATGCATGATTCTTCATCATGTAATGTTGCACTTACTGAGAGGACTATCACACATATAAGAAAATCTTATTTGGTTAATCAGTTACATTTGCATGTGAATAAAATCAAGTGGAAACACTTTAGTTTTCTTTGTAGATATTAGACAATCCCTTTTAATAATTCCAAGAATCAAAGGGACACATTGCTGCAACATTTAATTGCCCTTCTGCAATCAGGATTCCAAACATATCTTTATTAACAATTCTAGGCTCTGTTTTTTTTGTGTGTGTGATGGGGTAGTGCATGTATCGCAGCAGGAACCATCTTAGAGGAAGCATTCCATCCTGTGTGAGAGGTGGCGAATGCCCCTTCTCAAATGCTACTTGCTACACATGGTTTTTGTCTTTATATATCATAAGAATCCATGGTGGTGGTTCTTGGTCAGGTAACTGGGTCAGGCTTTGTTGAAAACTTTTTACATGGATCGATCTGAGTAGTTTATCTAAAAGTACAGCCTAGCAAAGACCTAATTCTAATAGTTCTATGGAGTCAGTTCACGCATTCAGTTGCAAGTTGTAAAGTGGAGACAAACTCTGGGGAGATATTGTAGCTCAGTAGTAGAGTACCTGCTTTGCATGCAGAAAATTCCTGGTTCAGTCCCCACCATCTCCAGGTAAGGCTGGGAGTATTCTTGTCTTAAAAGCGCAAAGATCTGCTGCTGCTCATTGTAAACCAGCATTCTTCAAAGTATGCTCCTAGGAGTCCTGGGACTCCCGGAGACCCCTTCAAGGATTCTGTGAGCACAACATAAGTGGCCACCATCTTCCCCAGTCCAGTTTGCTCCTCCCGCCTTCCCATGTCCATTGCTATCATTTCTTATTTCCCTCTTGTAATGGCTCTAGGCTGGTATTCAGCATTTGGCTTGGTGCTGTGTAGGTGCTCAGGAGTCCCTGAGATTCTTTGCATGCTCTGGGATCTCTGAACTTCTTTTTAGGCATGTAAAGGGTGCCAGAGACCAAAACGTTTGAGGAATGCTGTTGTAGATGATGTAATCAATAATGACTTGGTATAAGGCAGCTTCTGATGTTCCTAAATCAAGTAATTTACATTCAAGTGTGAAGCAGACCCTTATTTTATTGGACCACCAGAAAAACAAAGTGCAAAGGAGGCTTAGCAAAACACTGGAATCTCTCAAAGTATCCAAACTTGCACAAAACTTACTATTGGTCCATAAATTAGGCACATAGTGCATCTGTGGCCTAGGAACAAAATGTTCCATTTTGAGTGCATCCTTCATATGTTCAACTGAACTATTTTTGCAACAGTAAAGAGCAGACCATTTGGGGATGAATTCATTTTACGTTATATTTCTTGATCTCAAAGCACTATTAAATATTGCTCTGAGAAGTGTCTCTCCTTTTTAAAAAAATGTAATAAAAATAAGCACTGAAGGCTTTTATATAAAGCCAGGTCTATGATAAAATTGGAAGTTGAGTGGCATTGCAGTAGATCTCGAGTCTGCTAGTTAATTATAAATGACATGTAGTAAAGGGATATGAAAGACAGAAGAGAGTTATATGAAAAATGAAAGTCTTCATTTTTCCGACCCTCTTTTCTGCTAAATGAAGACTGAAATTATGGTTCTTACAGAGGACGTCTGCTTTGCTTTGTTTAAAATATGACACTCCTTGTATAATTAACTATGCAATACCCTGCTCTGGGATTTGGAGCTTTCTCTTCCTGCTACAAATTTGTTGTGTTTGGGATTGATCTGTAAGAAATGTACCAATATATTAAATAAATGTGCAGAATCTAGTTATACCAATAAATATGTATCAAACTAAACCAGATATATTACTGTGGGGGGAAAACCAGCCCAACATTACTTATGGTGTTGCAAGAATAATTTACCACTATTTGCGTACAATTAAGTTCAATAACTTTTATGCTGTGATTAATTAAATCTTATCATTTCCTTGTAACCCCTGCATATATTAAGCATGGAAATGAGTTTTCTCTAGCAACTCATTAAGCATGCAGCAAACCCAGCAATATGGTGGAGTTTCACTCTAATAAAATACTCAGTCTTTACATTGCGTAGCAGATCTTTATATGCATATCAATCAGTTCTAACTCTGCACTTGACCCCAGGAGGGAAGTGCAAGTTAGCATGGGAGCCACAGAGCTTGTGTAGTGATACTAGCAACTTTTGCCAGCTGTCTGTTGGTTAGCAAGGCTGCTCATGCACAGAATATCTAAATATCTTGGACACTGGATTCTTAGACTTCATAAAAGTCTTCTGGAGAGAAACAAATAATCACCTTGCACTGTGTGTTTGGCATGAGATTCCTTTGTCGGTCCCTCATTTCAAAATGTGTTAATAGTGGCTGCCTGTTTATGGATATCTACTAAGATATCTACCAAGCCCTTTCAATGGGGTGGTTCAGGAAAATGACTTTAGCCCAAATCCTAACCAGCTTTTTAGTGCTGCCATAGCTGTGCCACAGCTGATCATTCAATATGTATCACAACTACTACAGTGAATGCCAACTAGGGTTTCCTCATAGCTAAGGTTTGGTATCAAGGTTTAAAACATGGATTAACAGAAACCACAGTGAGTTTTAACCAGAGTTAACATTATATCTGTGAAGAAGACCAGCAGGAGATGGAAAAGAAGAATCTATTCCAGCAGGAATACTTTCTGGACATAAAGAAGACAGCAGTATGACATTCTATGGCCCATTCCTGATCACTTAACTATTGATTATTTGGCTGATGTACCTGAATGTTCTAATCATATGGTGATAAACCATATGTGATATGGAGAGTGATAAACCAAGCACTGTTGTGGGTGCTCCTGCAATTTCCACCAACATGAGGTTGAAAGCTGCATTGCGGCAGTGCCTGTCTATATTGTGCCCTGAGCCAGCATAATTTTACATTTCTCTCTTTAGAAAGCTTCATTATCACAGAGCCTGAATAAAATGTGGATACCAGTGCTTAATCTATTTTAGTATATAGCAACGAATCAAGCTAAATAAATTGTTAGGATGTCTACGTATTTTGTATACAAAATATACGTGCAAAATGTATTTTGTATGTACCAATAGGATATTTGTAATTTAAAATGTTCTTGCAATTCATTCAGAAGGTAAAAATCTTCCTAATATGCAAATAGATTAGTAATCCTTTAAATTTTACAAAATCAGCTTTGTGACAGTAGCACAACAAAGAAGCTTCAGAGCCGTCTATTAGCTTTTGTTTTGATTTATTATCTAAGATTTGAAATAGCAAACAGACCCAATGCTAAGAGATGGCTGAAATTTTTCAGCAAGTCTTTCTCCACTAATTAGCTCCCAAGAGGTGAGAGATTTTTGTTCTGGCTTCAGCTTTGAACAGAAGGAGCCAGCTCTCCCTCCCTCCTTTCTCCATTGGCATTCAAACTGTGCATTGTTTAAAATCAGAAGCCATAGCTGATAGCCATAAATGATTAATATGCTATTTATAGGATACAATTTTGTGCAGTGTACAATAGGCACATCTTGAATCATTCTCCTTTCAAGGCTTTCAGAGCCAGATTACATTGAAAGTTTGTTTGTTAGGCCTTAAAAGCATCAAAACAATTCAGCTTCAGGATGATAAGCTGTGAAGCTGCATTTGCTGCACTTAATTAATAAAAGCCCTCATCCTCCAATGTCAGGTTGAAATTTATTTATTTAAAGAATTTATATCCCGCCTTTCTTCCAGTAAGGGTAATCAAGGTAGCTTACAAAGGTTAAAACATAACAATAAATCTGCTTGTACTTAGTAGGAATTGCAAAGTTCAGAGTGGTTCCTTTATGCCATTCCATTTCCTCTCAAGCTGTTACCTTGCAAATTTGTTGCATATGCAATACACAATAGAGGGGAAAAGTTGAATGATGGCAGGCTAGTGCTTCTACTGGCAGGCTAGTATTGGATGACAATTCTGTTACATTATTGGGACCTGTATGCTTCATTTTTCAAATGTAAATAGCAGCCACAAGAGGCTCCAATCCTGATTAGTGCTCTAGGTTGAAGAAGAGGAACTTTAATCTTATGCAACCACCTTGTCCAATGGTGTGAGGGAAACAAAACAAGCTGGATCAGACTGTGAGAGAAGAAAAGATTTCAAGTGTCCACCCTCTACACTCTTTGGCCTGGATTGTCCAGTTTACATTTGAAAATTCAGCATGCAGACTCCCGTCATGCAATAGGTCCAAATGGTTTAGACCAGGGGTGTCTAAGGCCAAATGCAGCCTTGGAAGCAATTTACCAGCCCTGTTATAATTGGGTTCTCCCACTCCGAGCATGATAATTGGGCTCTCTCATGCCTTGAAACTATGAACAAGATTTGCACATTTTTTCTTCTGTCATTTGCAGCTAATGAGTTTCTATGTGAGAACAAAGTGCTTATTTCTGGCCATCATCTGCTTAATGATGTCACTTCCAGCCCTCAGCAGGCATGAATGCTAGAAGCTATATGTCTTCTGTATGAAATGAGTTTGACACCCCTGGTTTAGACCAGTGGTTCCCAAACTTTTCAGTGCTGCTGACCACGTTGTTCTCCATGGTGGGTTGTGACTTGATGCTCCTTTTAGTTCTGCCATATCTTAATTGGATGCCCTGGAGGTCTCTTCCAGGTCATGCTGGTGCAGCAACCCACTCTATTGGCCTCCAGGGACCATGGAAGTGACTTCTGGTCAAACTGGAAGTCACATCTGCAAAACAGAAGTTGCTTTCAGTCTCTTCTGCAGGTCATTCTGCAGAGACCAATAGTGTGGGTTGCCAGCCTGATGTAACCCAGAAGAGGTCTCCGGGGCCTCTCAATAAGGTATGGAAGCATTAAAATTAGCACTGTTGGGGAGCCCACTGCACTTGAGCTCATGACCCATAAGAACATAAGAACAGCCCCACTGGATCAAGCCATAGGCCCATCTAGTCCAGCTTCCTGTATCTCACAGCGGCCCACCTAATGCCCCAGGGAGCATACCAGATAACAAGAGACCTGCATCCTGGTGCCCTCCCTTGCATCTGGCATTCTGACATAACCCATTTCTAAAATCAGGAAGTTGCGCATACACATCATGGCTTGTACCCTGTAATGGATTTTTCCTCCAGAAACTTGTCCAATCCCCTTTTAAAGGCATCCAGGCCAGTCGCCATCACCACATCCTGTGGCAAAGAGTTCCACAGACCAACCACACACATGGGCTTGTGACTCACCAGTGAATCACAACCATAGTTTGGGAAATGGTGGTTTAGACTATATGCAAGTATTATATGGGTAATTGCTATCTAAAAAAAATTGCTTCTGTATCCCTCACATGATAACGGCACCTTGTCACTACTCTAGTTTTATAAGAATTTGTAGCTGTCTCTTTAAAAAAGGGAGGGGGATGGTGGGCACCATTTAATAAAAGCTGAGCATTTTAAATCCCACAATTGTCAATTAGAAAATTCAACACATGCTTTATTGTTTCCCATTAAAACTCAGTGGGACTGAAATGTTCTTAACTATGACTCATGACTGTATTATACCCAGAAAGGATACTGTTGGATGAAACCAATCCTTTTAAAAACTCACAGCTTAGTACTTTTTACTACTATATACAGGTGAAAAAGTATGTTTCTCTTAGGAGTTCTACAGAACATTGAACATCCCTGTATTTATTTAAAAGATTTTTATACTGCTTTTCCTATGCTCAAAGCAGTGTACAATATAAGAATAAAAGCCTACAATAATAAAAACATTTTAAATAAAACCACTAAAAATGATATAGGAGCAGATTAAAAGATATAAAAACAACAACATAAAAGCAAGAGCATAAAAGCAGCAACAGAAGATAAAAAGGCCCCTTTTTTTTGGAACTGTTCTTTACTACTCTTTTCAACTTCATTCTTTTTTTTAAAGCCCTCTCATCTCCCTTCTCTTTTGTAATCATCATCATCATCATCACTTATGCTTAGGTTGTGAGCCCTTTGGAAGCAGAATATGTCGGTTTGGTTTACTCAAGAAGTTACAGCACACTGTTGGAGTTTTTAGTAAAAAAATACTGGAGTTGGTAATTACTGATTTGCAATTTGAAAAAAAAGTGACTTAAAAGGAGTTTACAGATTGTTCCTAAAGTGCAGTTACAAGCATTTTTCTTTTCCTCTCTTCTGAAAGGACTCATGCAGGGGAGATGACTTCTAAGGGACCTAAGCTTTCAAAGTAGAAGCCAGCTCTCTACTTCTACAAAGTGTGGTACTTCAGAAACTATCCTGTTCAAGATAGCCAGGAAACCTCATCTTTCTTACTAACCTCTCATTGCTGACTTCTCCAACATGAACTGTGAAAGAAACCATGCTTAGGACCAGTGACTTTATTTACTTCTAAGGTTCCCTAACTTGGGGAACTGATGATAATATCTCATCTTTAAAGTGTCTTAAGGTGTCTGGTAGTGTCAGTTTCGGGATTGATCTGAAACTTTGGCCAGGGTAGGGCTATCCACACAAAGAAGACTGTGGGATACATTATTTCTTAGCTCTTGTCTTAGAAGTTGGCACCTGTGTGTGTGTGTGAGAGAGTGAGTGAGTGAGTGAGTGGTAGGAGCAGCTGAATTTGGTCCATTGCAACTTGTAGACCACAAACTGTGGCCGTAATATCTATCCCTGGCTTGTCTCATCTCTTTATTCCTGGTGGGGAGGCAAGCCATCATGTTGGAGACTGCTTCTGGCACAGCTTTGCTGTCTTTGCTGATTTTTTTTAAAATTGTGCGAGATGTGGATTCAACTCCTAGCCACCTTGGGTCCCTTTGGGGAGAAAGGCGGAGAATAAAGTAAATAAATAAATAAACTCAAGCATTTCTTCCAGTTTGTACCTTTAATAGTTTATATGAACATTCTTTTCCACTGTCATTTTGGTCTGTGTTATTAGTGAGCGTGAGATTAGTATGAAGCTTAAGTTAGGCTGTTAGATGGAGTGTTTCCATCTAGATTAGGGGTCTCTAAACTTTTCAAAGGGCCACATCAAATATCTGGCACGGTGTCAAGGGCCGGAAAAAAAATTAAATATAAAATTTAAATAAATACATTAGAGAGGAAACTTAGATGAATGAATAAAGGAATAAGGAATGTCAAATGCTCAAATATCCAGGACTTCTCCAAGCACGAACGCAGCCCAAGAAATAAAGCACACACTTAAATGGACCCCCATTCCCTCACCCCACAAGCACAACTCTGGTTGTGTTTGGTAAACCGGGCCAGAGGCTCTCAGGGGATCAGAGGCTGGCTGCGGGTCAGATAGAGGCTCGCTGCGGGCTGCATTTGGCCCCTGGGCCGGGGTTTGAAAACCCCTGATCTAGATAATGACTGGTTAAATGTTTATCTTCAGGTACAGCCTTCCTTTTCCTTGTGTATCCATCTTAATTATAACACTTTGTAATGTGGTTTGAATTGGACTATCAATAATTTAATCTGCAGCCTACTGGGAAAAAACCCTACTATGAATTTTTAATTCAAGGGCTTAGTAAGAAACTTACATCATGTCAGTGACGTGCAGTCAGGCATGGCAGGGTTGGCGGAACCTCACCTAACCCAGCAACTTAAAAAGAAAAAAAGGGAAGGACCCCAAAAGTTTTTAAAAAGTGCTTTTTTGCAAGATATGAGCTTGGCTGCTGTAGTGCCTGGGGCCAGGGTTGCAACATGCCACCCCCTTCAACACGTCGTTCCCTCTCCTATACTTACCTGGTTGCCTGAAGCCTTGCGCAACCTTCCCTGCGGTGCGATTTTCTGGCAGAAAATCAGAAGTACTCTTAAGGGTGCTCCAGAAGCCTCAGATGGCTTTTGGGGTGCCACAGGGAAGGTTGCACCGGGTTTCACCTGTCCCTCCCCAGAATGGCTCCGGAGGGCGGGTGGAGGCAGCACTGTAGCGGGCGCAGGGGTGCTGTCCCATAGGACCCACAGGCGTGGTGCCTGGGGCTGTTGCCTCCCCTGCCCTCCTCCAGGCCTACCATTGCCTTTTGCCTTTCCAAATCTGCTTCTTTCAGCTCTGCCAATTTTAAAGCAACACAAACACAGAGGGAACAAGGAAAACTGCTGATCAGCTCAGTTGCTATGGTGGCAAACAGGCAGGGTTACCTGTGCAAGTAAAGCCAGCAGGGAGAGCTACCTCCATTTCATCTGTAAGAAAAAAGACAGCATTTGTGTCATTATCAGTCACTGCGGAGGCAGCAGGAAGTGCTGCTTCTCAGCTCACTGTAAAAAGCAATGAAGAAACACAGCATGCCTGCGTGAAAGCACTCTGCTCCTAAAAATTGCACTGGAGGCATGCCTCTTTCCTACTGGGGTTGCTGCATAGAGAAACTCAGCACTGCACCTGCATCAGTGCCAGACACCCTGGTGCTAGTTCATTAGTGCATCAAGCACAAGGACTGTTTTGCTTCCAAGCTGCTCCTGCAGCACTTTGTGGAACTGAGTCTAATTGGCAGAAGCAAAGAAAAAAAACACGCACCTCTGTGTATTGGTCACTGTAGGCTGCTTGAAGGGGTTGTGGGTAATGGGGGATTGCAGAGGGAGAGAGAGGATGAGGGTAATGGAGGATTGCTGAGGGTTGCAGATTTATAGATCTCACGAAGGCTTTTGACCTGGTCAGCAGGGACGGCCTCTTCAAGATTCTCCCCATGATCGGATGTCCACCCAGGCTCCTCAGCATCATCAGGTCTTTCCACAAGGACATGAAGGGCACTGTTGTCTTTGATGGCTCCACATCAGACCCCCTTTGACAACCAAAACAGAGTGTAGCAGGGCTGTGTTCTTGCGCAGACCTTGTTTACGATTTTCTTCGCTGTCCTGCTGAAGCATGCCTTTGGAACTGCAACAGAAGGCATCTATCTCCGGACCAGATCAGATGGAAAGCTCTTCAACCTCTCCAGACTGAGAGCAAAGTCCAAAGTCCAAAGTCCAGCTGAAATGTCTGCATGACTTCCTCTTTGCCGATGATGCAGTTGTCACCGCCCACTCTACCAAAGATCTCCAGCAGCTCATGGATCGTTTTAGCAAGGCCTGCCAATATTTTGGACTGACGATCAGCCTGAAGAAAACACAGGTCATGGTTCAGGATGTGGACTCACCTCCCTGCATTACAATCTCTGCGCATGAACTGGAGGTTGCCCATGACTTTGTGTACCTTGGCTCAACGATCTCCGACACTCTTTCTCTCGATACCAAGCTAAACAAACACATCGGTAAAGCAGCTACCACATTTTCCAGACTCACAAAGAGAGTCTGGTCCAACAAGAAGCTGATGGAACATACCAAGATTCAGGTCTACAGAGCTTGCGTCCTGAGTACACTTCTGTACTGCAGCGAGTCATGGACTCATGGCTCACAACAGGAGAGGAAACTGAACGCTTTCCACATGCGCTGCCTCCGACGCATCCTCAGCATCACCTGGCAGGACAAAGTTCCAAACGACTTAGTCCTGGAACAAGCTGGAATCACTAGCATGTATGCACTGCTGAAACAGACGCTTGCATTGGCTCAGTCATGTCGTGAGAATGGATGATGGCCGGATCCCA
This sequence comes from Tiliqua scincoides, assembly GCF_035046505.1. Taxonomy (NCBI): domain Eukaryota; kingdom Metazoa; phylum Chordata; class Lepidosauria; order Squamata; family Scincidae; genus Tiliqua; species Tiliqua scincoides. The sequence continues at coordinate 218,751,119 of NC_089823.1, forward strand.
AAGGGTCTCTTTTATGGAGAACTTGTGCAGGGAAAGCGCCTTACAGGTAGACCACAGCTGCGATACAAGGACATCTGCAAGAGGGATCTGAAGGCCTTAGGAATGGACCTCAACAGGTGGGAAACCCTGGCCTCTGAGCCTGGCCACTTGGAGGCAGACTGTGCAGCATGGCCTCTCCCAGTTTGAAGAGACACTTGCCCAACAGACTGAGGCAAAGAAGGAAGGCCCGTAGCCAGGGAGACAGACCAGGGACAGACTGCACTTGACCCCAGTGTGGAAGAGATTGTCACTCCTGAATCGGCCTTTTCAGCCACACTAGATGCTGTTCCAGAACCACCATTCAGAGTGCAATACCATAGTCTTTCGAGACTGAAGGTTGCCAACAAAAGGCTGCTTGAGCTAGAGGGGTGCATGGGTAATGACTGTGGCTGCATTTGCTGACAGTGTCCACTCGGAAAGGACATAAGCCCTCTTGCTGATTCCCATTTACTGGCTGCTGTTGAAACTGAGGGCTCTGAGGCATTGCTATTCCCACCCATCAGATTTGGGAGGATTACTTTATTTATTAAAGGAAATACAGTGCTTGGAACACAAGATGTTAAAATATAACTTTATTAAAAAGGGTTTAGCTGCTGCCTTCTTCAAATTTGCTTCAGGAACTGATTCTCATAAATAATCTCATCTTTAATCAGCCTGGTTTTTAAATTACTTTGCCATCAGTTAATGTTTAGTTACTGATTAAAAACAGTGTAATAAAATTTAATGGTGCTATCTTAATAATAAGAATCATTCAGCCTCCTAACTATTCTAAGTTGAATTCATATTTCCAGTGATTTGAGAGGCTACAGCTTGGCCCCTACCCAGGCATTTCAAAGAGCTAGGGTGTGAATCATTAACAGTTTAGACAACTCATCAAATTATCAAGGAAAGCTTAGAGTCTGATGTCCTAGCTTGTGGCTGGGTCCAGTGAGGCAATAAAGTAGGCACAGAAAGGATACTGTGGGCAGAGGCAGAAGAAGGAGGTTGGTGTGGGAAGGTTATAGTGCAGCGGTTTTCAAACTCTCCGGGAGTTTGAAAACCGCTCTAAGTTCTTGCGGGGGCAAGGGGGGCAGCGCAGGGGGGCTTCAGGGGCTTGGGTGCACTTACCCAAAAGTGAAAGTGGAGCGATTGCGCTCCAGTTTTGCGGAAGTGGAGTGCTATCACTCCACTTTCACTTCTGAAGCTGCGGAGAGCCCTGCAGAAGGTTGCACAGGGCTCCCCGCTCCCCTGGGAGGCTGCAGGAGGCTCAGGTAACTGCACCCAAGCCCCTGCAGCCCCCTGAACGGTGCAATCCTGGGGATCGTGTCGCTGCCTCCTCGCTGCTCCCGCCCCTTAAGGGTGCAGAGGCCAGGGCCCACAGGCTGGGGCATTGAGAAGCCCTGATATAGTGGAACATGAATAGGTTTGATAGTCTGGCTTCTTAAAGGACTGTAGTTTTTTCAAGTTTTGAACTATTGTGGTTTGTGATTGTGCTTTTTGTTAAAGCAAGAACAGAAGCAGCAAATTTTCTCTCTTTGTGAGCAAAGGGGGGAGGGTATGCATGCAAAATCAAGATTTGTGCTTCTAATGCTAAACCATAGTTTAATCATAATTTAGCTTTATGTTTTGACCCACCTAATATTCTGTCCTAGTGATATTTGCTATTGATTTGGGTGCAGACTCTGTTCTGAGCTTCCCAGTCAGTATTTATTGCAGTGTGATGCGTAAATTGTTTGTAGAAGGAATTATAATGGCATAACTTTGAAGAAGCTGATCTTGCTTACAGAAATATGGTTATGCACTTATGGTCACAGAAACCTGAACTGTGTTTCATTCTCTAAATAGTGGGGAAAAAATTTTTTATAGACCTGAGATCTGGCTAATTTTTCCAAATTCAGATTTGGCAAGGTAGAAAGGAAGCTTTTGGGATGCACTCATCTGTGTCCACTCTGCTGTGATTTTGGTGCTAAATTCCACACTAACCTCTTGACAACCATCAAAAAATGTTTTGGAGAATATGCTTCAAAATTTAGGTGAGGATATGTCATTTACAAATGTGCATATTTTAATACCTCAGGCTTGCAGTTTTGAAACTAGTTCTTAAAACGGCAGTTTCAACTCTTTTCAGATTCGAAACTGAGAGAGGTTGAAGCCCATTCTGTAGTACCAAACCGGACATCATGCCCTGTTTAATAGAAAAGAAAAAGTGCTTCAAGGAAGTGAGCACTTCTGCTTGAGCAGACAGCCCCCTCCCCCATACAATCTTGCACTGGAGCGAAGAGCAAATAAATTACTTTGTGCCAGTAGGGTCTTTCCAGGAGTAGAGCATCTCTTGCAGATGCCTTGCATTCTGTCTGACTAGCTGCAACAAAAATAATTGCATGTCAATGTAAATGGAGATATGTGTGAGCCATAAATTATGGCTGCTCTTGGGTTACATCAGCTAAACCAACATGCACAGTAGGCTGTAACACAGCAAACAGGATGCCTTCAAGATATGCTCAAATTATATTTGCTCTATGCAAAATATTACTTGCATCAGTTTTATAACTTTTCCATGCCTATTAGTAACAAACTATCTTCAATCATAAGAAGACAAAGGATAAATTGAGAGGAAAAAGACACCTTCTGAATGTGTTATAGAGTGGTACATAATTTATATGGAACATAGATGTTTCTTCATAAAAAGATATTGCCAAACTACTGTTCATATACTGGAGATTTCCAAATACATTTTATTCCATTGCTGAATGCAATAGAATAGGCTGTGACGGTTGAATGTATTATAGGCAAAGTATATATTGTGTGACATAAATGGGCATTCTAAATGCACGTCCTTGGAAGGCTTAGAAATGGGAGGTGTGGCTCAATGCACAACTGTTAACATGAACATAATCATCCTATTAGATTTCCATGTGTCTATATTATATACTGGTTGATATTGTATACACAGAGCAAATCCTGTGTCTCTGTATATATACAGATTTCCTACAACATATCATGTAAGTGTGATTGTGACATTGGCAAAATTATATCTAAGGGTACTCTTACAAAAGTTCCATGGATGACTCCAAAGGAGAAGAAATGGAGCGGCGGCGGCACTGCAAATCCGCCCTGCTGCCCCTCCTCCTGTTTCTGCCACCCCTTGTCCTGTAAATCTCAATTTCCATTTGGCGAGGTGGCCTCTCAATCTGGCTTGAGAGCCTCTGGAGGAGGAGCCTGCGTGCTGGTTAGGTCACGCTGCAGCCCTCCTCCTTTGTGCTTGGCCAAGTGGGAACAAAGTCATTTGGCCGAGTCACCAGCATGCACAACCTAGAAGTAATTGGCTGTGACATGGCGACATCATCATGTCACCGCCAATTACTTCCGTGTCTGCGCACTCAGTAGGTTGATGCCAGGAGTCACAGCCCCAGACAGCAGAATGGGTAGCTATGCCGCTACGCCCGCTGACAGCTATCTGGACCACAAGAGGGTGCCAGAGTGTACCCACCCACCACAGCATTCCAATGGCTTTGCCAGGCTTGACCTATAAAAGAGAGAAAAAACTCACATTAGAACCTATGACCTCAGCCCAGTGACAGAAACTTGGGACTGTTTATGAGTGTTAAAGCACATATAAACTGTCCAAAAGCATCACCGAGTGAGTCTGTTTACACTGAAGGAGAGTTCACCAGAGAAGGGAGCCTGCAATGTCACAGTAATCCCCTTGAGATACCCCTCTGAACTTAGAGCACAAAGGCGCATGGACATGGCAATGTGGTTCTGTTTTTCCTTCTCCCCATCTGACTCTCTGCTTCAGATATGAACAAGAGAAGCACTTGCAGACTTGTGACATCACGTAATTGTCGGGGAGGGGTGATTTTCAACCTGAAAATGGTACCTGGGGGAAAAAGTGAAGCTCACCCCTCCTGGCGCTTTTTGCACATGTGCTTGTGCATATATCTAGTTTGTCCCTAATTCTTCTAGTCTGGAAACCAAAAAGATGGCGATGCAAATATCAGTGGCTCTGGCTCTGTTAAGGCAGTTCACTAGGCAAAAACGACCGATGGCCTCTGTGTGGAAACTGAAGGAAGAGGGGAATTATCACTCTTGACATCTCTCCATTCCAGGTGCTGGTACTGGGGATGCCTCAGCTGACCCTGTTCGGGCACACAGCTGTTGGCTGTGTTGTTGCCCTGGCATAGAGCTGGGCTGCTGATATCAGCAGGGGCTACTGCTCAGTTGTGCCTCATCAGATGCTGTTGCTAGTTTTATATTTTTTTCTGATTTCCAATGTACATGTTCCGCATTCTTGCACCTGTTGCTTTCATCCACTACTTCTGCCACCTCCCTATTCTTTAAGGTAAGGGCCGTAATTCCCCTTCCATCTTGAACTGCCCTGCAGTGGCTGATGACAGTTACGCATAATGAACTGTCCCCCTGCCTGCTGCCTTTAGCCAGAGACATAAACTAACTCTCTGTGCAACAACAGTAGGAGTAACAAACCTCACTACAAAACAGAGTGAGATAAATTTGTGATGAATATCATGTGACCTGCCCTCCCCGAGGACTCAGTTATGACCCACTGGGGTTGTGGCATATTTTTCCTCTCCTTGCATGTACATTTAGGGTTTCCCCCCAATTTTTATTGGTGCTTCAAGATACATTGGATACACAGATATAGTTTCTGCATGTATCCAAGCTGGAGTATGATCTTTGCTGCAAGATGCAGCAGAGAGTACATTGATACTATTTTTCTTTGTCCTATTTTATTTAATTAGTTTTCACATATTTATGCCACCTTTCCTCCAAGGGGCCCAAAGTGGTATACATCAGGGATGGGCAAGTCAGGTGTGGCTTGAGTCGAGTCACAAGTCTCTGCCCCCCACAACTCGGCTTTAAATCGAGTTACAATAGGGGCACTTTCCAAGTTGCCAAGTCACCTTTTCATGACTTGAAAGGACTTGATGCCGAGTCATCCCCTTTAGAAAGCCTGCCATGGAAAAAAACAGAGCTGTTACAGGGTGGTATGAGTGTGTCGGTGTTCTCTTTAAGCACTCCCCATCTCATCTGTAAACAAGCATTTAAGCTGTCCCCATCTCATCTGTAAACAAGGCAGGAGAGGGTGGGATGGACTGCGAAAGAGTGGGGACATAAGAACATAAGAACAGCCCCACTGGATCAGGCCATAGGCCCATCTAGTCCAGCTTCCTGTATCTCACAGCGGCCCACCAAATGCCCCAGGGAGCACACCAGATAACAAGAGACCTCATCCTGGTGACAAGAGACCTCATCCTGGTGACAGAAGTGGCAAGAGGGAGGAGGATCACATACAGCAGCTGTAAGGCTTACCAGAATGACTCAATCCTTTGCAGCTCTACTCAGAAGTAGTCCCATTTGTACTGGTTGTTCAATGAGGCTCCCTTCTCCCAAGTAACAGAGCCTTGAGGAGGAAAGTGTGATTACTATGAACTGCCTTCTCCCCCTCTCTGGACTTTTCCAACCAATTGTAAAGCAAGAACCCCCTTTGGATCCTCCTCCTGCCCTATCTCAGCTAAAGAAAATACCAGACCTCCCATCCTCTGTCCAATGATAATTGGTTCTTTCACAGATGAGCAAGAGAGCTTGCTCCATCTCCTATTCGTTGCTAAAGCAAAGATTAACCCTTCCCTGCCTACTGGCTGGAACTTCTCTGCTGCTCGCCCAGTCTGAATGATGGCTTCACCAGGTTTTTCATGCCACAAAAACAGTAAGCAAGCACATCCAGACAGACTTAAGTCTGCATGCATGGGGATGGGTGTCAAGAGGCCCTTGACTCAAGTGTTTTGCTGAGTCTTCTGCACGCATGACTTGAGTGTACATGAGTCAGTGAAAAATGCACATTTTTGTGACTTGGCTTCGAGTCTCCTGAATTGAGTTCCCATCCCTGGTTTACATAGTCCCTCTCCTTCTTTTGTCCTTGTAACAACCCTGTGAGGTAGGTGAGGGTGAGAGAGTGTGATTGGCCTGAGGTTACCCAGGAAGCTTCATGTGGGGATTTGAACCTGGATCTCTCAGACTCCTGAACCACTGCACCTATTTAAATAAATAGTTGCAAGACAGTTCAATGTCCTCAGTCATCTCAGCAGCTCCTATTTATATTTAAAAATAGCAACAACAATATAACCAGTACTCTTTTAAATATTTGTAGGCTTTTATGCTGCTTTACTTTTTGTGTGAAGAAAATTCAGCACTGTTCACACCAATAAAAATAAATCCAGGTTTATAATTAAAAAGTCATCATCAACAGCAGCTTAAACACATTTCTCAGAATAGACAATCAAAAACCTAATTAAAGAGATCTCTGAACCTACCCCTTAGGTTAACTCCACTTCTTTTCACTTTGTAAACCCTTCAGTGTTGATATTTTCAGTGTAATCTCACATTTCAGCTATTCTCATATTCCTGTCCTGCATTTCCCCCCTGTCTGGCAGGGGTGCTGCATAGGATATGCCTGTTCACACCCTGAAGTTCATTTCCTCTTCTCTATAGACCCAGGGACTTCTGTGTTTATACAAAGCCATGCAGAGAAATCTTGGAATTTAATGGCCTAGCATTCCTGAAGCCAATTTCTCCACCTCCTGTCAGTGAAAGAACAGGAAAAGGATGCGTAGTAATGAAGCTGAGTGCAATTGGAAATTGATGGTGAGTAGAAAGGGCATTTAGGAACTGAAGTCTTTGGGAGATGAATATATTTGATCACACAATGACTGGTGCAAAAACAGAAGGAAGTAGTGGTACAGTACAGTATGTGGGTGTGAACAGGAACTGGTCTATAGGAAGTGAGGCCCTTGCTCAGAGGAAAATAGTATTTAAAACTAATGTACTTATTATTGAGCACACTAGCACCAAAATCTGGGTTTGGAATTAAGATTTGGAATTATTACCCTTCCCATTCAGAATTCAAAAAATCTGGGATTTCTGAGTATTCAGAATTGAATTAGTTGAGAGGAATAGCAATTTTCCACTTAAAAATTCAAAAAGGCAAACACCTTTGAAAACGATTTTCCTCACCCTTTTGACCAGTGTTCCCTTCAAAGCTGTGTGGATGCCCACCTCCCAGCTGAGCAGCTCCACACAGTGTGGAGACTGGCAACCTGAAAATTCAGTGATGACGTGATGGCATCATCGTTCAACGTCCAGATGTAACATTGCAACTTATGTCACTGCACAACTGTAGAAAGGGTCCACACACTGGCCTGGACCCCTCAGAGGGAATGCTGCCTCTGACCCTTTCACAGTCAGATTCTCCATTCGAGCAAGCAATGATAGCCTTTTTGTGCAGAAAAATAGCCAGAGCAGAAAGCGTTCAGCAGCTCCTTTCCTACTGTTCCTTTGCATTTATTTTTAAAAAGCCAGGGTAAAAGAAACACTCAGCTGGGTGATGCTCCTCATTTGGACCTAAATTCATTATTGTGGTGCAGTTTCTGTTTGAAATAATGTAAAGAACTGAATAAATCAAGAACTCATAATGACTGCAGATACAAAGTTTGCTTGTGTGTTTTCCTCGAGAAAATCTAGTATCCACTAGGGCTGGGTCAAAAGGGGCAATTTTTTTGTGAACATGCAACTATTTCCAAATATTTCTGAATCAACATGCACATTCCTAGTATTTATTACGCCACTATATGTTGTGTGAAACCTGGTTCTACTGAAAATTGAAGCGCTGGGTCAAGTTTTCTTCTCTCCCTCTATAATTACAACAACTTAGCTTGTAAACAGATACTACTGTGCTAAGTATTTTCCTATCTGGACCAATGGTATGGAGAGGCGGCGGAAAAACAGCACAGCATAGTGATGTTGGGAGATGAAGGAAGTTATGCTACACATCCTTGAGTGGGAGGAAAGAACCTCAACAAGAGTGCCATTGTGTATTTTAAAATGTATAATTGTGCTACCTTTATTTTTGTATGAAGAATTCTGAATGCCAGTTAGTGAAAAGGATAATACCAGCTACCGCATCTAAACAGAGAATCCGCTCCTGAAAAAAACTTCCTCCATGAGAATCAGCATCTGATACTTGTAAGTTCAGAAATTGCAAATTCAGTCTAGTGCAGTAGTTTCCAGGGTCATGACCCACCAGGCGAACGAGAAGAAGGCTGTTCCCCTTAAGGGGAAATTGACAGCGATATGATCGCCACAAGGAAAAAAACAGTTCAGGTTTCATGACAAAAACCAGAAGTTTTTTTTTTTTTTTCCTTTTTACATACTTTGGAGCTGCAGGAAGGATTGCAGAGGGAGTCGTTGGCTCCCCAGACCCTTCAGAGAGTGTCCCCCTCCAGGTAAGTTGAAAAAGAAATCTTTCCATCCCGGAAGCAGTGCAGTTGTGTTGCTGTCCCCACCCCTCCTGCCCACGCAAGTCTTACAGGGTTTTCAAACTCCAAGTAGGACTTCAAGAACCACTGGTCTAGTCCCTTTGAAAGGAATAAAACAGCCCCACTGGATCAGGCCATAGGCCCATCAAGGCCAGCTTCCTGTATTTCACAGCGGCCCACCAAATGCCCCAGGGAGCACACCAGATAACAAGAGACCTCATTCTGGTGCCCTCCCTTGCATCTGGCCCATTTCTAAAATCTGGCCCTTCTCACATAGCCCATTTCTAAAATCAGGAGGTTGCACATACACATCATGGCTTGTAACCCGTAATGGATTTTTCCTCCAGAAACTTGTCCAATCCCCTTTTAAAGACATCCAGGCCAGATGCCGTCACCACATCCTGTGGCAGGGAGTTCCACAGACCAATCACACGCTGAGTAAAGAAATATTTTCTTTTGTCTGTCCTAACTCTCCCAACACTCAATTTTAGTGGCTGTCCCCTGGTTCTGGTGTTATGTGAGAGTGTAAAGAGCATCTCTCTATTCACTCTGTCCATCCCCTGCATAATTTTGTATGTCTCAATCACGTCCCCCCTCACTTTCTGCGCTTTACATCGCTGCCAACAGTGAAGCTTCAGGGGTGGACTAGTTAGTCTGTGCGGTAGGTTTATGAGGCAGGATGAGAATACAGCTTGTTCTGAAGTGTGAATTAGCTCTCTTATGAGAATAGTAAAAACATGGTTTTGCTAGTAAACTAAGTGGATACATTTTAAAAGATACCAAGGGATGAATGTAAAACCAATTGTGTCCTCTTCTGTCACATCTGACCATGCTTGATAGATGTGAGACTGAATCCGGGTTGGAAATGCCTTCCAGCGGTAGTAAATTGAGACAAAATACGTTAAAATCTTTGCAAGTGATTCTGTACCAGCAGAGATACTTCAGGTAGATGAGCATCTTTATTGCCAATGAAAAGTTCTGAAGCATTTCAACTTATAGAAATTCCATAAACCTTCCTTTTGTGCCAAAAGACTACAAAACCAAACAGGGGTTTTATTCTTGAATATGGTTTGCGATTGTCCTCCAAATCACAAATCCCTTCTATGTTAGTCCTTTTTTAATATTTTGCGGGTGGGGCAGGACCTCTCCTTTGACCATTTACACATGAAAATATTTTGTGAATCTGATTCCTGGCTTCTCTGTACTGACTGTTGTACACAATTTCTCACATTCCTGCTGTGTGAAATTGTTCAGCAGACAGTGTGTAAGAAGTCTGTCTTGTTTAAGCAGAAGTGATGCATCATTTTCAACCACTGTGCCGTGGCACACTGGTGTGCCGCGAATGGTCCCCAGGTGTCCCGCAGGAATTTGGGAGAGGGTCATTTATCAATAGGACCATTGGGGGGATATGAGCCCCCATTGACAGCACAGTGTGCCTTGTCAATTGTCAAAAAGCTGATGGTGTGCCTTGACCATTTTAGTGTGCTGCAAGATAAAAAAGGTTGAAAATCACTGGGCTATACTGTGGCAATAGTTCTCCTTTCCCTGGACAGATGCTGCTTGAGGGTTGATGCCAGTGTAAACCCCTGCTGTCACCCAGATGCAAGATACAGTGAATTCTGAGTGATTGGGATGGATGGGGCTATGGCTAACTGGTAGAGCATAAGCTTTGCTTGGAGAAGGTCCTTTCCTATGTCCTTACCTATGATCCGTTCCTCCCATGAGGAAGCACTAAACGTCATGAAGAGCTTCCAGTCAGAAAGGACAAGAGTAGCACCAGGGTTAGATACTGTGCTCTTTTCTCAGCTCTCATTGGTACATGGAACTTGCACAGTTACTAGCAAGATTGCTCATGAAATAGATTGAAATAGATGAAATAGATGAAATAGAGGGCAGGAGGTCTGGTCTAGAGGGTTGAGCCTCCATTTGCCTGAAGATAACATCCGAAGGTCGCCAGTTCGAGGCCACCGGCACCATGCGACCTTGAAACAGCTGACAAGCTGAGCCGAGTTATTCCATCTGCTCTGAGTGTGGGAGTCCCATCTACCTGGGACTGCTTAGTCTGGGAAGGCAGCTCATCTGAGAGAAGGAAAACTCTGATCCCAAACCTCCACTGCCTTGTGGCTACATCCAGTTATGGAAAAGGCCTCAGGAGTCAACCTCGAGGCAAAATCCGGAGCCGGAGTCCCTGAGGCAGTTCATGGCTGAACACAGTCACGTTCTGGCAACTCCTGCGACGTCGCTGGAACCAACCATATTGGCCTATGCCTTCCCATGGGACCATTTCAGCGACGTGGAGAGGGGGGATTTGCTGCATGGGTAACAGTCTATCTTCCATATCTACAGTACTTTACCCAGGCTTCACGCACTGGAGAGGACACTCTGTTCCAGAACCACCATTCAGAGCGCGATACCATAGTCTTCCGAGACTGAAGGATGCCAACAAGAAGAAGAGAGCATGGGAGGATGGAGGCCAGAATGTGCAGCCAGATCAAGAACAAAATATCTGATTGTTGTGGTTTCTTGAAAGATAGAACCTTTCTAATTGTAAAAATCCCTATGGGGATTTAAATTGCCTGCCCATGTAAACCGCCTTGAATAAAGTCTGAGGAGAAATCTGAGGACCTAGAAAGGCGGTACAGAAATACCTGTATTATTATTATTATTATTATTATTATTATTATTATTATTATTATTATTATTATTATTATTATTATTATTAATTTATTTATTTCTTATAGAATGTATAAGAAAAATGAACAAAGTGGGATATTTCATCTTTACAGGGCTTAGCTTTATAAGCAGCACCCCGTTTTTGCCTCTCTAACTTTTGCAAAAGAATTTCCTCTCTATAACATCTGTGGCTTCTGGCTCTATATGAGCTTTAACACTTCTGGGACTGAGAGTTGGAGAGTAAAGCAGGACTCAGGATGCTGAGCCATGCAGTCTGCTGTTCTGCTCTAATTTTATAGATGCCAAGGCTCGATTCTCATTTTACTGTTGTTCATGGGGAAGGATACCCAAATACCAAATAGATGAGTTTTCCTGTGAGAGACTTGCTTGCTGAAAATTGGGCCCCTTTTTCACATGGTGACCAGGAAATGACTGAGGCCCCCATTTCTAAGCATCTTAAAAATACACTAAGGGTGCAGTTCTTGAGTGACACATCACCACACTGATGAGAGTTGGTGTTGTATAATGCAGTGCATTGGATAGAGTGCTGACACTGAACTGGCTGGAGACCTAGGTTCAAATTCTCATTCGGCTAAATCTCTGGCGCAAGTCCAAGAAGCCCCATGTAGGGCTTTCAGGCAAGGACTGGGTTGGGATACAGCAGATGCCTCCTCTGCCAACCCTACCCTCTCCCAGATCTGATCCACCCCTTCCTTGCCGTCCTCTACCCTGAAACACCCCTACCTGTCTCAGTTCTGCCCTCCTCCACCCTTCTGCCACTTAGCATTGCACTTATGAGCGCCAGTGGCCATTGGGCTGTATTCAAAACTGGAGGAACAACTCAGCCCTCCCTGCTCATGGTTACAGCACATCTGCAGTGGCTAGCACTGGGGCAGTGTTTGCTGTGTCCGCGCTGCCCTAGTATAGGATTAGAGCATTATTTTCTTTGGGTAAGTGTGAGATTAAAAAAATCTAACTAAGGGTGCAATCCTAACTCCTTATGTCAGTGGTTTCCAGCACTGACAAAAGGGCAATGCAGCTCTGAGGTAAGGGAACAAACATTCCCTTACTTTGAGGAGGCCTCCATGAGTGACACCCAACTGCAGGATGCAGCACATGTCCCATTGGCACTGCTATGCCAGTGCTGGAAAGCACTGACATAAGGGGTTAGGATTGTGCCCTAAATGTGTTTACATTTATATTTGCATTACATGTATTTATTTTTGTACCATATCAGAGTACAAATTTAAAGTGAGAATTGACCCTATACCTAGCTGATGAGTCTGCATTAGGCTGTCACATTCCTTTATCATGAGATGGTAAGCTATAGAAATACTATATTTCTTTGTGGAAATCTGAACTATTCCGGGTAACCTCTATAGCATTAAATTTGCTCTTTCTTGTTGCTGCTGTAGTGTCCATCAGCATGCCTGGTATTGATTTCTGGTTCTGTAGCTGAGGGGCTGCACAGCTTGGTTTGCACTAGTGGCTTGTATTTTTGATTTGATTTTATGGGGTTATATTCCAGTAGCAGCACTTTAAACAATTCAGCCCCCTATGCATGTCTATGCAGAGATAAGCCCCACTGTACTCAATGGGGATCATTCCCAGGTTCTTTGCAGCTATTCTCTGTTGGCTCAGGTACTCCAGGAATAGCTGCAAAGAAGAAACTTGCTTTCTGTACAGTTATTCATTTTGTTAAATAACCTAAAGGAGATTGAGAATGGCTACTCTTACAATGCTCCTTTTCAGCACTAAGGGTGGGACTAGATATGGTTGTGTTTACACTGAATTGCTGAAAAATACATAGTAGAAATTTCAAGTGGTGAAGCAGCAGGTGGGTATCCCCTCCACCCATCCCTCCTTTTTAACCCCTTCAGCAACTCTCCCCCCAAGTCTGATTTCCTCCTGTGCAAGCTTATTTGTGGTCTGAGAGCCTTGCTAGGAGAAACGTGGCTCAAGAGGTTGAGGGAGAGATGAAGCAAATGGTGAAGGAAGGGGTCAACACCTTTGTCCTGCTTGCTATTTTCCTGCTTGAAATAATCCTCCTATCTACCTCCCACTCAAGGCCTATGAGAGGAATTTTATCAGGGGGTACAAAGTTTCTTTTGGGCCCCTTTGCAAAGGGGAAGGGGTGAAACAGAGCAGGGGAGAGAGGTGACGGGCGAGCAGAATGGGGCAGGGGGCAAAACAGGGTGGGGGGGAGAGTGGAGACAGCAGAAAAAGACTTTGGAGCCCAGATCTAACCACCCATATGGCATCGGCAGGTAGATACAGTAATATGGAAAACCAAACACAGACCTAAGTTGCTCTAAAATCTTTTAAGTAAAGAAAATCTTGCAGAAAATCAGCATCATCATATTTAGGCTCACACTAGAATGGAAAGTGTCCTGTGTGTACCAAAACTTGCTTCTGCAGCAGCTGTAGTTTGGACCTGTGTCCCTGAGCTCCTATACATTCCTTCATGGTAAGCAGATCCATGAGCCAAACAGCTACTGTAACAGTCCAGTTTCCTCCCAGATTTGATACTGGGTTTAGGAGCGTCATGCATGCATTCCTTGGTCCAGCATCTATGGCTTGCCCGTAGCTACAGTAGCTGCAACCACACGCTTGTGGTAGTATCCTCAGCATCCTGTGCAGACAACAAGTCTGATAGGAAAATGTAAGATCCCAGGAAATTTTTGGGCTCCCTCCTTTGGCTCCTGGACCCCGTTTTTTACCCTGGACCCGGGTACAAATTACCCCCTTTACCCCCCTCTCCTAGGCCCTGCTCCCACTACCTTGTTGCTTACTGTGGCCCCTGTTTGAAGCCAAAGCTCTGCCATGGTATATTTTATCTGCCATAAAAAAGTAGTGATCGTCATTAATAGTGGTGCTCCGAACCACAGAAAAGCAGAAAATGTAGGATGAATTGCACCACTGAAAGTGAAAAGTGTATAAGAAAAATGAACTGGGTAACACTTTGGACAGGGTTTAGCTTGAGGCCCTCTGTCATTTTGCCTCTTGATCAGAAACCCTCTCTGTTAAAACATCTGTGATTCTGGCTTGGTGCCAGACTTCTCACTTCTGTGGCTGGAATTGTGATGATAAGTTTTCTTACCCCTTGACTAGAAAAGCTTGCCAACTCCAACAGGTTTCTCATTAAGCTTCAGAACATGCCATAAGTCCCAAATGTGAGGGGTCTAAAAACCAACTATTGATTCATGCAAACAAATGAGATTGTATCCTGATTGCTGAATAAGAGCTCAGTCCTGCCCAATTTTCCAGCACTGGTGCAGCTGCAATGCAGCCTCAAGATAAAGGAACGCATGTTCCCATACCTTGAGGACATCTCAGTGACTGCCCCTCCACTGCAAGTTGAAGTGCACATCTCACTGGTACAATTTCACCAGCACTCGAAAATTGGATAGGATTGGGCCCTAAGTGGAAACCTTTTAAGCTATCTGTATCTTTCCATGACTTGATCTGAGACAATGCTGGTTGTGGAGCACTGCTATGTTCAAATGCTTGTGGCAAAGCAGAGGGATAGGGACAAAAAATAACTCTGCCTTGCTCCACTATCAGCTCAATCTTATGCATGCTGGTGCTGAGTGCCATAAAGCAGTCGGCACCAGTTGTGAAAGGTGCTCTGACAGCATGCCTGTGTCGTCCCGCCTGTGTCAACATTTCCCCCACTACTTACTGGAGAGGGTAAGTCAGCCGGGGAGGAGAGAGAGGTGATGGGAGGGTGGAACGGGGGCAAGGAGGTGATGAAATAGGGTGGGGAGGAGCAATGGGCCTGGGAGGGGGCAGGATTGGTGGTGCTGGTGCTGGCAATATCCTAATCCCCCTTCCCAAACCCAAAGTCAATACGGATTCACACCAGCTATTTAACTAGCGCAGGTCTGAGTCTAACCCCCTGCCCTCCTGCCAAGCTGCAGAGGTTCACCTCCAGGTAAGGGAACAATTTTTCTCTTATCTTAGACAGAGGAGATCTCTGCAACTGCTTCCCCACTATGGGATGCAGCGGTCACTATTTTAGTGTGATATGTGATATGGATATGATTGGGCTGTATATTAGTTTTGTAGGACAAGCTGTATTTTGAATAAAGATATGTACATAACATTGTGGAATTAAACAATTGAATATAAACCATTTCCTATCAGTGGTAGTTTCAGAATGTTGGCAATTGGTTGGACTCCCCCCCTCCATTACCTAACTGATTTATTAGAAGAAATTGTTTTTGAACTTAACCCTGTTCACTTTTCAGCTGCTTCAGTCAGATTCATTACAAATATCTTATCTGCAAATAAGTTGAATGCAGTCCAAATCTACAGGGATCACATTTCTGACTTTGAGGTGCATAATGGTTTCATTAGTGACCATATCACTTCTTCAAGGCATTTCCTAAATTGAGGGCTAATTCTGATGTAACATTTTTCCTCTGTGTAATAAAACTTACCGAGGAGATTATGTACAAAAGTAACCTTGGAATGTAAAATCATGCAGATTTTTCAAGAAAGAGTTATGAATGGGAAGTCACAGGAGTGTGTGGCTTGTGTATCTTTTGGATTTGCATCATGAGGTACTTAAAAATGCTGACCAGCCAGTGTTGTCCTGGTCGAATCAGTAAAGCTGGATTCTGCCAGGTAGCCAGCACAGGTCTGAAAAGCCAGTATACTCTGGAGTCTACCCATTGTCTCTTTGCCTATAGGCTCACAAGATTTTGCCAAGGTGTAACCATAAATCATCAGATTCTGTCTTGACCTTGGTCCTCATGCATTATTTTTGAAACAAAAAATTAGCAACTCTAGATGTGATTTTAAACAAAAATACGGCAAATGAAACAGGGACAGGGCTCTCCAAACCCCAGCCCGCAGGCCAGATCTGGGGTTCAGAAAAAGCCCTCAACCTCCCCCCCCCCGTGAGCAGAGCTTACTGTTCTGCCATGGTGCTCCGTGTTTTTCAAATACAATAGGTTACAGGAATGCTCTGGGTAGTCACATCTGGCCAGACATCCTATGCCACAGCCTGCTTGGATGCTGGACAACAGACACCACTGCCCATAGCGTTCCTGTGACCTGTTCTGTTTGAAAAACACACAGTGTCATGGTGGAACGGTAAGCTCTGCTTGGGACAGGGAGTGTTTTTTTGAGAAACAGTTCTAGGAGAAAGCCTCATATTTGTGAATCAGACCTGGTTCTTGTGAAAGAGTCAAATGCACTAACTCATTTCACTCCAGGCAAACTGTGAGTTTACTGTTTGGAGGTAGCGCCGGGGAACTGAACACCTATTGGATTATTTACTAGTCCAGATCAATGTGGTTCTTATCGTGGTGATTAAAACTCTTTCTCACTCCCACTCCCCATGAAGGGAAAAAAGCACTTCTGTGAATTAAACCTTGGGGATGTTTAGCAAGAAGAGTGACCTTATAAAATGCATTTCTGCCTCTATCTTTCTTCACTGCCACTATCATGTCCACGCAAAGCCGGCCAGCGGAACTGTTCCGTGTGGGTGCGGGGTCTTTTCCATCAGACCCCACCAGCTGATCAGGAGGAGCACACAGAGGTCCGCTGTAACATGTTTGCCAGGCATTTTGCGGATAAAATTGCTCAGATTCGCCACGACTTCGGCTCCACATTGGCAATGTTAGGTGATGTTCCCATGGCATCTGTCGGTTCTGGTGTGTGGGATTCTTTTCAGTTTGTGGAACCTAAGGATGTGGACAGGATCCTTTGGAGTGTGAGGCCATCTGCCTGCCCGCTCAACCCGTGTCCAGCATGGACACTAATCAGATCTGCCCAGGAGGGACTGGCCGAGTGGACAGAGAGGGTAGTGAATTCATCCTTGAGGGAGGGGGTGTTGCCACTGGTTTTAAAGGAGGCTGTGGTTCGCCCCCTCCTGAAAAAGCCCTCTCCGGGCCCTTCTATAATAGATAATTATTGGCCAGTATCAAACCTCCCATTTCTGGGCAAAGTGGTCGAGTGAGTGGTGGCATCTCAGCTCCAGAGGGCCTTGGATGAAGCAGATTATCTGGATCCCTTTCAGTCTGGCTTCAGGCTGGGCTTTGGGACGGAGACGGCCTTGGTCATCTTGGTGAATGACCTATGCCAAGGGCTGGATGGTGGGAGTGTATCCATGCTGGTCCTTTTGGACCTTTCAGCGGCTTTGACACCATTGAGCATGGTGCCCTTCTGGGACGGTTGGCTGAGTTGGCAATTGGAGACAACATTTTGCGGTGATTCTGCTCCTTCTTGGCTGATAGGTCCCAGACGGTAGTACTGGGGGACTCCTGTTTGGCACCTTGGCCTTTAGAGTGTGGGATGCCACAGGGTTCTATTCTGTCCCCCATGTTATTTAACATCTATATGAAACCGCTGGGAGAGGTCATCCGGGGATTTGGAGTTGGGTGCCATCAGTATGCTGATGAGACGCAGCTCTATCTCTCCCTTCCACCAGACTCCAGGGTGGCTGTCTCTTGTCCTGGAGCACTACCTGGAGGCAGTTGGGGTCTGGATGAGAGAGAACAAGCTGAAATTAAATCTGGACAAGACAGAGGTCCTCCTGGTGCAGAAATCCATGATGCGGGTGCTGGACTATCGCCCTGCTCTGAATGGGGTTGCACTCTCCCTGAAAGAGCAGGTTCGCAGCTTGGGGGTTATCCTGGACTCACAGCTGCTCCTGGATGCCCAGGTGTTGGCTGTGGCCAGGAGCGCCTTTGCCCCGCTTTGGCTGCTGCGCCAGCTACGGCCGTACCTGCCTCAGTAGGAGCTGGCCACGGTGGCCCATGCCTTGGTGACATCAAGATTAGACTATTGCAATGCACTCTATGTGGGGCTGCCCTTGAAGATGGTCCAGAAGTTGCAGCGAGTGCAGAATGCGGTGGCTCAGGTGGTTGCTGGAGGTCAGTAGTTGACTCTGTCACGCCGCTGCTCCAGCGTCTGCACTGGCTGCCTCTTCGTTTCCAGGCCCAATTCAAGGTGCTGGTTTTGACCTTTAAAGCCCTGAATGGCTTGGGACCAGTGTATTTGAGAGACTGCCTTCTTCTGTATAGGCTGGCCCGTCCTCTTCAGTCATCACAGGAGGCCCTGTTGGTTGTGCCGTCATCAAGAGAGGTTAGGGGGGTGGTTGCCAGAAATAGGGCCTTCTCGATGGTGGCACCTGTATTGTGGAATTCCCTCTCCTTTGAGCTGCGAACAGCTTCCTCTTTATTAACCTTCCGGCGAGGCCTCAAGACTTTTTTATTTCAGAAGACCTTTGCCTGATAGAGGGCATGATGGCTGCTTTTTAACAATCATTTTACTGCTGTATTTATTGCTGATGTTTTATTATCCATTTTATCGTTGTTTTATATATTTTATGACTTTTAAATGTTGTTAGCCACCTTGGTTGCCCTTTGGGGAGAAAGGCGGATTACAAATTCAATAAATAAATGAATAAATAAATTTTAATCATATTGGGTCCTTTTCTTGAGTTCTTTTAAAAGAATTATCTCAGTGTTTTGTCTTGAATCAACATGCATTCAGTGGGAATTTGGAATTTTTCTTTCCTGATTTTGACAACACTTTACATACTTATTTAGAAAATGTCTAAGTTCACCAGAATGGGTGTGGGTTTTTTGTTGTCGTTTGTTGTTTTTAAATATTGTTTAAAGAAATGTCTAGTGCAGATATTGTAATTAACCTTCCCCCACCCCCATAACTTCAAAACTTTGGTTTTATAAGCTTGGAAATGTACTGGCAAAAGTGGTTTTCATATTAGGGGTAATAATTCTAACCCTTCCCAACTTCTCCTATTTATATGAACAAAGTTTGGTTGACTGTTGACATGCTTGTTTAGGGCTTGAATTTGTGATGTTTTGATGCTCTTATTGAAAAAAAATTCCATTTTAGAAATACGGGCCTCTCATCCCACTTGTTTTTTCTTTTAAATCTTTTAGCTTTTTGATGCCATCCCAAACACTACTGACATACATCAATCTATCTACTGTATATATCTAAAGTGCATTATAAAAAGCTATGAATCCACTTTGAAGCATAAAAGGAATTAGATTTGCTACTATAGCTCTGTGCTGGGATTAATAAAATGCACAGCAAATAGCTGATGGAATGATCCATTTGAGGTGGGTACCGATATCTTGGGAAGCTAGTCAGAACTGCTGTGGTGTGTCTGCACACACGCACAGGGTGGGGGTGTTAGTTTTGGTCAGTATTGTTTCTGAAAGAACATTTTAAAATGAGCTGAGATAAAACCTGCACATATTTGCAGAGCCTGTTAAGCAGGGACAAATCCATCTGTAAACCTAAGTTTCCCTTCATTTCTTTCACTATATATCTCCAAATTACAGTGAGTTCATTCCTGTGCTGGAAAGGTGCCAGAAGTTTCTCATCTAGCTATTTATGGGCTGCCTCTTTTTTTCCCCCTCCTCTCTCTCTCCCCTTTGAGGCTTTCTGATGCCTATAGAGTGAGCTCAACTCAAAGGTTTTTCAGCCTCACACTTGCCTGGTATTCTGAAACAGTCAGATCAGGCTCTGTGTAATACTAAGGAATACTGTGGCAGCATCAGATTTTTAGCCATTTCCCTGCAGGTGATCCAGCAACTTCACAATGCATCTGGTAATGTATACCTTTTACTTAATAAACCACGCAGGGTTCATTCCTCCCCCCTGATTTTTGTGAAGCTTTCTGAGGATTTTCTGAATGAATCTCATGATGATGCTTTTTGAAAAATTGATGCTATTTATTTTACTGTGTGTGTGTATATATAGATATAGAGTGAGTGAATGTGTGTGTGTCTGTGTGTTTAAATTTTTAAAAAAATATTTAAAGTGTATTTTTAAAGTGCCTATATAGGACATTCTAATTCAGGTAACATATTCTCCCTGAGAAAAGCTTGTGCAAATACAGATTACCACATGCAATTTATAATGAGTAAGTTTTTCAAAGCGAACTGGAATTGAAGACCACTGTTCCTACCACTGTGTCTGAGCACAGAGATGAGATACTAGGCTGACAGCAATAGATTTAAAGCAGGGCTTGAATAAATATCGGGGGACTCACTGAACTCTGAAATAGCAAAGATCCTGCTGCTGTGGCAGGATTTCTGCAGCTTTAAAAAAAAATCATCTTCTGTATTTTTGTTCTGCAACAGCTGTAGGGGGAAAAATGTGACTGGTTCACAGTAACCTCATAGGATTTCTGAGCCTCAGTATTCTGAAGGCATTATAGCTATTCTAAATAGTAGACCTTGAATAGTAAGTGGATCAATGTAAACCTTTGAAGCCAGTTGAATTGTTTCCCTAGGAGTTTTTTTTATTTTTTTATTTGGGGGGGGGGGAATGTTAGCTTACTCATTGTAAAGAGACAGTTCAATTATGTTCTGATGAAATCTGGCTATATATGTAGGCATTGAGACTTGACTTATTCCTAGTTCAAAATTATAGTAATTGAACTTAAAATCCTTGCCATCCCCTAGTTCACTAGCATTTAAGGATTCAGTTGTGAGATGCCTTGGGAGCCTGAGCATGAAGGGTGCTAAAAATGTCCAATTTTTATTTTGAACCCTAGGTACAGAAAGGATCCACTTTTACCTGTGTTTACTGTCAGGTCACTCACTTGTACCTCAGCTATATAAAACCACTTCAGTGTTCTTTTTAAAAAAAAATCTGCTAGATGTCCTGCCACATCCTCTTCAGTATTCACCTCAAGTATTGATCAAACTGTTAATACCATCTATTTTTATATTGACAAAAGGTAGGCAACATAGGATAGCATCACATATTGTTAACACAGAAATAAAATGAACTGGTGCATTTTAGAGATGGTCACTTGGTATTAGGTCCCAGTATAAGCACTTGCTCACGAAGTGATTAAAACTGGTTTATTCTTTGAAAGCAATATTTAGTTCTTTGCGTCAGTATTTTATCACATTGAACCTATCCATCTTCTTTTTGAGGATTATACTGGGATGCCTGATTTACAATGTTTTGCCATGTTGGCGCATCAAGTTGCACCAACGTCACACAGCTTTGCACCTTTGCATCAGTATTATGTGTTGGTCTACAGGTACCAAGCAAGTCTCACACATTGCTCTGACCTGCCAACGTAGTCTTGCAAGTCAGTGCCACTTCAAGGAAGTAGCACAAGTTGACAGGGATTAGAGCTGGGGAAGAGAGGGAGAAGTGTGCAAGAGATTCTGAAAGATTCTGAGGTGCAACATCCTGTGCACCTGAGAATCTTGGAGCATCTTATATGAATGTTTCCCATGCCATTCCTTCCTATGCCTTATGGAATGGTTGGAAACAGTGCCTAGATAAAACAAAGTATAATGGATGGTGGAAGCTAACAATAGCAGTGTATCCTATATGGGACTTCACCAACCTTGTACCATTCTGGGCTTTCCCACATCTCCAAGCACTGGTGCTCAGAAATTTGAAATTGTGAGGAATTGAATGAATACACTCTCTAACTGTAAAATCCCTTAAGTGTTTATGACCTGAGAGAGCCAAATAAAACTCCGAAGGTACTGCCATTCTGACCTATATTAGCACCACCTGTGAAGTGTACTCAGATGGACTCTATTTCTGTCACTAAGTGGGATCTTCATGGCATGATATTGTCAGTCTGACTGAAGGAACTTGCTGTATGAGGAATGTCTCGTTCACCATTTATTTTACCAAACTCTGTTTTACTGCTTGCCCAAAACTATTTGAGCTCAGAGGTGTTCCTGTTTAGGACAATCTAGTTTGATGTTGACTGGCTCCAAAGGGACTGCCAAAGTCACAACATGATGGGCAAGAAAATTGAGACTGCAATCCTAGACACACTTACTTATGTATGACCCACTGACCAAATAGGGACTTTCTTCTGAGTAAACGTGCATGAGAATGTGATAGGAATCTTGCTTGTAAGGAAGTCTCATAGATTTGCTTCCAGTCTTTTCCCTTCTGAACAAGCAGCACTATTGGCAGACTTGTCTTTTCACTCAAGTATACATTGGTACCTGTTCAGCAGAATGATCTGGCACTGTGCCTTTGCTTGGAATAAAATTCTGAATAATTGGTTATGTAGTGCTAATATAAATCTGAGCCTCTACAGTCTCTAACAAATTTATTAGACAATTATAGACTATTTTGTAAGTTCACACAAATGAAAATGTGCATTAGTGATGATTAATTTACCCAAAGGTGGTTAGACTTTGATTCACTCCATTGTCCAGCCAAAGTGTCGGTATCCATTTGCTAATGGCTTGCCTATATATTAGAAATGTCAGCACACACAGAGTACCAACCTTGGAACTTTAATTACACATTGAATACATAATTTATTTAAAGGGCAGCCTGGTGGCATAAAACATGATCATTGTGTTTTACTTGTTCACAGATTAAGCTGTTTTGAAAATCAGGAGCATTTGCCATTTCTTGCCCTGGATTTTACATTCATTTTCCTGTGGTTTGATTTGGTCTAAATTAAGTTGCTGTGGTACATCCACAGCAACATCCACAGCAACATCCAAGTTGCTGTGGTACATCCACAGGGTACATTTCCCCTGGGGGCTGGGGATAAGAATAGGCCCTCAGTTTGGCTGTACTTGTCGTAAGAGGCAACTAAACAGCCACCGGGTAGATGGGACTCGTCAGCCTGGGAAGGCAGCTCATCTGAGAGAAGGAAAACTCTGATCCCAAACTTCCACTGCCTTGTAGCTACATCCAGTTATGGAAAAGGCTTCAGGAGTCAACCTCGAGGCAAAATCCGGAGCCGGTGTCCCTGAGGCAGTTCATGGCTGAACACAGTCACGTTCTGGCAACTCCTGCGACGTCGCTGGAACCAACCGTATTGGCCTCTGCCTTTCCATTGGACCATTTCAGTGACGTGGAGAGGGGGGATTTGCTGCATGGGTAACAGCCTATCCTCCATACCCACTTTACCCAGGCTTCGTGCACTGGAGAGGACACTCTGTTCCAGAACCACAATTCAGAGCGGGACATCATAGTCTTCCAAGACTGAAGGATGCCAACAAGTGGTACATCCACACTTAAGGGTGATTTATGTGACCTTTTCGATCCATGATCATTCTTATTTGTGTATAAAAGAAGTATATAATTTTTTTTTTAATGCCCATGCACGTATATGTATTGGAGCTGATATGTATGGCTCCAAAGCCATATATCTCCATGCTCTGGAGATTTGGGCAAGTAAGCCTTTTGAGGATGAGGGATTTAGCCATGGTCTCAGTACAGTATTGACTCCAATCACTGGCACAGTGTCTCTCCCAGGTTTACCTGTAAAAAAAAAGATGGTGTGGTGTGAAGAAAGACAGTGTGGTAGAGTAGACAAATCTCTCTGTTCAGCCTTTGAAAGATCACTGGATGACTTTGGGCTAATCACTATTTTTGTCTAACCTAACTAGAGGATAAATACCTACCAGATAAAGAAATACAGGATAGGATAAATATTGGTCAAACCTCTTTTAAGTTGTCTTGTGGTATTTGGAAGAAAGCTGGGATACAACTTTAGACTTTGTTAGCCATCTTGGGACAACTTGTGAAAGGCAGGACAAGAATGAATGTGAAGTTTTTCTGAAACTAGCTTGCTGACCTCCTCTAATGATGGCACGGAAAGATTGGACAAGTTTCTGGAGGAAAAATCCATTACGGGTTACAAGCCATGATGTGTATGTGCAACCTCCTGATTTTAGAAATGAGCTATGTCAGAATGCCAGATGCAATGGAGGGCACCAGAATGAGGTCTCTTGTTATCTGGTGTGCTCCCTGGGGCATTTGGTGGGCCGCTGTGAAATACAGGAAGCTGGACTTGATGGGCCTATGGCCTGATCCAGTGGGGCTGTTCTTATGTTCTTACAGGTGGTGCATTTGTATCCACAGGAGATCCATTCCTGGATCCCCTACAGATACTAAAAATCATGGGTAATCAAATCCACAGTTTTTGGTCCACCTGGGCTCCAAACACGCCAAACAGAGAGCCAAACAGGCTCTCCAAACAGAGCCTTGCTCCAGTTGCATCTGGAGGCCTTCTGTGCCTTGGAGAGACCACGTGCCACTAGGCACGGCCTCTTTGAGGCTCAGAATGCTGTCCGAAGCTTTTCCAATGCGACTTCTGGCTAAACTGGAAGTCGTTTCTAAGAGGCTCTGGGCGGCATTCTGAGCCTCTCCAAGGCTCTCCAAGGCTTGCATCCTTGCAGCCTCTCCAAGGCTCAGAAAGTCACCTGGAACCATGTTAACATGACTTCCGGTTTTTACCAAAAATCTCCCAGACATGGCTGGACCAAGATTCCGATCACATCTGGGAGGTTTGTGGTGGGTGATCCAGGGATTAAGCATCCGCGGTAAGGCAAATCCGTAGATGCTGGATCCACTGATAAAGAGACCCCACCTGTATTCACAAACATTTCAAGAGGTTGAGAAACAAAGCTTTCTGAATGTTTGCAGTCCATTTGAAAGAAAATTGACAATTTTGACTGAGATTAAAAATGCACAAAGGTCCTCTGAGGCAGGTTGGGAGCTGGAAAGTATTGGGGCAAGGAGAAGCAAGGTAAGTAAAGTACAGAAAAGACAATAGATTGAGAAGCTGGAGTCTACTGGAAGGGCTGGTAAAAGAAGAGCAGGAGTGGTAGGAAGCTAAGGCTAAAAAGGAGAAAGGGGCTGCGTTTTGTACTTTGATTTGAACAAGCCAGCAAATTCTTAGACTTCAGGGTTTTAGCACTAACAAATATTTCACATAGCAGTTATCCAGGTTCCTATACTAAGGACATGCTTTTATCTGCCCTTGGTTATAAGGATATAGCAGGTTTTGAAGCTGAGTAGTTAACCAAATAAGGTGAGAGGGATTTTCTATCAATAACTTGTCTGGCATACAAAGCTGAAGTTGAAAGTTTTCCCGTTTGCAATATTTTGCCTTTGTTTCAGGGTGGTGCAAAAGTGTTTGTTGTTTTTCTTCTCATGTCTGCAGTTTGTGTTCTAAAGAAATTTACAGAAGAAAAAAAAAGAGTGGGATAAAATTGTGAGTGCTGTTAATTAGATGATGTGCTATGAAAAGATTGTGTTTCATAAGTGTGTGTTGCATTTAAAACCAAAATAAATTGGGAGGTTGTGTGAAATTCATTTCATTTTGCACAAGTTTCCATGAATAATTATAGAATTGATAGTTGTGGTATATTTAGAAGGTAGCTGGGAAATTCATGCTGATAGAAAATCAGGCAACCTTTGAGCAAGACCGGCCTCAGGATCTGCGCGGCTGAATTGGAAACACTTTTGTGGGGCCCACCTCTAATTTTGCAGGGGCCTTTCTACTAATTTTTTTAGCTGTTAGCTTGAATTGAGCCAGACCAAGAAAGAAAATTCAGTGCAAGTGGATAAGGCTCCTGCACCTTTAGTGGTTGTGCAGAAAAGGTGTCTGGGAGGCCAGCTGGAGGGAGGAGAGAGCTCGCACCCAGCCCTCAGTGCTCCCCAATTCTCACCCGTTGCTGCCCCGTTCACAGCAGCCCACTCTGGAGTGAGATGGGGGAGAGGATGATGGTGGGAGCTGCAAGCATGGGGAAAGAATGAGGCACGCATGCTGCCACCTGCATGACACCAATTTAGGACCAACTGGAAACAGCGGTGAGCAGGAGCTGCTTCCAAAGTAACCCAGTTTCAGGCCAATTGGAAGCAGTGGTGTGTGGAAGGGCAATGCAGGACCAACACTTTGCGCGGGGCCCAATTAGGCAAAATCTCCCCAATTGCCTAAAAGTCGGCCCTGCGTTTGAGAAATAAGTGGTGATGTTTCCAATTGTGAAGAAGCTCTCTCTCTCTCTCTCTCTCTCTCTCTCTCTCTCTCTCTCTCTCTCTCTCTCTCACACACACACACACACACACACACTTTTTGTTGGCCCTTATAAGACTTCAAATTTGCTGAGATTTGTGTGCTCAAGGTTATAATTCTTAAAGCATGTACTCTAGCTGAATCTCACTGAAGTCAATTAGATTTCTCCAGAAGAAATGATTTGAAGATTACTTAAAACCTATTCTTCAGTGTTTTTCATTCTGCACAAGTGCAAAATGTGTCAAGAGTAGGTGCTGAGCATAGTACTACTTCATCCTGTTAGGCCTCCTGGTCCTAGCTAGTTTTAGTGAGGTTCTGATATCCTCAGCAAAACTGGTTGCAGCCCCACCATAACACTAAAATGAGCACCACAAAAACATTGTATCAAAATACTCAGCTTTAAATATCACTTTTCCAGTACCTCTAGTCCAGTAAACATGATGTATTAAATAGGTTCAATACTGAGAAACTGCTGGCTCTTCACAAATCGGTAGTGTTCCCTTTCTGCAAAACTTATCTGGTATTCAGGGTGTTGCAGGCTTGCTATCTTTTGCTTCTTAGGCTATGCATAACACCTGTCTAGAGGGTGATTGAATTTATTGAGCATTGGTTTAGAGAGGCTTGTAGGCACCCGTTATTTTTGTCCTGTACTAGAAACAGGAAGGAAGAGGCAATTGGACAGCTGGAGATGTCAGAATTCTGACAGACTGTTTGTTACTTGGGATGCTTACAAAATTCTCCTTATCTGGGTTCATTTGGGGGTTCTAAACTAGTCTTGGTTGTGGAATAATCTTAAGGTGTGAATTTTCTTCCATTCTGCCTCATTTGTACAGACCACTACAATGCGTAATTTGCTGTGTTTGCGACTTTTCTTGTCTTAGGTTACTGGTGTGCCGAAGTACTTGTGTTAATTGATACTTTATTTCCATGTGCACAAGCACTTCAGCACACTTATAACTTGGACTTTCAAAAAGAAGCAAAAGAACAGAAGGAAATAAAAGATACGAGTGATCGGGATTGCACACTCATAAAACAATTGCACATGCGGCAATTCCAGAATTAATATTAAAAACTCTTCATATTAAATCAAAAGGAAGGTAAAGTCAACCCACAGAACAACGATGTAATGGAACAAGATGAATTTGCTCGTATGTTACTCTGTTTGTTTCAAAGCTGCTGTCTGTTGTGCAGCACCTTTTTTAAAATTTTGAATATTGGAGCCTCACTGAACATAGAGGTATCATAAAATTCATGTAAGAGATTCACTGGGGTGAGGAAAGACCAAGTTAATGTGCGTGGGATTAATGCATAGGTTAAAGAAGGGAAAATGCACTGGGGCAGGACTGAAGAATGGAACTTAGTAGTGGGAAACAAGCCAGTTTGACAGTTTTGCAATGAAGTGGGTAGTGAGGCTTTCCTCATAGCTGTGTGGCTGGGAATGGAGTCTGGCAGAGCTTCCATCATAGCACTCAGGAGCTGCTCCCACTCAGCTCTGTGCAAGCTCTGTACACTCCTTGTAAATATTACAGGAAACCTTGGCAACATGAACAGGAAAATTGGCATGCTGGGCCAGTGATTCATCTACCTTGAGAAGATTCTATCAGTAGTGGCCAAAGTGGGGATTCAGAGTAGGGCGTCGTGGTGGTTGTTGTCCCCTGTTAATCTCTGAAGAATATTTTATCTGAAAATGGATGCTAGGTTTCTGGCTGGCATTATTAGTAATAGCCTCATGGCTTACAACTAGTGATGGGCAATCTGGCTTGTATTTATTAGGAGGCACACCAAAGCATTTTGTAAAATCTGCAGCTTCTGAGTAATCTTGACAAGCAATCCCACATAGAGCAAATTACAGTACTACTACCAGATGACAGGCATAACAAGTTTCTTACATACCCTGGGATTACCCACCAGCATCACCTTTATCTTGTCTGAATTTAATTTCAGTTTGTTTAATATCATCTCAGCCATAGCCTCTGATGCTGGTACAGAACTGAGATGCCAGCTCCTGGGTGCTTAAAGAAATATATAGCTAGGTGTCAACATTGGGTTAATAACACACAACTCCAAGACTCCAGACAATCTTTCCTGGTGGGTTCATTTAACTGCACAGAAAATATTAAAACCATTAGAACATTCCTTTAGCCCCCCCCCCCCCACAAACATTCAAGCACTTTTAAAGGTATGGTGTGAACAAACAGTTGGTCAGCACAGTCTTATCTGACTGGCAGCAGCTCCTGAAACTCTCAGGCAGGTAGTCTTTCCAAGGCTTGCTACCCAAGTTATTTAACTGAGGGTACCAAGGATTGAAAGCGGGAACTCCTGCATGCAAAGTGTGGGCTCTCCAGGCTCTAGCCTCTCCCCATGTGTGCATTTCCTGCCTGATTGGCAGCCTCTCCCTGGGGGGGGGGTGCTATTTGCATGGAAAGACAGTCAGCCCAATCCTAAACTGCTCAGCTACTGGGGCTGCTGCAGTATCCTGAGCACAACTGGGCAGCCGCCAGAGACTCCTCAGGGGAAGGGGACTTTCGTCCTCTTCCCCTGGGGAAGGCAAGTAACCCTACAATGGGGCTGCCATAGAATCAAGAGCCTCCGTGTTGGGCTGCGCAGCACAGCCTGACACGGCGCTCAGGAGAGGCAGCAGAGGGGTGAGTGGGGGCATGGGGGGAGGTGGGGGAGGGCAGGGAGGAAGTGTGGCGGGGGAGGGAGTGGGGCGGGAGGGGGGCCGGAAAGCAGAGTTCAGTTGGATCTTGAGCCCTGTGTCAAATCTCATGGCCCGACACAGGACTCCTTGATCCTGTGCCAGCTCATGAGCTGCTGCAGAATCGAGTAGCCCCATTGTGGCACTACTTCTTTGCCCCACGGGAAGGGGACGAATGTTCCCTTCCCCCGAGGAGCCACTGCTGGCTGCCCTGCATGTGTTGGATGCCATGGTAGTCATTTTGGCGCCACAGCATCCTCCTGCACTGGGCAGCTCAGGATTGGGCTGTAAGGCTGCAATCCTATCCACCCTTACCTGGGAGTAAGCCACATGAGAACCATAATGAGAGTTACTTCTGAGTAGACATGCATAGGATTCAGCCCTAAATAGCCCTGAGCTTACTTTAAGGAAAGGATGATTCACTATCTTTTCATTATGTGGAAATTATTGTGACTTGCACAGGAATCACGTAAAGTACCTGTCTGCATTTCATTCAGTCTGCTGACTTCTGATATTTGCCCTATCTTGGTGCCCAAGAGTGAATTCTAGCAGTCACTTTGTTTTGTGGGGGATTCTTTGGTGTCCAACCCCAACAGAGTCCCCACACGTGCATGACTCAACCATTGCCCCTTTGGCATGATAGCCTTGAGTTCTTCAGAAGGTTTGCCTGGTTAGAAGATGAAAATGAAGCTTGAAAAGGAAAAAGGAGTTTAACAGGGAACCACGGTAGTCCTGTGAGTGAGAGGATTGTGATTGTTTAACAGAACTAACCAAAATTCCCAAGATTCTTTAGGACAGTTGTTCCAACGTTTAGGACCACTGAGGCAAAAATTGAATCATGGACTACATGGAACCCCCATCCATGCACTCAAAAAATACAATTAAATTTATAACAGAGAAGATTTATTAGACATTTATTAGTTATAGAGAAGATTTGTGAGTTGCTGCTTTTGTTGCCGGCTATGGGTGGTCCATTCTCTACCCTCTCTGGTTGCCCATGGGGAAGCATTTCCTGAGCAAGTGCTTCCCCACAGATTACCACTTAATCGCTGGATGTGGGTAGTTTGTTCTCTGCCCTCTCTGGTGGCCTGTGGGGGAGTGCTCGCTTGGCAAGATGCTGTTCATGATCAAAGCCAGCCTTTTTTTTCTGAGACCTTGCGGACCACTTCTCAGGGTCTCACGGACCAAAGGTTGGGAACCAGTGTTTTAGGGGAAGCCATGGCAATTCAAAGTTTAGATATTCTCAGAGCCATATTTCACCTTTCAGTAGAAAAAGAGTTTGTATGAAACCACCTCTGTGCGGCTCTTCTTCCGGCTCTTAGCAAATCACGTGTAACTTTTTCTTGTTTTTTTCCTTAAACAAAAAAACACTCAAGATAGTTTTCAAAGACACGTTTGAAAAGTTTTGGTTATTCATGGACAGTGTTCTCAAATGCTTTGCATTCTTGTGGCCACTGTAGCACAAGTTTGAATGTATAAATGTCAAGACTTTTCCACCTGTTATATATAGAGTATAAAAGATGAACACCCTGCACACCCTGTAAATCTAAGCCCATGAGATTTCACAGAAATTTCTTAAATATTCCACAAGGAAACCTGTACTGAATTGCAGCTGAATGCAACAGGCATTAGAATGAATAAATAACACATAAGGATTTCTTCAATTTCAATAAACATATTACAAATTCACAAAGGTCATGTCTTACCTTAACCCTTACATTTTTTTTCCAGTGTTATTTTTTTCTTTATTGGCTCATTACCCTGGCCCTTCAGACTGAATTTAAACCGTGTGTGTGTGTGTGTGTGTGTGTGTGTGTGTGTGTGTGTGTGTGTGTGTGTATGTGTGTGTGTGAAGAAAAATAGCTCCATTAATCATAATGGCTATAACAAACTGTACCAACTCTTTTGGTTGTATCTGAAGCAATATATATCAGCCACCTCTGGGTAAATAACTATTTTGATGCATAACTTTATTTTCAAGTTAATAAACTCTTACCCAGAGAAACAGTAGGCAGTTAAGATAGTTGGCTTTGTTCTGATGGAGAATTATAACATGAAAAACTCTTATTTAAAATATGTATATGGGAGGTTATGGCATTTTATGATATGGTAATTGTATTTTGTATAGAGTCCTGCTAGTTTGTTATCAGTTTTTGGTATGATTAGTTTTTCTTCCTCAATGTAAAGACACTCTTACACAGTGGGACACTTATCATCAATTATTAAGAAAATATTATTGGGTTTTGATATGTATCTTCTACACACCAGCTTCTGTAAACAGTGGAGCCATTTATCTGATCTTCTGAACATCTGACTGTTGTGACTCTTCTCCAGGCCATATGTTGAAGAAGTGTACTATATTTGCTTTACCTATTAATATTCCTTTTGTTAAGCACAGTGAATTCTATTAAATGCCACAGGTTCTGCTAATATTAACATTGCTGATAATGGCAAAATTCTTCCTTTGAGGCAGATTCAATTTCAAAGAACCCAGATATTATCACATTTGTATAAAAACCAGGTGATGGCAATTTGATATCCCTTTTGAACATTGGCAGTGTTTCCATTGGTATAATTAAAGCAATATTACAATAATATTCAATGCACATTCTTTTTTCCAGTGTTTTTTTTTCTTTATTGTACTGTACTCTGAAATAAAGGCAAAATATATTTTCTTAATACTCCTACCTTTGAACCATATTGATTCGTCTGTTAGCCACCTTGAGTTTTCTTACAGATAGAGAAAGGCAGGATATAAATAAAATGAATACTTGCATGCCACTGAAAGGTAGAAACGGTTTAGGTCAAATGTTTAATTTGAGAATAAGTCAGTTGGGTCCAAAATAAAACAAATTTTAATCTAAAACTATTAAATGTGGTTACATTTTTGGAGTGATTAAATTATTGTAAATGTTTATATTTTATTTGTTTCATTTTATTTATTGTAAATAAATTATTGTAATGTTTCTCCTTTCAAAGTTCAGTAATGTATATGTGCTACCTGATATTAATTAATTTATATTGCATCATTCATGTACATGGTGCATTACATAGAATGAAAAAGCAGGTCCCTTCTGTGAGGAGCTTTCAATTTAGGCACAAAGACAAAGAGAGGGGAAAGGAGAATGTAAAAAATATGAGGTTGTTTCAGTGTCATATATGATAAATTGTAATGAGTTTTACCTTTTGCTGGTGGAATAAGTGTAAAATGATCCAAGGAAGCAGATAATGTCAAAATTTAGAAATGTGGTTGCAGAAATTGATACAAAGATTTCCTTGCAGTGTGCATTGTGAGCATAGGCTGATCTTGCTTTTTCTATCCTGGGCATAATGTCAAAAACTCTAGAACTAGAACATTTACCTCTCCTCAGTACTATGGAGGGTAGATTTAATTCCACCAACTCCTAAGGAGATGTGAACATGGTTTACAGCACTTACTCCAAGTGCTCCTCAGGATTGCGCTCTAACTTGTCTGGGTGCCATATGCTCTAGTGAATTAGTATTATTGATATATGGCATCTTGTGGCCTGACTACTGTGTTAAAATGGAGGTTTAATGCAGGAACTATTCAGTAACTATTCAATTTACCTTTAGGTAAAATGAGAGAATAGCCATCAGGACTCAGACTGACAATTGAAATGAGTGGTTTGGGTCAGAAATGAGAAGTTCTATGAATTGCTACACCCATGCAGCAAATTTAAAATCAGAAGCAACTGATGGTTAAAATAATATGACCACATGTTATGAAAAGGAAAATGAATGATGCGTTGCAATTATGTGTACATTGCTGGTCTCTTGCTTCACAGACAGGAGAACACTATTGCAGCTCAGAAAGCCCAACAATGATGCAGAATTACTTATCCTTTCTTAACAGGGATTTGTATGTTTTCAAAATATACAGATCTTTGTGATGTCTCTCAACACTCTTGTATAAGAGTGTGGTAGTAGAATGGCCATTTTATTAGCTAATCTTGAAAATATCGTTCACTACTCTTTCCCTTCATTTGTGAGAAGTAGATCACAGTCTATAGGCTTCAGGACCTAACATCACACTCCTATGCATGTTTACTTAGAAGTACTTCCACTGTAGTCAGTCAGGCTTAGAGCGCAATCCTGAGTAGGTCTTTGACCGGCACAAGTCCCTTGCACAAGCCTAGTAGTGTTGCAGATTTGCAGTTAAGCACATTTACACCTCCTTGTGAGCAAACTAGACTGGCGCAGGGACATGCGCCAGTCTTCTCAGGCCTGGTGAGTTCATGCCGGTTGAAGCAGGCCAGTGCAGGGGCTTGGAGAGGGTGGCAGGGGTGAGGAGGGGGTGTTTCTGGTGAGAGATGGGTAGACCAGGAAGTGAATTGGGACCAGGAGGGGGCAGATTGGCAGCAGCAGCACAAGCCAAATCCTAACTCCCACTCCTGGCCCGACCGGCCTTATACAGGCAGCTCAGATTTGCATCAGCGAATTTACTGGCGTAAATCCGAGTAGCCCCATAGGGGTGACTAGTGCTTTACTTGGGGTAAGGGCTAAAATATTCTCTTACCCCAAGTTGTGTTCCAGGCAACACCTACCTTGCACTGGATACAATACAGCCACTCAAATTGTTTGTTCCCTGTGCGTGTTAGGATTGGGCTGCCCACCTTAGGCTTGTATGTAGGATTGTGCCTAAGAGACTGAACTGCATGTTACACAAATTCCATTAATATTTTCCTTTACATCTTTAAAAAAAAAATAGGTAGCACCCCCAGAGCCCAATCCTATGCATGCCTGCTCAGAAGTAAGCCCCATTATAGACAATGGGGCTTACTCCCAGGTAAGTGTGGATGGGATAGCACCCCCAGAGCCCAAGCCTATGCATGCCTGCTCAGAAGTAAGCCCCATTATAGTCAATGGGGCTTACTCCCAGGAAAGTGTATGAAACCGTTAACCTCACCTGTCATTGCTCTTGCTCCATCAGTAGTGATGGAAACAAGTCTATGCAATGGAAGATTACACTTTGTCACAAAAGAATGGAAAGAACTGAATATTTCCTGACTGGTAGTTCTCCCTTTTAAAGAAATCATTCCAAGTAGTTCTTCTTTAACACTGAAGTCTTCAAAAACCATCTGGATAAAGACTAGTAACTGGGCTATGTCTCTTATGTCTGTAGATTCATCCAGTTGGAGTGAGAAAGCAACACAATTTGAAACATCCTCCAACAATTGTTCAGTTGTGTCTCCACACATCTTTTCTATTCGCCGCACGACGGTGTTTCTTGACAATTGTACATCTTGAATAGCAGCTATGATCTCTTTCTTATTTTTAAATCCTTCAAAAAGATTGTCAGCTGCTTCAAGAGGTGGTGCACTGCTCAATATGACAAGGTTTGTATGCCTATAGGCAGGGCTTTTTTTGTAATACAACGCACCGGAACGGTGTTCCGGCACCTTTTTTCCCCCCTTTCACTGAGGGAGGGATTCGAACCTCTGACCTTGTGCTCCACCTTTTATTTAAACTGCAGGCTAGGGAGGGATTCGAACCTCTGACCCTTATGCTCCACAGCCCAGCACTCTCTCCATTGGGCTATAGGAAAGCCTGTAGTCAAAGTGCTCAGAACTAATATATAAGGTCTTGAGCCCAGCTGGTGGCCATCAGCGCCTCAAGTATTAGTTCCAAACACTTTGAGTCTAAGAGTTCCTATAGCTCAATTGTTAAAGTGCTGGTCTGTGGAGCCAGAGGCTAAGGGTTCAAATCCCTATGAGGAAGAATTTTTTTTTTTTTTAAGGAGGGGAGGTGCTCCATGGCTGCAAAATATAAAGGTTGGTTGCCAGTTGCCAAAAGGGGGGCCAGTTGAGGCTGCAAAACTCCTCAAAGTTCAGCTTTAAAATAAATAAATAAATAAATGATTAACAAGTTGTGAGTTCCTGCACCTTTTTTTTTTTTTTTTAACAAAAAAAGCACTGCCTATAGGACAGGCATGTCCAACAGGTAGATCACTTTTTTTGTATTTTTTAAGAATTCCAGCAATGCATTTTTTCCCCCAAGACAAATTCAATTCCCCCTCCATGCCACAATCATTCACCTCAGAATTCTTAAAAAATACAAAAAAATGTGATTGATAGACATACAATATTTACTCAGAAAATTCAGAACTATAAGAACTTGAGAAGCCATAAAACAATGGGGAGGCAGAACCAGATATATATTCACCATAATAGAATGACCGGTAAATTATATAGGATTGGGTAGTATTTGCTAATTTTATACACTTCTTTTCAGTTTGACAGAACAAAGTGGCTGACAGTTTTAAAAAGTCAATTATATAATGAAATATACCATGAGTATTCTCACTTAGCTATGAAATTGATCTATGGTGGTAGTCTTCCACTGTTTTACTGGTAATACCCATACCCTGCTCTTCATTTAGAAATCTGAGTGGGGCTTCCTATGGTCTCTTATCTTAGCACTGATCAGGTCCTCAGTGGTACAATAGGATTAAGAGCGCAATCCTAATCTATTTTACAGCACCTATGTAAGGGCAGTGCAACTCTGAAGTAAGGGAACAAACATTCCCTTACTTTGAGGAGGCCTCAATGAGTACCACCCAACTGCAAGATGCCGCACACATCCCATTTGCACTGCTATGCCAGTACGGGAAAGTTGGTTAGGATTTGGGACTAAGTACAGTAGTTCCTGTTCAAAAGACACTGGTTGTAAATTGTTTAGGAGATGGATGGATGATGCACTTGTTTGTTTGTTCCCCCTTGATGATTAAATCACAAAATCCACCAGGAATCCAATTGTGTGCCATGGAAATATTTAACAGACCTCTTCAGCTCAAACTCTGCACTGGCTTGCGGTCTGAACAGTTAAAGTGTTTCTTTTGACAAGAAGAATTTCTTTTCTTTGGCTTGTAATAATCCATTATAAAACAATATCGCAAGTGTTTGTATATGGAAATGTTCCATTGATTTCAGTGAAATTTATGATAGATTTGCAGTTACATTTTACTATGAAAGATATACACAAACTTTTATATGCATACAACTGGGTGATTTCTGGTAACGCAGAGTTGCCAGAGATATGCCCTTTCAGAATGCAAATGTATGACCCAGTGGGAAGCATTAACCTTGCAACAGAGGTACACACAATTCCTGTATGATTGAATTGTTTAGATTCAGTCTGCAACTTGGGGAGTAGGCATGTAGTATTATTAGTGCTGGTGGGCTATGGACTTGCTACAGCTGTATAGTGTTTAATATTTTGTAATTTCTGATGTGACATCGGAAAACTCAAATAGTCTCATTCTAAAGAGGGATGTACTATACTGTTCTTGCTGTGATTTCAAATCACAGCAAGATTTTTGACATCCGAAGCGGAGTGAAGCAGGGCTGTGTTCTTGCACCAACCTTGTTTGGGATTTTCTTCGCTGTCCTGCTGAAGCAGGCCTTTGGAACTGCAACAGAAGGCATCTATCTCCGGACCAGATCAGACGGAAAGCTCTTCAACCTCTCCAGACTGAAAGCAAAGTCCAAAGTCCAGCTGAAATGTCTGCGTGACTTCCTCTTTGCCGACGATGCAGCTGTCACTACCCACTCTGCCAAAGATCTCCAGCAGCTCATGGATTGTTTTAGCAAGGCCTGCCAAGATTTTGGACTGACAATCAGCCTGAAGAAAACACAGGTCATGGTTCAGGATGTGGACTCACCTCCCTGCATTACAATCTCTGAGCATGAACTGGAGGTTGTCCATGACTTTGTGTACCTTGGCTCAACGATCTCCGACACACATTCTCTCGATACCGAGCTAAACAAGCGCATCGGTAAAGCAGCTACCACGTTTTCCAGACTCACAAAGAGAGTCTGGTCCAACAAGAAGCTGACGGAACATACCAAGATCCAGGTCTACAGAGCTTGCGTCCTGAGTACACTTCTGTACTGCAGCGAGTCATGGACTCTTCGCTCACAACAGGAGAGGAAACTGAGCGCTTTCCACATGCGCTGCCTCCGACGCATCCTCGGCATCACCTGGCAGGACAAAGTTCCAAACAACACAGTCGTGGAACGTGCTGGAATCCCTAGCATGTATGCACTGCTGAAACAGAGACGCCTGCGTTGGCTTGGTCATGTCGTGAGAATGGATGATGGCCGGATCCCAAAGGATCTCCTCTATGGAGAACTCGTGCAAGGAAAGCGCCCTACAGGTAGACCACAGCTGCGATACAAGGACATCTGCAAGAGGGATCTGAAGGCCTTAGGGATGGACCTCAACAAGTGGGAAACCCTGGCCTCTGAGTGGCCCGCTTGGAGGCAGGCTGTGCAGCATGGCCTTTCCCAGTTTGAAGAGACACTTGGCCAACAGTCTGAGGCAAAGAGGCAAAGAAGGAAGGCCCATAGCCAGGGAGACAGACCAGGGACAGACTGCACTTGCTCCCGGTGTGGAAGGGATTGTCACTCCCGGATTGGCCTTTTCAGCCACACTAGACGCTGTGCCAGAACCACCTTTCAGAGCGCGATACCATAGTCTTTCGAGACTGAAGGTTGCCAATACAATTTTTAAAGACTAAAATAAGATCAAAGGTGAATTTTGTGATGCCTGGAGGCATACTTCTTAACCTTGAGGCAACTTCCTAGAATATATTATGCAGGTGTTTCCATGAATAGATATTCAGAAAACAATTAATTGAATCTACCCTGTATGTATTTTACTCCATATTAATTGAGAAACAGATTGCATTCGTGCAGCGGAGAGTAGTCATATAAGCAATACCATGTAAAAATCTCCTTTTTCCCCCCTAGTGATATACACTTGCAACTTGAAACAGGATTTCCATTGATCTTCTCATTGTGATCTGTAAAAGACAATGCCTGATAAATAAAATATTTAATTTTTTAAAATAGCAAGCTGTTTTACAAATTGGTACAAGGTAGTTTTACAGACATCCAGCTGTAGATCTACATGACATTAAATATACTGTACACAACTGCTTCAATATTTATGTGACCACAGAATAAAAAGCAAGGATAGTTGATGTAAAGTTGCATACATTGCACTTCTTGAAAATATTCTTGAATATTTTCTAGGCCTGTTTGTCATGATTGTTACTAAATTGGTAATTCCAATTACCTGAATTACTTCAATTAACTGAATTGGTAACTCCATCCCCTCCCACTGCACAAACTGTTGGATGCAGAGGAACCTCCTGACCTAAGTTAGCAACTAACATAACATAAGAATATAAGAACAGCCCCACAGGATCAGGCCATAGGCCCATCTAGTCCAGCTTCCTGTATCTCACAGCGGCCCACCAAGTGCCCCAGGGAGCACACCAGATAACAAGAGACCTGCATCCTGGTGCCCTCCCTTGCATTGGCATTCTGACATAGCCCATTTCTAAAATCAGGAGGTCACACATACACATCATGGCTTGTAACCTGTAATGGATTTTTCCTCCAGAAACTTGTCCAATCCCCTTTTAAAGGTGTCCAGGCCAGATGCCATCACCACAACCTGTGGCAAGGTGTTCCACAGACCAACCACACGCTGAGTAAAGAAATATTTTCTTTTGTTTGTTCTCCCTCTAACTACTGTTCATGCTTGGCAATCACCACAAGTTTCTGTCAGCTTCCTAGGTGTACTCAGCTTAGAGAAAAAAGTATGATTTGGGATTAGTGAATGTCTGCAGGGCTTTCTCAGTAGTGGCATCACAGGTTTGAAATTAGAATAGTCTTAAACCCTTCTGGTCAACTTATTAAAAATTCTATTGCCAGTCCATCACTACCATCATATCTTGCACAACTCCACTCACTGAAGAACTGCTGTGTATATGTGTAACATGTTAACTTTGGGAAGATCTAGTGGGAAGTTTGCTTCTTTAATCAAAATATATTGGACATGACATGGGTGGGGGGAAATTAAAAATTGAAAAAAATACACCAAAAAACCTGAAGTGTACCAAATGCAACTTGTATTTAGTTGATACCACCATAACTTTGTGCCGCATGAAAACCTAATAAAAGCCCACTAGAAAATTACTCAAGACAAGTGAGATGCATTAAAATATATTTTTCCCCGGATAACTTAATGTCCCTTGATATTGCTATACTACTGAGTGTATGGAATGAAAAACCCTGTATTGCTTATTGTGTGTATCTAAGCTTTCTGTGTCTTTCCTCTTGGTAGTTCTGCAGTAATAGATAACTGGATAGGACCATCCTAACTATACTTTTTCACTTGTATCTAATCTATTACTTGTGGCTCCAATATCTTATTTTAGTTTTACTGAAATGTTAATATTCTGCCTTCTGTGAGTGACCCTGAGGTGGTGGTGAAGTTTAAAGAAGTCAGCTAAAACGACAACCACAACCAAACTGGGATACAAATAAAACACAGAATAAAACAAGCAACAAGAGAACAAAATCTAAGCATGTGATACAAAGAGGGGTAACAATTTTATCTTCTGGATGCTGGTATGCAGACCCAGGTGCTCCCTGCTTGTAGTGATGGCCAAGCCACGCTGAATTGTGTGTTGCATTTTGTGACAGCCATAAGGTCATAAGAACATAAGAACAGCCCCACTGGATCAGGCCATAGGCCCATCTAGTCCAGCTTCCTGTATCTCACAGCGGCCCACCAAATGCCCCAGGGAGCACACCAGATAACAAGAGACCTCATCCTGGTGCTCTCCCCTACATCTGGCATTCTGACTTAACCCATTCCTAAAATCAGGAGGTTGCGCATACACATCATGGCTTGTACCCCATAATGGATTTTTCCTCCAGAAAAATCCAGTTCCCTTTTAAAGGCGTCTAGGCTAGACGCCAGCACCACATCCTGTGGCAAGGAGTTCCACAGACCGACCACACGCTGAGTAAAGAAATATTTTCTTTTGTCTGTCCTAACCCGCCCAACACTCAATTTTAGTGGATGTCCCCTGGTTCTGGTATTATGTGAGAGTGTAAAGAGCATCTCCCTATCCACTCTGTCCATCCCCTGCATAATTTTGTATGTCTCAATCATGTCCCCCCTCAAGCGTCTCTTTTCTAGGCTGAAGAGGCCCAAACGCCGTAGCCTTTCCTCATAAGGAAGGTGCCCCAGCCCCGTAATCATCTTAGTCGCTCTCTTTTGCACCTTTTCCATTTCCACTATGTCTTTTTTGAGATGCGGCGACCAGAACTGGACACAATACTCCAGGTGTGGCCTTACCATCGATTTGTACAACGGCATTATAATACTAACCGTTTTGTTCTCAATACCCTTCCTAATGATCCCAAGCATAGAATTGGCCTTCTTCACTGCCGCCGCACATTGGGTCGACACTTTCATCGACCTGTCCACCACCACCCCAAGATCTCTCTCCTGATCTGTCACAGACAGCTCAGAACCCATCAGCCTATATCTAAAGTTTTGATTTTTTGCCCCAATGTGCATGACTTTACACTTACTGACATTGAAGCGCATCTGCCATTTTGCTGCCCATTCTGCCAGTCTGGAGAGATCCTTCTAGAGCTCCTCACAATCACTTCTGGTCTTTACCACTCGGAAAAGTTTGGTGTCGTCTGCAAACTTAGCCACTTCACTGCTCAACCCTGTCTCCAGGTCATTTATGAAGAGGTTGAAAAGCACCGGTCCCAGGACAGATCCTTGGGGCACACCGCTTTTCACCTCTCTCCATTGTGAAAATTGCCCATTGACACCCACTCTCTGCTTCCTGGCCTCCAACCAGTTCTCAATCCAC
This sequence comes from Tiliqua scincoides, assembly GCF_035046505.1. Lineage (NCBI taxonomy): Eukaryota > Metazoa > Chordata > Lepidosauria > Squamata > Scincidae > Tiliqua > Tiliqua scincoides. The sequence goes on from NC_089823.1 coordinate 218,791,351, forward strand.
GAGAGGACCTGTCCTCTAATTCCCTGACTGTGGAGTTTTTTCAGTAGCCTTTGGTGAGGGACCGTGTCAAACGCCTTCTGAAAGTCCAGATATATAATGTCCACGGGTTCTCCCGCATCCACATGCCTGTTGACTTTTTCAAAGAATTCTATAAGGTTTGTGAGGCAAGACTTACCCTTACAGAAGCCATGCTGACTCTCCCTCAGCAAGGCCTGTTCATCTATGTGTTTTGAGATCCTATCTTTGATGAGGCATTCCACCATCTTACCCGGTATGGATGTTAGGCTGACCGGCCTATAGTTTCCCGGGTCCCCCCTCTTTCCCTTTTTAAAAATAGGCGTGACATTTGCTATCCTCCAATCTTCTGGCACCATGGCCGTTTTGAGGGACAAGTTGCATACCTTAGTCAAGAGATCTGCAACTTCATTCTTCAATTCCTTAATAACCCTTGGGTGTATGCCATCAGGGCCCGGTGACTTATTGATCTTTAATTTATCAATGAGGTCTGAAACATCTTCTCTTTTAACCTCTATCTGACTTAACTCCTCGGTCAGGAGGGGCCGTTCGGGCAGCGGTATCTGCCCGAGGTCTTCTGCCGTGAAGACAGATGCAAAGAACTCATTTAATTTCTCTGCCATCTCTAAGTCTCCTTTTATCTCCCCTTTCCCTCCCTCACCATCCAGAGGGCCAACCGCTTCTCTGGCGGGTTTCCTGCTTCTAACATATTTGAAGAAGCTTTTATTATTCCCCTTAATGTTGCTGGCCATGCGTTCCTCATAGTCTCGCTTGGCCTCCCCTATCACCTTCTTACATTTCTTTTGCCACAGTTTATGTTCCTTTTTATTCTCTTCATTAGGGCAAGACTTCCATTTACGGAAGGAAACTTCCTTGCCCTTCACAGCCTCTCTAACTTGGCTGGTTAGCCATGCGGGCACCCTCCTGGATTTAGTGGAACCCTTCTTTCTTTGCGGTATACACCTCTGCTGGGCCTCTATTACTGTTGTTTTAAGCAGCCTCCATGCACTCTGGAGAGACTGGACTCTTTTTACCCTCCCTTTCAACCTCCTTCTAACCAGCCTCCTCATTTGAGGGAAGTCCGCCCGTCGGAAGTCAAGGGTTTTTGTGAGAGATTTGCCTGGTATTCTTCCCCCAACGTGCACGTCAAAACGGATCGCAGCATGATCACTGTTCCCCAATGGCTCAGTAACGTTTACATCTCTAACCAGGTCCTGCGTACCGCACAAAATTAAATCCAGAGTCACCTGTCCTCTGGTGGGCTCCGTGACTAGCTGATCCAAGCCACAGTCATTTAGCACGTCAAGAAATCCGGTTTCCTTATCGTGACCAGAACACAAATTGACCCAGTCAATATGAGGATAATTGAAGTCCCCCATGATTACAACCCTGTCCTTCCTTGTCACCTCCCTGATCTGTTTCCTCATTTCAAGGTCCCCATCAGATTTCTGGTCTGGAGGACGATAGCACGCCCCCAGTATTACATCGCTGCACAAGCCTGGTAATTTAACCCACAGAGATTCTACGGTGGAGTCGGACCCACCTTCAATCTCTACTTTGCTGGATTCTATCCCTTCCTTAACATAAAGGGCCACCCCACCTCCAACACGCCCCTGCCTGTCCCTCCTGTAGAGTTTATAGCCCGGGATTGCGGTATCCCACTGATTCTCCGCATTCCACCAGGTTTCCGTTATGCCCACTATGTCAATATTTTCCCTTGTCACCAGACATTCCAGTTCTCCCACCTTTGCTCGTAGACTTCGGGCATTCGCATAAAAGCATTTATACACGGAATGCCCCAGGATGAGCTGCTTATTCGCTCCTTTGTCCCCGCATCCTCTCATTGTGCCAAACCGTCTATCACATCCCATCACCCTACCTTTCCCAATTTCTTCTCCTACCCTACCTTTGTCTTGTTGTTCTCTAACCTCCCCATCCCGAACCGGATGCCCCTCGGCTCCTGTCGGCCTTCCCCCAGGGATCAGTTTAAAAGCTGCTCTGCCACCTTTTTAATGTTATGCGCCAGCAGTCTGGTTCCATTCTGGTTCAAATGGAGCCCGTCCCTCTTGTACAGGCCCCGCTTGTCCCAAAACGTTCCCCAGTGCCTAACGAATCTAAACCCCTCCTCCCTACACCACCGTCTCATCCACGCATTGAGACCCCTGATCTCCGCCTGCCTAGCTGGCCCTGCGCGTGGAACAGGTAGCACTTCAGAGAACGCTACCTTTGAGGTCCTGGCTTTCAGCTTCCTGCCTAAAAGCCTAAATTTGGCCTCCAGGACCTCCCAGCTACACTTGCCCACGTCGTTGGTGCCGACATGCACCACAGCCGCTACCTCTCCCCCAGCACTGTCTACCAGCCTGTCTAGACGAGAAGTGATGTCCGCAACCTTCGCACCAGGCAGGCAAGTCACCATGCGGTCCTCACATCCGTCGCAAACCCCCCTCTCTATGTTTCTAATAATCGAATCCCCCACTACAAGAAGCCCACGACCCCCCTCCCGCCGAGGAGTATCCCGAGTGCGCTCGGATACGGGCCCATCCCCTGGAGAAGGGATCCCCCCTAGGGGATTGTTTCCCTCCTCTCCAGGATGACGTCCTCCAGTCCCGAGACTTCCCACCCGGGCAGCCGAGGAGCTGCACGCCTGAGGTTGGGACGAAGCCTGATCGTCCCCAGAAGTCTCCCCACGGTCCTCCTCTGGCTGCCTGCGCTTCTCCAGGTCGGCCACCAAGGCTTCAAGGGAGCGGACGTGTTCCCTGAGAGCCTGGAGCTCCTTGCATCGAGGACACACCCATGACTTATGCCCCAGAGGCATATAATCATACATGTGGCACTCGATGCAGAACACTGGATAGCCCCCACCCTGCTGCTGGCTGTCTGACTGCATAGCTTTTTTGTTGTTGTTGTTGTTGTTTTATTTAGGGGTCCTTTTAAAAACCGTACACTGGATAGCAGCCCTCTTCTCAAGGGAAGAGGAAGGGCAGTGTATGGGGCCCTGGCCTCCTCGCCCTGCCGCTGAACTCGCCCAGATGCTAAACTCTCGTGCCTTACCTGGCACTTAGTTCCCAGAGGCACTGGGTTCCCAGAGGCCACACGCGTCTGCAGAGAGCCTCACGCGATGGCCTGCCTAGCTTTATACTCCTGGCTGGCTCCTCCCCCCTCCTTCCTTCCTGATTGAAAGGGGGCTGGCCTTCCCAGGTGAGTTTACAAAAGCTCAGGAAGGCAAATGGCTGCTGATGGGCGTGACCTACTCTGCAGGCTCCTGAATGGACTGCTTGGATTAGCCTAATGGGGCTCTTAATGGGTTGGGAACTGGCCCTTCCTAGGTCCTTTCCCTCCTAGTTCTGTTCTCTTAGGCTGGACTGTTTTTGTAACCTCAAGCTAGTTTTTATTTGGGTTTGTTTAATTATTTATTGCTCTCTAGATCCTGTGTCCCACTTTACTGACCTGTTTAGGTTATGTTCTAACTTAGATTAGGTTTAACCTGGGTTAAGTATAGGTTTAATTTAAACAAGTAGAAAAAACCTGCTTTCCACTTTATCCTCCTCCCTTCCTTCGATTAAGTGCTACCTTAGGCGCAGCTAACTTTCAACTTTGATTTAAATGCCTGACCCTTGGGCTCTTACTCACAAGTAGGACTCTGCTCTTACTCACGAGTAGGACTCTGCTCTTACTCACGAGTAGCCCTATGTACCTCCCTTAGGTGCTAACTTTCAATTTTGATTTAAGGCTGCTTTAAAGGTAAGGTTAAGGTTAGAAGACAGGGAGTTAGAAAGACAAAGCGTTAGAATGAGTACACTTACCTCCTCCTCCTGCTCCTCCTCCTCTCCTTCTCCAAAACTCAGAGGTCTCCTTGCCTTCTCCTCGCCCAGATGCTAAACTCTTGTGCCTTACCTGGCACTTAGTTCCCCAGGCACTTGGTTCCCAGAGGCCACACGCGTCTGCAGAGGTCCTAATAGAATTGGACCTTAGGATCCTCTTGGACCATATCCAAGTCTGCTGCTATAGGATTCACATCTAGATGATGGCAACTGAAGAATATTCACTATTATTTCACCCTATTACTTTTAAACCATCTCACTGTTTTGGCAATGAACTTCCATGCTAGAAGGGTGTTAAGGCCTTGGAACAGATGAAGATATTAAAATATGTGGTGCCTTGTTCACTCTTGTTTCTTAATTCTGACTGTTAACAGGTTTTCTCTGTGCGTGTTGAATCTGATCTTGGGTAAGAAAAGGAACCACAGAGTTTGTTTGAGCTCCCCAGTGAAACAAATCCATTAAAAAATTGAGATTCAAGCAAAGGTACAATACCTCCCCCCCCCCCCAATGGAATGTATTCCTTGCAGTAAAAGAGATATGTACAGTAGTGTAAATAAAATTTCAGTTAATTGGTTCATATGCTCACTGTTTCTTTTCTATTTGTATTTCTGCAAACCTGCCTATAATTAACCTAGGTTGCCACCTCTTGCATATCTTTGGAAGGAAAGATACAGAAAAATATACATGGGCAAAATTATGTCCTGTTAAACGCAACATAATTTTAAACAGAATTAAGCCATTCAGTCTCTTTTTTTCCAATGGATCTGAAATATGCCACTTTTTTTGGTAGAAAATGTATTGTGCACTTGGGGAAATGTAGACTTGTAATGTAGCTAAACACAGCTTTTCATGGAAACCTAAATTGCATGTTGTTGTGCTGGTTGCTTAGTACCAGCAAATTAATGTCGTCGGAGTTGAGAATTTAAGTGCCTCTCTGCAAATTAAAACCTACATTCTCCTTCACTTTAGGACTGGAAGTAATATTCTTGAGTGAAGTTTTGTAATTAAAAGTAAAACAGAGGCCTGAGGATGATAGATGTGACCTGCGGCACCAGCATACTGAAAAGCCTGTGCAATTTTTCTTTGGCAAGGGGTAGGCTGTAGATTTATCTTCAGGACAGCAAACATATTCACTTGGGGTGGGGGTGGGAGAAGCAATTAAATATAGACCTTGGTGACAGCGGCTGTCACAAAGAAGGGTATGAATACCCTTACATGAATTTTAAATTAAAATCTAGGGTTTATTGTCCTTTTGAGTAACTTCATGTTCATTTTATAAGCCAAGCAGTGAGATCAGTGATAGATATGTTCTGCTAAGCTCAATATGTGGAGGTATTCTTGGTATGAAGATAAAGCAGTCTTGGGTTGCTGGGGGCACACATCACCTAAACTAAAATAGAATGAAATAAAGCAAAATGAAAAAAATTAAGTAGTAATAATCTAATGTTGCAACTCCAATGCATCATAATTGACTGTGGCTTTCACAGTGGTCTTGACTGTGCAAGTTGTATTGCTCTACTGAAGTTTCAACTGGTGGGCACAATTAATGACCATCTAAGGCAGCCATTTTCAACCACTGTGCCGTGGCACACTGGTGTGCCGTGAATGGTCCCCAGGAGTGCCATGGGAATTTGGGAGAGGGTCATTAATCAATAGGACCATTAGGGGATGTGAGCCCCCATTGACAGCACAGTGTGCCTTGTCAACTGTCAAAAAGCTGATGGTGTGCCTTGATGACCATTTTAGTGCCTTGCCAGTGTGCCACGAGATGAAAAAGGTTGAAAATCACTGATCTAACGGCTGAAAGAGACTGCAAGCATTTCTTTTCCTTTCAACAAAATTTGGGAGCATTAACCTAGGCATAATTGGTATAAATATTTGAAAACATTGGCTCGTTAGAAGCAATAATGTGTATAATAATGACACTTTTCAAGTTTATTACTGCTTTCACTACCCCAGATGGCTGCAAAATTGTAGTGTGGTGTTCTATTGCGTTCTTCTTCTCTGCCAAGCTAACAAAAGCATGTTAACAATAACAGTTCCACTACCCATTATACTGTACATATGTTAATTGTGCAAATGGCTTTTATTGCATATCTAAATTGCTCAAGGCAAGGCCTGTGTTTGTGAGGCTCAATTTCTGCATTGGTTCAGTTTCTTCAAAGTGGGTAATTGTGTATTCCTGTTAGTTTTTCTTAGAGTGCTTTATTTATTTTACGTTTTTCCTGAGGATCCTCAGTTTGGTACCTTTGCATCCAATTTCTTACTAGAGCACAAATTATAATGTCCCTTAGCTGCTTGCATTCCCTTCTCCTAGCACTCTGAAGATTCAGAAGATTCAGTCATAGTTATGGGGGGGGGGGGAATGGCTGATCCTTGGAGATGAAAAGTTCTTTAGCATTCTAATGATAAGAAGTCTACTCTATGTTTTCTACTTGAACATACTCCAATTTTGGATTAGTTTCACCTGGGGTTTTATTTATGTCTCAGTCTCTCTACAGGTACTCCTGTTATGCAAACTTTTGAAACATTTTATCCCTATGAACATACTGAGATGCTACTCTTGATTGTGGCTAGAGCCTACAACAGACAAAACTAGAAGCTAGAGATATTGGAGTGGGAACATATCTCCCTCACATAATTCATAATCTTGTGGCAGAAAGCCCAGGTTCAATCCCTGGCATCTCCTGGAGAGCCATTGCCAGTCAGTGTAGACCAGGGGTATGAAATTCATTTCATACAGTGGGCTGAATGGTATTCATGGCACCTACTAAGGGTAAGAAGTGACATCATTAAGCAGGAAGCAATGTCATGAAGCAGCCCTACTTAATAATTAGGCTCTCCCAGGGCCTCTTCCTGTGTCACTACTCTTGGCATTCCCCTTTCCCCAGAGCATTTCTTGCCTTCTCAGACCTTCTTCCCTCCTGGAAGAAGGTCCCTCCTAGAGCTTTGGCAGAAGCAGTGCAGCTGAAAGAGTGGCACTAGCAGAGATGCGCAGTGAGGTCCAGGCCAGGGGAGGCATCACACACTCACTCTCCCCCCCCCCTTAAGTCTCTGAAACACACTGCAAGAAATAAATAAAACTCAGTTGCTGGAGCACACACACTCACTCTCCTTCCTCCCCCAATAAATTTAAAAACAGAACTCGCCTCTTCTTCCCCCACTCAGAGCTAGGGAGATCTCAGCACAGGGCTCCTGAAGCAACTAGAAAATGGCCACTCCTGGTGTTTTGGAGAGTTAGCCCACTGAACAGGCTTCCTGCTTTTTTCATGTTTTTTTTTTTTTTTAACAGGCAACTCTTCCTGCTGCCTCCCCAGAGCTTAAAGATGCAGACATCCTGCTGTTTTGTTTTTTTTGATTGGCTAGCCAGCTGCCTTGCCCTTTTTTCTTGAAGCTGGCTATGAATATAGCCTAACCTGTTGGAGGCAAGTCCTCCTAATGCCTCCCCAGAGACTGACGTGATGTCTTTTTTATTAGTGGGCAAATGAAAGAAGCTCCTCCTGGTGCCCCTCCTCTCCAGTGTTTAAGTGCATAGGTATTCCTACTTATTTTGTCCCTTGTGAGCCACCATAGCAAGTGGGATGATTGACAGCTCCCTTTATTCCCTCCATATGTATATGTGTGTGTTTTAAATGAACTGAGCTGAGTAGAGAGGAGCAGCTTTGGAAAGAGAAAAGGTATGTTTTTTAAACTTGTTGGAATCCTTTATATTTCTTGCTGGGTTAGGTGAGGCTCTGCCTCCCTTGCCTACCCTGACTGCATGTCTCTGGCAACTAGGAGAGCCAAATTATCATATGGGCTGGATAAAGAGCTTCCATAGGCTGTATCTGACCTGTGGGTGTATGTTGGACACCCTTGGTGTGTAGACCATACTGAGCTAGCTAATGGTCTGACTTAGTACAAGGCAGCTTCTTAAGGAATGTACCTGAGCTTGTGCTTCATCCTTGTTAACATGTGGATTTTTAGAATGTTGACTTAGGAGCAACAGATATTTTCAGTTGTATCATATTAGTCATGTTCAGTTGACTTGTTCCTGACTGTGTGTAGTTTTGATAAGTGTCACTACATAGTCCTGCTTTTAGAGGTTTTATGAACTCCATGACACACTGCCATGGGAGATGATGGAAACATGACCTCTGCCAATCAGAATTTGGCAAAAGGTCCTGGATAGAATAATTGATGGAACACCAATCTTGATGCAATTGTGAAACGAAACAAAGCAGGATTTGATTGTATAAATGCAATTCCAATATTCAGCCTCACTTCTGCAGCTGATAATGTGGCTGCAGCATCTCACAGCAGTGGCCCACCCATACTGGCCTGTTCCCTTGAATGGCTAGGACACACTCAAGCAGTGGTGGGAGAGGCAACACGAGCCGTGCACACATCCTCTCATTTTGATTATATTGAAAGAATAACTTATGAGTTGGGGAGGAAGACTCCATTATGCCTACCTGCCATGCAAGACTTTAGGGATATTTATGTCACAAGCGCAGTATGAGAAAGGGCTGTTTACCTGCCTTTCATGGCCTCCTCTTTTTTCCTAAATGCCCCATGGCCCTTCTGTGTGCAACTTCTGTGTGCTGTTTTCTCCTGCCAGCCAGTGTCTTGCCACAACATAAACATGAAACAGTTAAAAGAATAACACGGTGTTGTTGGGTTGTGGACCAGGTAGATTGTTTCTTTTGTTTTTGTGTTTTGTTTTTTGAGTGCTTTGTGGCTGGTGTGCTGTCTCGCCATGTTTCTGGACCCTGGCTTGGGAATTGTTTTTCCTACAGTGTTTTTCAGAGATGCCAACATTTCATACATCACTAAATTTAGAGACTGTAATTAATGGCTTTTGTTTGCCAGCTTCAGCCAGCACAAAGTAGGCTTCTGAAGTTGAATGATTTCATGTTTGCTAATTGAGGGAAGAAAGAAAGAAAATGCCAGTCAGGATGATGGAGCTTCCCAGCGAGGTACTTTGTAAACCACTGTCGATTTTGCACAGTTTGCCAGTCATCTGCAGAATATGTCTATCCCTGTTTGTGGTGGATGTGAGAGGCAGGAAAAGTGCTGAGGTCCAGAGAAGCTTTATTCTAGGATTAGAATAGGAAGAGCCAGTGAGGTAAAGAGTCTCCATGGCCACCTCCACCTACTGGTGGCTTTTAAAAAGCTGGACAGCGCCCCCACCCTGTTGCAAGGTGCGAAAACCAAGATGTTACAAGGGATCCTAGATGTTACAAGAGATCTCAGATGTTGCACTGTAATCCCAGGTACCAAAGCAAACTCAGTAGACAGTGGTGATCAAATCCAGGCCTTTATTGTAAATCCGTCCATGTCTCCAAAGGAGACTACGTGCATCAGAAATGGAGAGAAGAGAAGCCCCAAAGGAGACTGCTTGCACCAGAAGTGGGGAGAAGAGAAGCCCCAAAGGAGACTGTGAGCATCAGAAGTGTGAAGAAGAGAAGCGTGTAACGCCCCCTTCAGCTGACTTTTATTACAATCTGGGGTTCCCTCGAGAAACATACATTTCTCTTTGGAAACAATTCATTGGTGGGTTCAAAACATCTGTTGTTTTATAATAGGCCATCTTATACATCCATCATATACAATATATCCCCAGCAGTTAGCCAATGGCACTGCACACACAAGTTACCTCACCTCATAACCATCGCATGATCCACTGTGGCCTTCGTGTGCAGCCCGTGAAATGCAACATATTTGCTGTTGACGTCACGGTGTGTGTGTTCATCTAAAAACTGCTGCGAAATGATTTTCTGTGGGAATCTGACCTTTGATGTTAACCTGGAAATCATTTTGGTGTGAACCTTAAACCTTTTACTGCTGTTAGACTATTATTTAGGCTAACGTTAGTTACGTGTGTTTATGCACCAAACTGGTTTTGGTATATAATACTGTTCCAGCGTGTGTGTTTACAGCCTGTTGCTCTAATAATACGTATTATACAGCTATCTACTTATATATGCTTATATATACAATCTCTAAACTTAAAACAATAATAAAACTTCAAGCCGAATTTTAAACTGCTGAAATGTATATCTTTTTTTTCTGTGCTCTGAAAACAAAGGAGCATTCACTGTGCTTGCATTCAAAAGTATCAACATTGTTCTAAGAGAACATCTTGTGGCAGGCTGTCCAATCCCAGCCAAAACCGAAACCGTCCCTTTTACTCTTCCACTCCAACCTACTTGGACACCTCCTCTTTACTCTAACTTACACATACAAACCAATCAAAAACATACGTTTCAGATAAGCATTTACCTTGTTACCTTCCAACAACCCCACACAGAAAAACAACTGCTGACTAAGGAAGAGTAGAAAGAGGCTCCTCCCTTTTGCTTTTCTCTTTTACATATGTAGAAAAAAATATTGTAAGCTGCCTTGGGCACCTCCTGACAAGAAGAGGAAAGGGAGGATATAAAATTTTAAATAATAATAAAATATCAGGTTTTGTGATGCAACCTGGCAAAAGGAAAATCTGATAGCAAATACTAGATACAATTGCAAATAACACTTTTGTTCTCAAAACTATTTTGTGGGATGTGTGTTTGTTTTCTGGGTTAAAAAAAATGTTTCTGTTTGGAAGGATATCAAAGAACTAACTTCCCTGAGTGTGTTTTCATTGTTTAAAAAGCAGGGATGTGCTAGAGCCACTTCCTTGAGTCAAGTCCAGAGTCTCTGCCCTCCTTGACTTGATTCGCAAACAAGTCAGAATGGGGACTGTTGCAACTTATCCAGAGGTGTTTTTTGAGTCAATTTGACTCGAGTTTAAGTCTTTTCAAAAAGCGAGTCAAGCCATGGAAACCACAGAAAAAAAAGCAAGCAAGCATACACACAAAACAGGGTTACAAGCACACACAAAAGCAAATTTTGAATGGAGTCTATTCAAATCTTTTCATTTTTAGGGTAAAACTTCAGAGTCCTGAGTCAGTGCCCAAATTTTTGACACTTGTGACTTGAGTCTGTATGAGATGTGAAAAATCTGTGTTTTTGCAACTTGAGTCCGAGTCATCCAAGTTGTGGTCCATCCCTGCTAAAAAGAAAGTGAATGAAAGCCTTATTTTTGACCAGTGCTCCCATCTAATTTGTACATTGGCATTTCAGTCACAGGAACAGCAGCATCCTCCAGCCTGGCAAATTCTCCTCACTTCTTATTGCACTGGAGTGAACATTGAATGCACCCCCTGCCAAATGCAGAGTGTAGGTTTGGGCACTTGTCTCTTGGAAACAAGACTAGTGCAGAAGCAGGAGGTGATCCTCAATCAACCATTGCTTACATTTTTTAATAAAGGGATTTATGCCTAATTGTACTGGGGCATGCGCTTGTTTGCACTTTGGCAGGAGAAGCTTCCATTTTGTACTGAGGTATCCATGTCTGACTAACAAAAATCAGAGTGAATATTGTCTCCTAGTGTTGGGGTTATTCCAGAGTCCATGGTTCCAGTGAGCTTATAGCAGGGTTACAGACTAACAGCCCAATCCTAATGAATACCACGCAGCAATGTAGAAATGGTCCAACAAGAAGCTGATGGAACATACCAAGATCCAGGTCTACAGAGCTTGCGTCCTGAGTACACTTCTGTACTGCAGCGAGTCATGGACTCTCCACTCACAACAGGAGAGGAAACTGAACACTTTCCACATGCGCTGCCTCCGACGCATTCTCAGCATCACCTGGCAGGACAAAGTTCCTAACAACACAGTCCTGGAACATGCTGGAATCCCTAGCATGTATGCACTGCTGAAACAGAGACACCTGCGTTGACTCAGTCATGTCGTGAGAATGGATGATGGCCGGATCCCAAAAGATCTCCTCTATGGAGAACTGGTGCAAGGAAAGCGCCCTACAGGTAGACCACAGCTGCGATACAAGGACATCTGCAAGAGGGATCTGAAGGCCTTAGAAATGGACCTCAACAAGTGGGAAACCCTGGCCTCTGAGCGGCCTGCTTGGAGGCAGGCTGTGCAGCATGGCCTTTCCCAGTTTGAAGAGACACTTGGCCAACAGTCTGAGGCAAAGAGGCAAAGAAGGAAGGCCCATAGCCAGGGAGACAGACCAGGGACAGACTGCACTTGCTCCTGGTGTGGAAGGGATTGTCACTCCCGGATTGGCCTTTTCAGCCACACTAGACGCTGTGCCAGAACCACCTTTCAGAGCGCGATACCATAGTCTTTCGAGACTGAAGGTTGCCAATATAATATATAATGTAGAAATGCTGGCATGGGGTCAGCTGTATCCCATAGAGGAATTTTTGATGCTGGAGGTATCCTGGGGGTAAGCCCAGCAGCTGCAATGATATCACTGGCACAACTTTGAGTTGATCCATGCAAGTGGATTGGGCCCAGGGAAGGGGATAGGCTGTGGCGTGTGCCTGCACCTCTGATCCTTTCCCCTCCTGGGCCTGATCCACCCACCTCACATTCATTGCCACCCTTCTCCTGCTGCATTCCAATCCTCCCCTCCCTCCCCCACTCCCATGCTGGGCTTACCTGGTCTGGTCCCTGTGAGCATCAGTGCATGGGAGAAGGCTCTGGCCTTTCCACCAGTGCGCCAGCTATAAGCACCGTCACAGCACTTATGCAACAGCAAATGCAAGTAGAACATGTGTTCCAGCAGCACACTGGCTCAATTGGATTGGGCCATAAGTCATCTATCCTTACATGAACTATGTTGCTGGCGTAGCAACTCATAGGGTTCGCCCTATTATCAACAATTTTTTAAAAGTGGTTTTTCTAGACCTCATGGTGGAAAATGAGAGGGAAAAGCTAGCTTTAAATCCATGGATTTTCCTTCTTCCCACCCCCCTCCTGCCTCGAATTTGTGGGCACGTAGATTGTTGTCCAGATGTTGACTTTTGCAGTTGTATAATACCCTCTCATAATGAACTGCAAAGCATATTTCAGACATTAAACTGAGTTAAGTGGGGTTAAAACTATATGTGGAGGGTGTTCATCAGTGACCAAATTACTATATGGGGAGGGGGAGCTCAATGTGTGCTACAATATTTCCTTCACAAATCTGTTCTGTCTCCCCTCTTCTCCCCTCCCCTTCTCCTTCCCAAGGAAGGAGAGCACCAGTTGGTATTGTACCATTTTGCTTCCATTAGGAATCTGAATACAAGGCTGTCAGATCCCTGCAGTAATTCCCCCCCCCCCACTGTTTATCTGGTTTACTTACCTGAGGTAGTTCACATTAGTCCAATTCAGGGGAGTTAGTGTTAGTATATTATTTTATCGCTTAGAGCTACACATCATGTGATGTAAGTGCCTTTGAAAAACTATCTGTGTACCACATTGGGTTATTAGCATTTATGCTACTTAAATTCAACAAGTCCCAGGCAGCAGTATGACATCTGGCAAATGATTGGAAACAGTATCTGGCCACTACATTCAAATGCTAAATAACAAAGCAAAAAATTATGAGAATACACTTGTGACAATTTGAAACTGATTCCTGAATCTTCTGCTTAAAAGTGTTGCTGGGCTCTTGAAATACTGATTTAGAGCCCAATCCTATCCAACTTTCTAGCATGAGTGCAGCTCTGAAGTAAGGGAACAAAGGTCCCTATGCCTTGAGGAGGCCTCTGTGACTGCCCCCCAACTACAAGATGCAGTGCACGCCCCATTGACATGGCTGCACCAGCCCTGGAAAATTGGATAGGATTGAGCCCTTAAACTGCTGTCCTAGATACACTTCCCTGGGAGTCTCACTGAAATAGTAGGGTTTACTTCTGAGTATACAGGCATAGGCTTGTGCTGTCAGTGATGAAATTCATCAAAAAGATTTACAGCTCAATCCTAAAGTCTGGAGCCACCACGAAGATCAGTGGCGCCGAAATGGCCATCGCTGTACCCTGTGGGGCCAGACCAGCTGCTGGAGCCTCCTCTGGGTAAGGCATGGGTCTCCAAAAGGCTGCAGGACCCATGGACCACATCTGGCCCACGGAGACCCATCAGCCAGCAGGGATCCTCCAGCCTGCGAAGCTGACCTTCTAAAGGCTGAGGCTTGTAGAGCTCTTGTGGAACTTTCAGAGTGGTCTCATGACCGGTGGGGCTCTTCAGAGCTCTCGCATGACCACAGGAATTTGAAAGAGGTGGGTGGGCAGGTGTGGGCAGGAGGAGTAATACCTGCATGAGGAAAGGCTGCAGGAACAGGTTTTTGGACTATTTTGTAAAGAAATTCCCCCCCCCCTTTTCCCTCAATTGCTTTGAAAGTGCTTTGGACTGGTTTGCAAGGAAATATTTTCCTCCTCCCTTTCCCTTTTTAATGTATTTATTATTTATTCAAATCCTTGTCAGGTTTACAATGTTGGCCTCCTGCTGTCGAGCTTACCCTGTGTCGAGCTCCACTGCTGCCAATGGGTCTCCTTGGATCTACACCCGCTATTTATTTCTATCCTAAGCACTGCCCCAAGCTTAGGATTGGAACCAGTTAAAAGTTGCATGGTCATGTTAAATTTTTGTGGGCATAGAGTGTGTGTATGTGTGTGATGAAAGTAATAAAAGGTAGCATAGCTAGGCTTGAGCTAATTCTGAGATTTCTAGGTGGAATTATGTTGGTTACATTCTGAAATTACATATACTGAATGATCACTTTTTCTCTTTCTCTTCACTGTGTACTCATAAAGACAGGCTAATGTGTGTTTCAGAGCTAGATAAATCAGTAAAAAACAATTTTATTTTGTCAAATTTTAGTGATCAGACATTTACTTTGTATACATTAGGCTTCTTTATGAGTCAATAAATAGAGTTGAGAGAGTTCAAAGAAATATTAAGGGAATGGACCTGATGTTTGAGATGTGAAGGAGAGAACGTTGTGTGCGTTTATGAAGGCTCTTGCCATTTTCTGTTTTTTTAAGCCAGATTAATAAACAGCCAGGTAATCATCTCATTCCCTTATTTCAAAATAGCTGTCAAGGTGAAATGTTTCTAATGAATAATAGCTCAGTAGTTCAGCTATTCGTTCTTGCTTTGGGGAGCATGCTCAAATATGAAATGGATTCTTGTGGAAATCTAGTCTATTGCCTTATTACATTGGTGAGATGTCTGATATGACTAATAGCTTTTGAATAAATGAGTTCAGCTAAGGATTCTCTGATACATATTCTAGGCCATATTTAGTCATTGGTTGTGCACATTTCCTGCTAACATCCATGCCTGCATACAAGGGAAGAATTTAGAACCTATGAATGTGTTGTATAATTTATGCAAGTAAATTGATTTAAATTATTCAAATGAGTGTCTGTACCAAGCCTACCATCTGGAAAAAAGTCATGCATACCAAAACATCTTGGGAAAATACGAAGAAATGTACATCACTGAAATGGGAACAGACATTGATTATAGGAGGAAAAATTATTTTCCTATATAAAATGAATTATGTTACTGCTATAAAATAGTAAATACTTTGTTTTCAGAGTCAGTGTATATTAATAATGGCTGTTTAAAATTGTGTTTGTTTAAAACAATGTTTGTTTAAAATATTGGTTTAAAATTTATTTAGGTATAGATAGTCTGGGGAGATGTTTTACAGTCCAACAGAGTTCCATCTTTTAGGCTGCAATCCTATGCACACTTATCTGGGAGTAAGTCCTATTGATCTCAGTGGACTTATTTTTTGAGTAGACATGCTTAGGATGTACTGTCCTAAGCCCAATCCTATTGAAATTCCCCTGTGCTGATGTAGTGGGGCCAATGCGGTTGTACTGTTTTCTACAGGGTAATTTTGCAGTCTGGAGGTTTCAAGGTAAGGGGACATTTGTCCTCTTGCCCCAGTAAAAGTCCCAGCTGCTGCAATGGGTCTACTCAGACCTGCGCTTGCTAAATCATTGGTGCAAGTCCAAGTGGATCTGTGTCAGTGGAACTGGCCCTGAAAGGGAGAATAGGATACAGTGCGTGGCAGTGCCACTGATTCTGTCCCTCCCAGACCCAGATCCGCCATGGTTTTACTAAAGTAGCCTGCATCTATTTGTCACCAGAAGTGACTTTCTGAACTGTAAGAGTTGTATTGCTTTTGAAAGCGGATTAGGTTGAGATAAGAACTGAATTAGAAATTCACCAAAGAAATTTGCCTTGTCAAAAGTGCATTCCCATGTGCTTAGATGCAAAAATTCATGATGGTATGATAATTTGTGAGTTCAAAGTAGGGTGCAGTAACCAAACAGATACATTTTTGAATGTTGTATTTTTAAAATATTTGATGAATGAAAGCAGAACCAGATTACTTCATTACTTAGTACTTTCTTAGTTCCTCAGAACAGTGGATGCAAGGGAGTGGCAACAAGATACGGGTCTCTTATATGCTCCCTGGGACATCAGGTGAGCCACTGTGAGATACAGGAAGCTGGACTAGATGGGCCTTTAGCCAGATCCAGTGGAGGGGGTGTTCTTATGTTCTTAATGGTTTTATGTGTGTATGAGAGCTTTGATGCATCAATGGAGTTTCCTTACACAGGATTCTCCATTCATTTCAGTGTCAGAAAATGGACATTCCCATTCGTGACTAGAAAGTCTGTGATCGCCTGAACTCTATGTATACATTTATACCTCTTGTGGTATTGCTAATTTGTCACAGAGTGTAGTATCTGACTGGAAGAAAGATTTGGCTGTTCCTTCTTCCCTTCTCATTTTCATTAATTAGACATTCTAATTAAAATGAAATGAAACATAAAGAGGACATAACCAACTATAATAGGTCACCAAATTAGATAATAAGCCATACAACCCTTGAATTGTCCAGTGCATTATTCTGTTTATATATTAATTAATAAATGTGGTGAAAAGGAAATTTATGACCTAGCAAAACTTACACGCTTTTTTGCACTTTAGGTACAATCCACTACTAAGCTGATTTGTGTAGATCGTATTTCTCTCTGCAGAGCTTGTGCACAATAATTTTCTAGTGGATGTATCCTTTCATGAGGAAAAACTCAAAAAAATTAGAAAAAAAAATGAAAAACACCCACAACTGGTTTTGTAGAGATAACTCAAGGGAACATTTTGAAAAAGTATCCCTGAACAGAGAAAGTTAAAAAAAAAAAAAAAAAGTGTGTCAAAAGTTTTTTGTTAAAAAAAAAAATTTGAAACAAAGATCTAAGTTAAATGCACCATAATTTAGAATTGGGGAATGGCTGAAGTGATCATGACTGCATGTGAATCAAGCACACCTGCACTGCTAACAGTAGCTGAAAAGAAATTAACATGAAATTTGCAATCTGGGACTTTTTAGTGCTGTTTTGTTTTTCCTAATTAGTGTACTAGACACTGAAATGCTGACAGAATGAATCTTTAATTTTTGAAAGCTTGATTTAGGCACTAATAATATAAATTCCAATTCTTAAAAAATTATAGTCAAATTGTAGGACTGACTTTGCGTGTTGGATCCACATCCATGCCTAGAATGATCTACTCCAGTGTTTCTCAAACGGTGGGTTGGGACCCACTTAGGTGGGTTGGATGGCTGAGCCGCCATTGAAAATACAGGGCTGAAAATACAGGGTTCAGAGCTGCTGGGGAGGGTGGGCTCCTGGTGGGAGAAGGCATGGTGCTTGGTCCTGAATAGATGGGAAGATGAGACTCTGGAAATGGGGCAGGGCGGTGTGGTTGGAGAAGTCTGCATTCTGCTTTGACTTCCAAGCAGACATGTTTGAATTCTGAGCTATGCAATAACAGCATTAACAGGCTGTGTAATGAGACCTTTGGCTGATTGCAGATTAGGTTTGAAGCCTAAATTGATGATGCCACTAAAAGGCATCACTTCTGGTGGGTCCTGGCAGATTGTCATTCTAAAAAGTGGGTAATGGTGCTTCAAAGATTGAGAACCATTGATCTACTCTAATTAGAACTATAGGAATTTTCACATTATAGGTAGGCATTCCCCCGCCTATTGCAATGGGAGCTGCTAAGAGCACTGGACCTTATAAGTGGAATCAAATCCTCAGCTTAAAGCTTGTGTTCACTTTGTCCTATCAATTTACACAATCACTGCCCCTAAGTGGTTGAACTACAACAATGAGAAATTCTGTGTGATGCAGATTTTAGTGGCCACAGAGTGCACTGAGCCTGATCTTTATGGAGCATTTGGCAAGAAATTGACGCTTAAGTGCATGTAATCACTCAAAAATCATTGCCAGAAGGACACGGTTGAACCTGGAGGTAGAGTGAGCACTATTGTATAACAATATCCAAAAAGAAAAAAAAATTCTAGAAGTTTTGAATTAGAATGCACACTATAAATTATTGAGGTCTGATTAACATTCCTTAGCCCAAAGTTGACTTGTCAGAAGAGACTCTTCCAAGAGTCTGTTATAATTAAGGACATAAGAACATAAGAACAGCCCCACTGGATCAGGCCATAGGCCCATCTAGTCCAGCTTCCTGTATCTCACAGCGGCCCACCAAATGCCCCAGGGAGCACACCAGATAACAAGAGACCTCATCCTGGTGCCCTCCCCTACATCTGGCATTCTGACTTAACCCATTTCTAAAATCAGGAGGTTGCGCATACGCATCATGGCTTGTACCCCATAATGGATTTTTCCTCCAGAAACTCGTCCAGTTCCCTTTTAAAGGCGTCTAGGCTAGACGCCAGCACCACATCCTGTGGCAAGGAGTTCCACAGACCGACCACACGCTGAGTAAAGAAATATTTTCTTTTGTCTGTCCTAACCCGCCCAACACTCAATTTTAGTGGATGTCCCCTGGTTCTGGTATTATGTGAGAGTGTAAAGAGCATCTCCCTATCCACTCTGTCCATTCCCTGCATAATTTTGTATGTCTCAATCATGTCCCCCCTCAAGTGTCTCTTTTCTAGGCTGAAGAGGCCCAAACGCTGTAGCCTTTCCTCATAAGGAAGGTGCCCCAGCCCCGTAATCATCTTAGTCGCTCTCTTTTGCACCTTTTCCATTTCCACTATGTCTTTTTTGAGATGCGGCGACCAGAACTGGACACAGTACTCCAGGTGTGGCCTTACCATCAATTTGTACAACGGCATTATAATACTAGCCGTTTTGTTCTCAATATCCTTCCTAATGATCCCAAGCATAGAATTGGCCTTCGTCACTGCCGCCGCACATTGGGTCGACACTTTCATCGACCTGTCCACCACCACCCCAAGATCTCTCTCCTGATCTGTCACAGACAGCTCAGAACCCATCAGCCTATATCTAAAGTTTTGATTTTTTGCCCCAATGTGCATGACTTTACACTTACTGACATTGAAGCGCATCTGCCATTTTGCTGCCCATTCTGCCAGTCTGGAGAGATCCTTCTGGAGCTCCTCACAATCACTTCTGGTCTTTACCACACGGAAAAGTTTGGTGTCGTCTGCAAACTTAGTCACTTCACTGCTCACCCCTGTCTCCAGGTCATTTATGAAGAGGTTGAAAAGCACCGGTCCCAGGACAGATCCTTGGGGCACACCGCTTTTCACCTCTCTCCATTGTGAAAATTGCCCATTGACACCCACTCTCTGCTTCCTGGCCTCCAACCAGTTCTCAATTCACGAGAGGACCTGTCCTCTAATTCCCTGACTGTGGAGTTTTTTCAGTAGCCTTTGGTGAGGGACCGTGTCAAACGCCTTCTGAAAGTCCAGATATATAATGTCCACGGGTTCTCCCGCATCCACATGCCTGTTGACCTTTTCAAAGAATTCTATAAGGTTCGTGAGGCAAGACTTACCCTTACAGAAGCCATGCTGACTCTCCCTCAGCAAGGCCTGTTCGTCTATGTGTTTTGAGATCCTATCTTTGATGAGGCATTCCACCATCTTACCCGGTATGGATGTTAGGCTGACCGGCCTATAGTTTCCCGGGTCCCCCTTCTTTCCCTTTTTAAAAATAGGCGTGACATTTGCTATCCTCCAATCTTCTGGCACCGTGGCCGTTTTGAGGGACAAGTTGCATACCTTAGTCAAGAGGTCTGCAACTTCATTCTTCAATTCCTTAATAACCCTTGGGTGGATGCCATCAGGGCCCGGTGACTTATTGATCTTTAATTTATCAATGAGGTCTGAAACATCTTCTCTTTTAACCTCTATCTGACTTAACTCCTCGGTTAGGAGGGGCCGTTCGGGCAGCGGTATCTGCCCGAGGTCTTCTGCCGTGAAGACAGATGCAAAGAACTCATTTAATTTCTCTGCCATCTCTAAGTCTCCTTTTATCTCCCCTTTCCCTCCCTCACCATCCAGAGGGCCAACCGCTTCTCTGGCGGGTTTCCTGCTTCTAACATATTTGAAGAAGCTTTTATTATTCCCCTTAATGTTGCCGGCCATGCGTTCCTCATAGTCTCTCTTGGCCTCCCATATCACGTTCTTACATTTCTTTTGCCACAGTTTATGTTCCTTTTTATTCTCCTCATTAGGGCAAGACTTCCATTTATGGAAGGAAGCTTCCTTGCCCTTCACAGCCTCTCTAACTTGGCTGGTTAGCCATGCGGGCACCCTCCTGGATTTAGTGGAACCCTTCTTTCTTTGCGGTATACACCTCTGCTGGGCCTCTATTACTGTTGTTTTAAGCAGCCTCCATGCACTCTGGAGAGACTGGACTCTTTTTACCCTCCCTTTCAACCTCCTTCTAACCAGCCTCCTCATTTGAGGGAAGTCCGCCCGTCGGAAGTCAAGGGTTTTTGTGAGAGATTTGCCTGGTATTCTTCCCCCAACGTGCACGTCAAAACGGATCGCAGCATGATCACTGTTCCCCAATGGCTCAGTAACGTTTACATCTCTAACCAGGTCCTGCGTACCGCATAATATTAAATCCAGAGTCACCTGTCCTCTGGTGGGGTCCGTGACTAGCTGATCTAAGCCACAGTCATTTAGCACGTCAAGAAATCCGGTCTCCTTATCGTGACCAGAACACAAATTGACCCAGTCAATATGAGGATAATTGAAGTCCCCCATGATTACAACCCTGTCCCTCCTTGTCACCTCCCTGATCTGTTTCCTCATTTCAAGGTCCCCATCAGATTTCTGGTCTGGAGGACGATAGCACGCCCCCAGTATTACCTCACTGCACAAGCCTGGTAATTTAACCCACAGAGATTCTACGGTGGAGTCGGACCCACCTTCAATCTCTACTTTGCTGGATTCTATCCCTTCCTTAACATAAAGGGCCACCCCACCTCCAACACGCCCCTGCCTGTCCCTCCTGTAGAGTTTATAGCCTGGGATTGCGGTATCCCACTGATTCTCCGCATTCCACCAGGTTTCCGTTATGCCCACTATGTCAATATTTTCCCTTGTCACCAGACATTCCAGTTCTCCCACCTTTGCTCGTAGACTTCGGGCATTCGCATAAAAGCATTTATACACGGAATGCCCCAGGATGGGCTGCTTATTTGCTGCTTTGTCCCCACATCCTCTCATTGTGCCAAACTGTCTATCACATCCTATCACCCTACCTTTCCCAATTTCTTCTCCTACTCTGCCTTTGTCTTGTTGTTCTCTAACCTCCCCATCCTCAACCCATAGGGATGAGGAGTCCCGAACCGGATGCCCCTCGGCTCCTGTCGGCCTTCCCCCAGGGATCAGTTTAAAAGCTGCTCTGCCACCTTTTTAATGTTATGCGCCAGCAGTCTGGTTCCATTCTGGTTCAAATGGAGCCCGTCCCTCTTGTACAGGCTCCGCTTGTCCCAAAACGTTCCCCAGTGCCTAACGAATCTAAACCCCTCCTCCCTACACCACCGTCTCATCCACGCATTGAGACCCCTGATCTCCGCCTGCCTAGCTGGCCCTGCGCGTGGAACAGGTAGCACTTCAGAGAACGCTACCTTTGAGGTCCTGGCTTTCAGCTTCCTGCCTAAAAGCCTAAATTTGGCCTCCAGGACCTCCCAGCTACACTTGCCCACGTCGTTGGTGCCGACATGCACCACAGCTGCTACCTCTCCCCCAGCACTGTCTACTAGCCTGTCTAGACGAGAAGTGATGTCCGCAACCTTCGCACCAGGCAGGCAAGTCACCATGCGGTCCTCACATCCGTCGCAAACCCCCCTCTCTATGTTTCTAATAATCGAATCCCCCACTACAAGAAGCCCCCGACCCCCCTCCCGCCGAGGAGTATTGTGTAACTTAGTGTTTCCAAACTCTTGGTACCTCTGGTGTAACCCTGTTCTTGGATTAAGATTGAATATATACTCTGCCTGACTCTCAAAAAGAAACATAAATGTTAAAAAAAACCTCTGCTGATGCCGCCCCCTCCCAGGCCCTGTTCCACCCTCCCCTTGCCCCAAAACACTCCTTCCCCACCTCCAAAATGACCTCCCGCACCCTTTCCCACCCCCTGCACTGTCCAGCACAATCTTACCTGTGCTGGCAGGCACTATTTCTGGATGCAGCACCGGCAGGCTGACACAGGCTGTTAGGGTGGCACTGCCGGATCATGAGTAGCTGCAAACATGTTTTATGACATGTTTGTGACACTCGGATCCGACAGTGGTATAGCTGTGCTGGCTCAAGGCCAGGGCTTTTTTTGTAATGGAACGCACGGCGTTCCGGCACCTTTTTCCCCCCTCCTCTCTGCCCCCACCTTTTTCCCCCCTGCCTGCACCGCCCCGCCCCCTTTTTTCCCTCCTCCTTGCCCCCGCCTTTTTTCCCCTGCCTGCACCACCCCGCTCCACACTGCTGGCTAGGGAGGGATTCGAACCTCCAATCTTGTGCTCCACAGCCCAGCACTCTCTCCATTGGGCTATAGGAAAGCCTATTGTTAAAGTGTTCAGAACTAATATATAAGGTCTTCAGCCCAGCTGGTGGCTATCAGTGCCTCAAGTATTAGTTCCAAACACTTTGAGCCTAAGGGTTCTGGTGGCTCAATGGATAAACTGTAGGTCTGTGGAGCCAGAGACTAGGGGTTCAAATCCCAGTGAGGAATAATATATATATATATATATATATATATATATATATATATATATATATATATATATATATAAAGGTGGGAAGGTGCTCCATGGCTGCAAAATATAAAGTTTGGTTGCTAGTTGCCAAAAGGCTAGTTGCAGTTGAGGCTGCAAAACTCCTCAAAGTTCAGTCCCAGGCAGGCTCTTTTTTGAACTTTTTTTTTTTTTAAGTCCCAGGTAGGACTTAACCCACAGCCTCCAGCAGGGGGCTCACTCCAGGAGCTTAACTGTGGGTTAAGTCTTAACTGGAACTTAAAAAAAAATAAAGGTCAAAAAAGAGCCTGCCTGGGACTGAACTTTGAGGAGTTTTGCAGCCTCAACTGGCCCCCCTTTTGGCAACTAGCACCCAACCTTTATATTTTGCAGCCATGGAGCACCTTCCCACCTAAAAAAATTTATTCTTCATAGGGATTTGAACCCCAAGCCTCTGGCTCCACAGACCTGCAGTTTATCCATTGAGCCACCAGAGCTCTTAGACTCAAAGTGTTTGGAACTAACACTTGAGGCACTGATGGCCACCAGCTGGGCTGAAGACCTTATATATTTGTTCTGAACACTTTAACTACTGTATAGGCTTTCCTATAGCCCAATGGAGAGAGTTTCCTATAGCCCAATGGAGCACCTCTCCACCTAAAAAAAATGGGGTGTTTCACTCCAGCTGTGGCAGGAGTGCTTTTGCTATCAGGGAGCTCACACGGGATGGATGTGTGTGTGCGGGCGCGCGCGCGCGCACGCTCGCGTATAAAAAATGGCTTAAAAATAAATAAATAAATAAAAAGTTGCGAGTTCCTGCACCTATTTTTTTACAAAAAAAGCACTGCTCAAGGACAAGTTAGGAACATGCTGTTGGTGGCTTTTAAAGGCATGTCAGTTCCCCTGATGGCACGCTTAGGGCCCAATCCAACTTTCCAGCACTGGTGCAGCTGCAATGCAGCCCCGAGTTAAGGGAACAAATGTTGCCATACTGTGAGGAGGCCTCTGTGATTGCCCCACCACCACAGGATGCAGGGCACACCCCATTGGCATGGCTGCACCAGCACTGGAAAATTGTATAGGATTTTGCTCTTAATCTGCATAACTAATAATAGTGGCATTTTTAATCCACTCTTTTGTTGGTGATTGCAGGACAGCATGCATTTCTTTCATCCTCAGAACAGTCCTGTGAAATACATAACAGTGACTCAGGATTTTAACTCATTTATTTATTTTTATTTTTCCCATTTTTATACCGCCCTTCCTCCAAAGAGCTCAGGGTGGTGTACACAGCTGCTCCCCTCCTTCTTGTCCTCACAACAACCTTATGAGGTAGGTGAGGCTGAGAGAAAATGACTGGCCCAAGGTTACCCAGGAAGCTTCGTGGCTGAGGGGGGATTTGAACCTGGATCTTCCAGGTCTGAGTCCACCTCCCAAACCACTACACCACCCTGGCTCTCATTTTCTCCTAAGGCTTAACCCATTTGGCATACCAGATACATGACACTCAAAGCACAAAGCTGATAAACATTGATGTCTACATAACTCCTCCCCCACCCCCACTCACAGAGTTTACCAACTATGGAATTCTCCTACAACTCATTTTAATATCTAGAGCAGTTATGGGAGGGCTAGTTCAGAGGAAAGCATTTTTACTGCCAAATAATTCGTGGGTATTCTACTGCAGGTGGACCCTTGTTATCAGTGAAGGTTCCGTTCTGGGAACCCTTGTGGATACTGAATTCTGCGTGAAATCAAATCACTGGTCCCCTGAGCTCCCAACATGATTGGAGCCTTGCTCCAGTCACGTTTAGAGCTGTCCTGAGGTTCGTGGAGGCCGTTCTCCTCCATGGGTCTCAGAATGGCCTCCAGAGGTCCTAGAAGGGCACTTCAGGTTTTTGGGTGAAAATGGAAGTTTCCTTCTAGGACCTCTGGAGGCTACTCTGAGGCTTGTGGAGGCTATGTGTGGCCTCCACGGGCCTCAGAAGAGCCTCTGGAGACTACCTGAACACAGTTCCAGTCTTCACCGGCAGGTCCAGGTGGGGCCAAGTCTGGCTCCATGCAGGTCCTGGGAACCTGCATTGAACCAGATGCCTGGATGAAAATTCTGCGGATAAACAGGCTCCACCTGTACTCACGACTAGCTTGACCTAGTTACACTTAAAGCCCTGTCCCAACCTGTGCTGTATCCAGTGCAAAGTTGGGGCTGGCTGTGGGGCAACTCAGAGTAAGGAGAATTATTTCCCTGATTATTCAAGTAGTCTGATAGGACTACTTGAATCTCCACCACCGAAATAGGCTGGGCTGCTCAGAACGGGGGTTAGGATATGTTCTAAGTGCCAGATCCTGGTTCCACCCCACCCCCCCGGGCTGGTCTGCCCACTAGCCCACCTTCTGCCCACCTTCCCCAACCCGGCATGAACTTACCTTTGTGGGCCTGAATCCAGCGTGGGGAGGCCAGCATTCGTCCTTGTGCCAGTCTTCCCAACTCCCACAGTTGCATGTACATGCTTTATAACATGTTCACAAAACCTGGAGACCGGCACAAGTGACTTTTGCTGGCTTAAGTGCTGCTTTGGATTGTGCCCTCAATTAATCTGTCCTGCGTGCTATTTGCAGATGATGTGACTTGTTGAAACACACCAGTGTTTTTAAATTGTCATGTGGAAATGGCTCTAAACTATATACAAGTTAACAATAAATATTCCCCATTTTACTGGTTTGTATCATTTTTATTACATTTTCATATCTCAGCTCTTGAACAACTTCTAGTCACTTCAAGGGACTATGCTCAGAAGAAATTCCTACTCTCCCCCCCACCATGTGTCATTCATATTAATTTGAATGCAAATTCTCTTCTTGAAGCGGAAAGAAAAAAGGAAACCATTTTCAAAAATGTCACTAAACTTCAACAAGTGTACGCTTGGTGAACTTTATGTAAATGAGTTTAATAAAGGAAAACGGAACATTTGATAAGTACTCTGTTGCTTGGGCATGAACTCAGGTATACTTAAGGTATCACAGCTGTCACAAGATTATTTAATATATACTTGGCTGGGTTATTGTTTACCTAGCATGCATATAGACATTCTCTAGCAATTTGTTTACTTAGATGAATAAAGCATCTCTCCATTGATCTAAGTGATTTTTTAAAGCTAGGAATAATTCACTGAATGTATGTTTTGAGTAGTGGAAAGCATAATTGAAGATAACACAAAAAATTTATAGAAGAATGAGCCTTGCGGAAGAAGAATCAGCATGGTTTCTGCAAAAGTCCTGCCTCACTGACCTTTTAAGGTTCTTTGAGACTATCGAAAGGTATGTGGATAGAGGAGATTATCCAAGATAGTTGACTTGGACTTTCTAAAAGCTTTTGACAAAGTCTTTGCCAAAGGCTCTTAAGTAGACTCATCAACAATGAAGTACAGGGACAGGTCCTTTTTATGACTTGGTAACTGATTAAAGAAATGGAAGCAAAGCATAGGAATAAATGGGCAGTTTTTAGAGGGAAGAGAAGTAATAAGGGGGAATCACCCAAGGATTTGTATTGGGACTTTGTTTTTTAACTTGTTCATAAAAGATCTGGAGTTAGGGGTTAACAATCAGGTGTCAGATCTGCAGCCACAAATCCCACAGTTGAAACTCACAGATGCATCTTGTGGAGGTATTTTCCCATGGAATAGTTGTACACTTGGTTTGTGCCTTAGCGTGAGACAAGGAAAGATAGCGGAGATTTGGTGGGTCTTTAATGAGGCTGTGCCATGGACCAAGATTACTGTTCCTTATTCTGCAAGACTTGAGAGCATTGTGTTGCAGGGCCATGGCAGCAAGGTATTTAACCACACAAGCCTTCTTGGGTCAAAGAGGAGTCTCACAGATAGAAAGAGGGTTATGAAGCAGCTCTTGCATGCAATTTGTCAGTATCCTTAATCTCAGAGAAAAGCAGGACAAGGCTGCCATGCGGCTTTCCTCAGGGGAATGGATGTATTGCGAGGTTGCCCACAGACGTTAGCTGATCAGCCCCTGCTGAACCAACAGCTTCTGTTTTGATTGGGGGAAGAGTGGAAGAGAGAGAGAATCTGGAAAGAAAAGGGGAGTGGGGTGTTAGCTGGGTGCTGTCTGGCATTATGGTCCTTGGACAGTGGCTGAAATGCAGTAGGAACAGGGGGTGGGAGCAGAGTGGAGAAGGCAGCAGGCCCTGCCACCATATCCTAACCTTGTTCCCGGCCAGGAAAACCTGATATGTGTCTCCTTGATTCTGCACCTTCTCAATGGAGGGCGCAGATCCAAGGAGACCCATTGGGGCTGCCTGGCCGCTACACCACTGCTACATGGGGTCGCCTGGCTGCTACAAGTTCCCTTACCCCAAGGAGATCTGACTCTGCTTCCCTGCCCCATTAGATGCAGTGATCACCATTTTGATGCTGCTGCAGCCCTGGGCGCAGGGAAGCATAGGATTGGGCTGCCCAGGTAGTTGATCATATGTATCAATCAGAAAGTGTTTGGGCCTCTTGCTATTGATCCAGCAAATAGTTATGTTACTGGTCTAGCCCTTGCTTTGCTGGCGGACCTTCAGCACCAAATACACGTGTATAAGGGCACATGTCCTGCATGCCTGCAGAAGTAAAATATTGGTCTTGTAACTCAGCCTTTGCCCATTGTTCTGGGCTTCCAACCTTATGGTACAAGTAAACATAGTACCTGTATAGGTTTGGTGACCTAACCTGTGTTCCAGTCTGTGATGTCCATGCCCAAGTCATCCCCCCGTGATATTGACTCACCCACTTCTTCCAGCCCAGTCCTGTCTCGCCAGGGTCGACGCGAAGAACGGGGAACAAACAAAGGGGACTTGCTTACTTTCTTTACTTTGGTTGTGGTCTTTACATTCATTGAGGGGTCTCGTTCCCTCACAAGAATCCCGTATCCCCAGGTACAGTCACAATAACAGTCTTTCCACAGTACAGTACTCAAGTGGCCAGTTGCCCCAAGAGCCTTTATCTCCCCTCTCAGTTCTCACCACAAAAGGTGTCTTATGCGGGGTGTTCTCCGTAGGTCAGGTCTGGAGTTCTGGGCTTCTCTTGGTAAAGGGCTGGGTCCAGTGGTTGCCCTCCTTTCCCCTGGGTTCTCACCAGCCCTTGGTTCCAGCCAGGAGTTGTTCCTGAAGTCTTCTGGGCGGGGATCCCTTCCCCAGCCTATGGGCAGCCCCTTTCTCAAGGGGTTGGAGTATTGGACCCTTCCCAGCCCTTGGCTGTCTGCTAGTTGGGAGAGCCTCTCCTCTCCTAGAGGTACCTCCTTTCTCCCTTCTCTTCCCCTTCCTAACCCCCTTCTCAGGGAGCTCAGGAAGGTGTTTCCTTCTCCTTCCACTGTCTCTTCCCTTCTTCTTATCCCTCTAGCCAGACCTCTTAGCCCTGCCCCTTCCTTCCCCCACCTGGGACCAAGATCTCCTGGGATCTCCTCCTCCCTGCCGGCTCCACCCTTTCTTTCCTCAAAGGTTGATGCGCCTGGGCTTTCCGGTCCCAGAGGAGAGGAGCCTGCTTGCAGCAAAGACTTACGAGTCTCACCCTCTTTGTCTGACTCCTCACTCTTCCCTGGTCTTCCAGGGGTTGGTATACCCCTTTTCTCTGCTTTCCACCCTTTTTCCTCCTGTTCCCATGCTGGGCTTTGCTTCTCCTGGTACCCCCGGGGTGACACAGTCCCATCATTTTTGAACAAGTCCACTCTCTCTTCTTGTTTCCTGACTCCTTTTCTAACTCAGTTTTCATGTAAGGCAGTAGTTTACATGTGTACAAATTTTAAAATAACATATAAAGAGCAAAAGGCACCCACCCCTTTCCCTGCCTTTTCTCGCTACATCTGGAAGATTTTGCTGTCGTATTTATAAATTTTTCATCAACAGGCCGCTACTAAAATTTAATATTTGAAAATGTGCAATATCTTAATGTACTGGTTTGGAATGAGTAATTACTGAAAAGTAAAATAATAATAATAATAATGGTATTTCTATACCGCCTTTCTTGGTCCTCAGATTTCTCCATAGACTTTATTCAAGGCGGTTTACATAGACAGGCAATTTAAATCCCCGTAGGGATTTTTACAATTTGAAAGAAGGTTTCTATCTTTCAAGAAACCACAACATTCAGATGTTTGTTTCCTGATCTGGTTGCACATTCTGGCCTCCATCCTCCCACGCTCAGAGCAGATGGAATAGCTTGGCTCAGCTTGTCAGCTGCTTCAAGGTTGCACGGTGCCGGTGGCCTCGAACTGGCAACCTTCGGATGTTATCTTCAGGCAAATGGAGGTAGGATACTCTAGGAACAGAAAGTATTGACTTTATTTTACTGTCCTTTTTGTGGTCTGGAAAAAAATAGAATGGAAAGCATAAGATTTGAAATAGAAAACCATTTATTTTCCAATTGTTTTTTGTTCTAAATTTAGGGTAATTAAAGCTCTCATTGCTGGTAACAATTCACATGCCTCACCTTTTGGTGCCTTCTGAATGATCAATATTTTGCAAAGCACAACTGTTTCCCAGCACCACTTTGTTTTGTAACAAAGGGTTTATGATCTTTTTACTCAGCATATGGTCTGCTAGAAGAAGATAGATTCGAATGTGTGTGTGAAATTATGTGGTCTGAATGACAACCACCTTATTTAGGGTAGGTACAAAGAGCAGAAACACCTTAATTTATTTCCAAAGAACATTTGTTTTTAGTCTTAAGCACACAGACTGAAGACGGAGATCTACTACAAACAAGCAGGTGTAATAGTGACTCATTTCTTTGAAATAAATAATAAAGGTTAAGCATGCTGTCTTAACCGTTGCGAATTTCTTTTTTGCTTAGTTCTGCTACTTAGCTAGACTTTGTGGTTAATGAATTTATTGATAAACTTGGGTCTTAGGCACTAGACAAGAATCTAGACTGTCATGAGCATCCATTCAACTCATTCTTGATGACTTCCAAATTTTATCTTCAAGTGGCAGCATCTCTTTCTCCCAAACCCCCTCCCCTTCTCATTCAAATATGTTAAAATCGATTTACATATTTTTTCACCACCAGCCTTCCCTTTGAAATGGACATGGAAGTTTTGCTGAGATTCAACCATGAAACCTAGAACAATGTTCTCAATGTGCATAACCACCAACTTCAAGTCTCTTCAACTCTGAGGAGAATATTGAGTGAGAACATATTTTGTGTTTTCCTCCCTTTTTGAAACTGGATACAGGGGTTGAGTTGATATTCAACTCTGAAAAGCAGAATTGTATCCTGAGTGTATCAAATTTCAGTCCACTATCTCCATACTAACTTATCACATTGCAAACAAATGGAATGTCAAATGGGTTACCTAGATCAGACCCTCGTTTTGATGGACAATTATAAATTGTTCTTAACAATAGGCAGTGAAATAATTTATACAGATATATGCAAACAAATCCACACTGCGATTCTGGATAGACGCTCTCTGCAAGTACCTGGAGCCTCTTTAGTACAACTCGGGCAAACAGCTTTCCTACAACGCTAAGGAGAGAGATGCCGCGGTAGTTGTTGCAGTCACCCCTGTCACCTTTGTTCTTGTACAGCGTGATGATGTTTGCATCCCTCATGTCTTGAGGTACTCCACCTTCTCTCCAGCAGAGACAGAGGATTTCATGCAGCTCAGTGACTATGATCTCTTTGCAGCATTTTAGGACTTCAGCAGGGATGCTGTCTTTTCCAGGTGCCTTGCCAAAGGCAAGGGAGTCCAGGGCCACGTGAAGTTCTTCTAGGGTTGGTTCACTGTCAAGCTCTTCCAGCACAGGCAGGCACTCAATGTTGTTCAGTGCTTCTTCGGTGACTACATTTTCTCTGGAATATAGCTCAGAGTAGTGCTGCACCCAGCGTTCCATCTGCTGCGCCCGATCCTGGATGACCTCGCCTGTGGCAGACTTCAGAGGGGCAATTTTCTTCTGTGTTGGACCTAGGGCCTGCTTGATACCATCATACATCCCCTTGATGTTGCCCATGTCAGCTGCTATCTGTATCTCGGAACAGAGCTGGAGCCAGTAGTCGTTAGCACATCTCCTGGCAGTCTGTTGGACTTTGCTGCGAGCAGTTCGGAGGACCTGCAGGTTGCGCTCACTGGGACAGACCTTGTATGCTGCTTGAGCTCTCCTCTTTTCCTCAATGACTGGTGTCAACTCCTCAGAGTGGGCTTCAAACCAGTCTGCCGCCTTGTTGGTCTTCTTGCCGAATATGGACAAGGCGGTGTTGTAAACGGTATTCTTGAAATGTTCCCATCTGCTGGATGCGTTTGCGTCGGCCGGGCCTGGAAGAGATTCCTCAAGCGCTTGTGCAAATTCCTCCACTTTTCTCTGATCCTGGGTCTTGCTGGTATCAATGCGAGGTCTTCCTTCCTTTTTCGTGTGATACAGTCGCTTTGTTTGCAGTTTCACTCTGCTGCACACCAGGGAGTGGTCAGTGTCGCAGGCAGCACCATGATAACTGCGTGTGATCTTGATGCTGGGAAGGCTGGAGCGTCTGGTGAGGATCAGGTCGAGCTGGTGCCAGTGCTTTGATCTTGGATGTCTCCAAGAGACTCTATGTTGGGGCTTTGTGTTGAAGAATGTGTTGCTGACACAGAGACCGTGATGACAGCAAAACTCTAGCAGGCGTTGGCCATTTTCGTTCATCCTCCCAGTGCCAAACTGACCTAAGCAAGTGGGCCATGAACTGTTATCAGCACCAACTCTAGCATTGAAATCGCCGAGGATGAACAATGGCTCTTTTACAGGGATTTTCTTGACAGTGGTGGCCAGGTCATCATAGAATTTGTCTTTGGCTTCTGCTGGAGACGACAGAGCGTCTATCCAGACGACAGAGCGTCTATCCAGAATCGCAGAGCGTCTATCCAGACGACAGAGCGTCTATCCAGAATCGCAGTGTGGATTTCGAGCCAACAGGTCCACCACTGATATGGTATTCTCCCTTAGACAACTGCAGGAGAAATGCAGGGAACAACGACAGCCACTCTTTATAGCCTTCATAGATCTCACAAAGGCTTTCGACCTGGTCAGCAGAGACGGCCTCTTCAAGATTCTCCCCAAGATTGGATGTCCACCCAGGCTCCTCAGCATCATCAGATCCTTCCACAAGGACATGAAGGGCACTGTTGTCTTCGATGGCTCCACATCAGACCCTTTTGACATCCGAAGCGGAGTGAAGCAGGGCTGTGTTCTTGCACCAACCTTGTTTGGGATTTTCTTCGCTGTCCTGCTGAAGCAGGCCTTTGGAACTGCAACAGAAGGCATCTATCTCCGGACCAGATCAGACGGAAAGCTCTTCAACCTCTCCAGACTGAGAGCAAAATCCAAAGTCCAGCTGAAATGTCTGCGTGACTTCCTCTTTGCCGACGATGCAGCTGTCACTACCCACTCTGCCAAAGATCTCCAGCAGCTCATGGATCGTTTTAGCAAGGCCTGCCAAGATTTTGGACTGACAATCAGCCTGAAGAAAACACAGGTCATGGTTCAGGATGTGGACTCACCTCCCTGCATTACAATCTCTGAGCATGAACTGGAGGTTGTCCATGACTTTGTGTACCTTGGCTCAACGATCTCCGACACTCATTCTCTCGATGCCGAGCTAAACAGGCGCATCGGTAAAGCAGCTACCACGTTTTCCAGACTCACAAAGAGAGTCTGGTCCAACAAGAAGCTGACGGAACATACCAAGATCCAGGTCTACAGAGCTTGCGCCCTGAGTACACTTCTGTACTGCAGCGAGTCATGGACTCTTCGCCCACAACAGGAGAGGAAACTGAGCGCTTTCCACATGCGCTGCCTCCGACGCATCCTCGGCATCACCTGGCAGGACAAAGTTCCAAACAACACAGTCCTGGAACGTGCTGGAATCCCTAGCATGTATTCACTGCTGAAACAGAGACGCCTGCGTTGGCTTGGTCATGTCGTGAGAATGGATGATGGCCGGATCCCAAAGGATCTCCTCTATGGAGAACTCGTGCAAGGAAAGCGCCCTACAGGTAGACCACAGCTGCGATACAAGGACATCTGCAAGAGGGATCTGAAGGCCTTAGGGATGGACCTCAACAAGTGGGAAACCCTGGCCTCTGAGCGGCCCGCTTGGAGGCAGGCTGTGCAGCATGGCCTTTCCCAGTTTGAAGAGACACTTTGCCAACAGTCTGAGGCTAAGAGGCAAAGAAGGAAGGCCCATAGCCAGGGAGACAGACCAGGGACAGACTGCACTTGCTCCCGGTGTGGAAGGGATTGTCACTCCCGGATTGGCCTTTTCAGCCACACTAGACGCTGTGCCAGAACCACCTTTCAGAGCGCGATACCATAGTCTTTCGAGACTGAAGGTTGCCAATACAAAATGCAAACAAGCACCAGTAGAAGCTTCTGGGGCTCTTGAATAAGAACCTAGGACTCTTGAATAAGGTATTGGGGGACAGAATGGGGAATGGGCAAAGATAAGGTGCCCTTGTTAACATATAGCTGCATGACTTGTGATCTGTTACGTTGAGTGAATCCTCTTGATCTGCCGTGAGGATGCTTTTACCTGCCTCAGACTGCAAAACAGGGAGATATAGAGCACCTGCTTTCTTAGTGACATCAATTGGGTTTTAAAATGCTCAGCTTTAGTTGCATTATGTGTTACGTGAAAATCCCCTTTTTCCTTTTAGTTGTAATTTTTCTATATAACTGGTTACGTTACTAAAACATCATGTAGGCCACACTTCTCCCAGCACGCTTTTCCAAAAACTCTTTCAAGTCACAAGCTCATGGTTAGAAAATCCACATCCCTATGATTCACATATTATAGGAAGCAGTCTGGCATAGTAAATCATTGTTTAAGTGTCTCCTATTCATTGTATTGTTTTAACCCAGTCTCCTACATTACTGTATTCATTGTATTGTATTGTCTTTCTCTCAATACTGAGCTAAACAAATGCATCGGTAAAGCAGCTACCACGTTTTCCAGACTCACAAGGACAGTCTGGTCCAACAAGAAGCTGACGGAACATACCAAGATCCAGGTCTACAGAGCTTGCATCCTGAGTACACTTCTGTAGTGCAGCGAGTCATGGACTCTTCGCTCACAACAGGAGAGGAAACTGAACGCTTTCCACATGCGCTGCCTCCGACGCATCCTCGGCATCACCTGGCAGGACAAAGTTCCAAACAACACAGTCCTGGAACGTGCTGGAATCCCTAGCACGTATGCACTGCTGAAACAGAGACGTCTGCGTTGGCTCGGTCATGTCGTGAGAATGGATGATGGCCAGATCCCAAAGGATCTCCTCTATGGAGAACTCGTGCAAGGAAAGCACCCTACAGGTAGACCACAGCTGCGATACAAGGACATCTGCAAGAGGGATCTGAAGGCCTTAGGAGTGGACCTCAACAGGTGGGAAACCCTGGCCTCTGAGCGGCCCGCTTGGAGGCAGGCTGTGCAGCATGGCCTTTGCCAGTTTGAAGAGACACTTGGCCAACAGACTGAGGCAAAGAAGGAAGGCCCATAGCCAGGGAGACAGATCAGGGACAGACTGCACTTGCTCCCAGTGTGGAAGGGATTGTCACTCCCGAATTGGCCTTTTCAGCCACACTAGACGCTGTTCCAGAACCACCATTCAGAGCGCGATACCATAGTCTTTGAGACTGAAGGTTGCCAACTAACTAACTGTATTGTTTTAACCCAATCGCTGCTTAAGTAACTTATGCAAACTTGAACTGTCTTCCTGGGTTGCCCATTCATTGTATTGTTTAAGTTCCCCCAGCTAGGAAGCCAGCCATTAGACCCCATTGAATTTTGGTGATAAGGGACATCCTGATCTTTTCAATGTTCACCCTGCTGTGTGGTAGTAAGGAAGCTACCATTCAGCTCAGCATGTTTTGCAAACCCCTTTTTAAGAGAGGGCTTCCCCGCCCCCATGCTCTCTCTCTGACTCCCCCTCCAAGGACCAACACACCTGTGTTGTGTCAGAGGGTCCTCCTCCCAGGACTCTCCTCCCCCATCCAACTGCTCTACAGACAGGTAACTATCTTGTGTCTGGAACTCTTTCCCTTCCCCCCTTTTTTCTCCCCTTCTCTCCCCATCTTTAGTTAGCAACTGGGTTTGGCAGACCAGGGACCCCTCAAATCCTTCCCTACAACCTTTCCTTTTTCTAATTTCCTCGGATGCACCAAATACTCTCCACACGCAACCACCATGAAAGCTAGGTACACTGGATTCAAGTACTAGGACCAAGAAACATATACATCATTTTTCCATGTGCTTTATGTTTACCTTTGTGCTTTTGTAATAAGACTATAATCTTTTATTAAAAGTTATCTTTCTCTCAGTCTCCTATTTAAGCTAAAGGGAATTTCTCTGTGTTACGCCGTCTTGTTATCCAGCCTGCAATCCTGAGGTTCCAATAAGGGTAGTGTAATAATTCCCCTAAACAAAACAGCCCTTTTGGTAACATATGCCCCTTGTTTAAAATCAGATACTGTGCAAAGACCAGCAGGTTTGCATGGCAAAAGCTAGCTTGCTGTACTAGAAACTTGGATAATCTTAAGGTGGTTACATTTGGGCACAATCTGCAAACAAAATTATACTCCAACTGCCTCACCTTTGGTGTTCATCACTGGGACCATGAGCAATAAAGAGTGTTTACAGACCCTTGCAAATTTCAAGTTTTTACATGTTTATATGGAGCATACGTAGCCTATTGGCATGACCTTTCTACCTACTTGACGTTTGTTCACTTGTAAAGCTTTTTCCTTCCCTGTGGAACGTTGACTTGACCTTTACCTCTTCCTACTGACATTCCTTAATATGCACAGCGGATGAATCCATCTGTAACATTTTATTCTGGATCCTTATAGTCCTGGACACTTTAGTAACCAGATTCACCTGTCAAACTTTGAAGTATAGAGGCAAGGCAGCATTTTTCATTGTAACATGAAATATTTCAGATACATAGACTTGTACAAAGACACATGTATCTTATGACTTTTGACCTTTTCTTTAGCTTGAGTCAATAAGCTTCTTTTCTCTGATTTTAATCTTTAGTTTGGGAAAGTAGAATTAAAACCTGGTAGGAACCTCTGCCTGGTGCCTTAGGGAGGGCACCAGGATGCAGATCTCTTGTTGTCTTGTGTGATCCCTGAGGCATCTGGTGGGGCCACTGTGAGATACAGGAAGCTGAACTAGATGGACCTTGGCCTGACCCTGTGGGGCTCATGTTTTCAATATTTTCACCAAGCAGTGACCAACAAGGAACAGTAAATTTTGTATTCCTCAACCAGAAACCACATTTTTTTCCCCTGGCTTTCTTGTTCCCGGCTTTAATGTGACTAAATTTTGAAGGCTGTTTCTCTTTACTGTAGTTCTTATTTCAGTTTCATATCACTGACTTGCATTTCCAAACATTAGGCAATGATTTTAAAGCTTTGGACTTTGGGGCTACTAATGGTGAGAAACTGGATAGGTAATTAGAAGGAAGAATCACCAAACAAGTCTATTTTGGCCTTGTCATGCAATAGAATTCAATGGAAAAAGCTATTATGCTTGGAATGGTTAGTGGAAAAAGAAAGCCAGGTCATCAAAGGACAAGATGGCTGGACACCATCAAGGCTGACATTAATCAGAACATAGAGCAACTGAAAGAAATGGTCCAAGGCCGAAAACCTTGGCGCCACTTAGTCCATAGTTATTGCTGAAAGTTGGACCCGACTGAATATGGCTTGAAGAAGAAGAGAATGGCGAGAGAGAGTTGTGATGCTTACTGCCTTATGCTCTTGTGTCCTTAACTGATCTGTAGAAACCAGCCTATCAAGCTGCTGCTAAGGACACATGTGCAAGACTTCCTGAAAAGTTTGCATCTGTACTTGTGATCCAAGGTATCTGTGGCAAGAAAAGAAACATCGTGTAATGAATGGGAAGCACACTGGACTGCCTGGGTTAGCCCTGCAGGAAGGAGTGATGGGATACCCTGCAACTGCAACTGCAGAAATAGAAGACTGCCTTGATTTGCTCAGTGTATTAATGGTTCCAAACTAATATAATGCCTACACTGCAGTTTCCTTTAGCTGTCAGTTCAATCCTTCCTCAATTTTTTATTCTATTCTTCAGATGCAAGTAAAAAAAAAAAATCTGAATGCCTTTCATTTTGCTGGGCTATTTAAAAGGATAGGCTGCCTCACTGACAATGTTCTCACTTTTCTATCTTACATGTAAATCCTCTGGTCCCTCTGTCTGCATCTACCCCCAATATAGTAATCATAGTCAGCACATTGCACTCTTATGGTTCTGCATGGGTCCATGAATTGGTCTATCATAAGTAGGGAAGTGGAAGCTTTTTTCCTTTCCCCATCCTCCTGGTGTTCCTCCATGCCCAACAGCTTATCTTGAAGTAGGCTCATCTGTGTTGGTCAGAATTGCACAGTCAATCCCTTGGAAAAATCTAGTAACCTGCGGTACATTTCTGGCTTTCATGCATAGGATTTTACTTCTGTAGGCTCAAGCTGACTTGAGACAATCTATCCCTGTACGTACACTAAGTGAGAGCCCAGTCCTGAGCTTGGTGCACTGGCTTATCGCCGGCATGCAGTGTCACAAATATGCTATAAAGCACGTTTGCCAGGGTTAGCAACAAATGCTGGACCTGGGCCAGCACCGATGGGAGGCCAGCAGTAAGCTGCCCAGCAGTCACCTGGACCACCAGGCGATGGAGATGTGAGTGGATAAGGCAGGGAGGAGGCATTCCAGGACAGGGGAGGTGAGGGGAGGGTGGGGAGAGGTAGGAGGGAGGTGTGGCGGGGGAGGGAGCAGAGCAAGAGAAGGGCAGGACCGGTAGAGCTCGGCTCCACTGGATCCTGAGCCCTATGTCGGGCCATGTGGCCTGTCACAGCACTCTCCAGTTCCATTGCGGGCTACTTCGCTTACCCTGGGGAAGGAGAAAAAAGTCCCCTTCCACCGAGGAGCAGCCATGAGCTGCCCGGTTGTGCATAGTGTGCTGCAGTAGCTATTTTGGTGCTGCAACAGCCCTGCACTCTGGGCAGCTCAGGATTGGGCTGCGAGAAAGGCTGCTAGTGCACCTGCTTGGCGCACTAGTAAGTATTGCCAGGGCTTTCCCTCCCCTGACAGCTGGCAGCAGGTGCCTGCTGCCAGCCAATTGGCTGGCTGTTGCTATGGGGGGGGGGGAGGAACCAGAAAGCTGCTCAGTTGCGTGTGCACCTGAAGCAGCTCAGTGCGTTCCCGGTGAGCGACCCCCGCCAGCCCTCCCTGTAGCTAGTCTGGGATTAGCTGGTCGCTCTGTGAGGGCCAGGTAGGAATTTTTAATCCCCATCTAAATTGACTTTCTGATGGTGGTTTTTTCGCCTACCCCAGACTGGTTATGGAGTGGGTTTGAGTTTTTTGATAGGTATTTATCATCCTGGTCACTGGTGGTAGAAGTGCGGGGTGGGTAGGCAGAAGACCTTCTCGGTGTCCAATCTAAGTCATCAAGGACAGGGGGTGAACCAGAACCGCTCCCATGATGCCTGACCAGCTCAAGGAGGCAGGCTGGGTAGCCCCTTGTCTGAACTTGGGGGCCTTGCAGGGGTGACCTGAAGGCATAGCCGTTCTGCTGACTTACCCTCTTCGGGTGACGTTGAGAAGCGGGCTTAATAACATTTGAGTTATGCCTGGAGTTGGGTGGATGCCCTATGAGACTGGGGGATGAAGACGGCTAGGGCCATTTCCCCCACGTAGGACTCCACACTTGGGATGGGTTTTGTTTGGCCCTTTAGTTGCCCTGTTGCTATGTCTGTATTTCATAAAAGTGGCCCATTTTAATTCCATACCTGTTGTCAGCTGTATTTATTTGGGGAATGCATGGTAAAGGAAGCATGCTCCAGCTCTCCTCCATTTGATAAAACAAGTCCAGAGGATTGATATGATCCAAATCAATCCATTCTTATTCATATATCCATATGAAAGACAATGGATTTTTTTGTCAAATAATAAAATACTGAATGTTAAATGTGTCCAGCCAAGGCAGAAGAGCTTCATAATATGAAATAATCTCTATCCTTGAATGCCACTATATATTGCCAGTAATTGAGTGTCATCCAACAGAGGAATAGTATAAGCCAGTATGGTACAGATGTTAAAATGTTGGTTTGGGACCTGAGTAACCCAGGTTGTAATCACCACTTACCCAAGAGGCTCACTAGATGCCCTTGGGCCAGTCACTATCTCTCAGCCTGAAATGCCTTGCAAAATTGTGATAATAAAAGAACTATGCATGCTACTGTGGGCTCCTTGGAAGAAGAGTGTGATAAACATGCAGTAAAAACTAGAAAACCAAGCCCTGCAATGAAACCTGGTACCAGCCACATCCTTTCACTAATAACATTATTATTGAACCTATTATGAGCCATTCTAGCAAAACGTTGTTCATCCACAAGTCCACTTATGTATGTGTTGTCAGCAGTACCATTTTAGTGGTTTATATGAGATGAACAGAATTTATTGAATTAATGGAAACCCTTGGATGGCAAACAGTGGATTAGAAAAATAAATCGCACTGTTCAAAAAAAGACTATATATAAATCAGGAGGTAGAACATCTTGATCTCCTGGACATTCTGCCTTGACCTTTACAGGATTCTGTTCTTAGGAACTGAAATCATACCTGACATGGAGAAGCTGCCAAATCCAACTTCATCGGGGCACGTGATCCATTCTCCAGTCATAATGAATGGAATTATGCCAATGGGATCACTGCCATTTTATTATGAGGCTCATGTGGTGTCAGCCCCTTATCCTGGGTCACAGGCAAGGTACTGGTTTCAACCTACCCCAAGCAATGTAAGAGGACACAAGCTGTAGGAGACATAGAATGGTTCAGAAGTATTAGAACAGGGACAACCAGGAGACATGGACCAGCAAGAGCTGGTAGATCAAGGCAAGGGACCTTCTCCATAGAGTTCTTGGGCAGCAGTTAGCAAGAGATGAAATCATTTTATACCGGAGCTAGATGTTCCGTTTCTTCCATGATCTCAGCTGGATCATGATCTAGAGAAGGAGCTTGTGCCTGCCTTCTCCTTCAAAATAGGATTGATGGAGTGGGAGGCCTTGGGCAGTCAAGAGGCTGTTGTTCCTGAATGTAAGCTTCTACACAGATCTGTCATCGCTGCTACTCCTGGGAAGATCGAGGTGTGTATGTGAATACGTAGTTTCTCAAACTCTCTACTTCCTTGGGAGGGATGTCATGGCGGGGTCTATCCTGAGTCTGACCTTCAGATGGTA
This sequence comes from Tiliqua scincoides, assembly GCF_035046505.1. Lineage (NCBI taxonomy): Eukaryota > Metazoa > Chordata > Lepidosauria > Squamata > Scincidae > Tiliqua > Tiliqua scincoides. Next base: position 218,831,329 of record NC_089823.1, read on the forward strand.
TGGAGTCTCCAGGGTTAGTGTATGCTGGGGACTGCAGGAAGGTCCTGCTTCTCTTCAGAGGAGGTCTCATTGGTATTGCACCTAGCACTGGGGATGGAGAATCATCACTTGCATTACATGTAGGATGTAATTCTACATGATTTGGAGATGATTCACTATGGAAAGATTGGTTTCATTGGTATGCTTGTAGCAAATGAAAGTACAGCCATCCTTAAAGCACTATTTCAAAAGGCATTCATATTTGTTAAAAAAAGAAAAGAATTTTGAAGAACCGTCCTCTGCCTATGTATGTGCAGTAAAATTTCAATAATCTGGCATCCTGTAATGTGGCAATCCTGATAGTCCTGCATCAGAATGAATGCAGAAGTGATTGAACTTCTGCAAAAAAAATGAGTTGCAGGACAGCAGCAGTGGAAGCAGCCAAACCATATGAATGTGGTCAGGATTGGACCAGTCTGCCACTGGCCAGATAGTGCTTCTGTTTTCTCCAGTTGTTTCAATTCCATCACTAAATTTATGCATTAGGATATGTACCTCCTGATAGTCTGGCAAATCCAATACAGCACCACCCAGGTCTTGATGATGCTGGATTATTGGAATTTTACTGTATTCATCAAACATGACAACATGATAGTCTTTGCCATCTTGTAGCTCATTTCTTTTAGACTCGGCAATGATTTCCCTCTGAGTAGATCCATCTTCAGTGGCGAAGGAATTTTCTAATGCATGATGAAATTAGTCCTGCTGCTGCTGGCATGTTCACCTGTCTACATGTTGACTGATACTATATGGTTGGGAGCTCACTTTTGCTTCTTCCATAGACTGCAGTATATTGGGAAAGAAAATTCATTATAATAAGTCTTACAGCTGTGCAAAAATAATAACTTTCATTCCCTTATTCTGAACAATGAAATGCTTACTCTGTTCTGTATAAAATTACACAGGTTTATATATATATATATATATATATATATATATATATATATATATATATATATATATATATATATATATATATATATATACATAAATTAGGCATGCCTATTTGTCACCGACTACAAAAGTACTGCCCTAAGGAATGCTCAGGCTTGGCTAGATAACAAGAAATGTTGTTTGTACTTTGTAATTCCTGACATGTGTATTACGTGCAAGTAAATAATGAATGTTTTTACCTTAAGCTTCTCAGTGTTCCCAAGGTATGAATGTCATAGGCAGTGTGTTTGGTGGGCCTGTAAAATCTATATATTTCATTTTTTTTAAGGACAGCTAGGTCCGTATCTGTTAGAGTCCTAAAATTGTGCTTCCCTCATCTTTGACGAGGCAGAGGAATGGTTTTGCATATACAATATTTTTGCTCACAGAAAATGACTCAATAAATGGAATCCAATAATAGCAGGGTTTTCAAACTCTGTACTTGTAAATACTCTCTTTTCCACAGGGCTTTCTGATATATAAAACCCCTACATTTTGTAGCGAACTCTGGATATGTTCCAAAACAGTTCGCTCATCTGCCTGCCTGCATTTACCAGGGACAATAACTAGTTTCTGGCATCTGTCCCTAGTGGTCAGGCTTAGTCCAAGAGATGGGCAGCCCAATCCTGTGCTTTCCAGTGCCCAGGGCTGCAGCGGTGCTAAAATGGCTGTCACTGCATCCAGTGGGGCTGGGAAGCAGGGCCAGGACTACTCGAGGTAAGTAGGCTTATGCTCCCTTACCCCATGCAATGGCCAGGCAGCCCCGATGGGTCTCCTCACATCTGTGCCTGCTATTGAACAGGCACAGATTTGTGGAGACCCATGTTGGGTCTCCTGGGCTGGAAGGAGGGTTAGGATATGGCAGCAGAGGGGCAGTCTCCCAGCTGGTCTTGCCTCTGAAGCGTGGGGAGACATCCCCAGTTATCCCCAGAACTGCAAGGGGTTCTGGAATGGAACCCCCATGGACACTGGGGCACGCCTATTTATTTATCTATATACCTACAGACTCTGTATGTAGACTCTAAAGCAAAGCAACATTCATGCAGGGATCCTTGCTAGAAGAGTTTTTGTTTGTGGAGTTTATGTGCAGTACTTGCATGCCTGGTGGACCTTATTTTTGCCCCATTTAAACTGAGAGTACAACTTAGAATTCACCCCATGCTCTCCTACAGCTATACATTGCAGTGGAACATGGTGAGCAAAGTGTATTTTGGCATAACATGTACCCATTACTAGTCTTTGCAGTGTCAAAGCTCCCAAGGCACCTCAGAGCTCGAATTCCAGGGTCACAGTTTGAAACCCATCTGCTGAATACTGTGTATGTTCACAGAATAAATGAGCACAAAATGGGTGGCAATCGCCCTACAATGCAGGGTACAGGGCAAATGGGCAATTTTAACAGTATGTTTAGTGTGGATTACTCTGACCGCCACCCAGAGAACCACATAATAAGCTCTACACACCTAATGGGGCCTTTGATTTCTTGTGTTTGTCTCTCACATGGGAGTTCACCAGAGTTTTCCAAGAGCTTCTGCCCAGTGGAAACACACAATTAATGACCAAACATAGGAAGAGTCAGAACTAAACTTTGTCCACCATGAGGAACTTAATAAAGGTTATCTCTGAAAGTTCTGAGTGCTTCCATTAAATAAATCTTTTAATGCTGCAGAAATGCTCATTATAATGTCATGAATTGTAATAACCAATTTTCAAAACTACAGCATGAAACTTCTGCATTGAAGATAATTCTTCTTCATTTACCGAGTGGAAATTTACATGCTTGTGTAATAGTATTTATTTAAATAAGGAAATGAGTCTTGGGAACATGGAACAAATTTTCGGCATGAGCTTTACCAGCCTGCAATCCTAACAGTAAATACGAGGACTGAAATTGTTTAAATTATTTGTATGATGTGGGTTTGCTTAGCATTAATGCATATTAACAGAGGAACCTAGATAAGACTGTTCTGGTAATCCAGATAATAAAATATTAAAATTTCTATTAAATCCTTGATTTCCTGTTTGCACTGATGCCACTGTTTTGGAAATATTTTGACTTTTAAATTGTATCTCATTACAACTCCACATTTTAAAAGGCAATCTCAAACATTTTTGTGCCCTCAATGTATGATCTTGAAAACATGAACATCAGTGATTGCATTGGAAAAACTGTCCCAAAAACTGTCCCAGTGTACAAAAAGTACACTGATGATGTCATATATATATAAAAAAGCTAGGTCATGGGTTCCATTTTTTAATTTTACTTCAGCACAACCAAGAAAATAAACCTGGGCTCAGCACCAATGCTGTCCACAGTGCATCTTTTTGCTTTCTGCTTTCAAATGACTATAGATCCCCCCCCGGCCCATGCCGGTACTGTATCTGCTAGACTGGTTCTCAGTGCTAGTTAAACCCAACTCATTTCTGAGTGAATAGCTCAGATTGCTGGTTAATAGTCCAGAATGATTGGCTTGTAAGAGATAGTTAGGAATCTCTCTTCATTTTAATGAGGTGCCAATCAGAACTGGGTGAACTCCTCCAGTCCAGTCCCTTTGCTGCCGTGGCCAGTTCCACTCCCTTCTCAGGCCTGATCCACTTCCCAGGCTGCCCCGCCTAAAATTGCCCCCTCCCCACCCCCACTCCAGCCTCCTGCTGCTCTCTCCCACACCCTGTGCTGGCCTGCCTGAACCAGCACAAACTCACCCTGTTCAGGTGCCAGTTCAGCTTCGTAGGGCCAGCGCATGTCTGTGCATTGGTCTCTCCTCCTCCCTAGTAACAGTGAACAGGCTTTATGGCATGTTAGCAACACTTGGGAGTTGGCACAAGGGACTTGTGCCGGCTTGAGGGGGGGGAATAGGATTCTGCTGTAAATCTCATTGTTGCCTAAGTGCACTTCCTCCTGCATCAGCTTGAAGGGACTATTGTACCTCTCTGATTCCTAGAGGTAGGTGAAAACCTGCTTGTACATAGTTGCTTTCTCTGAGGGAACCCAGCAAGAATACACACAAACATCCTTAGAAACTTAGGTTTGATGATGTCACTGTCACTCAAATTGGATGGTTTTACAACCTTATGTCCTCTGACCTGATCAGGTGGGCTCAGATGACTAGTTGATTGGCACATGCCAATCTCAGGTGGGGGGGGGCTGGTTAAGACCTATTGTTCTTGGGTAAATCAGACAAAGAAGACATGGAATATGTGAAACAACCTGTCTTCTTGGTCATGCAGTCTTTCTGCAATGGCACTGATACTATAGTGTCTCAGGAACTATCTTTTCTGCTGAGGCTTTCATTAAGGCAAACCTCTGGATTGAAGACAGGAGTTAGGGGACCTCAATCATTATATTACATTACATTACATATTCATAAAAATGTTTCAAAGACCAGAATATCATGAGAATTTAGAATATAGTCATATTCATCTTGAAGTTTTTTAAAAAATATTCTTAAGGACAAAAAGAATAGGTAGTTGGGATCCCAAGTATGAAGTTGGCAAATAATACAATGGAACATATAACCTGGACCCTCTCTCTCTTTTTCCACTGAGACTAGTCAAGCTAAAAGAAAATAAAAACACTTGGTACAAAAAGGAGGTCTTCAGGTTAGCTTGCCTTTGGATTCTGACCTCAGAAACAGCAACAATATCCAGAAAATAGGAGCTGAATCGATTTATTTTGGATAGTTGCTATGGAGACTTTCTGCTGATACAACTACAATAAAAGGGTTAGGGAAGAAAAATAGGACACTAGCTTATGAAAAGAAATAGAATGAAACTATGGTGTATGGTGCACATTAGGTACCAGGTAAGAAAATAGTTTTTAGAATTATATCTATTGATTTGATGTTATAAAGATCAAATAAAATCATGAGGAAACCATCCTCCCTATGAGAGATCATAGCAATTAAACTGTTTCACTGTAATTGTCTCTCATCTACCATTGCCCTACTTCCCACTGAAAAGTCTCAGTAACCACTTGAAAGAAAGGTACGGTTTGTACTCTCTTTCAGGGATATAAGACTTCTTCTGTAATGATCCTTAGAATTCCAAATGTGTCGGGGTAACAGGATGGAAGATCTATTTAGATTTATTTAAATTATAACAAAATGAAACCAAACCCCACAGCAAGTGTATGTTAGGTGTATTTGTTGTGGTTCTCCAACTTCATAATAACCATACCAAAATTATCCACATAGGATCTGCAACTCTTGATCTTCACATTGGTTTCTTTGACATTCCCATCTTGTACACAGCCATTATTTTTTAAACTGTTAATCTCAGCATGGAAAAAAATCTAGCCCCTAAACTCTAAAACTCAGTTATTCTAAGGGTTATAGAAAATATATGGGGGAAAATACATCTGTGAGCCTCATCTGTACCTTTGACTCATGGGATTTCTGACCACATGTCAGAAATCACCGCAGTCACCGCAGTCTAGGGCTTTCTTCATGGCACAAGCCATGTCAGTTCCTCTTCCTGCACTGCCAATCATCCCTTAGTAGACTTCCAGCCTCACTCCTCACACATCAAGTTCTAGGAGTCACAACAAGAGTGATGGCGGGGAACTCCTTGGAAACAAAGCCCAAAGGAGGAAAATGTCATCCACATTCCACGCATGCCAATGTTATAGGATTTTCTTTGTCCATGGCAAAAACAAACCCCACAATCACATGGGGTTCATCTATTCTGTATATTGGGGGTGCCTCTGCCAACATGCCTGATGACTTGCCCTCTCAGGGCAGTGTTCCTCCAGGCCTCCTCTTTCCAAATCCTGCAGCAGTGGGTACAGGGCTTGAATCTCCTCATTTCTATCTTTTCACAAATACAGTCAGGATTCCCGCCCACCCCAGGAATCCCATTTTCCATAAAATTGGAACCATTTTTTTGGTAGAAGACAACCTTGTCAATCAGACTGGAACTAAAAGAATTACAGATGAAAACTGATTATCCGTGGATTTTACAGTTGTGGATCTGGCTCAACACGGGTCCCCCAGACTCGTGTTGGGCCAGACTCAACCCCACCTACCAGAGGGCTTTCTAAAGCCTGCAGAGTCAGCATGAATCCACCTGCAGCCTCTGGCTCCTAGAGCCCAAAAAAAAAAAAATGACTTCCAGTTTGGAAGTAACGTTTTAATGCCTTTTAAGGCATTCTGAGGCCCAGGTAAAAGGTACTGAAAAGAGGCTTTGGAGGGCAGAAGAGGCTGATCGCAGATTTGTTTATCTGCAATTTTCAGTATCTGTGGGGAGTCCAAGAACTGATCCCCTGTGGATACCGAGTACCGATATGAATTTCAAGTCCATTCAACGACACCAAACTGGCATTCAGTGATCCTTCAGGCTGCCCTTCTCTTTGATGATAAAGAAAGGTTTGAGATCAGGTGAGAAGCAGGCATGCTTCTATTTGATTGCTATTTTTATTCAGTTTAAATGTAGCAGCTTTTCATTGCTTTAAGCATTTACATACACAAGCATTTAATAAACAATTTTGGAACAATTCTCCGGTAAGCAAAGGCGAGCTTATGCGCATTCAGCTTATAGATAATTTCCCCTCCTGGAAATTGGATGATGAATTATATACTGTGGAAAGGTTATAAATATCCCTTTAAGGCATCAGTTTTCATACGTGTGGTGACACTGGGCGGTGAACCACTAGATTGTTGAGAAGTAAATGATTTGTTTATCCAAGCCTACTTTCCATTTAAATCGCCGTTCTGACATTGACTTCCTTGTGATATAGGAATTACAGGACTCATTGCAGAAGGAATCAGCTTTTCCACTGAAGTAAATGAATGCTAAGCAGTTGCTCCATGTTAACATTATGGTTTGGTAGGAACAGGTGACATCTTATTCTGCTGGTTCCCTTCCACAAATGGTTCAGAGGAAGACTTTTGATTTGCCCCTTGCTTTGTGGTCATGGACCTGGTGTACTTCATGGTGGGGTATTCCCACACACTGCTAGAGCTAGATGACTACCTCCAGAATTTGTTTTGACATTGTTGTTTTTAAACTTTCTCACAAAAAGGCACTTTTGTTAAGTTAGGCAAGGATTAAAAAGTTCAATGCAGCTAACAACATGAGATTAAATACACTAAACATAACAACAGTAAGACAAGTACTATAAAAGCAAATGTAAGCAATAAAAATAGCAGCTAAAAACCCATCATGGCAGCATAAAAATAAGAACAGATAAAAATAGATGATATAGCTCCACTTTGACCATATCAAGTTAAAAAGGCAATCACAGAGCAGAGATGTCAAAATAAGGTCTGAATAAGGTCTTCACCTGCTGGTGAAAAGCTGCCAGAATCAGAGCAAGAAATATTCTCTTGGGAAGAAATTTTACAGCTTGAGTGTAACCTCCAAGAAGGCTCTCCAGTCAGATGCATATCAGATGCTGACAGGACATAGAGGAGATCCTCCCCAGCAGATCTTAATACTCAGGCAGGATCAGATGGTTTCTTCAATAACAAGACATACAACATAGCAATTTTCTGTATGAATAGTCTGTAAATCTGTACTTCAAACACTACCCTATTTACTGAGAGGATGAGAAGCTCAAAGCTTTGCAAAAATTTAAAGCAGGGGTGTTTAACATAAGGGTCGTGGGCTAGAATCGGCCCACAGAAGCTCTCTATCTGGCCCTTGGGTTCTCCCAGCACCACCATCAGATATTCTCAGCTGCCAAGCTGTGCTGAGGTGTCACTGCTGCAAGGGTTGCTGGCATGTCAATTGGGCTCTCCCATATCTTGAAAATATGGTCAAGCTTTGTGTGTTTTCTCTTCTTTCAAGTTCCATAGTGAGAAAAAGGTGGTTATTTCTGGTCATGACCTGCTTAAAGACATCACTTCCAGCCCTTAGCAAGCATCATGAATGCTCTTTGGCCCACTGTATGAAATGAGTTTGACATCCCTGATTTAAAGTATTCTTTGCCTCTGTACATAAGAACATAAAAAGAGCCCCACTGGATCAGGCCAAAGGCCCATCTAGTCCAGCTTCCTGTATTTCACAGTGGCCCATCAAATACCCCAGGGAGCACACAAGACAACAGGCACAACCTATGTCCTGGTGCCCTCCCCTGCATCTGGCAATCAGAGGCAGCTTGCCTCCAAAACCAAGAGCTTGCACATACCTACTATGACTTGTAACCTGTAATGAACTTCTCCAGAAATTTGTCCAATCCCCTCTTAAAGGCATCCAGGCAAGATGCCATAACTACTTCTTGTGGCAAAGAGTTCCATGAACTAATTACACGCTGGGTAAATAAATATTTTCTTCTGTCTGTCCTAACTCTCCCAACACTCAGTTTTCGTGAATGTCCCCTGGTTCTGGTGTTATGCGAGAGGGAAAAGAGCGGCTCTCTATCCACTCTGTCCATCCCCTGCATGATTTTGTATGTCTCAATCATGTCCCCCCTCAGGCACCTCTTTTCTAGACTGAAGAGGCCCAAACGCTGTAGCCTTTTCTCATAGGGAAGGTGCCCCAGCCCAGTAATCATTTTTGTTGCTCTCTTTTGCACCTTTTCCATCTCCACTATATCCTTTTGGAGATGTGGCAACCAGAACTGGACACAATAATCTGGGTGTGGCCTAACCATCGATTTGTACAATGGCATTACAATATTAACTGTCTTATTCTCAATGCCTTTCCTAATGATCCCAAGCATGGAATTAGCCTTCTTTACTTCCGCTTCGCATTGGGTTGACACTTTCATGGAGCTGTCCACAAGGACCCCACAAGCTGTCACAGATAGCTCAGAACCCATTAGCCCAGTGGCACTCAAACTTTTCCAGCCAGTGGCTCCCTTGACTCCCATGACTATTGGCCATGACTCCTCATCATGTTCCTGATGGCTGGAAGTGACATCATTAAACAGGAAGTGGCTAGAAATATTAACTATATTAATATTAATTGTATTAATCATATCATTAATTAAATGCAGATCTTAAAAATATATTATTAATACACAGCAATATACATGCTTTATAAATGATCAGCTGCTGAAGACTCATTTTTTTAACTTTGTAAGCATACTAATAGAATTGTTTTATCAAAAGAACTTTGTGAACATCCAGTCTGACCAACATTATACAAACACACACCCCTGTGGACCCCAATCCAACTAGTCATTTCTCCATTCAACTTGGATAGGATTGAACCCTTTATTAATTTAATTACATTAAATTTTTCCAGCAGCTGGTGGGGAAAATAGACCATGAAAATATATCAGAGCTGATAAGGGTTTGTTAGGAAGCTGATTTGTCTCCTATACTAGGAGATGCACAGCTCAAGCCTATGCATGTCTACTCAGAAGTAAGTCCCATTAGAGTCAATGGGGCTTACTCCCAGGAAAGTGTGGATAGGATTGGGCTGGGAATCACTTAATCAATGGCTGATAAGTAGGTATTCCCTTCAAATAGCAAGATTCATCACTTTAAAAATACAGCCTCTCCTCTTCAGTCAAACAACAAGGTTAATAAATCACTTTAAAAACAGTACCCTTTTTCTGTTCCTGGCCAAGTAAAGTGTGTGCTTGTCTCTCCCCTCCCCCCTTTGCCAACTGCATGGAAACAACTTTAAGACCCCTGGGAAGTGTTTTATTTGGGGAGAGGGAGGAAAGCAGGAAGGTTTGGAGATTGAAAGGGGCGAGTGGAAGAGGGAGGGGGTTGAAAAGAGAGATTTCACTTTGATGAGAAGCGATCCCAGGCTGGGAACTAGGAGCCAACTAGACAAGGATCAAGGAGGGTTTCTTTCTGACGGTCAGCAAGGGCAACGACTGCAAAATGAGCATGCTTGGTACTTGCCAGATGGGGGTTGGAGTTGAAGAGCTTTGGAAACAACATGTAGCGAACACAGCCTCGGAGTGGAGGGAGAAGAGGGCGGGGCGTCAGCAGCCACTCTCGCAGCTGAGCAACTCCCATTTCTTCTGCTTTAAGAAAAAGGGCAGAAGACGGGCTCGTATTCTGCCCAGGAGTGTATCTCTGCAAGAAGACATCCCGCGCCTCCTCTTTGAGTTCCTGGTGCCTCCCTAAAGAGCCGCGCCTCACAGTTTGAATTACACTGCATTAGCCTATATGTGAAGTTTTGATTTTTTGCCCCAATGTGCATGACTTTACACTTACTTACATTGAAACGCATCTGCCATTTTGCTGCCCATTCTGCCAGTTTGGAGAGATCCTTCTGGAGCTCTTCACAATCTCTTCTGGTCTTCACCACTGGGAAAAGTTTGGTGTCGTCTGCAAACTTGGCCACCTTGCTTCTTAGCCCTGCCTCCAGGTTGTTTATGAAGAGGTTGAAAAGTACTGGTCGCAGGACAGATCCTTGGGGCACACCACTTTTCACCTCTCTCCATTGTGAAACCTGGCCATTGACACCCACTCTCTGCTTCTGGGACCTCAACCAGTTCCTAATCCAGGAGAGGATCTGCCCTCTAATTCCCTGACTGTGGAGCTTCCTCAGCAACCTTTGGTGAGGGACCGTGTCAAATGCCTTCTGAAAGTCCAGATGTATAATGTCCACAGGTTCTCCTTCATCCACATGCCTGTTGACCTTTTCAAAGAATTCTAAAAGGTTGTGAGGCTGGACTTACCCTTACAGAAGCCATGCGGATTCTTCCTCAGCAAGGCTTGTTTGTCTATGTGTTTTAAGATTTTATCTTTGATCTTTGATGTAGAAAGATCTTTGATGTAGAGTACTTAGATCAGTGTTTCTCAAACTGTGGGTCAGGTGGGTTGCGAGCCAATTTCAGGTGGGTCCCCATTCATTTCAATATTCTATTTTTAATATATTAGACTTGATGCTATCATGGTATGTGACTGCATTTGCGGAAATGTTACAGATCTGTACTTTTCACAGGCTGCTATGTATATGCTTTTAACAATCATAGTAAATGGGATTTACTGGGTAAGTCTGGGTAGGATTGCAGCCTAGGAGTGTTAAACATTTTCCTGCTTGATGATGTTACTTCTGGTCATGTCATCACTTCCGGTGGGTCCCGACAGATTCTCATTCAAAAAAGTGGGTCCTGGTGCTAAATGTGTGAGAACAACTGTCTTAGAGGGCCCAGTCTTATCCAATTTTCCAGCACTGGTGCAACCACCATGCAAGCTCACGGTAAGGGAACAAATATTTCCATACCTTAAGGAGGCCTCTGTGACTGCCTCCCAACCACATGATGCAGTGCATGCCCCACTGGCACAGCTGCACTGGCACTGCAAAATTGGATGGGATTGGGCCCTTAATGATACCAATACATCTATGCATGGAGAATATCAGTTGCTTACTTAAATAAGAAATATGTTTCTATTCTGGTGGCATTGTAGAGCTAATGCTAGAAACAAGTAATTTGTTCATACCTGAATGTCACTAGAACTTTTATATATTATGTTTTTACATATTGTACTATATAAAATATAATTCTTCTGTATTCCTGGTCAATGAAGATTCTGGCTAATGGTGTTTTGCACATACAATTTAAATTTCTTAAAACGAAGATATAACTCTGGGGGATAACAAACTGCACTTGTTAAAATTCCCTCTTCTACACAATTGTTAAAGGTCCAGGAGCCCTAAAGTTGAAAGGTTGGCCACCTCTGCTTTAGAGGAAGGTGACACTCAGACAACCTGCAGTGCTGATCAACTGCCCTTGTTATCATGGTCTTGGTTAGAGGGAGCCCCCATCCCCCTCTGGAGTGAAATCCTGGCTGACTCTTAGGAATGTCAGCTAAGGAACCAAGATGGAGTTAGTAGAGGCTGCACACCTGGGAAAATGAGGTCATTTGCAAGTGTACATCTGAACTCAAGAAATGTGCACAAGGCAGACAGAGCTTATTGCATCCAAATCACATTGAACCTCTTGGTGCTGTGTATGTTGAATTTAGTGAACATCACACAGTGCTTTTTTGGTTGTAGTCATACGTCTACAACCTATTATGTAACTCTGACTGATTTTAATGGAGCTAGATTGTTCCCATAATACAACATAATAACTGAAGCTGGTATCTTGCATGAATGAATCTCAATTGGCAGTCAAAAGTTTCTGGTGGATGAACTTTTCCCTGCGTGAAAGAGAGTACAAAGCTTTTGTATTAAAGATTGTGGAGGAGCACAGTTAAGAGGAGCACATCAATATTTAATAGGTGAAGGGAAAGAATATTGCATTCCTTGGCTTCCTTTGTAAATCGACCTCTTTTCATAATTCAACCAAGAGATGACCAACGGCACTTCTGTAATTCAGATGTATAAGCCAAACATTTTAAATGCTGGCATCCTACTTTCCCCAGTTCTTTTCAGTGTTATTTCACCACCTAGCAGTGTTAATTTGCATCACGAGGTGCTAGCCAGCTCGCAAATCCTCCAACCACACTGAACGCCTCAAATGATCCCTGTGTGTTTTTATAATAAAATGGGAGAATGCTAAATAATTTACGCAGACTAATGAAAACTAATTTGCTAATTTTTAATTTTTACCCAGTTGCATGAACCACGGTGATGAATAATTAACAACTCGGAAATGAATTTCAAATCAAACTCTCGGTATGGCCCTCGTTGCAAATGTTATCATCTGCATACCCTGCGCAAATGCTCATTTATTATAAAAACATATATTTTTTTAAATAAAAACAAAAACCCAGAGGAAACAGTGTTCAGCATGAACTGGGCTGTAATAAGAAGAGTGGCAGGCTCCAGGGGTTTGACTTTGTTTCCACATAGATCCAGGATAATTTGTTGGAGGCTGTCTTTGAATTATTCATACACACTCTAGCTCTCAGCTTTCAGAGGTTGGCTCTAACCAGCTCCTATCATATAGCTTCTTATGGTGCTTTCTTATTTGCATTCAGAGTTTCCTAATGGGACACCTTTCTTATTCAGCCATATATTCGCCAAACAATTCAACATTAAGAGCATGCATTGTAGTTTAATGCTGAAGTTCCATGTAGGGTACAAGGTTTCTGCAGCTGGGCAAGTCACTAGAATCCGAGAATGTCAGCACTGAAGTGCTAATAAACCTTGAGAGTATTAAAGTTTGTTGTTTTTTATTCAGTTACTGGCACTGAGGAAAACACACATAATAGCTTCAGATGGGTACTTTTAGATGGGCAGCCCAATCTTAACATGCACTGGAAAAATTGTGCTGTATTCAGAGCAGGTTAGGAGATGGCTGCAACACAATTTGGAATAAGGGGATATTTATCCCCTTACCCCTCATAATGCTCCAGACACCCCTTTGGGGCTACTTATATTTGCGCCAGTAAAACTGCTGGCGCAAATCCACACAGCCTGGTGTAATGCTGAGCTGGCTGGGAGTGGGGTTAGGATCTGGCCTAAGTTGTTGAGGCTGGTCGCACCCCCCCTCCCAGACCTGCCCTCTCCTGTCCCAAAATACCCGATTCATCCTCCTGCCATGTCTCCAATGCCCCACCCCTGCTGGGCCGGGATCTGGTGCTCAGAGGTAGGCACATGTCCTTACACTGGTCCACACTCCTCCAGAGTAGTTGCAACTATGCTTTACAGCCAGCAGCAAGTAGTATCAGGGCAGGGGGGAGGCAGGGAGTGGGCAGGATGAGGCAGGGGAGGGCAGGGCAGGGAGGAACTGGAGCAGGAAAGGGTGGGACCAGCAGAACAGAGAATTCAGTGTCGGGTCAGAAGGCCTGACCCAGAGTCTCTCAACTCCACGCTGGCAAAATAGATGGTGCAGTCTTGAGAAGCCCCACTGTGAAACGTGGGACTTTCCCCAGAGAGTGGGCGAAAGTCCCCTTCCCCCAAAAAGACCTCTGGTGGCTGCTGTGGGGTGTTAGAAACAGCTCAGACCAGATGATAGAAACCACACAAGGCTTATTGGCAATAGTAATTTGTATCTTTACTGCAGTAAAGGGAGTGTTCCAGAGCACAATGCTAGTCAGTACCAGCTCGTTGAAGCTATAACATAATTTATAGCCCTTCACCCGTCGAAATCCCTCCCCTGTTCATCATTGGCTGAATTACATTGTTTTTCACTGCAAGCCAGCTTGCAAAGTTTAATAGTTTAGCAAGGCAATGACTTGGGGACTTTGTGTACTTTGCTCTTGAAAAGCATCTGTGCTCCATCTGCTGGATGTTACTATTTATTGTATCCAAATTGGTCAAGTTTTTCCCCTGTGTCCATCCAACTCAGTTCAGGCATTTTCCATTAACCTGCTTGTATTCTTTTCTCCCCTTGCTTTTTGTTTAATTGCTTTTCTTTTGGGATATTAATAAACCTGTTATTTTGATTCCTTGTATGGCTAGTCCATATTCACTGATAATGCAGTATGCTGTCACATCTGATTGCTCTCAGACACCACTGTGGTTTGATTTTAAGTAAGAACCCCTGAGGTTCTGTGCTCTCCTGGGAGGGCTTTTCACCAGATGGCCCTCTTCTACCTGGTCTTGTCAGCATGGGATGGTGGCAACAGACAGAACCTCTGGTTCCCCCTCCCATGCAGCTACTAACCTGATAAACAGGGATAATGGAGAGCAGGAAGAGGTGCATGAGTGCTAACCACTAGGAACTACTCCCCTCAGCCTACCTTTTTCCACTACATTTTCTGACAATGCCTCATGGCCACTGTGAGAGGGGAGATTCACAATCCAAGATTTTCAAAGAGGTGACAGCAGGTGGAGGAGGTGATAATGATTAGCTAGTATGTAACAAACTACTGAGGAAATATTTTCTGTTATTTTAAATAACAGGACTTTGATTTAAAAGGCTCTAAGCAAGTTGTCAAGCATACAGATTTATAAATACCTTTGAAAATAATATTACAGATATATGGGGAATAATTCTCTCTTGCACAATAGGAACTTAGTTTATTGAAATAACTTTTTACATGATTTCTGGATAAGTTCAAAGAAAAAGACTGCTTCTAGTCTTTCTCTACTCTGATATATACTTTTTTTTTTTTTTTGATACTTGGGTTTACAAAGTATTTTAATTGGTATTTATCTCCTGCGGGCAAAAATCTCAGCTGCAACAGGTATTGCAGAGCAAAGTTGCTATGCAACCATAAAAAATCATCCTTTTAAATATTGGCAGTGGGAGAGAGATTAGATTAATTCCTGGGGGATTTAGAGAGGAACAGTTAGCATAGTGTGCCTCTTTTTCCTTGTTGGTTGTTACTGGCAATCAAAAATTACACAAAACAACAAACTTAAATGAACTGTTTTACTACTAGCTGGGATAAGAGTGACTTTCCTGCCATTTTAGGAAACTATAATCGTGTCTCTTCATTCTGTTAAGAGATGGGTTGCTTTGATACTATGTACATAATTCACATAAAATACCAAAGGTTTCTGCTTGGGAGAAGGAACATCACTCAGTAGGGTACTGCATTAATTGACCCTTGAATCAGAGGCTGTAGCTGCAACAGGATGCTTCATTTGTTGATCAGAATTCCTTTGACTGTGTGGCAAAGGAATTGGGATAGAAACTGTGGGCCCAATCCTATCCGACTTTCCAAAAAAAGGGTGTCTCTTACAAAGACACCTGTGCAACTGTAATGCAGCCTCAAGGTAAGGGAACAAATGTTCCCATACCTTGAGGAGGCCTCTGTGACTGCCTCCCCACTACAGGATGCAGTGCATGCCCCCTTTGGCACCACTGCACTGGCACTGGAAAATGGGATAGGATTTGGCCTTGTGTGTGTTCCCTAATGCTGAAGAGAATAAGTTCCTAACTAGCCCAACTAGAAACTAGCATAAGTTGTGCCCAATTCTTGTTCAGCATAGATTGGATCTGGAAGTTTGGGATAAATGTAATTTCAGCCTGTGATGTCCAAAATATCATTCAAATCATTTGATTGTCAGATGGGCAGATGTTGCTCACCATAATGACTATATTGATGATGATGATGATGCTATACCTCTTTCTAACAAAAAAAAAGTTCACAAAGCTGTTTACAGTGAAAATCAAATAAATAAATGGTCCCTGTCTCCAAAAGGCTCACAACCTAAAAGGATGCAGAAGGAACACCAGCAAACAGTCATTACAAAGACACTATGAAGTAAAGCAGGACAGCTACTCTCCCCCTTTGGATCTCAGATGAGCACCACTTGAAAAGTACCTCTGCCCAGTTAGCAGGATCTATAGCCGCATTTCTCAACGTTTGTCCCCTGCTGTACCACCTCACATCATCCACCTATTGGAAGTACCACTGGAAGTAACTGGCAATGATGACATTACTAGTTACTTCCATATTGGGACACCAGATGCAACGTGACAAACACCAGTAAGAACATTAGATTGAACAGGAATGCTTTTTTGGGCACAGGAAAAGTGCACACCGGAGCTCTGCCTGCTGAGCCAAGCCTCCTACCACGGATTGTCACGATGCGTTGCTGGTCTTGCTGCCAGGCAGCCTGGATTTGGATGTCTCATGGGCAGTGGCATAGTTAATGAAAGGGTAGTTCGATGCCGAGTGCAAAATAATGCCCAGGAAGTCACACCCAGAGTTCTTAAAAAGTGAAAAATGGGGCAGTGGCATAGCTAAGGCATCTGCTACCTGGGGTCAAAGAAGATTTTGTAGCCCCCCCCCCAGTGAAATTAAATTAAATTAATTAAGTAAATAAATAGTTTTCTGGTTAATTGGCCATAACTTTTGATGGAATACAGATATTCCAGTGCAGTTTGTTTCATTGCATTCAGCATTAAATCACCTTTCCAATTATGTATAACATTTTGGTATTATT
Source organism: Tiliqua scincoides (assembly GCF_035046505.1). Classification (NCBI taxonomy): domain Eukaryota; kingdom Metazoa; phylum Chordata; class Lepidosauria; order Squamata; family Scincidae; genus Tiliqua; species Tiliqua scincoides. Next base: position 218,848,000 of record NC_089823.1, read on the forward strand.
TGTACGTACAAAAGTTTTCACAATTTTTGCCACTAGTGTCAAGCTCAGCTCGTTAAAGTTGGTCCCTTAAAGCTTGTTGCTGGTCTATAGCATAAGCAGAAATTCCTCCATCCATCCATCCACCCATCCAATCATTCCTTTCTCCCTGAAGGGACCCAAAGCCGAACCATTATGATTTGGGAAGAAAAGGAGGAAACTGATAAGTCAAAGGAAACTGATAATGCCTTTTGACATTGTTTCTCATACATGGCGACACTGTTCAACCCTCTGTCTTGTTCTTTCCTGTGAGAGCAGTTCTTTGTACAACTTTCATTTTTAAAGCACATGCTCAGACACCTCATAAAAGTGAAGCTTCCCACTGAGACAAAAAAAAAAAAAAAAGCTGGAATCTGAGCTTTTCTCTCCGAGAAGCTTTTAGCTCTTTTGTCGCAATAGTATAAGTAGTCAGTGGGACTATTAAAATGCTCCCTCTTGTCTTGTAAGTATCAAATGCTTGCCTGGCTAAACTTCTTTCCTCCTTTCTTGCCAGGGATTGTTCTAGTCCTCTTCAGTCCTTGTCACTGCCTTGTTAGCTCAATTTCAGTAGAATTGCACTCCAGGCGACTGTCTTTGAAGGAGATTCAGGTCATTTAAGCCTTAAGGTTATCACTGGAGACTCAAAAGATCTGTTCTTTGGCTCCTGGACTTCAGGTAAACTTTACTGTCAGGTTAGAGCAGATAATATGACTGGGTCATAACACAATAGTAAATGCACTTGCTGTTTCTTTCCTTCTTTGGAAGTTTTTGAACTTCGGTGTTCTGGCTGTACTGAAGTCAGTAGAATTACTCCCAAATAGTAAAGGCAACAGAATGTAGTTCCGTGACTCTTTTACAGACTAGTTTTGTTTTAATGGCATTAGCTGCTGAGGCTGCAGGGGAAGACAGGAGAGGCCTTTCGCTCTATGGCTGTTTTTCTGTTGAAAAAGCCCCCACCCCACCCCCAGACTGAAGTGTAGTATGCATTTTAGGTTGATCAGCTGTACTGCATGTACAGGCTTTTTAATTCAAAGAAATGAACAGTTTTTTATGAGCAGGGAAGTGGGTGGGAGGGAAAGGAACTACTATTGCAATGACTTGAATGAGCAATTTGGACCATTTCTCCCTCCTTCTGTGTGCAAAGCCCCCAAAGCTAACCCTTTTCAGACATTATTATGTGTGTAGAATGGGGGAGGAGATGACATTGCTCTAGCAAGCTGCACCCTAATGTGCATGCGTGCTCAAAAGGGATAAAGGGAAAGGGCTTTTGGTTGAATTTTTGTTTGCTTTTTTGTTTAAAAAAATCCTAACAAAGCCTAGAAAAGATTGTGGTAGGGAATTTTGTGCTATCTAACAGACAAGAAGGAAGAGATGGTCTCTGAGGCTAAAGCGTAGTACGTTTCTAGAAGCTAGGTGATGCTGAAAGATTGGCATGGACAAAGTGGGGGAGGGATTCTGCTTCATAACATCTTTTACAATGTTCCTACTTTTATCCTTTGTGGTTTTGTGAAAAGAGTAAATGCTTAAACTACCACTACTACAAATTGGGTAGTGGAAATTATGGTCTATTTAACTACAATGGAAATTTAGCTCAATCAGTTGAGTAGCTACTTTCCAGCTTCCCCAAAGAATTTGGTATACCTTTGTACTATTTTAGTCCTTGTAATTTGTTGCTATTCATGAAAAAGAAAGCATATATGCAATTTCTCTTCCACAGAACATAGTGTCCTACAAATGACAATTAAATCTAATTTTTGTATTGAAAATTAGATTGGCTCATTTAAATAACCATGTTTGCTTCTTAACCTGTTACTTCATATGATATTCCTTGAATCCATTTCACTACAGCTGAGATGTTAAAAGATGCAACTGAATAGCATGGTAATTTGCCTCCAAATCTAAACTCTGGCCATTGTTTTAAATTGGTGTAGTAAAATTATACACAGGTTGTAAAGAGACCACAGTGGATGAACAATCATGTTAATGACTGTTATCAAGTGATTAACTATAGAGTTGAAGTGTAGTGAAGATTAGATTATTTCACCTGTGAGATTGCCATGTGCTGTCTCTTTATGGCGTACCTAATTAATATAGCTCCATATTTCTACAGGCATGGGAGTATACGGCCTATAAATAAGGCTGTATAAGGTGATGTGGAAAACACTACTTTACAACTGGAAATGCAGAATGTTCTTATCAATCAAATAATCTAAACCATCCATTCAATCTGCCTCTAAATGGACATAGAGCTATTAGAGCTCAGTCTCCACCACGCAACCAGATTTGTTGCAAATTTGTTCACAAGTGAAGGAAAAAAATTAATTTAAAAGAGGATTTGTGACTGTTTTAATCTAAATGTTGCCATCTTCCTGTTATTTCAAAATCCCTAAAAAATGTATTCAAAAGTACAAGTTTATTTAGGCATATGTGATTTGTTGCTTTGAACAAAATCTCTCAGGTATATTTTGCGTAATCAACTTCTAAAATGCTGTTTTCAATGGCCTGGCATATATATGCTGCATGTGGATTTTTAGGGGAGTAGAGGGTTCAGGGAAGGACTATCTGCCCTCAGGTTTTATTACTGATAGAATGTTCTGGGCTTATAATTGTGGTATGCAGTTTTTCTGCCTAGCTAGTCTGTGTTCAAAATGAATACTGGAAGAGTATGTGAGAGTGGCATGTGTAATCTGTTTTGTGATTTGTTTGTCTTGGTTTTTAGGGTTGGGAACTCGAGTAAGTGACCTGAACTCAAGTTGCAACAATATGTGATTTTGGGTGACTCTTTAATTTGTGAGTCATACACATGGAAGAATGAAAAACACTTGAGTCATGGCCCCCGTGACTAGGCACTCGTCCCCACACATGCTGACTTGAGATTGCCTGTGTCTGGGTGTGCTTGCTTACTGTTTTCACCATGTGAAAAACCTCATGAGGTCAGCATTCTGACAGGGTTAGCAGCAGGATGTTCCAGCTGGGAGGTAGGAAAGGGTTAATTTGGAATGACTCTTTTTTTGATCTGAGTTGCAAGGGGCAGTGACTCAGCAACTTGACTCAAGTAAAGCCATGCTCGGTTTTCCCATCCCTTCTCATAGCGCTGTGGTTAGGGTCAGCTGTTTTACTAATTTCCTTTACATAGCTTTTGAGTTGGTTCTCTTTATTGGGAGGGAAGAAAAAAGAGTTTAGGCTCATCTTTGTGAATGTCCTGTTTTGCATGGATTTTTTTATTCTTGTCATGTTCCTAAATTTGAAAAATGTGAGTTGGCTCACTTCTTCAAGCAACACCCTGAACTTCAAAGCATCTGTGTAAAATAAGTGATTGAGCCTGTGGACAATACTATACAGGAACAGATTGGGGAGGGGTGCATGCCCATTTACATAGTTTAGAAACTTACTGTTTAGATCCTTTTATATTTTAGAATAGGGGCACCCAAACCCTGGCCCAGGGGCCATTTGTTGCCCTCGGGGACTCACAATTCAGCCGTCAGGGAGCCCCCAGTCTCCAATGAGCCTCTGGCCCTTCAGAGACTTGCTGGAGCCCCTGCTGGCCAGACACAACTGCTCTCAGTGTGACGGCGACTGTTCAACCTCTCACATGAGCTGTGGGATGAGGTCTCCCTCAACTGCTTGCTGTTTCCCATCTGTGATGCAGTAGTGGCACCAAAGGAAAGACCGGCCTTGAGCTATTACAAGACCTTCATTCGTTCATATAAGTTCCATCTTTAATATATTCATTTATGTAAATTTATTCAAATTTGAAATGTAAATAAATTATTTTTTTTCCTGACCCCCAACACAGTGTCAGAGAGATGTGGCCCTCCTGCTAAAATGTTTGGACACCCCTGGTTTAGAACGTTATTTTTACTATACAGGTTGTAGCCTGAATGCTTAAAAAAACTAGATTGTTGCTAACAGGAAGCAGTTAATTTCCTGCTTCCTGTTAGTGTTGATCTAATTTTTTCAAACTAGGGAACAAACGTTCCCTTACCCCTTGTAACCCCCAGGCAGCCTCAATGGATCTCCTCAGATCTGCACCCACGCAGAGCCAAGGAGACCCGTGTTGAGTTTCTTGGTCTGGGATGGGGGTTAGGATGCGGTGGCGGGACCTGATGCCATGTCTGCCCCCCTCTTGAGCCTGATCCTTCCCTCCCCCACCCAGTTCTGCTCCCTTCCTACCCTCCCCCCTCCCCAAAAAGCCCTGTCGTTGGCCAGCAGCCATACTCACCACTCTTGGCATCCTTCTTTGGATGCTGAGGCCCAGTGCCAACTGGTGCTAGTCTCTGTACTGGCAGCATGTTATCGCCAGCTTATCGTCTCTGCACTGGCAGCATGTTATCGCCTTATGGCACTTTTGTGGCAGCCTGGGTCAGCAGTTCCAGCAGAGGGCCAGTACCCCAGCCCAGAGAATTGGCCCTAAAGTACACTAATGGGTGCAGGGGGAGGGGTGGGGACTGCAGAGACAGGTTTCCCTGTATCCATGTTTTCTATATCCATGGAGGGCATCCTCTGGAATGGATCCCCCATAGGTACAGAGGCCCACCTTTATTAGCAGGCAACATTTTGGGAAAACATTGTGCCATGTCAAGACGCATCAAATAGTTATTTAATGGACCTATCTCTAGCAAGCGATCGGAAAACTTCACTGTTGAATTTCTGCTTGGATGCAACAGTCCTAATTCTTGAATTGAAAGACCGAGGCAAGATGTGCATGCATAGAGCCTAATTTGTAAAACTGACATAATAAAGAAGGCTGCTCACAGCCCAATCCTGAGCTGCTTGGGGCGCCTAGGCCTGGCGGCACCGAGGAGGGCTGCCACCGAATCCCGCACCTCCCGCGCTACTGTGGGAGGCACCTCAGGTGAAGGGGACATTTGTCGCCTTCCCCTGAGTAAGGTAAGCAGCGCTGCAATGGGAGGAAAGGCGCTCGTGTAGGGCGCACAGCCTTACACAAGCGCCCTGGATCCTGCAGAGCAGAGCTCTGCGGATCCTCCTCTCTCCTTCCCCCTGGCATGCCTCCTTCTGCCCTCTTTCCGACCCCCACCGGCCTCCCCCCTCCCCGGAACGCCTCCTCCCAATCCCCGCCTACTGTTCTGTAGCTCCGCGGTCCGGGAGACCGCCGAGCTGTGGGAGCTGGGCGACCGCCTGGCACTAACCCAGCGGGCTAGCATGGGCCGGGAGCCCAGCGGTGAGCCCTGCGAACATGCCTTAGGCACGTTTGCGACTGTGCTAGGCGGTATGGAGCCGTGTCGCCGAGCACAGGATTGGGCTTTCAGTGTTCCATTTTCCCATGTTTTTTGGAGCCTGAGGGAAAATTGGGTTACAAGAACCATCCCTGTATCCATGCTGGTGTGCCAGATGTGTGCCTTTTTACCCAGGGTTAATGCCTGGTCAGCATTAAGCCTTGGCATGATTTTAAAAGGACATCCTTTCTCCCCCTTTGTCTCTTCCCTTCCTCCTCCTGAAAGTCACAGGGAGAATGAAAAAGTCCAAAGGTTCCTGGAAGCTTATGCTACAACTCCTGTATCCAGAAAGCATGGTACACATTGGCATATCTTGTCAACAAAGCTAAAATAACTCTGCTTGGACATATAAGAGAGCAAAGGATTTCTGACCCTTGAATGCCCCTACCAATGTTAGACAGATGTTGCCATAAGCTAATGGTAAGTTTCATAGTTCTAGCATCAAATTAATCATTGTAAGAAGTGACAGATATTGTCTGTCTCCCTACTTGGGGAAGTTATGATTTTGACTAAATTAACAGACAGGCAGATTTGAGAGATAAGAGATTAATAGTGTGTTTTCTGTGACCTGTGGGGGCCCCTATCTGGCTTCCTCCCTCCCTCTCTCTTCTACTGATCTCCCTTGCATGCAAGCTTTCTCCAGCTCTGGCCAGCTGTATGCAAAAACCATGGAGAATGCTTTGGGAATTTCAAAGTGTGCTAGTTTAAACATGGGGAAAATAGGTGGATGAAATAAATAATAATGTGAACCTCCCACAAAGAATGAATGAACAAGGTATGACAGTTGCAGAGGTCAGCCCTCCTGGAAGTACCCCTGGTCTCAGTTGCATCAGATTTCACCTTGGAATGCAAAGATAATAATACTGTCTGGAGAAAGAACATTTTGGATGGACTACGAGCTATTAATTACTTTAGGCTGCAGCCTTTGCCTGAAAGCAAGCCCAATTGAACATAATAGGACATGCATAGGATATTGCTATAAGTGCAAGGCAGTGACGTATACATGTAATAGGGAAAGAGGCATGACCTCATTAAATAAATACAACTGGAGTGTGTATGTGTGTGTTGTGCATTCTGCCTTGGAAGCAATTCAGACACTTTAATCTCTTTAGATACTAGAGATTAGTCCAATGAATGGTGTCTGTTGCATACAATTAGGCTAACATTTTTTATTTTGATGGGTGCTTGAGATGGTAAAACTCTTATTCTTACTGTGCAATGAGATAATGGCTTGTGGTGCAGCTGATGTATACTTGGATTAAGTAGCTTCTGCAGCTGATGAAATGTTTGCTTTGTAAATGCTCCCTCTTCACTTTCTCAAGTACCATAGAAACAATCATTAAATAAGAGTCTGGAGTACACACACAGCCATTATTAAACGGCTTCTACTTTCCATGTAGTAGTTAATCTGCTTTTGATCTGCTGGTGATTTCAGCAGTCAATTTTGAGGACCTTTACATTTTCCAGACTGGATTGCAAAAAGAAAGAAAAGTTTGAGATCGCTGTGATGAATCATTAAAAAGAAAAGTAGCAATATGAATTTAGAGTTGGTTTTACAATTCTTTGCTGTTTAAGGCTGCAATCCTATCTGCACCTACCTACCCACTGATTATAATGGGACTTACTTCTAAGGAGACCTGCCTAGGATTGGGCTCTAAATTGCTTCAAGATGGAAAGTCTTTTGGGTATCAGTTTGGCATTCTGATTCTGCAGGGCTAGTATCTGCATTCTAGTAGGAATACCCTGGGCAGTCTTCAGTGGGGCTACCCCACGCCAAATCATCATAAGTTTGAGGTTGGAATGACTGTGCAGAAATTTCTGGGCAAAGTTGGTTTCACAAAGCCACTACCTTTATAGTTCTATTTGAAATGTTCTTTCAATCATTTGTGCAGCATAGGCACAAATATTTTTGCACTTTTGTTTTTCCCCCCAACCTTTAATATTGCCAGATGTTGTTTGTGAGCAGGATTTTGAATAGCATCACTCAGCAAAGGCATGGCGGAGGAATACTGCTCCAAGCTTTTCCCATTCATTATGGCCATCTTCCTTATTTCAGCTACCCCCCCTAAACCAACTTCTCTTTGCATCTGTGGTTAAGCAGCTGTTAGATATTAAATTTTAGAGAGTTTTCTATGGATACAGATAGAATATAATTCTTTTTAATATGAAAAGCATGGAAAAGGAACCGGTAAAAAATAAAGAGCAAAAATAGGAAGTGCTGAGCCTACTCTGCTTTGGTTGACAGTAATTGACGGGTGCTTGGTTCTTTAGGTATCTCTTGCCTAAAGTAATCCAAATGACAGAATGGCTTCATTACTTTCAAGATGGAGAGAAATGGTCTTTCATGGCATCACTGCAGCATAAGGCTGTTCAGTGGAAATTACCCATATGTAAAAATTAAGGCATAATAAAACAGAATGCTTTCTAGTTTAGCTTAAAACAAGAATTACAGGTGTATATGAACCATTCTATAGTCTAAAGCTACAATACCATATATGTTAATATGCCACTGAATTCAGTAATACTCAAACATATGAAACGGCTTAATACCAAACAGGCCATTGCACCTTCTAGCTCATTAGTGCCTTCCTTGACTGGCAGCAGCTCTCTATGGCTGTAGTTTTTTTTCCCCCCAAACCTACTTGGAGACACCACAGATTGAACCTGGGACCAGCTGCTTACAGAGCATGTGTTCTTCCCCTGAACTATGCTTTCTCCCCATTTCTTTGCATACCTAATTACCAGCAATAGTAAAACATTTCTAGGGCTAGCACTGGGCGGTCACCCAGCCTCCACAGCTCGGCGGTTGCATGGACCGCCGAGCAGTGGAGAGGAAAGCGGGGGTGGAGGGAGGAGAGGAGGAGGCATGGCGGGGAGGCGAGGGGCGGGGAGAGGCATGCGGGGGGAGCGGGGGGAGGGAGGCAGGACCGGTCGAGCAACACTTCACTGGATCCTGAGTCTTCGCATCAGGCTTGGTGCCTGACACAAAAGCTCTTACCTCACCACTGACCAGTGGTCAGTGGTGAATCGAGTAGCTCCATTGTGGGGCTACTCCCTTTACCCAGTGGAAGGGGACAAAAATTCCCTTCTTCTGAGATGCTGCCTGCGGCTGCCATGGACATGCAGAATGTGGCGGCGAGCCACATGAGCTCAGGATTGGGCTCTGAGTGAACTATCTGGGAATGTCCAACCCTTGTGCTTGAATGTAACCCAAATTAATTGTTTTTGTTATTATTATGATACTTCAACACAGCCTAACCAAGATTGCTAGTTATGTTCTGCAATTTGGGGTCTAGCCAACATCCTGGGAATCACCAGTACCGTACCATACTGTCCTGGCGCAGTGGCTCAGAAGCACATAGTGGTGGCCCAGCTTTCACATCACTATAAAAACCTTGCCTTGTCGGAACACTAGTTCTGGCAGTGCGAATCCCCAATAGTATCCAATATCGCAGTTCCGGGCAGCAAAGTCAGTACATTAATTAGGTATTGTGTAAAGAAGTTTTTCCTTATGTTCTGAATCTCCTGACACTCCATTTCACTGGATGACTCTGAGTTCTAGAACTATCAGAGAAGGAGAATTTTTTCTCTATTCACTTTCTCCATACAATGCAAAATTGTGTAAGCCTTTCTCATGTCTTCCTTAGGGCCCAGTCGTATCCAACTTTTCAGCACCGGTGGAAGGGAACCCTAGGGTAAAGGAACAAATGTTCCCATACCTTGAGGAAGTCTCTGTGACTGCCTCCCCACCACAGGATACAATGCACACCCCATTGGCACAGCTACACTTGCATTAGAAAATTGGATAGAATTTGGCCCTTAGTCACTCTTTCTTTAAATTAAAGACTTCCAACACTTCAGCCTTTCTTGGTAGGCATGGTGTTCTTAGTTTTCTTTTCTACATCTTTTCCAACTCTGCAATGTCTTTCTTGAGAAAAGGGCAACAAGAAACTGTATGAAATGTTACAAATGTGGCTGCACAATAAATGTGTTTAAGGGCCCTAGCCTAGCCCTAGAACTTTTGAGGTTTTGAACACCTAGCTATCCCCACATGCCACATCACAAACTCCTTTTGAAACACCCCTCCAGTTCAAAAACAATTTGTCATGTGACTATATTCTAAGTCAGTGTTTCTCAAACTGACTTAGTGATACTTGAGGTGGTGTCTGGTGGTACTTGCGGAACCCCTGGATACCTGCCGCCTGACAGTGAGAACAGGAATATGACACAACAAACAGCAGCAGTAGGAGACTTGGCTTGCTGGGCAGAGCTCCAAAGTACGTTTTTCTGCACTCGAAGAAACCATCTACCCTGAGCCTCTTACTGGTGTTGATCGCATTGCATCTGGCCCAACCCAGAAGTAACTGACAGTGATGTCATTGCCAGTTACTTTCAGTGGTACTTCCAATAGGTGAACTATATGAAGTGATACAGCAGAGGACAAACCTTGAGAAACACTGTTCTAAGTAAATAAATATAATAATGACAAGAAGGTGTCTTCCTTGGTGGCCCCTTCAGGATGTGATCCCAAATGCAGTACCTCTAGTACAGGGGTGCCCAAAGTTTTTGGCAGGAGGGCCACATCATCTCTCTGACACTGTGTTGGGGGCCAGGGGAAAAAAGAATTAATTTACATTTAAAATTTGAATAACTTTACATAAGTTTACATAAATGAATATATGAAAGATGAACTTATATGAATGAATTAAGGTCTTGCAATAGCTCAGGACCTATAAAAGACCTGGCACAAAGCAAGGCTGGCCTTTCCTTGCTGCTGCATCACAGATGTGAAACAGCAAGCAGTGGAGGGAGCCCTCATCCCACAGCTCATGTGAGAGGTCAAACAATCACCCTCACACTGAGAGCAGTGTGGGCTCCAACAAATTTATGGAGGGCCGGAGGCTTATTGGAGACTGGGGTCTCCCTGAGGGCCGCATTGAGAGGCCTCGAGGGCCACAAGTGGCCCCAGGGCCGGGTTTTGGGCACCCCTGCTCTAGTACATTAATGTTCCCATACTTGCCTCTGACTTTCATGTTTTCCTAATGAATTAAACCCTTTCACGTTCATGTGCCCAAAAGGGTTTCAAAATGTATCTCTTAAAAAACCCCTGTAAATCCAAATTTAACTTGATTTTTGCTTGTGTTTAAAAACTGGTGTATTATAATAAGACAAACTTCCATTAAAAGCCCAACCACCTGGCACGAAAAGAAGAGCTTTTAAAAAAATGAATCAGTCCTGCATTAGAGTGTCTCTTCGCCCTTTCAGGAAGCTTTTAGAAGCATTTAAGCTATCGGATAACTCATTACACGTGGAGAACAATAAGTTCTGTGGTTACAGACTATTCCTTTTCATGCTGCCGAAGCGAAAGACATGGAAGAAAACAACTTATTAACAGTCAGAGAAATGGGACAGAGCACAGCATGTCATAATACAGGGACACATGTAGGAGGGAGATCTAAATAGGGAAATGCTCTTTGGATTTTCATTCCATTAGTTCACGCTCTGTTATAAAAGAAATGTCAGCTGTTAACTCTCTGATGACATTGTTATCTTAATGTAACCCTTCTCCAGGGGAATTCTTTGCTTCTTCTTTTGCCTCCTCCTCCTCCTGTTGTCTAAAAATAATAACAATAATTAATAATAATAATACATGTGTGTGTACTAAAGATGCACATGGGATCCTACTGAGTGAAGCATTCTATAATCTGGGATTAAAAATCTGTTCCTGTTGCCCTTATAATGTAAATGAAACTCTACTTACAATGTTGGTCATTGCCATCATCAGTGGCCACTTAGAAGAATGAAAGATCACAGTTCTAAGCAGGAAAGATTGAACAGATGATAAATTATCATAGCCAGGATCCAATGAAACATGAAACCCAACCCAAAGTTCCATGAGCCCAACAGTTGTCCCCAATGCCACATTGCTTTTTAAATTGCCACAATTGCTTTTAAAACTGGGGAGAGTTTCAAAAGGAGTTTGTAATATGGTGTATTAAAGGGATTAGATCAGTGTTTCCCAAACTTTTTTGATCACGATTAAAAAAAATAATTAATTTGAGAAAAATCAGTGGCATAGCTAGGGTGGCAGGAATACATTGCCCCCATTGCCCCCCATTGCCCCATATCACACCTTGAGAGGTGCCAGCCCACACCCTTGACAGCAGATCCTCCTTGACACCTTATTTATTTATTTATTTATTTATTTATATTCTGCCTTTCTCCCCAAAGGGCACCCTTAGAAAGGCGCTTCCGGTTTTCACCTAAACAAAATGCAAGTTACTGTATGAACATAAGATTAATGAGATTAAAGTATGCCTGCATCCTTACAATTTAAATAAGGAAACAAATAAAGAACAGGAAGTGGAGTAAGGAAAGATAATGAAGCCATCAAATTGCAGCAAATCAGGGCAGGCCTGGGAGGCTTTAAGATAATTCTTAAAGAGACAGGCAGCCCAGTCCTAAACTCCTCAGTGCCCGAGAAACTGCGGTGCTTAACAGCATACTGCTGGCGCTGGAGAGCTCAGGATTGGGCTCTGAATCACATGAATGTCTGAAGTCTGTGAATTCCAAAGGTAAGATACTGGCAAAGAAAACAAATGTCCAGAAGCATCTGACCATCGTTTGTTAGAAACAAAGATGCCAGACTAGATGGGCCTTTGGTCAGAACTAGCAAGGCAGTTCTTACTTTCATATTGACAGTCTGAGCTTGTGTTTGCCATCACTTTAACTGGATTGCACAAACGCATGGACAGGCTGCACAAGAAGACACCATTTGGGTACCTGTCTTTTCAGCCTATTATGACTGAGAGCAGCTGCAGGGAGTGAATTAAACTAAGGAAATGGATGGTGGAGATTGGGCTAAGCCTTCCTCACCCAGCACTGTGGCCCTGCTAGAATTGGGCACCACACAGCTGCTTTTAAGCAAAGAAAAAGATGTTGGGAGAACCAGTCACAGATCTCTTGCCTCCAGTGTAACTTGGCCCACACATTTATTGCTTGTACAATAAATCCCATTTAAATCAGTGCAATTTATATGTGCATCTGCTATGCAAAGTGCCAGAATTTTGAATCTATGGCTTTTTTACTTTTGTATTCAGGCCTACTCCAGTCTAGTCTCCCCTTGAAGAAAACTTGCATTGATGCCTTTTCTCCCTCTAGTGACAGGTGAACTCTCTACTGCAATTCAGAATTGGCATAATAAAGGTTGTTTATTTTCAATAGTTTTCTCTTGGCTTTCAAGATTGGCAATGTGGGCTGATAGTACCACGCACCTGCATTTTACAGTGAGGTCCACTGGGAATTGCAGCTCTCAGAACCTGCCATGGTTGAAAGCCATTTGGAAATTCATCCTCTCTACTCTGCCAAAATAAATACGTCTTGGAGCAAGAGAGGATTTTAGAACTGGGATTAGGGACAGTAACCACATAAAGCATTTGGAAGAGATAATTGACCCAGATAGAGACAATGAACTTTCCAAACAAAAGCTTGGTTGGGTGGTCTGGTCATATTCACTGCTGTCAAAGAGCATTTCAGTGAGATTTAGAGACTGATATAAGTTCTATTCGTACACCCAGAAAGCAGTTGTCTTCTTAGTGTGTGTAGTTTCATGGTGATCAATGAAAGTTTCATCAAGAATGAAAGGTCTAATAGTAAGGATCTTTTGTGCATGCATTTGCACATTCACCTGAATGCTGACCAAGCATGTCCCCAGTCTCCCTGTGTACTGGAGACAAACTTCTTGAGAAAAGACATTTGATTAGTAATACAGCAGAACATTCAGAGTTGAACAAATTTGTTTTCTAAAACAGCTTATTACGAGTTTGTGTAATCTCTAATTAGCTATTCTCCCCTTTTCCATACACCTTTGACTTGTATGCAGTCTGCATATGTTGCCTTTGCTTCTTGTCCTCCATCTTTCTTCTTGATTCTCAACAGTATTTTTTACCCTTCCTGTTCTTCCGAGGCCTCTTCTATCCATGCATGTTGATTATGGTGATAAAACACTGAGATAGTAGAATGGACTTCAGAGAGCAAGTGGAGAGAACACCTTTGTAAAAATTCACCTATGCTAAAAACTACCTGAAAATAGAAAACTAGCACACCAGGCAGAGGACTGGTTAGAACACCTTTATCTCCACTGTGCTGGTTTTCCTTTTTTGAGGAGTTGAGAATTGAAAACTGGAATCCCACTATTAGTGTTACATAATGCAGGTCATTCTGCCCTTTTGTTCTTCTCCATGTGTGGTCTCAGCCTGAGCCCAAACAGATGACCAGATTACCCCCGTATGAACTCAACCTGAACATGTATTCAAACACACCTGCCAAGTGGTAATAAGAATTTTCCTTTACCTCAACTGTTGATGCACCATAAAACGTTTGGTAGAATTTGTAATCAAATTGTCACCTGTGTGAGCTTTGGAATTTGCTATTACCAAGTCTTCCAATTACCTTCTGCCCAAATCTCAGGATTGCTCGAGAGTGGCTAATTGTACGAATGCAATCACAGAACTTCCAAGCTACATTTTAAAAACAAAAACTACTTTTGTATGTACAGAGAGGTTGCTCATCAGGGTTAAACCAGAACTTTCCTTGAGAAGCTAGTTCTGTGCATGCAAAGACTTCTGTTTTTACAAGGGAGCATTCTGATATTTGATGCTTCAGAGCAGCAATATATACATTGCTTTTGACTATTGATGTTGTATTTTGCTCTGCTATAACTATGAGTCTTTTGATCAACAGCCATGTCATTTCTGCTCAGTGCATAGCCAGTATTGGTGGAAAATGTATATTTTGAAATGATAGTAGTATTCTTGACTATTGCCTAACAGACTCTAATAAAAAATAGTAGGACACCCATTGAACTGCAGTATCTACTTGGATCTAGAATAATGAAACGAAAAGCAATAAACAGTATGAGTTAATTGCTTAGTGGCTACTACTCCCGTAAGTGTATTCCATTTATTGGGTAGGTATTTAGAAATCTTGCTTGCAGTGCCATCACTTCACCACTTCCACTAAGCATCCACAAAGCTTAATGTTTATCCCAGTGGTGTTCTAATTAGCAGTTCTATCTTTCGAGTTTGAAAGGCTCCAATTATTCCTGCCCTCTAGCTCCTACTCTTGGCTTAATTTCTGTTCAACACGACACCTTCCTCTCATCTGACTTTCATTGGTGTTTGATTGATGTATATCGTTTAGGAAGACAAATGCATGCATGAAAGCACCCAGACGAGCCTGTCTGTACATTCTTATCACCTCAAATAATAATAATAAATAATAACAAGTTAGGGTTGCCAGGTTGGAATATGGAGGACAAACATTCACCTCTGAGCACATCAATTAATTAGAAGCAGAGAAGGAGCCACGGCTGCTTCTACTCAGAAGCAAGCCCTGTTACCTCTTCTTCAGCTTGATTGGTGTGCTTAAAGGAAATGCTAATTCTCTGGGTTACGACCTGAACACTACATTTTCTAAGGTACTGGTTAAAACAACTATGCAATGAATATGATGTGTTGTGATTCCAGATAGATTAGAAGCAGAGGAAGGGAGAAAGGGCATGCTGCAGTGGAAAGGGTACTACTGATAAATATTCTTATCAGGTGTTTATGCTCTTTGAAACATACTGCTCAGTATAGCGAATTACTTATGAGAACTAAGCAAATATTTTTCTTTTCTTGCTCCTCGAGATGCCACTATCACTTATGAGAACTAAGCAGATATTTTTCTTTTCTTAGGAATACAAGTACTGGTTGAGCCTACTTATCTGTGAATTTTTGATCCATGGATTTGGCTCAACGCTGGTCCTCTGGACAACTTCTGATTTCATCTTCTTTTGGTCACCTTCCGAAGTTTTGGGGGGACCTTTCTGAGGCTGGTGGAGGCTGTGCACAGCTTCCACGGGCCTCAGAACAGCTCTGGACATGACCAGAGCAAGGCTCTGGTCATGTTCAGAGCTCATCGAACCCTGAAATCTGTAGGATTTGATTTCACATGAAATTCTGTATCTGGAGGGGTCCAGGAATGGAACCCTTGTGGATAAGAAGGGTCCACCTGTACTCAGATTAGTGAATGTACCCTGAATTAGTGTGCATCCACAAAGTTCTTCTGAGAGTTGGTTCATACATGCATATGTGCATATATTGATACATCAACTGGTGACTTGTTTCTGTGAATAAACCACAGAACATATACCAGAGAGAGAATGTGCATGCCACTCACATCACCTCAAGAGAATGCTTGAAGTGATGTGAGCAGCATGTAGATTCAGTCTCTGGTGTATGTTCTGTAGCTTATTGCAGGACTTCATAACATCAAGCCCTAGGAGCTCCAAGGGGGCAGCTCTGAGGATGGGGCTGGGAAAGAATGACAGAATGGCAACTGTGTTGCCATGGCAGCCACAACACCTCCCTTTCTTTCTGATAGTGCCAGCAACCGATATGGGGTAGTATTCTTCGTGAGAGGTCATGATCTTCTTCTGGTTACATACTGCATGGTCTCCTGGTTGCATGATGCATAAGATGAGGGCAACCAATGCAGAGGTATGAGGAAAGCCTGTAGCATGTGGGACTCTTTAGACTAGAAAAAAGTCTCCTGAGGCAGGACATGATTGAGACATACAAAATTATGCAGGCGATGGATGGATGGATGCAGGCAGGAGGTCTGGTCTAGAGGGTAGAGCCTCTGTTAGCCCGAAAATAACAACAGAAGGTCGCCAGTTCAAGGACACCAGCAGCTCCCTGAGCGGCTGAGAATGGCGAGACCTTGGAGCAGGTGACAAAGTGAATCCACCTGCTCTTGGTGTGAGCAAGAAGCGTCTTGGCTGCCCTCCATGTGAGAGATGGAGCTGCTTGTCAGCCTGCGTGGGAGAATTGGAGGCCAGAAGTGAGACCAAACCAGGAAGATCCATTCTGAAATGTTGTTGGTTCTTGAAAGAGAGAACCTTTATGATTGTAAAAATCCCCTTGAGGGATTTAGAAACGCCTGCCTATGTAAATCGCCTTGAATAAAGTCAGAGGAGTAATCTGATGACCAGAAAGGCGGTATATAAATACCTAGTTGTTGTTGTTGTTGTTGTTGTTGTTATTATTCTGCAGGGGAATATTCTTTTCTCTCACACACAATATCAGAACCAGGGGACATCCACTAAAATGGAGTGTCGGGAGAGTTAGAACAGGATTATTTCTTTTCCCAGCCTGTAATTAGCCTGTGGAACTCCTTGCCACTGGATGTGATAGTGGCATTTGGCTTTGATGCCTTTGAAAGGGGATTGGACAGATTTCTAGAAAAAAAGTCCATCACAGGTTACAAGCCATGATGGGTCTGTGCAACCTCCTGATTTTAGATGTAGGCTACCTCAGAATGCCAGATGCAAGGGAGTGGCAACAGAATACAGGTGTCTTGTGTGGTCCCAGAGGCATCTGATGGGCCACTGTGAGATACAGGAAGCTGGGTTAGATGGGTTTTTGGCCTGATCCAGTGGGGCTCTGCTTATGAGGGAGGGTGGTTGAAGCCAAGCTCAGGGAAGCACCAGACATGTGATATGCCAGCAGGAGCACCAAGATTGGCAATGAATCCCCTTCCCTCTGGTTCTAAGGCTACAGGCCAGGGACATTAACAAAACAAGCTACTTCCTGACAGAGCACTGATAACTAATGATGATAACTGATTATGTGATTTCTAATGATATAACTGAAGTGTATTTACCTGGATCAGAGTGAACTTCATCTCATAATACTTGGCTGCATTATGAATTCAGTGACCAAATTTTCCTCAAGATCAAAGTGCAAACCGAGCAGCTGTCTAACATCTTTAACATTATAACAATAGCATTTGGTGACAGGAACAGTGGGGAAGATGAGGTCTAGCCCCTCACTGCAGGTTCGGAACCAACAGTGTGTTAAAACAGCAGGTCCAAAATCCATGGATATGGAGACCTATAATTAGAAGTATGAATAGGTTCTAATTTTAGAATGGAGATAGGAAAAAAAAAACCAAGCTATTTTCCCTGCTTTTTTTTAAACAGCTCGGTTTGCTGGATGAGCTGATTGGATTGAGCTGAGGATAATTCCTCAATCAATAGTGATGTGTTGATGAGGATGTGGTGATGAGGATGATGGTACTCCACATTATGGTAAAGTACTCCCATGATAAAGTTACGTATTAATTCACCTGAAATTAGGCTTAAATCCTAAGCCTACTTACATGCTTATCAGTAAACATGGGCATTGGTTACATGTTAACTTTGATTAGGCCCCAATCCTATTTGTGCCTTTATTTCCAAAACTATCATTCCAGCAGCACAAAGCCTTTTATGGCAGTGTGAAAGCCAGGCCTCTTGTACTTCCAAGCTACTGCCACAAATGGGTAGTGGTGGCACATGCCCAGCAGCAATTCCTAAAGCCTCTGCTGGTGCAGGTAAGTTGGTGGCCAATGCATGTTGTGGGTGGGGAAGGGGAGGGTGGGGGGAATTCCAAGGTGGGGAGGTGGAGAAAAGGGTGGATCTCAGCAGCACCAGCATGTGCCAGATCTTATCCCCTCTTTTCCAGGATGGGGATGGGTAGATGAGACCCAGGAAGGGAGCGGGATCGGCACTGCCAGCACTACTGATAACCTAACCCTCTTCCCGGACCTGATCCTGTGGGATAGGTCAATGTGGACTTGTGACAGCTATTTAGCTATTGTAGGTCTGGGTAGACCTCTCTGTACCATGGAGGCTTGCTCCCAGGTTCCTAAAGGAGACCTCTACAACTGCCCCCTCCCCAAAACACACACTATGGGATGCAGCAGTCACCATTTTGGCAGCATTGTATCGACAGCGTGAGGAATGAATAAGATTGGGCTGTTTGGTATTTTCTTTTGTTTCTAGGTAGGGGAAAGTAACCGACTGCCATTGTATGTACAATCATGTCAACTGCAAAGGGATAGAGCACCTCCTTAATGATGGCAAGATTACATTGTTAAAGGCCTATAGGGAATGCCATGCAATCTGAAGGGCACCTAAGGTGGCTAACAATCGAGATTAAAATACTCAGGGCGCAATCCTAACCTGCGCTGGAGCAGGCAAGCCAGGAGGCTTGCATTGCATCTAACACGGGACTGCAGTGAGCAGTGGCTCAGCCATGGGCAAGGGGAAGCTCTTCCCCTTACCCGTGGGTAAGGGCTGCGCACCCCTATGGGTCTCCTTGGACCTGTGCTACCTCCGGAGGTGGCACAAGTCTGAGGAGAGTGGAGCGGTTTGAAGCCGCTCTGTTTGTCCTGGGTACAGGGGTTGAGATCCGGCATAACTCAGGGGTCCCAGCCCCGCCCCATCCCTGGTTCCCTGCGCACCCGCCCCCGAGCCCGCCCTCCCCCTGCCCAGTAACACCCCCTCCTGCCCCCTCCCCACACTCTCCCATGCCTACCTTTACTGCTTATGTCGGTGTGTTCGCGCTGACACAAGCGGCGGCGCAGGAGCCACAGTGGAGGCTTCTGCCTCCATCCGCATGTCGGCACATCTGAATGCGCCGATGCAGCTCCCGCCTAAGGAGGCGCAAACGTGCTTTACGGCACATTTGCGACCCTCCAGGACCACCTATACCGGCATAACTGCCGGTTAGGATTGCGCCCAAAGCAAGATAAAACACAAATAAACATTAAAAAAAGAGCAATTAAAAACAGTTAAAACTAGATAAAATGCAGTCCGCAGATAAAAACACACAGTAAAAGACATAATTTATAAAAGCAATCCTTGCAGTATCCACAAGATTGACCAATTACATTTGGCTTTGGATATCAAATGATATTGGAGCAACATAGTATTAAACTCTGTGGAAGTGGCTCTCACACTGATCGAATAATATATGGACATTTCAAAGTTGTGTGAAAGAAATGTGCTTAGAGCATGTTAAATTTACATAAGTAGCTATGGCACAGGGGGCAAATGAAATAGCCTTCTGTACTTTTTCTGTTGATAGATTTTGCAAGCCACACTAGAGTACAGCAGCACAATATTGTTCCTTATCCGTATAGGTCTACAAACTCCATAAACATTATGTACACACAGAGACGAGATGAGTAACATTTTCTGTGCTTCAAAAAGCAAGCTTGCATTTTTGGCCCCCAGTTTCTTTAACTATTAATGTCCATTCTCAACAGCGGGGTCGGGAAGAAGGAATACTGCACTGAATTTTACAGTACATTTACATTATAACAAGTTTATAGAGGCATCATAATTCACTGTGTATTTCAACAGAAGTTTGGATTGCTTCCAATTTAATTTTCTCAAGTTAGAGTTTGCAGCTGGGTCACTCCTGGTATAATCTGTGAGATGTATCTCCTAAGGCCGTGAATTGGAACAACAACATCTCAGCTGTAGCCTGTCAGCAGGAGACATCATTTATGGTAGTTGGGGTCTGAGGGCAAAACATCAAAATCACTTTATGTGGACACAGCAACATAGCTAGCTTCATAAATTTTGTTGCAAGGAGCAATAATCAATACTTCATGTTTAATGACGCAAAACTGAAATTAGTATAGATTTTATGTCTTCTGCTCTTCCAAATTATGCAAAACTTTACTAGCCCCTTTTGTAGTTGTCCTATTACAGCTTCCATAAAGAACAAGCCAATAATATTTAATTGAATGATTGAATAGCCAAAAAAAATGTCACAGACAATTTTTTTGAGTTTTTGTTAAGTCTTTACCCTTAGGTTAATATAAAATAATAATAACTAGGTATGTTATGATGTCAAATGCACACATGCAATGATTTATGTAAGTCATGTAGCTTTTGTCACCCTTGGCTATATATACAGTCAATTGTAAATTGTTTCCACATTTTAAATTACCTTATGTTGCTTTGGGATATACTGAAAACAAAATTGACCACCGCAGTACTTTGGAAAATGAAAAAAGTTGTCTTTTTAGATCCAAGTACTCATACTGCAAGCAAGTAATTCTCAGGGAGTTTTCTGAGTTTTACACATGTCAAAAACAAAGAAATTGTTCTTGACAAAGGATGGAAATAGAAGAGGAGTTTAATGATTGGGCTGTTCCAAATGGCTGTTAAATTGGCAATTGGCAATGATAAATGTTTGAAATCATCCTGCAGCATTTCAACTATTTTGCTGAAAGTAGACAGAGGTGTGGTGTTCAACACAGGAAAAGAAGCTGGGGAAAATTCTCACACATTTTGACAAATCAGCCTTATCCCTAAGATATGAAGGCATTTATCACCATCTACAAGTTTCATGGGAATTGGAGGTTCCATTATTAGAAAATACATAAATGCCTATGATACCATATGTTCTTTCTCCAGCTTAAAAATGGTTGTGTGCAGTCAATTCTCTTTATCTTCTGGGGTTAGGTTCCTGAAAAACCCATCAGATATGGGAACTGCAGTTACGAAATCATTGATCCTATGGAATTAATGGGGTTAGGTTCCCCTGGGCCCTGTATGCTATACATATACAGTATAGGGTGTAAAATACAGTATATTAAAAACGCATCTTTGACAAATGCATCCTGCATTGGAGCAAGCCCACTTCGTCTCACATGTCCAATTTAGCAGCAAACTGTTAATGCTGTGGCTCCACAAAGCATTCTGGGGCACTTATCAGCTGTTGTAAGACATTCTGGGTGTGACAAAAAAGGAGACATCAACGGCCAGGTAACATCTGAATTAGGAAAGTCTCTGCCTGTAGCCATGTTGAGAGGCCTAGGTATAGGGCTCCAGCTGTAACCGATTTTAATTAGTGCATACCAGGCCTGGGAGAACTGTGGAGGAGGCCGTTTCACAGGGCCCTCAGATATTGTACCAAGCTACCAAGTGAGCTTCAAGGCCAACATGATTAACAACAGGGTTCAGCTGTGGACCTCTCAGGTTGGGAGGAGGGATTCCACCATGAGTGAGAAGGCTTGTGGCACATCCGCCCCTAGAATGTTCGGGTAGAACCGAGTTCTGATTGGTGGATGGGTCAGGGGACCTATAAAGGTCAGGGAGAAGAGTACCTGTTGTTCTCAATTTGTCTGTGGCTGAGGGGGCCTGAGATCCTGGACCATCCTGGCGAGAGTGACCCAACTTGACTGCAGCAAGGTGGGGTAGATTGGGTTTTGAAAGCTAGGACTTTGGTGAGTGATAGTTAGAGCTAGGAGTTAGTTGTTATTATTTTATTTGTGCTGGGTGTTGTATTGTATTGGGGTGCTCTTTTCTAAATTTCTTAGACTGATGTAGTGCTGTCTGTATAACCTTGCTTTAATCTTTTATTCAATACCGTATTGGCAACCTTCAGTCTCGAAAGACTATGGTATCGCGCTCTGAAAGGTGGTTCTGGCACAGCGTCTAGTGTGGCTGAAAAGGCCAGTCCGGGAGTGACAATCCCTTCCACACCGGGAGCAAGTGCAGTCTGTCCCTGGTCTGTCTCCCTGGCTATGGGCCTTCTTTCTTTGCCTCTTAGCCTCAGACTGTTGGCAAAGTGTCTCTTCAAACTGGGAAAGGCCAGGGTTTCCCACTTGTTGAGGTCCATCCCTAAGGCCTTCAGATCCCTCTTGCAGATGTCCTTGTATTGCAGCTGTGGTCTACCTGTAGGGCGCTTTCCTTGCATGAGTTCTCCATAGAGGAGATCCTTTGGGATCCGGCCATCATCCATTCTCACGACATGACCAAGCCAACGCAGGCGTCTCTGTTTCAGCAGTGAATACATGCTAGGGATTCCAGCACGTTCCAGGATTGTGTTGTTTGGAACTTTGTCCTGCCAGGTGATGCTGAGGATGCGTCGGAGGCAGCGCATGTGGAAAGCGCTCAGTTTCCTCTCCTGTTGTGAGCGAAGAGTCCATGACTCGCTGCAGTACAGAAGTGTACTCAGGACGCAAGCTCTGTAGACCTGGATCTTGGTATGTTCCGTCAGCTTCTTGTTGGACCAGACTCTCTTTGTGAGTCTGGAAAACGTGGTAGCTGCTTTACCGATGCGCTTGTTTAGCTCGGTATCGAGAGAAAGAGTGTCAGAGATCGTTGAGCCAAGGTACACAAAGTCATGGACAACCTCCAGTTCATGCTCAGAGATTGTAATGCAGGGAGGTGAGTCCACATCCTGAACCATGACTTGTGTTTTCTTCAGGCTGATTGTCAATCCAAAATCTTGGCAGGCCTTGCTAAAACGATCCATGAGCTGCTGGAGATCTTTGGCAGAGTGGGTAGTGACAGCTGCATCGTCGGCAAAGAGGAAGTCACGCAGACATTTCAGCTGGACTTTGGATTTTGCTCTCAGTCTGGAGAGGTTGAAGAGCTTTCCGTCTGATCTGGTCCGGAGATAGATGCCTTCTGTTGCAGTTCCAAAGGCCTGCTTCAGCAGGACAGCCAAGAAAATCCCAAACAAGGTTGGTGCAAGAACACAGCCCTGCTTCACTCCGCTTCGGATGGCAAAAGGGTCTGATGTGGAGCCATCGAAGACAACAGTGCCCTTCATGTCCTTGTGGAAAGATCTGATGATGCTGAGGAGCCTGGGTGGACATCCAATCTTGGGGAGAATCTTGAAGATTCTTCAATAATTCTTTATTTTATTTTATTCAATAAATCCTATTCTTTACCACTGACTGGTTTATTGGGAAGGAGGAAGTATAGGGGACTGGTTGTGGGAGACAATCCAGTGTGTCTGGACCCTGGAGACCCTGTAACGGGAGTCGACTCCTTTTTCCAAGCTGAGCCCAAGGGGGGAGTGTAAGCTGGAGTACGACTCAAGGGGGAGGGTTCCCCAAATTTGTCCTGGCTACCAGGAGTGGAAGCTCTGGGGTTTAAGATCTAATTGGCAAATGGTCTTGGAGAGATCTGCAGGTGCCAAGGAGCCATAAGGGCTTGTGGCCACTTGATCACCCTGAGGGCAATAAAGAGATCACACTGTCAGGAGGAGTGTGGTCTGGTTTTTGTCACACTGGGAACTGCCAGTACTTCACTGGCTGCAGGATAGCTTCAAAATAGCTATGGATAGCTTCAGAATGGCTGCAGAAAGCTTCAGGTTGGCTTTAGAATGACTGCTGCAGTTTCAGCAAATAGCTTCAGTATGGACTGAGTTAGCTTCAGGATGGCTGCATATGGCAAGAACAGGCAGTGGATGGGGTGATGTGAGTAATACTCTTGTTCCTGCGGATAAGTGAATCCATGGGAACTGAGTGCATGGATAGGGAGGATTTGACTGTACTCTACTTTTCCACAGCAAGCAATTTGGACAAATTTGCATAATTGTTATTGTAATCAAAGTTTCCACAACTTTCAAAAGCCTTACTATGTACAAACCACTTTCTAAGACCACATCATTATGTGAAAATTGAAAAGTGGTCATTTCACTCTAGTTAGTCATATAAGGGCCAAATTATTAGTTAGCTCAGTGGTGTAGAAGCTACTTTCACATAGCTGCTTCCTATAATGCTCTTGTAACATCAGTAAGAAGTGATACCAAAGCTTCTCTACTTAAGCCCTTTCTGCCCAACATTGCATGTACGCAACAGGGACCAAATGTGTACACTTGTGGGCCGGGCAAAAATGGGTTAAGAACATTCAACCTAAGAACTTTCAGGACATAAACATGCCTCATCATAAGTCTATTAACAATGCTAGCACCTATTCCTGAACATTCCCCATCTTATTCCAGCAAGCTCCAGTAAGCCCAGTTAGTCCATTTTTCAAGGTAAGACAACAGACTATAGGGAACTATATTGTAGCTCTTATGTAAATACATTTCTTTTTATTTTCACAAAGTGTTCACAACAATAATAGTGATGTTGGACTTAAGAACAAAACAACTTACAAACAGACCCATGAAATCTAACCTGTTCTTAAGTAGCGGAGCTTCTGTAATGTAATGTGAGTAACTGATGTGATCACTTCCCATGCCAATCCATTGTTAGTCTTTTGCCAGGATCTGCTTTAGGTTGCTGTCCGGGCCTGTGGAAGCTGTCTGTGTAGGAGGCAGAAACAAGAGCATGGTCCAAGGCAGGCCACATTTGAGTTCCTGAGAAGACTCCACAGGGCTACAAGCAGGGTGTAGAACAGGGGTGTCAAATGTAAAACCAGTGGTTCGAATGCAGTCCCCAGAAATAGCTGATCAGGCCCTCATTATAATTGAGCTCTCCCTCATATCCTGAAAATATGAACAAGATTTGCACATTTTCTCTTCTGTCATTTGCAGCTGGTGAGTTTCTGTGTGAGAACTGCAACATGTAATAATGCAGCAGCTACCTACTGCATGCTCTGAGATTTTGACGGTATAGGCTCCATGAGCTGGGATGAACCTGTGGGATCAGCCAGCAGTTATTAAATTACTGCAGCCTGGATGTCATCTTTGCCTAGCAAAGCGGAATTTGCCAGGTTGGTAGAAGAGACCGAGTATCAGCAGCTCAAGAAGTGAGCCGATACTCCCGACAGCAGGATCCCCAGTCTGAGATGTTATCTCCTCCCCCTGGCATATTACAACCATTGTGGTGCAGTGGATAGAAGGTTGGACTTGCTGGAGGTAGGCATGGACTCAAATCCCTGTTCAATTGTGAAGTTCATATGGTTACATCTTGGCCTACTTGCTTAATCTCAGAGTTGTTATAAGGGTAAAAGAAGGGAGAAACCAACACTTACCAGCTTGAATTTATTGGAGGAAAGATGACAGAGAAATTATGACTGTGATTGTGATCCTCCACTAGACCGTTGCTCACTTTGAGCAACTGTCATATCACTCACGTAGCCTATGCAACAATCCTAAATATACTTTAATGGAGGATAGAGAACAAAGAAATGTCTGATGCTTGGTTTTCTTGCAAACAGACCAAAACCTTTGATTTATTCCTAGGTCAGCTGTGGCTCAATGTACTATGCAAATTTCCTCAGTTTGTCTTTTTAATTATCTTAACCTTGCTGACCTTGAGGGTTTTAACCTTGCAAATAGGCAAGCTAATTTACTTTGAGTCTTGCTTAGCTTTGATTGGCTTTTGTTTTTACATTATATTCTGAAGTTAATGAGCTAAAGGAAGACGTAAAGCAATGGCTGAGCTTCTTAAATTGCCTTCAAGTCCACCACATGTTAAATTAGCATATGATTGATGCACAAAAGGGAGCTGCAAGTTATATTAAGCCACAGATGATGTGTTTGTTTTCTAATCCATTCTGGTTCTTTGCGTATTTTTTGCTTGAATAACTGTGTATTATATTAAATATGGGGCTAGAACATGTGTAATGATAAGTATGTCAACAAAAGTCCCTTGACATTGGAAGATGCTTTCTCCACAGATAGGCTAAGGCAGCGTTTCTCAAACTTTGAGGGAGCTTTACTCAGTAAGTTCTTGCGGGGGAGGGTCTAGGGCAGCGATGTATCCCCAGGATTGTGTCGCTAAGGGGGCCACTTCCGTTTTGGAGGAGGTGCTTTGTGCCCACTTTTATTGCAGATTCCAAGCCTCAGGGAGCACTGCAGAGGGCTGCGCAGGGCTCCCAGCATCTCCTGCAGCCTGCTGCAGCCCTACATCATTCACAGTAAGTCCAAAGCACTCCCCTTGTCCTCCCTTAGCAATGTGATCCTTGGGATTGCACAGCTGCCTCCCTCCCCTTCCCCCGCCCCTTAAAGGGACGGGGAAGCATTACATGAACTACTGGGCTACTGGAACATTATACTGGGCTAATGGATTGCTAAACTAGGGAATTCTGCTGATGATGATTATGGTCTTTAATATGTATCCAGCTTATGTCTATACTTCTACTTCACTTTCCCTTGCTCCACTTCACCTCGTTCCATCTTGGTTTGCCCCTTTCTCAACTTTACCTTGCTGTACCAGCTTTTGACTCATTACATCCCTTTTATCCTCCCTATCTAGATCAGTACTAGCGAAAATCATGCATGTGAGCCCTTCATCCAGTTCCATGTCATGCCAACCTAAAGGAGAACAATCTACTTACAGTAATGTTGTCCCACTATCACTTGCAGGCACTACTGAACTTTACAACCACTGGTGGGCCACTGTGAGATACTGGAAGCTGGACTAGATGGGTCTTTGGCCTGATCCAGTGGGGCTCTTCTTATGTGCTTACAACCCAATCCTAACTAACTTCTTGCATAGTGTTGCAGTGGCAGTGGTGTGACTTCTGCAGTATCCTGTGGGGGAGCTTTAGCATGATGAGGCATTCTTGGGGTAAGTTGCCCCGGGGGTAAGTCCTAGCAACCACCATGGGTCAACTTAGACCTGTGCCAGCTCTAAAGCTTGCACAAGTCTGCGCTGACCCAGGAAGGCAATTGAGGCCTAAGATTCAGCATGTGCCACTGATGCCAAACTCACCCGCTTTCTGGGCCTGATCCACCTGCCTCCCTGCCCCATCTCCTACCCATTCATCCTCACCCCATTCCACACCTCCCTACCTCCCTCCCAACCCCTGTGATGCCTTACCTGCTCCAGGTCTTCTTGCAGACCTTCTGCTCACCACTTGTGGCTATTGCCAGGCTATGCACATTGACGTTGTTGTGTTTGCGACAGCCATAAAGCTGTTTATTCCAGCAGAATGCATGTTCTGTCTGTGTAAATGACCAATAGGATTGGGCTGTTGATTTTTAATAAGAACCTCTGGGTTATGTGCTCTTGTGAGAGAGGTGGTTGTTGCAAGACCACCTTCCTCTGCTGATCTCCTTAGCCTGGAATAGTAGCAACAGCTAGATCTGCCAGTCCTCTGCTTTAAGCTGCTGGCCCAGTAAAATGGAAAAACAGTGAGCAGGAAGAGTGCACTGGGCTATAACCACTAGGCAGTGCTCCCATGGCCTGCACCTCCCCCAGCAGCCTATATTCCCTGTAAGGGGTCTACATCAGTACATGGACCCTTTCTCTTCCTGTGTGGTGTTGCAACCCCACCTCTGGATGCTTAGTGATGATGTAACCCATCACAGCCGAAATTCCAGATTGCCAGGCTCTGTGATCTGGAGAGCTGAGCTTTGAGCTGAGTTAGTTGCATGGGGGCACAGCTTAGGAAGAATGCTGTCAGTAGCCCCTGACTTTTTTGTTGCTACTTATGAGCTGTTACCCCTATTTATTATGGATTTTATTGTTCACTTTTTAAATAATAGATTTCTTTGAAGATTTTTTCTCAGAAAGCAGGTATAAACATTTTTAAAATGAAAAAATCAATAATGTATCCACACACCTGGGATACACTGGGATGCAGTAGCAGGGCCATTCTCTGACAGTGACATTATTTTCTAAAAGCTTACTGATAACAGAAAACTGTTCTGAGTGTGTTCTGTATTCTCATAACATGGATTCTCAGTGACAAAAAAAGGAAAGGGTGGTAGGGAACATCGAAAGAAAGGAAGGTGTAAGGACAAGATTACGTCTACCCATAGGTGATAGAGGTTTCAGCCACATATATTGTCATAGCACAATAGATCAAAGTTGAATTGTCCTATTTTCAATTTAGAACCATTTTAAGCTCTGTAATTCCATTCATTGATATTTATATTTTTTGAGTGCGGAGAGGATGGGTCAGAAGCGCCGATGGAGAACTGACAAATTCTGAGTTATGTCTTTTGTAGTTGTGGTGTTAAGCTACAGAGAAACTGATAAGTCTATAACTGGTTTTGCTCAGCCATGTTTTTTATTACTGGTTAAACCTATGCCATATGGTAGACTGGAAGTCATCCAGAGAACGTATAGTTGGTAGCTGCTTTTTGGAGCTCATTGAGACGAAATGACACAAGAAGCTACTGCAGTAGAAGAAGCCACAGCACAATGTTGTGACGTATTAAGTATGTGATTGATCAGTGGGTTCTCTGTATAAATGTAAAATTTTATTGATGAGTCTTCTTTGAATCCACCAAGATGAGTATATCTTTTTACAGCTCAGTGTCAGAGTTGGCAGTCTGACTTTGGCACATGACATGTAAGGACTCATGGGCTGTCTGAAAGCAGGTTTGACTTCACTCAAGGAATCAGTTGCTCAGAGTAAAGGCGAGTATCGCTTGACAGTGATATGATTCGATGCCTCCTCAGGCTAATTGCACAGTCGTGTCCAAGCATAGTAGCGCCCAAGTGCAAGTCCCTCTTCTAACAAGCTGTCACTTGTGTCTGTTGCTGAGGTCCTAGGTTCAAGACTGCTGGTGCCGAACCAGCAGGGCCATACCATCCTTGTATACTTTGGTGCAGGGCCAAACTACGAAGCACAGAATTTGGGTCTGTGTTTTTTTTCTTTTTCTTTTAGGATGCAATACTGAGGTGACCTTGAGCTGGCGCAAGTCCCTTGTGCTGACCCAGGAGGGTCACAAAAGTGCCGAAAGGCATGTTTGCGACTCCTTGTGAGTTGGCAAGGCTGGTGCACAGAGGCTGACACAAGCCTTTGCACCGACAGAGACACCAAGTCTTGTGTTGGCCGAGCTCGGCCGATGCAGGACTCTGGGGTGGGTGGGGAGGAGACATTCCGGGGCAGGAAGGAGGCATTCCGGGGAGAAGGGAGGGCAGGCAGTGGGCGGCCCTGGGGGCAGGTGGGTGGGGAGCGGGAGGCGGGGCTGGGACCTGGAAGTTATGCCAGATCCCAACCCCTGTTTCCTGGGAGTCCGGAGCACCTTCAAGCTGGAGGTGGCGCAAGTCTGAGGAGACCCATTGGGGTCAGGGAGCCACTTTGGGCCCCTATCCTGTGCTGGATGCAGTGCAAGCCTCTTGGCTTGCCTGTTCCTGCGCAGGATAGGATTGCGCCCTTAGTAATGTAAACAGCAGCACTAGGTGGGACTCATTCAGATCAGGATGAGCTGTGGTCTTGCTGTCCTCCCCGCTGCAGCTGCTATTTTTGTTACATGCAGGGCCCAACTATGCGCTTACAGCCCAATCCTAACTAACTAACTTTCCAGCACTGATGCAACTATGCCAAAAGGATGTACACTGTATCTTCCGATGTGGGGGGGGGGGGCACAGCTATAGATGTCTCTTCAAGGTAAGAAAATATTTGTTCCCTTATCTTGGGGCTAGGATTGACTGGTCTCAGTGGCATAGCAAGCAGGGTGCAAGGGGTGTGGCCCTCCCCGAGTACAAGTTATAAGAGGCTGGTTTGAGGGTGTCAGCATTGCTCCTGTCCCAGCCATGCCAGCTTCAAACATGCCACAGCTCGACCAGCAGGTGGCAAAGAGCAGCAAGCACGCTCACTACTGCTGGAGTTGACATGCCCCTGCATGTGTACCCAGCCAGTGGCATAGCTAATGAACATGTAGCCCAGTGCAGAGCTCAAAATGATGCCCTGGAAGTGATGTCACAACCGGAAGTGATGTTACACCTGGGCTTTTTAAAAAGTGCAAATTGGGGGGGAACATGCCTCCTCCCCCCAGCAGTTCACCATCCACTTGATCTGCCACCTCCCCCCAGCCAGTGGCATAGCTAAAGCATCTATCTGCTACCTGGGATAAAAGAATACTTTGTAGCCCTGCTAATTGGATAAGAGGCACTTTTTCAAGTGGGTGCTCCTCTTTTTAGCAGGGGGAGAGTAACTGGCCAACCTCACCCCAGCAGTGTCTTTTCTAGTGGCTGTCTGCTGGTGTTCTTTTTGCATCTTTTTAGATTGTGAGCCCTTTTGGGACAGGGAGCCATTAGTTATTTGATTTTTCTCTGTAAACCGCTTGTGAACTTTTAGTTGAAAAGCGGTATATAAATACTGTTAATAATAATAATAATAATAATAATAATAATAATAATAATAATAATAATAATAGCCCCCCATGACAAAAATCAAATTTAATTAAATAAATAAATAAGGTGTGCCTCTTATTGTTCAGAGACATTGTGCTGGGTGAAGAGGGATGGTTATTCTCCCCTTGCTAAATATAAGAGGAGCACCACTTGAAAAAGTGCCTCTTTACCAGTTAGCAGGAGTAGCTGTATTATGATACATGGAAATGAGAGCTGACTCATGTTAACACGTTATTGGTTCCATGCTGTATCATAACAACATCTCATTGGCTCTCAGAACAATCAGTCTCACAGGTCTTGAGTTAAGAAAATCTACTTTTTGTTCCGTAAAGCAGTTGTGTTTTCATTTTCTAGTTAATTGGCCATAACTTTTGATATAATACAGATAGTCCAATGGGGTTTGTTTCATTGCATTCAGCATTAAATTACCTTTCCAAAGATATATAACATTATGTTATTATTCATACATATGCAATTTTTTTCACAATTTTGACCACTGGTGTCAAGCTTGGTTTTGTTGTCCCCCTGAAGCTTGTCGCCCGGTGCGACTGCTACCCCCTGCACCCCATTAGCTATGCCACTGTACCCAGCATGCCATGGCCAGCTTCTCCTCCCTGCAGCAGTGAAAGCTTGGCAGCTAAGAAGTGATGTGATGATGCGTGTGTCATTACATCACCACCAATGTTCTGAGTTGCCAAGCTCCACAATGGGTGATGCCACCCCAGCAATGCCGCTGGCTTGTCCTTCCACTCAAATGGCAAATTCTTTTCAACTTTTAAAACACATACAGCAGCTACAGCTGTTTGCTGATTTCATCCTTTTAAGAGCTTTGGTGTTTTGCTTCAAAATAAATATTTAGCAAATTAATGCATTGGGTTTTTTTTTTGTCTCATTACAGGAAGAACTCAAAAGACTGCAGCGGACCTTGGAGCAAGTTAGCGATGGCAAATATTTACTTGAAAAGTATGTACTGAAATTTATTTGGATTGCCAGATAAATGGTTTGCATAGATTTTAATAAGGGCTTGAACCTTAACTTGGTTCAATCAGTTGATTAATCAACTAAAACTTTAGTTCATTAATCGGGGGGATTAATTTTATTTGGTGGGCTGAGATGGAATTCAGCAGACATCTAAGATGAATTTACTTGTATTCAAAAACTTTGTCCTTCAACTTCTTGATGACAGTGAAAAATATTTGCAGGGATTAAGAGTTTCATGATCAGCTTGCATGGTAGTGCCGAAGGCAAAATGTCATCTAAAGGCCAAACTATACATTGTGTTAAACCTGTCATTAGTGCTGACAGACTCATGCTTTCATTTCAGAAGAGCTGCTGGCCTCTCAGGATCAGAACCATGGCAGAGAGTTTTAACCTTACTCCCCTCCCCTGCTCCATGATGCCAATCTGAACTGGGGTCCATGTATGTGCATGAGACAAAAAAGAGCACCCATTTATTATCTCCATTGGGAGCACTTTTCCTTGAGAAGCCATTGAGGATGGCACAATCAGAATTGGGCCTGAAGGAGGGGATAGGATGAAAGGTCTCCTCTTGCCATGCTACCCATATGTGGAAGGCCTGATTCAGCTGCTGTTTATAAAAGAAAAGTTAGGCATAACAGTATTAATGGCAGAACAAGTATAACCTGTAGTCTTAAACAGATTATGGTGTAGTGGCATAAAGTTTAATAAATGTACAGTCAGGTCTCACTTGGAGAAGCTGCTGCATTGGTTTACTCGCAGTGGCACCAAAGCTTAAAGAAATGGGGCAGTGGAGTGCCAAACACCAGGGGCCCATAAATTTTTGGTCCCCCATGACAAAATTCTTTTCAATAGTCAACATGAAATGGACAATAATAATGGCACAGATAGTGAATATTTTCTTTTATTGAATGTTGTGTGTGTGCATGTGTGTATACTAACTTTGTTTATGTCTTTGTATATAACTTTATATACAAATCGTATATCTGCATGAATAAACAATTGAAAAATAAGTTTCAAAGAAATAAGTTTTCTTTCTGAAAACTTGAAAGGTGTTTAAAAGAAGTTTAAATAGCTTGGGGCATCCTCTTGGATACCCCATGCAGTCTGGCACCTGGGGTTGGGGGAAATAGCTACCTTCTTCGTATGCTGCTGAAGGAGAGGTTATTGCAAGACTAACCAATTAGCCTGCTTTTGTCTTCACATTTTAGGCCTGGCTGTTAGACTTCTGGTATGATGGGTTGATTTTCCTATTTCATAGGAGACCCATTTTAGATCAAGAAGCTGGAGCATGTTCCCTTTTAAATAGATAGTTTATGGTGCCTGCAGAAATGTCATGTTAAAATAGATTTTAATGGATAACCTCTCTTTTACAGCCATCAGCTTGCTATGGATGTGGAGAATAATATTGAGAAATATCACATTAATTTACAGCCCTTGGAATCAAAAGTGAAAGTGTAAGTGATAGAAAGTCTGTTCTTCTATGTTTGCTTTCAAAGTATAGCAACGTTGTCATGGCTCTAGAGAAATTCATTTGGTTGATTGCCTGGATTTTTAAGTACCTAAAGTCCTCCTCCTTCAGGGTAAGGTTAAGATTAATCCAACAGAAAATTATAATGGGAGCATATTTGACCACATATAAACACTATAAATTAAGAATTTTACTATGGATGGTAAGTGCATTGTAAAAAACAGGAAGAATACGTCCCATTCTGTCTTTGATGCTAGTTGTAGGATAGTGAACTGAGACAGAAAATCAGTTGTGGCAATGGAAATAGCCAAGGGGAAGAGGATTTCGGGAGATTCCCTGATGAGTGGAAATAATTTGGCCATTGAAGATAGTTCTGAGGCGTTCTGGTTTGGTGTTCTCTCTCTCAAGAAGAGGCAGAGGGATGATTATGGTGATGCAGGAAAGTCTCTCTCCCTTTCTTATCTCCTGACATACTAAGACCAAGTGGGTACTGAGGCCATCCACTACTGCAATGAATTCATTCTTTTCTAACAATAATGTTTAAAATCTGTTGAAAGTTTTTAAATTAATGAAGCATCATCAGACAGTCTCAAAACATAGACAGTCATTACAGCAAGCCCTTGATTCACTGAATTAGGGTCCAATCTTATTGAACTAGTATTCAGGCGGTACAAGTCCCTCTATGGTGGCACAAAGAGCCACCATCATGCGCTTCTGGGCCACTGCTGCAAATAGCTGGTGCTTCGTTAGTGCTGGTGGTGGCAGAGGCATGGCAGGGAGGAGGGCAGGGGGGAATTTTGGAGTGGATTGTGGAGGGCATGGAGGAGGGCAGGAATTGGATCTGAGCAGCACCAGTGTGTACGAGATCTACCCCCTCTTTCCCTTGTCACCCCACCTCTTTTTTCTCCTTGGACCTACCCTAGCAAAATGACCCATTTTTGACAACCGACTTGGGGTAAGTAAAAATATTTTTACTTCTCTCTTGCTGGTTTATTTCCTGTTAACTATTTTTACATATCTCTGAGTGGCTGCGTAATTGGTGTCCCCCCCGCTTAGATGCAGCAGTCACTCTGTCTGCGCAGCTGAATAGGCGCCAATGGTGGGGGATAGGATTGGGCAATTAGGTATGTGTACTGTGTGATAGATTCATGTAATTAATGCTGCATCAGTTGTGTGCCTACCATGGGATGAGATGGGGCAAAAGCCGCAGGCGCTGGCCGCTAGGACCCCGTGGAAGCCTCTCTGAGGCTCCCGACGGGGGTGGAAACTGTGCTTCCAGTTTGCTGGAAGCACAGTTTATAGTGCCAGGGAACCTCACAGAGGTTTCTCTGGCGTGGCCTGTGAGCCTCTGGTGAGTGGGGGGGGGGTATCTGTGCAGGGGGGCGGCGATAGCCCATGGGGGGTCCCATCATGGAGCTTTGCGACTGTGCTGCATTGATAATGCATAACCCCTTATCCTATACATAGTATGTTTAGTTGGGCTTATTCACAAATAAGTGGACAAAGTGGACATAGGACTGCAGTTTACTGGAGAATTGAGGATCTTGGGAATTTAGGCTACATGTAATTAATATGTAGGGATTAATGTAATTTAGGCTACATGTAATTAATATGTAGGAAGGGATTCTATGAAACTGGTGATGGTGAAAGGAGGAAGCATGGCCGGGGGGAGTCAGTCTGCACTCCAAAATTAAAGCCAAAGGTTCCCTGTTGAGAATCATTAGTTCAGTTCTACCCATACATGAAGGTTGCAGTCCTGCGCATTCCTACTTGAGAATAAGTTCCATTGAATTCAGTGTGACTTGCTTTTAAGTAAGCATTCATAGGGTTGCCCTGTAAAAGCTCAAAATCCAGTGAGCATGTTTTGCCTTGTTTAAAAAATTGTTGATGAAATCTGTAGAGCACGTGAAAGAACACAGTGGAAATCCTGTCTGCAAACTATTGCATAGTTATTTCCAATTTCTGAATAAATAGGATCCAAGTCAGAAAAATTATTGTTCTGAAAGAAATGGAGTGACATATCGGGCACTTGAAATAGCAGCCCACACAAAGTCTGGGGAAAAAAGTCAAAGCACATGCTGGTTTTGGAAGCATGGCTTTCCGGCTGCAGTGGGATGTGATTCAACATTTCTGCTTTGTCTTCTGAAGTCATGCCCTGTTCCCACTCCTTTCCTCATCAGCATGCTAAGCTGGAAAAGATACAATTATCTCCATGAATAAATCTGAGTGTTGAAGTTTCCAGAATGTGGTTCTGTCCACACAGAATAATTAGAGTCAGAGCATCATTAGGAAGGTTCTGTTGATGTATAAATTTGGTGAGGTCATAAGAGAGTACATACTCGTCAGCATTAGGTAAAAGGAAATGAAAGTCAAAGGAGTGTAATGTCATTTTTGCCAAGGACTTAGAAATGTTACTGGAGCTGGGCAGTGTTAGAAACAGTAAGAAAAGTAAGTTTTTCTCCATATGGTAATAGTTTTCAGAGGGATAGCTGTGCAAAAACAACGAGTCCTGTGGTTCTTTAAAGTCTATCATATGCACTGTGGCATAAATTTGGTGGACTAGAACCAGAACATGCTGGTGCGCCTAGTGACCTGGGCCTTGATTCACAACCGTTTATGTTACAATCCATTCATTTGTCAATAAGAGATACCATGGGACTCTTTGAGGTCCTCCCAATGTATTTTCTAAAAACTGACATCTCATTTCTGAATTGAACTACAGAGACTCCTTGCACCATTAAATAGAAATACAGGTGAACATTGCTTAGTGATGTTCCTTCCAGCAGCAGGCTGCATATGTGACGGTCCATCACCTAACACTCCCCCCCCCCAAGCTGTGCTTCCCCCTCCTCCGGGGCTTTTCTGAGCCCCGCAGATGCGCTCTGCTTCTGCAAGGCTCAGAATGGCTGAAAAGGTCCAAAAATCACAACTTCCAGTTTCCTTCGGAAACCTGAAGTGACATTTTTTCACCTTATAAAGCATTCTGAGGCCTGGGGAAGTCCCTGGGGAGGCTCGGAAAAGCCTCCGGAAGCAAGGGGAGCACAACTTCCCTCAGCTCCGAAGGCTTTAATCAGCTGACATCATTTAACATTGGTGTCACTTGTAGACGGGGGTGTGGGAACGAATACCCGTCGTTTAGCGACGTACACCTATAATAAACTGCTCCTATTTCTAAATGGCCAAAAGCACATTGGCAGTTGTTGGAACGGTTTTCTCTGTCTGAGTTGCTTATGCTTCCCATGCTTACTGCTACTTTCATCCTCCTGCCCTCCTCCTGTTGCCTCCCTGCCAAATCCTATCCAACTTTCTAGCCCTGGTATAGCCGTGCCAGTGAGGTGCATGCAGCATCTCCCCTGCTAGTGGGATGGTAGTTATGAAGACTTTCACAAGGTAAGGGAACATTTGTTCCCTCATGTAGGAGCTGAACTGCAGCTGTACCAGCACTGGAAAGTTGGATAGGATTGGGCCTTCTGTCAGTTTTTAAAGCGTAAGCCCCTCAAAATAGGAACCTGCCTCTTAACTGTACATAAACCACTAGGAACGTTGAGAGCTCTGTATAAATACAATTATAAAAATCTCTCCTTAAGTCTTAACAAAAGTACCTCTGCTTTTATGAAATAAAGGGTGCAATCCTAACCCACGCTGGAGCAGGCAAGCCAGGAGGCTTGCACTGCATCCAACGCGGGATTGCAGCGAGCAGCAGCTCAGCCACGGGCAAGGGGAAGCTCTTCCCCTTACCCGTGGGTAAGGGCTGCACGCCCCTATGGGTCTCCTCGGACCTGCGCCACCTCCAGAGGTGGCCCAAGTCTGAGGAGAGCGGAGTGGCTTAACTGCTGGGTCCCAGCCCCACCCCCAGCTCCCAACGTGCCTGTCCCTGGGCCCGCCCTCCCCCTGCCCAGTAACACCCCTCCCGCCTCCTCGCCATGCCCTCCCATGCCTACCTTTGCTGCTTATGTCAGCGAACTCGTGCTGACACAAGCAGCAGCGCGGGAGCTGCAGTGGAGGCTTCTGCCTCCGTCCACGCGTCAGCGCATCTGAATGCGCAGACGCAGCTCCCGCCTAAGGAAGTGCAAACGTGCTTTACGGCATGTTTGCGATCCTCCAGGGCCACCTATACCGGCATAACGTCCGGTTAGGATTGTGCCCAAAGGCAGTTAAGTACAATCCGCAGGATATATCTTCAGAAATTAATTTTATGTAGCTCAGTGGGGTTTTAACTCTCTTTGAGGCTTGGACTAATAGTCCTTTAGCCTTTAATGCTGTCAGTGATGAAGTTGTCAAAGACCAGAAATATATTGAGAAGAGAATAAATAAATGACACAAGAACATACAGCCATTGCAGCAGCATCAAGCATTGGTGGACTGTATTCAGAACATATCACTGGACTATATTCAGAACACTATACATACACCTGAATAGCATGTTTTCTGTATTAACCACATTACTTCCTATAAATCTATTCTGAATCAAAACCCGATAGGGCTTATTTGATATTACACTGCCATCTGGCGTCAAGTACAGCACAACAGAGAAGTTGCACAGCACCTGATTTCTGAATATTTTTGAAATCTCCTTTCAGATAGTGAATATCAACATTGCTAGGAAAGGAAGCAAATAAATCTATGTGTATCTAGATGTATTAAATAAGACTGTACTGTATTTCTTGCTTTACTGTTTGTAGAAAAGCAGGATTGTGTGGGTAAAACAGTAAAGGTAAAAATAATTTTGGAGGAAAAATCTCAAGCAAATCCTCCTATCTCAAAATTTGCACAAATTTATATCCCTCCTAATTTGCTTTTCTTCCTTCAATATTCCTAATTTTGTCTGTTTAGATTTAGATTTAGCAAGCTGAAATGTAACATTGTAGTCTTAAATTTACAGTACAATCTTATGCATGTCTACTCAGAAATAAGTCCCATTGTGTTCAATGAAAGTTAGTATAGGATTGCACCCTGAGGGCACAATCCAGTCCTTGACTTGGGCCGGTGCAAGTCCCTTGCGCCAGCCTAGGAGGGTCACAAATGTGCCTTACGGTGCAATCCCTAAGGGTGCAATCCTATACTCATTTCCTCGGGAGGAAGCCAAGCCAGCGCACAGAAAACCACCGGCCTGCAGAGGCTGATGCAAGCTTGTGTGCATCTTGCGTCAGCCTGGCTGGGCCGACGTAAGGCTCTGAGGTAGGCGGGGGTGGGGAGGAGGCAGGAGGGAGGTGTTCCTGGGTAGGGGGAGGTCGGGTGGTGGGCGGCCCTGAGGGCGGGTGGGTGGGGAGCAGGAGGTGGGGCTGGGATCCGGAAGTTATGCCAGATCCCAACCCCCTGTTCCCAGGGAGAATGGAGCGGCTTCAAGCCGTTCCGCTCTCCTCAGACTTGTGCCACCTCAAGAGGCAGCGCAAGTCTGAGGAGACCCATAGGGGAAAGTGTACCTTTCCCAGAGGCAAGGGGAAAAGTTTCCCCTTTTGTCTGGCTGAGCTGCTTTTGGCCACTGTCCTGCGCTGGATACAGTGCAAGCCTCTTGGCTTGCCTGTTCCAGCGCAGGATAGGATTGCGCCCTTCATCAATTAACAGTACAATCCTATACATCCTCACCTGGGAGTAAACTTAACTAAATGCAGTGGAACGTACAGCATAATCCTATGCATGTTTACTCAGAAGTAAGGACTTATTTCCAGAAAAATGTGCAGTCTTACTTATATATAGGATTGCACTATTAATGTCGTAATACAGCAGAAGTTGAGCAATTTGAAGACACATTGATTTCAGCAGGAGAGACATAGAGTGCAATCTTATATTATAAATTGTATATTTATATCGTATAAATCGCATATTATAAATCATATAAATATAAATACCTGTATAAATCTTATGAATGTTTACTCAGTTGTATTATCTACTGTGTCCAATGGTGCTTACTCTCTGGTAAATAGATTTTGGATTGTAGCCTTAGGGCCTAATCCTATCCAATATTCCAGTGCCAGTGCAGCTGTGCTAATGGAGTGTGCGCTGCATCCCGTGGTGGGGAGGCAGTCACAAAGGCCTCCTCAAGGTATGGGAACATTTGTTCCCTTACCTCAGGCTGTATTGCTGCAGCAGCAGTGCTGGAAAGTTGGATAGGATTGGACCCTCAGTTACAAACTTAACTCTTTCTGGAAAAAATACTAAATTTAAAAGTACTTCATTTGTACTGAATTTTGCCCCATGTCAGAGTTCAAAAGAGGGGCTTGAAAATATTTTAATTTTAAATTCTGATATTTTGCACCATCTTGACTTTTGTAAAATCTCATTCAAGCTCTGCAAAGTTGCCTTCCTGCCCGAGGCAGACTAGAGAAAAATGTTACAGTTGTGCATGAATGCATAAGATATGCCTAAATTCACCCATATTTCAAATTGCATCCAGAATTCAGAGAGCATGGCGCGACTATCTACAGCGTCAAGATATACAGAACCAAGACCATCGGGAGAAACGCAGTCCATCACCTCCTTCCTTATCATCGGATAAGATGAGCAGTTCTATCAGTATGAACACATTGTCAGATGGCAGCACTCCTGTAAGTAAGGTTTTCCAAGTTACATTTTGTAGCACATGCAGGGATGGTGTAACCACAGATGCAGCCTGATGCCATGCCACCCCAGGGCTGCTGCTGCCTCTGTCATGGAGTGCAAAATAAAGTCAAAGCTTTGTACCATGCTCCGTCGTGCTGTTTTGGCAAACCAGGAAGTGCCAGACTTCCAGTTTTATTTAAAGGGCTCACACAAATGAAGGAGTTTCTTCATTCCCACAGTCTGTTCACATAAAACTGGAAGTCCCACACTTCCTGGTTTGAGAAAAATGCATGATAGAACATGGTGGAAAGCAGATTATCTGCTTTCTGCTTGTTTTTAGGAAGCAGATCAAGGTGGTTTGCATCCATAGAGGTATGGAGGGAGGCAGTGGTAGACCATAGGTGATGGGCACCTGAACCTGCCCACTTCATGGCTAGGTTGGCCTCATGCGCATGTCACCACTAAGAAATGTTCTTTGTGCATTTTAGAATCAAATTTGTATGATGCATTAGCTGCACTGAGTTGACCTTATCAGTTTTTGCTATATTTGTGATATTTTTTTTTTCTAACTGTGGAATTGTGATTGTGTCTGAAACTAACAAGAATGATATCGGAACAAGGAATTTGTATGTACTGAATTTATACTGTGACTATAAAAAGTTCTGTTGAATCCAGGCCTAAAGAGGTCATGTTTCAGTTAATGCAAGGGCAGCTTTGTTTGCTTCAATTAGTAGTTATTTCTATGTCCAAAGCAGCTGAGAATTCTCTTTCACTGACTACAAAAGAATCTGAGAAAAGCTGGGGAATGGAAACTAAAACAGGAAGCTTCCATGGATGCAGCTACTTGGGACTGTAGCATGGTGATGACATAAATTTTATCATGTTATTTGAAACTCTGGATTTTTTTACCCAGTTGGCAATGTCCAAACCAGTCTTAAGCAAATATTTTTGTTACTTCCCGTTTCTGAGACTTTGGATTGAGTTCACACATGCAAGGTCTGAATGAGTTCACGTATGCATTGCCTCACTGCCATCAGAGAGGTGACAGAGATGGAATAATAATCGCTGATCAAATCCCACAGGTAGAGATGTATTCTCTGACAATGCCTTTTCGGTGGGGCAGTTCACATGTTCTGTGAGGTGTCAAAGTACAGTAGATCCACAGGCATAAATTAGCACTTAATTAAATGCTAGAAGGGCAAGTAATGTTGGTGTTCTATTGTTATGGTGGATCTTTTTGTCTGCATAGTAGACAAGTAGATTTTATTTACCAAAAGGAACTACCTCCAAGAATGAATTGGATGCTGCTGAATAAATTTAATATCTGTGTGGCTACAGTAGAAATGTAGGGCCTAAGCCAATTGGATGCTTCCATTTTACTCTTGGCCGTGAAGGGAATTCATGTGTCACCCTCCTGATTGTGGAAGTGGTGGATAGAAACAGGGACAATGTTATTCACTTTTTATAACTGTGCCGATTGTGAAACAAAGATAAAACCTAGCCATAGACAGTGGCTATTGAATCACAGTGTTATAGTTTAGGTGTATTATCTAGGATACCCTGTAGCAAGACATACCTGTGAGTGCTATGCATTTTGTTCTTTAAGCCAACAGCAGCATGTTTCACAATCTGTAGTAGAATTGTTTCTCTGCCAAAATACTTCAGCAGTGAAGGCTAATATTTATTAAGCCATAAAAATGGTAGCACAGGATGTAGCTAATGTGGTTTTTGCCAATAGCTGCAATTGACTCTGGTAAAACTTTTTAGCATATAGTGTGATTTGTTTTTATGATATGCTGCTTATTGAATCATTTGGAGAGTAATGTTGGAAATCATTAATATGATGTGAACATTGGGAGCAATTTTTATGTTGATATCTTTGCTCAGCACAGAGCTAACAACTAGAGATGAGGCAAAATGGGAGACAGGTTTCATGAAAAACCTTGCCCCTGTAAATACCCCCCTCCCAGTTTGTAAATCACCCCCACAGAGGGCAAGAAAACTCATCCATTCAGTGTGAGAGCAGGAAGTATTGTCCCTTCTCTAATTTGGCTCTGTGTCATCATCATGTAGCCAAATCCGATTGGCTGACATAGTCTGAAAATCTGTTCAAACTCAGAGTGTGGATAATTCTTTCCCCTGTTACTCTGGTTTGGCTTGGTGATGTAGTCACATAGCCAAATTTGACTACATGACAACATAAAGTCATCAGCTTGCCTGCATGATTCCAGATTGGCTGGGATCATTTCAGGAAAAGGCCACCTTTTTTTTTTTTTTTAATGATGCCAAGTTGCAGATCAGGGAAAGAAGCAGATTTGAGTAGATGGAGAAGAGCTTGTGAGAAAGGTAAATAAGAGGCATTTCTGGTAAAGTGTCTGTGCAGTTTTTCTGCGATGGTGCCAATTTCAAAATGTCTCAGGGAAGCTACGAGGGAAGCTCGTATTTATTTGTTAAGCCCTTCAGTAGGGCTCCCCTTTCATAGATGGGGCAAGGAGTCCAAAAGCATCACATCATGGCAGAGTTTTCTAGACAGTCAGAGGAGAAGCTAAACAATCTAAGGAAGCAGGTTGGAGACATGAAGGGCTGAAATAAGACAACTCCAAGAGTCTTTCAAGTTGTTAGAGGCCACCTTAACCACACATGCATGATTGTAATTGCAAGGCAGGCTTTTTTGTACCTGCTTATATACAATCACAGTGAGTATTAGAGCTCCCCATCATTATTTTAGGGAGGAAGGCAACATGGGAGAAATCCTGGGTGGGTTACAATGGAGTGACTTCATAGGGAACATTTCAGATTGGAGGCACAGTTGCAGGTGCTCTTACAGACTTGGGTTGGGCAAGAGGAATCAGTGGTATGTAGAGTGTTGGTTCCAGAATGGAATAAACTTGATTCCACTCAAGATCCTACTTTTTTGGAGACACTCCTCTCATTTTTGTGTCAGAAGAAATTCGTGGAGGGGAATTCTGCAGTAAATTTAACTTTCCTTGACGAGACAAGTGTGCTGCTGTACGAATTGAAATTTCAGTCCTCTAAGTCTGAGATGGTTATGCAGCTTATTCACAAGTCTGTTTTTTAAACATATTTAGAGATGAATGTTCTTTTCACAGTTAAGAATGTTTTAGAAATTTGCAGCTGCTTTGCTTATTTACTTTGCTTGCTTACTATATTATTACAAGAGGGGTCTTGCAATGAAAGATGCAGTGTGTGTATTCTCTAGGGAATAAGTCCCACTGGATTTTGTAGGGCTTATTTCAGATCAAACATATCCGAGATGAAATTGTTCAGCTGCAGGGACTGGATAGGAATTTTCAGTACTGAACAATCAGTCTTGCCCATGTCTTTTGCTCTCTTCCTAGCTTTGTTTCTCTCTCTCTCTCTCTCTCTCTCTCTCTCTCTCTCTCTCTCTCTCCCTCCCTCCCTCCCCCCCACTTCTGCCCAATCTTGCCAGTGCTGATTTCTCTTTCATCTGTCCCCTCCCCTTTCACAAACTAAGCCTTAACCTGCAATTCAAACAATTTCTTGTGCTCATACTGAATTCAAAAGTCCTTTCTTTCCCCACCTGTTCCACAAGATTTCAGGGTAAGAAGTGTGCGTTCCAGTGCATAGTGATGCCTCCCTCCTGAAGAGGCCATCTGTGTCTTGACTCCCCAGGAAGTAAAACATTTGGGGGCTTTATTGTCTCTTTGAATTTTGCTTTTAAGTTCTGAATCTGTAAAACCTCTTGAGTTCAGTGAGTATCCAGAAACCTCCATCTTCTTTATGGATGGCCCTGTTTTGGCTACAGTACTTTTGGCACAGGTTGGGAACTTCAGAAACAGAGGGATGGATACACAATGCAGTTTGCAGGTGGCTTGCAATTAAAAAGAAGAGCTTACCATTTAATAAAAAGGAACAAAAAGAGAAAAGAGGCAAATGAGGAAGAGAAAAATAAATCAATTCAAGTGCTACTCTTTCATGTTACATAATGAAGTTATATGTTGGAACTGCAGGGGACACTTCTGAGAGCAGATGAACTAAATGACAGATGGTCCCAGCTGAGCCAATGGAGATGTCTCACCTCTGCCTCTGATGCAGCCAGATGGGGATTGTGCTGTCCTGTTTTATATTTCAGTCACCAAACCTTTGGCACTAGGGGCAAATTGAAATCCAACTACTGGGCAGAACCAAAGAGGGTAGAAACTGGCAGGTTTATCTTGCTGTTTTTGGCAATGTTTGCCTGGGCCACCAACAGTAGGAACCTGCAGGTGTGTTGAGCATTTCTTATTTCACAGGGGTTGAAGCTGGAAGAAGGAGAGGAACCAAGTCGACCCTTTCATATGGCTGATGGACCATTATAGATGTGGAAGGGCAGCAGTAGAAGAATTTCTGAAATTTGCTAGTAAGAGCAATTATGGTTGAGTTCAGGGTGGAGACTACTTATGAACTGGAGTATCCTATATATGAAATACCATATGGAACAAGCTTGGATGCTGCTCTAGTGGGAACCCTACCTTACATTTATCTCTCCTTGAAAAAGAGTTGTTTATTTGGTGCTGTTTAAGGATGAGTTGAATTGTGCCAGAAAGTTATCTCTGAGCACAATCCTAACCTACACTGCAGTGGTCTACGCTTTATCCTATGCAGTTTGGGAGATTTCCGGAGGTCACTCTGGGTAAAGGGATATTTTCTCCCTCCCAGAAACATGCCCTTCTCACCCCTCGAATGCCCTCCTGCCACGCTCTCCCACCCCCTGCGCCGTCCACCACAAACTCACCTACTCTGATCAGGGCAGGGTCAGGATCTGGTGTTGACAGGCCGGCACACATCCTTGTTGGGGTGGCCAGCTCTTGCGTTATGGCACATTTGCAACACTCAAGAGCCGGCATTCGGGACTGCACCGGAAAAACATTACTTTAAGATTGGGTTGCCTGTTGGTTTCGTGCCAGCCACCGCGAGCATCTCAATGGGATGATTTTAAGAATGCCTTTCATGCCACTTTTAATAGCTCGCACTCCTTTAATTAAGTGGTGACCAGTTTGACCAGTTTAATACCAGCTATTGGTGTCCATCTCTTTATTTACTATTTGTGACAAATAGATGACATTTTTGCAATAAGTAATATCAGCTTATTCTGTATTTGTGAAGTTGATTGGATATTGTTGATGCATTTTTGTGTGCCATATAGCACCATTCTGAAAAAACACCACAAGAGGTCTCTGTTTTACCACACAGGGACAGTTGATGTGAAAAGATTCAGTTTACATGGTGATAGCAATTGAGCAATCGCTCAGGCCAGAGCCAGAATGAATTGGAATTTTATCATTGACTGGGATGTGAATTGTACTGCTGATTTGGACAATATATCATTTTATTA
Source organism: Tiliqua scincoides (assembly GCF_035046505.1). Classification (NCBI taxonomy): domain Eukaryota; kingdom Metazoa; phylum Chordata; class Lepidosauria; order Squamata; family Scincidae; genus Tiliqua; species Tiliqua scincoides. The sequence goes on from NC_089823.1 coordinate 218,892,260, forward strand.
TTATTGTATAGGAATATTATTATTATATTTGATCTAGGCTTGACTGCAGCTGTAAATTAGAAATCTGAGATATAAAGATTTTAATTAATAAATGTCACCATGCTATGCCAGCCTTATAGGTATGTGTAAAGCAGTAGGAAACAATGAAGTGGTGCACTGATGGTCAATGCCTGCTGCCACTGTCTCTGTTTTCTGTTTGTGCACAAATTAACCATTTAGGAATTACAGGTTGAGCCTCATTATTGGAGTGGGTTCCATTCCAAGCACTCAAGTGGATGGCAAAAAACACACTATAGCAAATCAATTTAAAAAACAAAGTTTCTTTGCTCCAGTGATTTAAAAACAGCCTTGCTGACCTTTGTGATGTTAAGATAGCATCATTAAGAAGACAGTCCAACAATCAGTCTCTCTCAAGGTGCTTAGAAATGCTTCACTCTGACACCTCCCTTCACCAATGCAAAGTATCTTTCTTTCACTTGGGAAGAAGGGTTGCCCAGAGAGAGAAGGATTGATGGATTGTCAGCCAGCTGCCCTCTCTCTCTCTCTCTCTCTCTCTCTCTCTCTCTCTCTCTCTCATTAAGGAGGCTATTGTTAAAGGACTGTTCAGTTTTTAAACTGATTTTAAAGGAGTGCATTTTTCCCTTTCTCCAGGGATCAGCACATTCCTTCTCATTTGCAGGAGCCATTCGTGTTGAGTCAAATCCTTGTATAGAAAATCCGTGTATAAATAGGCTGGACCTGTATATCAGCACTATGCTTGATATAAGGACTACCTAGACCAGGGGTTCCCAAACTTTTTACTTTGGTGATGCACTGCATCATCCATGGTGGATCAAGAACCCACTAAGGCCAGGAAGCTTCAAAGCAAAATGGTGTGTGACCCGCTTTATTGGCTGTGTTGCACCGTGGTTCTCAAACTCAGGGCACAATCCTAAACAACTTTCCAGCACCGAGGTAAGGGCAATACAGCTCCTAGATAAGGGTACAAACATTCCCTTAACTTGAGAAGGCCTCCATGACTGCCACCCAACTACAGGATGCAGCACATGCCCCATTGGCACAGCTGTGTCAATGCTGGAAAGTTGGTTAGGATTTGGGTCTGTGTTGCAACAAGATTTTTGAACCAGCCAATGAAGTAGATTGCATACTGGCATGACCCAGAAGCGACTTCCAGGTCACATACCATTTTACTCTGCAGCTTCCTGGTCACAGCGGGTCCATAACCCACCATAAATTGGGTCACGACCCACGGTTTGAGAAATGCTGGCCTAGACTGTTAGGAAGTGTTTTGCACCATCTTTTCAAGAGTTCATGATTGTCAGTGAATACAGCAGATGGTCCCTGGCAAACAAAGGAAGACTACTGGGTGACTTACCAAGTACATTTAATATGATTTTTTTTGTAAATTAGAGAGTGTTATGTTAATTTATTTGGTCTAGCAGTATGAATTCTGTTTGTGTGGATTATTAACCACACTCCACCCTCCCATCCCACATGGATAACAAGTCATGCTTTCTCCTTTCCCCTTGATTCCTCCACAACAGCATAGGAGAGCCTTGTTAACAAACTACTTCACTAGTCACTACTGCCTCAAGGGGTCTTGTATGACCAGTATGTTTGACACTTTTTTCTTTGAACTCAAGATCTCTGTGCCATGTCACAAACGACCTCTGACATTCTCCTGAGTTTCAAGAGCAATTTCTAAAATGAAACATAAAGCCAAAGTCTTGCTGGTAGTGTGAAATCAAGTACATGATTCTCTGGATCCTGACCACTGTGAACTACTCTGAGTTCATAAAGGGAGAAGAGAAATAGAATCAATAATACAAACACTTATCCATCCATCTCAACTTATTTTACAGTTGGGGGTGGGGAAGGATTGCTGCTTCTACTTTTATCAGTGTTGACCACCAGATCAATTTATAAAAGCGCTTGCAAGAATTCAACTTTTATTGGGAACCTTGGGAACAAACGCCAATAATAAATTGTAGGATTCCACAAAGACGTTGCTCTAGTGAGGAAGAAAATTCTGATCTTGATGTATATAAATAATATAGATTAGTTTGGTATAGCAAATGTTCAGTGTTTCAGTAATACAGTACAAGGGTGTTGCACAATTTGACTCTTAGGACCACATCTCACCAGATGTTTTGTATTCAGATACAGTACAAACTACATTCATATCAGTAGTCAAAGGTTCACGTAAGTTTTTAATGAAACATTCCAATTTATAATGCTTGGTAGCAGGAACCTTATTTTTTTCCACTTGTTCCTTAAATGGAAAAGCTACAATGAAAAAAAAAATCAACTATTTATTGTCTTGACTGTATTTCTCCTGCGATGTCGCTGGAACCAACCGTATTGGCCTCTGCCTTTCCATTGGACCATTTCAGCGACATGGAGAGGGGGGATTTGCTGCATGGGTAACAGCCTATCCTCCATACCTACTTTACCCAGGCTTTGCGCACTGGAGAGGACACTCTGTTCCAGAACCACCATTCAGAGAGTGACACCATAGTCTTCCGAGACTGAAGGATGCCAACAACAATTTACAGAAGTAAAACCATCTACTTTTACATTCTGTCTGTCCCCCATGGACCTCATGAAAGCAATTGGATAACCAATTGGGCAGCCCAATCCTATGCTGCCCTGGCACTGCGCGGTACAGCGGTGCTGAAATGGTGCCACAGGGCCAGAGGAATCTCCAGAGGACTCCTCGGGATAAGTGAACATTGGTTCTCTTACCCTGTGTAGAATGCAGTTGTGTATAATGCAGGGTGTCTTCTGTCGGTGGCAAAAAGCATTACAGCACTTTTGTGGCACCCAGTGCTGGCGCTGGAATCTATAGGATTGGACCCTTATTCTCCTAACTGCTCTGTGCAGTAGTTTTATCTAATAGGTAGCAACTGGCTCAAGACCACTCAGTGATCATCATGACTGAGTAAAGATTGGAACCCAGTTCTCTTTGGTTCAACATCTAACTATACCACCGTAATCAAACTGGATCTGCATGTGCATGTAATCATTTATATACTGTAGTCACTAAGGCTTCTGTAGCTGGAATTACCACCTAAAGAAAGATTCATTTTTGAGTTCTAAAGCCATAATCACAGAGTCTAGATCAGGAATGTCAAACTCATTTCATACTGGAGTTAGCATTCATGGGCTGGAGTTAGCACCTGCTGAGGGCTGGAAGTGACATAATTAAGCAAAAAGTGACATCATTAAACAAATGATGGCCAGAAATAAGCACATTGTTCTCACAGAGAAATTCATTAGCTGCAAATGACAGAAGAGAAAACGTGCAAATCATGTTCCTATTTTCAAGATATGAGAGAACCCAATTATCAAACTGGGAGAGTCCAATTATAATGGGAGCCAGATAAATTGCTTCCAGGGGCTGCATTCAGCCCAAGGGCTGACAGGGGTTTGACACCCCTGGTCTAGATCATATCCTGACGTTTTGCCCTAACTCTGTAGAGCATTCTCAAGAGAAAAAAATAAAACTAAAAAGTAGTTAGTGGACAAGAGAGTTCCAGTAGTTCTAGGTACCAGCTAACTAGTTTTTAGTTTTATTTTATTCCCTTGAGAAAGCTCTACAGAGTTAGGGCAAAATGTTGGGATACAATCTACACTTTGTGATTGTAGCCTTAGAACTTGAAAATGAATCTTTCTTTACATTTACATACTGTGCAAGTTTGTTGGATAACCTCTGAGTACTATATCCCTTATAGGAAACTGTGCCACATTGTCTCTGTATAAAAAATCTCTAGTATCATCAAACAGCTTATATTTGTCTGGCCTCAGTCACATACTACATCACAGATCTTGACACAAGTGTTGATCACCTTCTTCTTAATCCCCCCAAAATCAGTGACTCCTGTCATAATTCAGTGGGTTGACTTTTGTTTTAGTCAGCCATATCACAGCTTTCAGTTGGGTGATTTTATAAGGGGTTTTTAAAGGCTATTAGGGTTTCATGAGCTGGGGAGAGCTACTAAAATTGAATTTCCCCCTAGCCAATATGATGCAGCTGACATGTAATCAGTCATTTGATCACTGGTGCGTTATCCAGAGTGATAGGGATGTTCTTTCTGGATCTGTGCTGCTTGTACATCTTCCAAGAAAAGCAGTGATTTAGTATCTGTTTGAAGGCAGGAAGCTTTATAGAGAGCTTGAGCCAACCCTATTCCTATTCAGAAACTGAAAAACAATCTTGTGCTGGTTTTCTTGCAAAGCTCTTCTGCTTGATAAATCATTGATAGTGTCCCGCTGTGCTGAATTAAAAACTTGTTTTGGAGGCACTGCCTACCTTCAGACAAAACTGATATCATCTTGGCTATACAAGGAGTTATCTCAGTCTTGGAAATGCATGTAATCTTTGAAGACTTAGGCATATTATCCTACTTTTACTACTTTTGCCCAGCCCCCTGTCCCGCATCTCTGTCAAGACAAAAGTAGAATCAAAGCAGCTCACATGATAACCAAGATGCAAACTTTCTAGTAAGCAAATCATTAGATCAGTCGTTCCCAGACTTTTTCAATTGGCCACTCTTTTGACCTACTGGGCCATTGGCTGCTACTCCCCATTAGGGCTACAATCCTATACATTGTATAGGGTGGTGGGATTTTCATAAGGATTCCGTGGCTCCCCTGGTTGGTGCCTGCAGCTCGTCACAGTTTGGGAACCAATGAACTAGATATTTGCAGCTATCACCTTTTATGCCTACTGCACTCATCTTGGAAACAGGTATACATGTTTATTCTGACAGTTACTCTCCAGAGCATGTGAGAACCTTCTTTTGATGTGTGGAATGGGAGTGGCATGTTCACACTTCATGGAGCCTCTGGTTTTCCCTTGCCCAGGAGTTTGTACATGTAATTTAAAAAAGGCAAATATCAGTGAGAGCATGGCCTGCACACTAGCAATATACAGTTATAATGTACACAAGGTGTGAATTAGCCCCTAATGTGTGCATACTTAGAGTACTAGTTAGTTATCTTTCAGTAATACCTTTTAAGAAATGTCCACAAAGAGGTTCCTCAGTCAGATATGTTGGCTAATAAACTGCATTTCTGGATTGGCACCATGCAAATGTGATGTACCTGACTAACAGCCCAATCCTAATCAGCTCTAGAGCGCCAGTGCAGCTGTGTCAATGGGGCATGTGCTGCATTCTGTGGACGGCAGTCACAGAGGCCTCCTCAAGGTAAGGGAATTTTAGTTCCCTTACCTCAGGGCTTCAGTGTGGCTGCTCTGGGATGCGATCCTAACCCATATTCCAGCACTGACCTAGCCGCAATGCAGGCCCAAGATAAGGTAACAAACCTGCCCTTACCTTGAGGAGGCCCCCCCTTGACTGCCTTCCACTGCAGGATGCAGTACACACCACACTGGCACAAGCTATGTCAGTGCTGGAAAGTTGGTTAGGATTGCGCCCTTGGTGTTGGAAAGCTGGTTAGTATTGGGCTGTATGTAATTCATAATTTGAATTAATGACTAATTTATCTTCTATTTCAAGTCCAACTTAGGTTATTTCTGCAATGGCCAGGGAATACCCAAATGTGCTAATGATTTGAGAGCTAAACTATACATGGTTTTTTTTTGTTAGTCTTAAAATCAGTTATGTGACCACTATATTTCCTGGGGCCATGATGGAAGTTGCTTTTTATCCTTTTTTCCCTGTGCCATTTTCTCAGTCTGTCACCCTTCAGCTATTAATAGCCACAAGTGGGGTGAGGGGGAGGAACAGTTCAATCTGGGTGCCTTCCTCCCCTGCAGTTATAATAGCAGCTTGGGTGGGGAAATCATGGAATAAGCATGGGGAAAGATTAACTCTCAGCATCAGCCAAATTCCCCCACCCCATGGTTACTTAAAAAAAACAAAACAGGAAGAGATCAGTGATCAGACATCCCTTCTAGTTTGATCCAGAGATTGGATTGAAATAGAGATACTAAAGAAAATACAAAAAGTAGATGAGACAAGCTGAGGAAGTGGGAAGGGCAGAACTGTACAAAGTATGAAGCTAGTACTGTTTCTTCTCATCCCCTTCCTTGTATTGCTGTAAAGTTTCTTCTCCCTAGCGCCTGCAAAACCCAGGCTGTAGGTAAGATTTTGATGAAATATAACACACGTTCCTTGTTTTAAAGTTTCATGAGGAAGGGGCCAAGAAAACATAAAGCTCTTCATTTGTTTTCATTCAGAATATTTCCTTCTGTGGCTTTTGGCTGCAGTTGCTAAAGTTTCTTTTTGTAGCTGTATATCAGCTCTTTTGCCTGCAGGTGTACATTGTTCCTCCCTTGGCTGGCTGATGAGTAGCAGATGGTAGAAGAAGCAACCATTTATTTTCTGGAGCCCTGACATCTTTGTCCCTATTCCTCCTGGCAGATTGTTAGATTTAAAATGGAGAGTTAGCTCTAGGTTTTTAAGAAATTGTAATCAAAGGTAATGCAGGCTTAGAGAAGTACTAGTGGGGAAAACCACTTTCCTTTGCCAGAACTTCACCAAAGACCACATAGTTTAATTAAATGATGACATTCTGGGAATGTGTGCTTTCAGATTGTGAAGTAGGTGATCTACTCTTCCAGCCTGCACAAGCAAACTGGTAAGAATCTTATTGCCCATGTAGTGGAGATTGTTCAAACCAATGCATATGGGGAAGACTGCATAAAGCCTGTGAGACAGGAATTGCTTTTACCCTTGAGAAAAAAGTGCTACATTTACTCAGTTATTATGACATCATTCTGGCCTGCCATTGCCTCACTTCTCCATGTTGTGTGCTTGCTCTCCACAAACTGTTTTACATAAGAACATAAGAACAGCCCCACTGGATCAGGCCATAGGCCCATCTAGTCCAGCTTCCTGTCCACAGCTTCTAGTCCACAGCGGCCCACCAAATGCCCCAAGGAGCACACCAGATAACAAGAGACCTGCATCCTGGTGCCCTCCCTTGCATCTGGCCTTCTGACATAGTCCATTTCTAAAATCAGAAGTTGCACATACACATCATGGCTTGTAACCCGTAATGGATTTTTCCTCCAGAAACTTGTCCAATCCCCTTTTAAAGGCATCCAGGCCAGTCGCCATCACCACATCCTGTGGCAAAGAGTTCCACAGACCAACCACACGCTGAGTAAAGAAATATTTTCTTATGACTGTTCATGTTTTCAATCATGCTTTTATTGTCTTTCTCCCCTCTTCACCTTTCTCCTGGCCCTCTAAATGGAGATGTATGCCTCCGTTTTGCTTGTCATGTGGCTCCAAAAGGGAGGGGCTATTTGCATGCCACAGTGAGGCTCTCTGCAAAATTTAGTGCTTTGCACCCCCTTTAGCTATGCCACTGCCAGGGAGCTGCAGCAATGGCATGCAGATAGATACTGTGCATATATGAATCAACAGCTTGTAAAATGAAAAACTTTTAGGAGTTAGCAGTGTCCATAATGTGGAATGCCAGTACAGATTAATCCTGAAGAAATCCACAAGGGAGCCTTAACATTTAAACCGCCTGTGAAGTTCCCATTGACATGATGAGGCAACATTTATTTATTAAAACTTGTACAATTCCCTTTTTCCTTAGAAATGAGAAATTTTCCTAGAATTAGCTCAGAAATGATCCCTCCCAAATCATGACAAAACTCGGTTTTTTGAACCAGAGTGAGGCTTGGAAAAATGACCCCTCCCCTGTCCCACCAGCCTTTCCTAACTCTGGTGTACTCCTCAAGTCCCCTTGCTGGCATCTTCTCCTTCCCTCTTACTTACCTAGTGGTAGTGGCAAGACAGGGGAGTAGTCAGTTCTACCTCTTTCGACTCCTTCTCTATTAATCTAGCATGTTACTTTACAGCATCCTGCGGTGATGGAAAGGAGGGAGGAGAGACAGGTCTCCTACACTGCTACTTCTCCTACCAGTTCCCTTTGGGTGACTGATGGAAGGAGGAAGAGTATTTGGGGGAGTTGGAGTTGGGACAGGTGGTGCTCCTGTGGATGGGAATGGTGAAATCTGGCAGAGAAGGAGAGAAAGAAGCCAGGAGGTAGAGAAGAATTCCTGGCTTCTTTCTCTCCTTCCCATACACAGGAGCACAAACTGTGCCAGCTCCCACTCCCCCAAATACTCTCCCTCCTCCCATCAGTTATTGTTAAAATAACTTAGGTTAAAACCTAAACCTCTTAAAGTTTTTCTCTCATTTGAGGCAGGCTTCTCTGAGTCCAGCTCAGGAAGTCTTTTCTAGCTTCTCTACTTCTCCTACAGTTCAATTCAGCCTACAGATAACAAGGCAACATAGGGCGCAATCCTACCCTGTGCTGGAACAGGCAAGCCAAGAGGCTTGCACTGTATCCAGGATAGGGGCCCAAAGTGGCTGATCCAGAGGCAAGGGGAAACTTTTCCCTTTATCTTTGGGTAAGGCGCCCTTGCCCCAATGGGTCTTCTCAGACTTGCGCCACCTCCTGAAGTGGAACAAGTCCAGGGAGAGCGGAGCAGCTTGAAGCTGTTGAAGGGGTTGGGATCCAGCATAACTATTGGATCCCAGCCCTGCCTCCTGCTCCCTACCCACCCGCCCCTGGGGCCACACACCACCAGCCCTTCCCCGCCCAGGAATGCCTCCCTCCCACCTCCTCTCCACCCACCCCAGAGCCTTGCATCAGCCCAACTGGGCCAACGCAAGGCTTGCCAAGGAAGCTGGCGCGGAGGCTTGTGTCAGCCTCCGCAGGCCGGTGCACCTCCATGCGCTGGCCTGGCTTACTCCCGAGGAAGCGCAAACGTGCTTATGGCACTTTTGCCTCCTCCTGGGCCAGCGCAAGGGACTTATGCTGGCCCAAGTAGTTTTCAGGATTGCACCCATAGTGTTAAAAATAGCCAAATGGCCCTAAAAACAGCATATTTTTTTTACACACAGCACAGAGAAAATAGCAAAAGAAAGAATAGTAGATACAAGCCAGCTTTCTTTGTTCGGTCATCAAATGCTCAAGAGAAAAGGTGGGTCATAATTTTTGTTTCTAATGGAAGGCTGGCATAAATGTGAAATTCTGAACAAATGTAGGATCCCCCCTCCAGTTCTTACTTTGATAACTGAACCATTAAAAATGCATTTCATATTCTTGACCCTGCTGGCATATATCACTGGCAGGCAAGGGTGGGGAGAGGCACCTGCTGTGTTCTAAGGATGGTAAGCTGGCAGACAGATTTGATTTAAACATAATGATGCTGAATAGAGAGGACTATGTTTTACCCTGAATGGTAATTCAGTGTAACTGGCCTGACTTCAGGTGACACACTCACATGCACCATGCTGAGGGGAAGCTGCAAAGCAGACCTTTCCTCTGTTGGAGTTGGATAAGCAGTAGATCATGCCACAGGAACTCTTCAGCCTGGACCAAAAATTGACAGGTTTATTGAACTCACTCAGCATTCAGTGAATTGCGGTTGCAGCCTTAGACAGAATGTTATCTGTAGGGGAAAATATGTTTGACAGATAAGTCCTACTGTACAGCATAAAGGAGCAATATTGTAAATACCTAACCCATAAATTAGTCTCTGTTGGTAAGCCCAGTTCTGACACAAGTGTATACCAAGAGTAAAACAGCAAATACTGATCGTGAAGAAAATAGATTACCTTTTACTTTCTGTCTGTTTACTGTCATGCTTCATGCTTCTGCCTGTATATGCTCAGCCAAGAGAGAACCTTCTGACACCTTGTATATTTCTTGTTGGCTTATTCCTCAAAAAGTTGCATATTTCTTCTTGGCCTATTCCTCAAAATGTTACATATTTCCTGAGTGATTATAGGCAGAACTGAATATTGCTGCTGACTCTGTTCTTTTCTCCTTTTGGTAACATTTATCTGTGTCATGTTTTCACAGTATTGTGTGATGTCCTGTTCTCCAGGGTACATGATGTAGAGGCAGGGAAACAATGTCTCACAATGTCTTGATGTCACACCATGATGTGGGAGGCATACCTAAATATTGTGAAGCACAGGAAAAAGACTCAACACAGGGTTTCCATTTTGGATGACATTCCCATGTCCAAACAACCGTATTTATATACTGCTTTTCGACAAAAAGTTCACAAAGCGGTTTACAGAGAAAATAAAATATCTAATGGCTCCCTGTCCCAAAAGGGCTCACAATCTAAAAAGATGCAACACCAGCAGATAGCCACTAGAAAAGACACTGCTGGGGTGAGGTGGGCCAGTTACTCTCCCCCTGCTAAATAAAAGAGGAGCACCCACTTGAAAAAGTGCCTCTTAACCAGTTAGCAGGGCTAACTGTTCCAATGAAACAAACTTCCCCAGAGCTGCTAAGATATTTTGAGTAGGCAGTAGTTTTTATCTGGGATACAGTCCATGGCCCAGCCCTGCATTCCAACTAGGAATTAAAATACTTTTAAATTTAATTTAATTCCAATTTAATTCCAACTAGGAATTAAATTCTTCCTAGTTTCCTGAGTGCTACCAGAGCAGTGCTACAAGATATGCAGCCCAAACCTAACCTGCACTGGAACAGGAAGGCCAAGTGGCCTGCGCTGTATCCAGTGCAGGGTAGCAGGTGGCTACTGTGCAATTTGGAGTTAGGGGATATTGATCCCCTTACCCCAAGTAATGCCCCAGACCCAGATCTCAGATCTGTGCCAATGAAATCTCTGGCACAAATCCCAGCAGCCTGGTGTTGGGCTGGGCTGGGCTGGCTGGGAGGGAGGTTAGGATTGGGCCTAAGTTACAGTTCCACCCCCCTCCCAGGCCCAGTCCACCCGCCGGCCTGCCCTCCCCACCCAAAAACAATGCCTTCCTGACACCATCTTCAACCCCCCTCCTCCCGTGCCAGCCACCCTCAGCCATTGCAAACTTACTCCCAAAGGGCTGGGATCTGGTATGCGGAAGCCAGAACATGTCCTTGCACTGGCATCCCCGACTCTGGAGTACACATGAACATGCTTTATGGCATCGTTAGGATTGTGCTCCAAGTTTCAGTTAGCCTCATCATTACACCAGCCCTAATCCTAGCACGTGGTTCTTTCTCATTGACAGCTTGTTATTTGGAATATATAAAGTTCACTCACAACAATTTATTCACAACAATTATGGAACTGCTGATGGTAAATATGAAATCTTTCTCTGAATAAATTTTTTTAAAGCCCTATATTAAGTGTATTAGTAACCTAGCTCCCGAACCTTAAAATGCTGAAGCTGGCCCATAGCATGCAGTGGAGCCAGCAACCACAAATTTGATGGTTTAAATGCCCAGATTCCAGAGTTGTGTTAGCCTCTGGCTGTCTTTTTCATTTTTACATTAAATACTTGGTCTTAAGATTGATGTTTCTTATTTTAAGAGCTTGAACTTGATAGAATATAATCAACTTTGCAATAAAGATGCTGTAATGAATTTTGAAGAACTTTGGATGTATGAACTTTGGGTTTGAATTCAAACAGTAAATGAATAACAGCTCAATCCTAATCAGAAGTACATTCCTTTGAGTTCAGTGGGACTTACTTCAGGGTAAATGTGTATAGGATTGCAACCTTTATGAAATCTCTATCATAGATTCCATAGATTTAGTTTCCTCCATCAAGTTTTAAGTTACTATTAAATAAGTGCAATTAATTGCAAGTTATAAACAAGTGTCATTTATATTGGAACTGTCCCTTTACTGCTAACCTTGCCTTAACATAATGATGTACTAGGCGTATTGGTAACTGTCTTTCCCTTGAGGCAGAGGTTCCCAGTGTCTGACCTCTATCAATTAATTCAGTGGTTCTCAAACTGGTGGTTCACAACCTAGCAGGTAACTGGAAGAAGGTCATTCCCCCTTAAGTGGAGTGGCTAAGAAATGGGCAGCTATGTGATTGCCACGATCACACTGCTGCTGGATAGGAAAGGGATTTTTCAATGTACTTAGGGGTTGCTATGGCTCTTTGGAGGGTCTGGAGAGGGTGAGGGCCCGATCTAGAGTCTGTGCATGCTGGCTTACTGCTGGCATGCACTGTCGCAAACATGCCGTAAAGCACATTCGCAAACCTTACCATGAGCCCAGCGCCAGAGCAAACCCAATGTGCGCTTTTGCTGGGGCAGCTCTGGTACTGGGCCCATGTTCTGCTGCCAGGCGGTCACCCTGGTCCACAAGGCTCCCTGGTGAAAGCGCAGTGATTGTGCTCCATGTCTGATTTTGTGGAGGCGGAGCACATTTGCTGTGCTTTCACTTTTAGCAGGCTGGGGAGCCCTGCAGGCGGTCATGCAAGGCTCCCTGCACCCCCAGGAGGCTGCTGCAGGAACTGATGAGTACATCCCAGTCCCTGCAGCCCTGTTAGCGAGGTGTTGCGGGAGGTTTAGGGGTGGAGTGTAGGAGTCGCCAGCAGAACGAAAAACAAACGGCAGCACAACAGAAACTCAAGGCTGATGTCCAAGGCAATCTCTCAGAAGGCAAAGAAGCACTTGACACGAGAGTTAGGTTCCATCACCAAGCTATATTATATACAAGGATATTTACAGCAACACTGGTCAGTCATACAGCAACACACATTACGGCATCCTGATTCCTATTCCTTAACACCCAACACGCTCACACTCACCCTCACCCACCGTTGAGTGTTTGTCTGCGGCCTTGTTATGTGCACAAGGCACACCCACAATCAGCTGCACAGAGTCAGCAATCAGGAACAGCTGCTACTTGTTACTAGCTACAAACAGTCTATTCACCACAGTGTTTGTTGCATTCCCTCCTGTGCACAGGACCTGAGTGATTTCCTGGGTTCAGACCTCAACACGAGGTGATCCTAGGTATCACGTCTCTGCCTCCCCCCACCCCCGCAAAGGCATATAGCAGCTCGCACTTTCTCAGAAGATTTGAGAACCGCTAGAGTATCCCCATTGCAGGGCTGCTTCCCTTACCCAGGGAAAGGGGATGAAGGTCCCCTTCTCCTTTTTTTTTTTAATATTATGCTTTATTTATTTATTACAGATACAGGTAAGGAAAATTGGATAGACTTAGGGCTAGGACTACATAGGTTACACACGAGGGTGGTGGCCGTCGATTACAACAAACATTAATCCAAACGAAATTAATAATCAATACAAAAATTATCATATTCTTTAACCCAACTGGTTAATACTTTAACATTCCATATTTTTCCTCTAACCTTATCTATCCCATCATAAAAAAAAACCACTTCAAACTTTTACTTATACACTCTTCTTACCACTAAACTAGTCTCTAAAATAAAATCTTTCTTATCTGATTCTTAATTTCTAATATGACATCTAAAAAAGAAGTCTCCGATTACCATGGTATTACCTCCTTCAGTATCTCTTATAATATGTTATACAGCATTTTCCATAACTATCCAATCAAAAAAGGCTTCAAATTTTTACTTATAGACTCTTCTTACCACTAAACTAACCTCTAAAATACAATCTCTTATCTGATTCTTAATTTCTAATATCACATCTAAAAACAAATATCTCCAATTACAATAATATTATACTTCGCTTATCCACCACATATTTATTAACCCAAAATACAGGTTTAATATTTTCTCCAAAATAAATTGACATCTATAATTTATTTTATTTACCTTCTTTTTTTAATAAAATAACCCTTTTATTTGTTTTAATACCACTATATTTTACACAATACTTATATTCCAAAATTGCAGTTCCATCTAATTTATTTCACATATTTACCACTTTAATTTTCACAATACTTATATTCCAAATTCCCTTTTCATCCACTTTAGTTTAATCTAATTAATAAAATATTTATCTTAATACCACTTAATTTCCACAATATTTATATTTCAAATTTTCATTTACATCTATTTTAATTTAATATGTTAAAAAAAAAATTCTATTTATTATTCAACCATTTCGCCCTTCTTCTTATTGTTTACTTTGTACTCTATCTTATTGGTGTTCCCTCTTAGTCCTCCTACTGGTTCTTCCACTTCTTCTTTTTCTTCTTAAGTCCCCCCCTCTGTTTTTCTTTCTTCTTTTTCATTCTGTTATTCTTGAATTCAATCCATAAATTCTTCCTCTTCTTGAGACAGCTTGCTCTCTGAACATTTCGTCTTTTTTCTTCCTTAAGATTCCCAGTTATTATAACAATTGCTTCTTCCATCTCGTGTCCCATTTCAAAATACTCCGCTTCTTTAACTTCACCTGACATCTGATCCATTCTTTTTTCTTCTCTATTGTTTATAATCTGTCCCCTCGAGTTTACAAGGGAGGAGCTTATTTGCCCAATTTGTTCAGAGAGTTCTCTGACTTGTTGCTCCATTTCTCTTCTAAAATCCATCAGAAAGTCCACCAACAAGGCCTGGCTTTCATGATCATCTTTTAGATTTTCAAAAGCCATTTTTATCAACACCAACTCGAGCCACTTCCTGCAGGGCTACTTTCTAATTTTGTATCCAGGGCTACTTTCCAAATTTTTATATCCAAAAAAGTCAATCAAATCCACAGTCAAATTAGGTTAGTATGCCTTTAAATGACCAAAAGAAAAAAAAAATTCAAGCCTCTTGCTGAGAAACCGAAACCGAAACCAGCAGTGTCCAGGCTTAAATAAAGGCTTTTTGCTGGGAAAATGAAGGTAGACTTTATTTCCTTTGTTGAAGATTACTTATTTATTTCTCTTCGGTACATACCATTAAAAAAAAATATAATCTTGTACTTACTCCAGCAGGGGAAATACCAATTCACCTATTCCCCCCCTGGGTGGCTAATGACCAGCGTGAATAATCTTGAATTATCTCCTCCTCCTCCAGACTTCTTACTTACAGTTCTCAGTAAAACTTTTTAACGAGCCAAGTTCACTCACTCTTAATAGCTTTTTTCGCTGCAATGTTGTTGTATCTAGGCCGTTGTTGTATCTAGGGAGGACGGGTTTTCAGCTCTCCGAGCTTCTCAAAGATGTCGCCCGGGATAGATATGCTTCAGCACAGAGCAAAACAGAGAGAAATCCTTGAAATTGCCTGTTTCTAAGGATCCCCCTGTTCAAGCTCTCAGCTCTTCGTACTGTCTTCCTGGCACCGAAGCGTGCCTTAGTTGTTTAGGCACATGAAAACATATCTATTTCGCAGTCTCTTCGGGAACCCCCAAAGTTCACTGCAACTTCGCTGAAAGTTATCTCCGCCCCCCCGAAGGTCCCCTTCTCCCGAGGAGCCGCTGCAGACTGCCTGGGATATGCTGGGTGTCATGGCAGCCATTTTGGCCCCATGGCAGCCCCGCATGCCAGGCAGCTCAGAATTGGGCTGTAAGATCCCCACAGCCCTCCCCATACCTCCAAAATTCTGTAAAAAGCAAACACAAATGCATATACACATACACAAGCCACGTCCACTTTCATATTGGAGAGGTGTTTTACCAAAAGTGGGTATTTTTTTTTTTTTTTTTTACTTTCTACAGTATTTTAGAGGTGCAGGGAGGGCTGCAGAGAGAGTCACAGTCTACCCAGAACCTCCAGAGAGCCATAGCAACCCCCAGGTAAGTTGAAAAACCTCTTTCCTTCCCGGCAGCAACACAATTGTGGTGATCACTTTGCTGCCCCCTCCCTTTTCCTACAAACACCAGTTCTTAAACTCTCCCTGAGTGTTTCAGAAGTGGTGAATTAATTAATTAAATTTTTGTTATCTTTCTTTATAGATCCTACAAGGGGCTTTCAATGCAGTGTACAGATCCTTGCAATAAAATCACAGTAAAGTGATCAGGAACAGAAATTACCTAACTTCCAAAGGGTCCCAGGATTGTTCAGGTAGAATTTACTGCCCTTGCCCTTGATCAACATTTTGTGTTACTCTTTAGCTACTGCCTGCAGCCTCTGTTGAGGACCTCTTTAGCTACTGTCAGCAGCCTCTGTTGAGGACCTCTGAGATAAGAGAGTGGAACAGACCAGCTGGAACTCACTCAGTCCTAGATGAAGGCCAGCTCTTTCTTATATTAGGGTGAAGAAGAGTGAGTGTTTATTGAGAAGGTATTATCATAGAGAAATGAGAATAATTTAGTGTCTTCAATGATGCTGCAAACTATCTTATCCAGCATTCTCTGTAACAGGTCCACTCTGGTGCACAGATCCCTCTGGTAGTTGCACAGTGCTACAGTGCCTCCTCCAAATGTTCAGCGATGATATCATCACATCATTGCAGAACTTCTGGGTTGCCAAGTTCTGTGCTGTGAAAACAAAAGCTCAATAGAGAGGTGCATGGCCACTTGGCCATGCACCTTAGAGAGAACACTGATTATCTGTTCTCTGGTATAAGGCCATAATCGGTGTTACAACTTTATTTATTTATTTATTTATTTATTTATTTATTTATTTATTTATTTATTTATTTTTCACATTTTTATACCGCCCTTCCTCCAAAGAGCTCACGGCGGTGTGCAAAGCTGCTCCCCTCCTTTTGTGCTCACAACAACCCTGTGAGGTAGGTGAGGCTGAGAGAAAGTGACTGGCCCAAGGTGACCCAGGAAGCTTCATGGCTGGGGGGGGGGGGGTTTGAACTTGGAACTTCCAGATCTAAGTCCACCTCCTAAGCCACCCTTATAGCACATAGTAGAAAAAGGAGATGGTTTCTCAAGCGTTTCTTTTTGTTCAGTGCAGAGAGATGGGCCATCTCTTTTTCTGAGAGGTTCCACTCACAGAAAGTTGAGCATTTAAACCAAACATTTATGGGTTCACCATGAGTCATTTGACTCGCTGATTTTATTTTTAATTTCTGAAAAATAACTCAGTGCTGCTCTTCTGTAACAGCCAATTTTGCTGAATCATTAAGGTCGATTTTGCTGAACTATTTAAGTTATGCCAAGCCTTTTAGTAATACCGTTTTAGTATTTAATAGGGCATTATAATATTAATCCAGATCCACTCACCACATTTATTTTTTAAATCTAATCATTTCCAATAGACCCCGATCCAGCTGTGAGCATGTGCAGGAGTCGGGGCTGCACGTGTCGGGCCCTGTTAGAAAAATGGCACTTGTACTAATCAGCTTTTTGCTTTATTTGCATGTATGTGCTGGGTTCCTTATCCTGCTAGGGATCTATTTGCATAAATCTGCTTCTGAGCACATATGCCCCCTGACTGGATTAGGGCAATAATGTTCAGTTTCTTTTGCCATGGCATTTTATCAAAGCAATAAATGAACTGCAACAACTTGATATCAGCTGAGTTACTTTGCCAATATTTGAGATAAAGGAGTGGTCATTGTCAGTTGTTTTTGATGGGAATGTAAGAAGTCAAAAGATTACAATTGAGATTTGTCTTAAAATGACATCAGTAAGAATAATATAACTATGGGTGCAATCCTAACCCCTTATGTCGGTGCTTTCCAGCACTGACATAAGGGCAATGCAGCTCTCAGGTAAGGGAACAAACATTCCCTTACTTTGAGGAGGCCTCTGTGAGTGACACCCAACTGCAGGATGCAGCACACGTCCCATTGGCACTGCTATGCCAGTGCTGGAAAGCACTGACATAAGGGGTTAGGATTGCACCCATAGTTATATTATTCTTACTGATGTCATCTTAAGACAAATCTCAATTGTAATCTTTTAGGGGTTAGGGGTTAGGGTAAGGGGTTAGGACTGCACCCTATGTAAATGGTCTTCAAAAGCCACAGAGCCACAACAGCCACAGAGAATCAGCTCTCTACTATGACAGTCCTACAGCTGAGCAAAAACTGGCAGGTGGAATACTTGTGTGTGGAGTTTTTACATCATCATTGTAACATTCTGGATTGAATTTTAGCTTTTGTACAATTTACTCACCTTTTCAGGCAGAAGAAGCTTATTTGGTGAAAATGTAAATAATTATTCTGTTTTTTCAACATGGCGCATTAGTTACCATAATTCATGATTTTGAAGGCATAAATCTCTATGCACTGCAATTTTCACTTTCTGTACTAAGATTTCCATTCTTTAATGTGCATTTCCACTTCAGTTCATTCTTATGAACTGCATAATAATCATGTGCGCTCTTTGTGTGTGTGTGCGTGAGAGAGAGAGAGAGAGAGAGAGAGAGAGAGAGAGAGAGAGAGAGTGTCTTCAGAGAAGTAGCATATATGCCCTGCTGAAACAGAGACGCCTGCGTTGGCTCGGTCATGTCGTGAGAATGGATGATGGCCAGATTCCAAAGGATCTCCTCTATGGTGAACTCGTGCAAGGAAAGCACCCTACAGGTAGACCACAGCTGCGATACAAGGACATCTGCAAGAGGGATCTGAAGGCCTTAGGGATGGACCTCAACAAGTGGGAAACCCTGGCCTCTGAGCGGTCCGCTTGGAGGCAGGCTGTGCAGCATGGCCTTTCCCAGTTTGAAGAGACACTTGGCCAACAGTCTGAGGCAAAGAGGCAAAGAAGGAAGGCCCATAGCCAGGGAGACAGACCAGGGACAGACTGCACTTGCTCCCCGTGTGGAAGGGGTTGTCACTCCCGGATTGGCCTTTTCAGCCACACTAGACGCTGTGCCAGAACCACCTTTCAGAGCGCGATACCATAGTTTTTCAAGACTGAAGGTTGCCAATACATACATATACTTAACTGCTTGGAGTTTATGGATTTCTTTGAAATCCAGGGTGAGTTGTTTATTTCAAGTGAGCATACTGAGATGCTTTCAGTACCATGGACAGCTCTAAATAGTGCAGGATTGCTTTTTCGAACATTTAGGTATAGTAAGTAATTTTTTTTTTAAATCCTATTTTAAATGTGCATAAATTAGATCCCTACCTGGGAGAAATATAGTGTACATTCAAGGAGAAATTCAGCTGAGAAACAGCTATCAGGTGCAAGGGCAGATTATCAAAAAAGTAATGAGGTTGAGGTATAGGTGAGGCAGGCAGCAGGGGTGATACAAACAGAGTGAGGCTAAAACTTTGTAGGAGTGAGTTTTGAGGAAGAGACCTGAAGGAAATGGATGTGCCCTAAGGAAGAGAGTGGGAGAGGCTGTTTCAACCATAGGAGCAGCATGGCAGGAAGTCCCGAGAAGGAGAATGGGACTTGCACATGATGGAAAGAGCTGCCCACTAGGTCTCAAATGTAAGGTATCACTCCATTTGATTTATAGTTCAATTATTTGTTCCTCTCTTCTGGATATGTGATCTGCTATGCTTTTCATTCACCTTTTGCACAGGTGGTACATACTGGGGTTTTTTTTAAGACAGTTAGCATCCAAGACATTATGCATTGAGAGAGAGAGGGAGAGAGAGAGAACTAGCTAAGAAGGTTAACTGACCATCCCACACTGACTCAGCAGCTTCAGTGGAGCTGAGGGAGATACAAGGAGAGAAGACTGGGAAGGAAAGGGGGTTGAAGAGTGTAACCTTCCTGGGTGCTGGCTGGCATGGCAGTTCTTGGATGGAGACAGGAATGCGGGTGACTTGATGAATCATCATAGTAATCCAAAGATAGCAAGGCAGGACAATGAAACAAATAGTGGGATAACCAGTGCAATGACCTAGATGAGGCTCTAAAGCCATTGGTTTTAATAGTTTATCTGCCCCATTGAATCCTATGGGATTTTTAGATGGGGAAGCTCAATCAGGGAATCTTCTATTGATTAGAGGACCCCTGCTAGGTTCTCTCTTTGTTTTCCCACCCAGTGGAGGGAACAATTGGATTGTTCCTAGGTTGAGCTTAACTATGGAGGTGGTGAGGTCCACTGGAAGTGTGAAACCTTCCCTTTGTTTTACAAAATGGTTTTTCCCCAGACTCATACACCCCAGGAGTTGGTTATGGTCACAAAACCCCAAATATGCTTTTCCATAAGGATTTGGAGCCAGAAAGTGTCATCTACTTTTTGAAGGTGTGAAAACTCCATTTACATTAAAGAGTCAAGAAGGCTCCATTCTAATTTGGAGCATTAGAACCCACAAATTAGTTCAGGGGTGGTGGTGTTTAATGACATGTTTCATTGAAAAGTGTCACCGTCATGGCCTGTGGATCTGTAGTCACTTGCTATTAACCCTAAAATTAGACATGTTACTGGTTAGCCCTTTGCTCTCCAGGCAGGGACCAAGTATGCATGTTTAGATGTGTGTCTCGTGCATACCTTGAATTAAAATACACAGAAATAAAATATTGGCCTGGTAACAAGGGGATGGCAAAATCACCTAGAATTGACCCTGAGAAAAGCAGTGTGAATCTGTTGCAGCAAAATCTTGGCTTGATTATTTCACTGATCTGATCCATCCAACTGGATAGTTGACAGTGAACTGGGCATTCCTACCTTTCCTCTGACCTGCTCGTGTGGGCATGGATGTCCAATTGGCTGGTGCATGCCAATCCAATCAGATCAGCTGGCTAGGGATGTTGACCTCACTAGACCCAGGTGAAGAAGAGAGTGAATCCATGTACAACCTTTCTGCTTGGTCATGCAGACTTTCTACAATTGCTCTGATTTTTAAGTATCTCGGGGAAACCTCTTTTATACTGAACTTTACCCTGAAACTTTCCTTATAGGAAGCAGATGGGAGAAAAGAAGGGAGCTGCAGAAGTTCAGTCATCTCACCTTATCTGAGCCTACATATGTTGCACTGATGGCAAAGCTATTTTTACTCCTGTTTGTATTTATATTTAATTGGAAAGAAATACCACGGAGCACAAGCCTCTTCATTTCTCTCCAGTTTTGCCTACCTCTCGGTGAGACTTTTTCTGCATAAATTTCCTCTGCCTCAGCACGATATGCTGACATCTGTTACAACCTGGTTAGACTTAATAAGACCTCTCTAATAACACGATGACTCTGTATTTCCATATGCCACCTTCACTGACTCCATTAAAATCTGTTCCATTAAACTGTGGAGAGGTGCCGAATTCTTGAGAAAGCAATGACCTCACTTCAATGTAGTCATGTTTTGGTAAATTAATTCTGATTAGTATTTTTCAGAAATAATAATCTGCTCATTCTGTACTCAAAGGTTCAATATATTTTCACCACTGCATAAACTGCTGAACTGCTGTCACCCATGTTCTATATGGGTGTATACGTTGTTAGAATATAATTTTGCTCAGATTATTTTGCTCAGAAATGTTCATTAGGCTTCTCGAATGTGATGAAGACAGATAATTAATTTTGAAAGGAGTCTTGGATCCAGAAATCCATGAGCAGAAGGGCAAAATGTATTATCACCTTCCTACTTGCACAAGAACTAGCAGAGAACTTGATGCAGGGCAACACCACAGTGAAACACTGTGAAACACGTTGTAGCAGGTGCAAGCAGAAGGTAGACAGAGATCTATTCCAAAAATCTCTGGATGGTCTGCAATATATTGGCAAGAGCTTTGGCTCCTAAGAGGATTCCTCACATCTTATTTATTTTATTTCAGTCTTTATATACCGCCTTCCTCTATTGTTTAGGCGACATTCAAGGCAGTTTACGTGGGCAGGCTAGTCTAAACTACCATTTTTAATTGGGTTTTTGCAAATATATTATGTAAATCAAAGAATCCTCAATCACTAGGTGTTGCCTTCACAGTGACTGAAGATTCTGTGATTCACAGAATATATTTGTAAAATATAAGACGTAAATTACGTCTTGTCCCTTGGATGCTGTTTCTTGGTTGGAAGGGTTAAAAAAAAAATCAAGTGTATTGCTACAGTTAAAGATCAGCATAGACAGAACACAGCAATACAGAAGCACCATTGCTTATGTTGCTATGTGTAAAAAATGTGGATTAAAAGAAACTAAAATTCCAGCAAATTAAAATACACATTCCATACAACAACAGGAAGACAGGTTGGGAGGGTTTGGGCCAAACCTGCCCAAACCCAGGGCAGGATGGGGGGAGGAACCAGGTCAGGAGGGGTGTGCAATCAGCAGAGCCCTGCTTCTATCCTCCATTTTGGGCTACAAAGCCTGACATGGAAGCTATCAAGTCTGTGCTAGCAAAATAGCTGGTGCAGACTTAGAAGCCCCATTGCAAGGGAAGAGGATGACAGTCCTCTTTCCCTGAGGAAACCTCTGGTGGCCCTGGCGGTACCACTGGATGCAGCGGTAGCCATTTTGGTGCCACTGCACATGACAACACCACCAGGGATAGGATTGGGCTATTTGGGATAGGTTTGTCTATTAACTCATAAGTACTTTTTAAGTGCACATTTTGATTGCTTTCCATTTTCCCATAGAGATATAAAGTCTATAATAAATTTTATTTATATCTCTGAGATTCTGCAGACCCTGGCTATGAACCTGGGGCCCTGTAAAAAAAAAAAATGTTTCCAATTGGGCCCCACAGCTCCTAAGGTCAGCCCTGCACTGGACTCTCCCAGGCCTTTGGTACATGAAGATTTCTTGTCTAGGCTAAAGTGCCTGCCCTAGTTCCTGTTCTGGAGTCTATCTCAATATATACCCCACTGCATTTTGAAGCATTCACTTGGGGAAGGGGGGCAAGGGTGTAAAGAATAATTTTGCTTAAATAATCTTAATATTCTTTTGCCCTTATGTGAGAGCCTTCACCACCACTCCTAAAATTATGGTTGGTATGATCAAAAGGGCTTCCCAGAAGGTTAGTGTAACACTGAAGGGAGTTGAGAAAGCTACTGTTGGTGGTGGTGGAGGGGTTGTATTCTGAGTAATGATTGCTGTTTTAAGGCACAATCCTATGCATGTCTACTCAAAGTAAATCCTATTGCGTTTAATGGGGTTTACTCCCAGGAAAGTGTGGATAGGATTGCAGCCTCAATCATTTGGTTTGTAACTTTAAGCTTTGAATTTCTCCTTTTATTGCTTGGAATTGCTGTCCCATTTGGCTCTGTCTCAGATACGAAGGGGGCTTGAGGTGGTGGTGGAGTGTCTCGTAGAGAAATTGCATGTGTTGAGTGGATCATCTGAATCCTCCCTAATTGTACTTGCACGACCCAGGCTCTTTTGACTTCATGGTGTGTGTCCAAATGAAGGTGGAGAAGCTGAATTCAATTTCACACATAATAAAACTGACTGGTATTGGTAGAACAATCTGGCTCCTGAGGCAGATTTTAAAGGTCTTGTTAAACTTTAACATTAGGAAATATAGGTGAAAATAGCTATTAGTTGGCGGGGTAGGGGGCCTGAACTCTAGAGATTGCACCTATTATAAATTTGGTCCCAAAAATTGTCACAGGACTTGTTCACACATATCCCTTTACCACTTGATAAGTACATCAAGTGATGACTTGCATGTGTAAATAGACTTAGACCACTACAGATCTAACACCAGATAGGTCTTTCATATCACCTCACATGAATAGCTTTTCAAAAGAAACAATCCATGCACCCAGCTGCTATTAGCTGCTAAATTCAAAGTGCTGGTTTTGACCTTTAAAGCCCTATACTGCTCTGGGCCAGGGTATCTTAGAGATCGCCTACTCCCGTACAATCCGGCTCGTCCTCTTAGGTCATCAGAGAAGGCCTTTTTACAAGTGCCGCCGCCTAGGGAGGTACATGGGGCGGCGGCAAGAAATAGGGCCTTCTCAGTAGTGGCACCAATGCTATGGAATTCCCTTCCCCTTGACTTAAGAATGGCTCCCTCTCTTGAGACTTTTCGGCGAGGCCTGAAGACCCTTCTGTTTAGACAAGCCTTCTGAGTTCTCAGCCTTTTTTAACATCTTTTCAAAATCTTTTTAAATACCTGGTTACAGGCCTGATTCTTTTATGATTTGCTGCTCTATACTCTTTTTACCTGACTACTTTTATCTGACTACTGTTTTTATGATATGTTGTTAATATGCTTTTATCTGTTTTTAAATTATGTTTTTAATTTGTTTTAACCTTGTAAGCCGCCTTGAGTCCCTCTGGTGAGAAAGGCGGGGTAGAAATAAAGTTAATAATAATAATAATAATAATAATAATAATAATAATAATAATTAGAGAGGCTGGTTTTTGCTGCAACCATTAAATTCCTTGCACACTTGGGAAAGTGCTTCCCGGATCATGGCAAAACCCTACATATTTAAAATCATGCGGAAATATAAATGTCATTTTCATAAGTAGGTTTATTATATGCCTGCTATTCATAACTGGAACCCTATAATTTAAAAATGTTGGAGGAAAAAAAATACCCCCTTTGTTTTCATATTCATGTAATATCAAATGTCATTTTGATTGCTTAAATGTTTTTAGCAGAATTAGCAGCAATTTGATTTCTAATTAAGCTTCTTTCAATTCAACATTTCTCCCATGTGAAACTGTACTTTTATAGTGCGTGTCTCCATGTAGTAGCAGATTCAAAGATTTCAGGTTTGTACATTGTATGTTCAATTCTTTGAACTGAAGAAGCATTGAGCGCATCATTCTTTCGTTTGATAATACTTAATAAACAGAATACTAAGAATTATTGTCTCTTTGATGGATATACTAAATGAATCACTTATTTTGCAACATTCATTGCATGCAAAAAACTAAGATGGATCTATTTACTAAAGTGCCCCCATTTACTGCCACTTCATTTTCTGGATTTGTATCCTGCCAAAGCATTCCAGGTGATTTACAATTTAAAATATTAAATTAAAAAAATTACAAAAAGTCAATTAATGAAACAGCAGGCTGTCTCAGGCTGCTGGTTTTGTTTTTGGAGCTGAAGAGCTCCCTTGCCTAGGCTTTACCTCTCTGATTTTCCCCTCAGAGCACACAGGGCTTTAAGTAGCCTCTGGGAAGACAGGACGGAAGCTATTCCATTCTGTCACGGTAGAGTTGGTCTCTGGAGGAAGTTGATGGCACAAGCTCCTGGGAGACTGTACCCCTTGCCTCCCAGGAAGAATGTCATGTCAAGGGGAAGTTCAGCCTGTACCCAACTATTGGCCTATTAGGGGAGGAGGAGGAGATGCAGAGAGCTACCTGTCAGAAGAAACCTTCTGCTCCACCTCCCAATTGCTCTGGGTCTGCAAAACAGAAGGGAAGTACACTGGATTCAGCCACCAACTAGAGGTCTAAGTTTTTTTTTTATTTAATTTTTGGTTTTTTTTGCATTTCCATAAAGACGTAAACAAACACAGACAAAAAACACATACATACAACATTGGGGTTGCAGGATACCATATGCCAATTAATGAATTATTCGTTCTACCAGTAATTTCTTATATCTCTTAATATAACTTTTAAAAAAATTATAAAAAGGAAGAAAAAATAAAAATACATATTCATCTCTAAAAATCCTGTTTCATATTCTCTGTACATCATTTCCATCATCATCAGTTATCTCTCCCCTTCTTTTCCCATCATTCTTTATGTTCCTTCTTTCAATAAAATTTTAAACTTTTTAATACAGCTTGTTCTAATACAAATTACTACTAAATACTTATCATTCTAATTCAGGGGTGCCCAAATCCCGGCCCTGGGGCCACTTGCGGCCCTCGAGGCCTCTCAATGCGACCCTCAGGGAACCCCTAGTCTCCAATGAGCCTCTGGCCCTCCAGAGATTTGTTGGAGCCTGCACTGGCCCGACGCAACTGCTCTCAGCGTGAGGGTAACTGTTTGATATCTCGCATGAGCTGTGGGATGAAGGCTCCCTCCACTGCTTGTTGTTTCATGTCTGTGATGCAGTAGCAGCAGCAAGGGAAAGGCCAGCCTTACTTTGTGCAAGGCTTTTTATAGGCCTTGAGCTATTGCAAGACCTTCATTCATTCATATAAGTTCATCTTCAATATATTCACTTATGTAAAATTATGTAAATTTATTCAAATTTTAAATGTAAATTAATTATTTTTTCCCCACAGTCCCCCGACACAGTGTCAGAGAGACGATGTGGCCCTCCTGCCAAAAACTTTGAACGCCCCTGTTCTAATTCATCAAAATTAATTCATCAAAATTCATCTAAATCTAATTCATAAAAATTAACCTATAAAATACTAGCATATATCTTCTCTTCTCCCAAATCAAATATTAGACAGCTACCAAATCATATCATTATCTTGAATATTAAACAAACAAAAATTATAAAAAGGATATATTTTTTCTTTTCTCGAATCAAATATTACACAACTACCAAATCATGTCATTATCTTGAGTAGCAATTCAAAACTTGCATATAATCTCTAAACTTTTCTTTTCTCTGTTTTCTTTTCCTTTCTTTTCATAGTAAACTTCATATCAACATCTCTCAACAATTGCTTCTTGAAAATCCATCATCTTCTTACTCCTCCCAACGACTCCAGTTCCTGATACATTTTCTCCATCTTTTGACCAATTTCTTGATCAGTCCCTTCAAGATCTATTTTTCTTGGTATCTCTTCTCCAATCCAATCCGATAATTTTTGAATTCTTATCTTCCAATTTACCCCATCGGTTAGTAGCTCAAATTGTTGATCACTAGTTCTCTCCGATGTTACTTCCAGTTCACACAACTTAGATTCTTGTTGGTTTAAAGTTTCCACACTAATTTGTATTTGTAGAATTTGAATCGCCTGATTTCTGCTCATCATAAGCAAATTCTCCAGTTGTCTGTGGATCAGGATCTGCCATTCCTCTTCTGGGAGTTTCATTTCTCCTTGCAATCACTCTTTCCTCTGTCAAAAGAAAGCAACAAAATCAAAGCTGGTGATAAGAAATAGAAATATGCTTGGAAAGAAGTTCTCTCCATTGTAGCTATCATTGCTATTTTTAAAAGAAACTACTGGACATGGGGGAAAGCATATAACATAACAGATTCTTTGCAATTCCAGGTGAGACTAGCAGGTTTTCTGACTCACCTGAGTTAAGCGCACTGCAGTCCTAACCCCTGGGTTAGGACAGCACAAGTCACTTGCGCTGATCAGGGGATGCCGCAAACGTGCCATAAGGCATGTTTGTGCTGATTTTAGAGTCAGGGAGACCAGTGCAACTCCTGGCCTGGTGGGGTAAGTTTGAGTCAGATGAGCTCTCAGCCGATGCAAGGGTCTGGGGGGGGGGCATGGGGAGGATGGGAAGCAAGTGTTTTGAGATGGGGAGGGTGGGCATTCCTTGCGGCAGGTGGTCAGTGAGCGGGAGGTGGGGCTTGGATCAGGCAGTTATGCCTCTGGCTACTCTGCTCTACTCAGATTTGTGCCACCTCCTGAGGTGGCTCAGATCCGAATATAACCATTGGGGGCCAGCGCAGCGCGACACGGGGTAAGGGAAAAGTTTTCCCCTTGCCTTGAGTTGTGCCGATTCTGGCCCCAAACTTGCGCTGGATTCAGTGCAGGCCCTACCCTGCACTGGAACAGGAAAACCAAGAGGCTTGCACTGTATTCAGTGCAGAATAGGGCCCAAAGTGGCAAGGGGAAATTTCCCCTTACCTCCGGGTAAGGTGCCTTTGCCCCTAAGGGTCTCCTCGAACTTGCGCCACCTCCTGAGGTAGCGCAAGTTCAAGGAGAGCAGAGCAGCTTGAAGCCGTTCCAAACTCCCTGGGAACAGGGGTTGGGATCCAGCATAAATGCTGGATTCCAGCTCCGCCTCCCACTCCCCACCTGCTCTCCCCTGGGGCTGCCCACTGCCCGCATTCCCCCACCCAGGAACGCTTCCCTCTCGCCTCCTTCCTGCCCACCCCAGAGGAAGCTGGCACATAGGATTATGTCAGCCTCTGCAGGCCAGCGCACCTCTATAAGCCGGCCCGGCTTACTCCCGAGAAGGTGCAACCCTCCTGGGCTGGCACAAGGGACTTGCACTAGCCCAAGTGAAGGGTAGGATTGCGCCCTTAGTCCCACACAATTTTATCAATGATCGTCTGGCATTTCAAGCAAATGGGGAAAACCCTACCCCAAACCAGAATAGTGAAAAAGGGAATGAAATTATTAGTGAACGTTTTTCCCCAAAAGGAAATGTTTATATTACTAGAATTTTAGTACTTGAGAGCAAAGTCTTATTAACATAGTTCTTAAAAAAAGCTTTTCTCTAATTATACCAGTTGCCATGCCAACAATGAAAGATGATCGCATCATTTTAGCAGTGCCTCATAAAAACCACACAGAGCATCTTCTAAAACGGAGTCTTCCTACATTCTTTTCCAAGAGAGACAGTTGTTGCTTTTAGTACTTATGAACAAGTCGCAATAGAACCAACGGTTTAGAAGAATCAAAGTGGGGAACAACCATTTGTGATTTTTTTAAGCTTGTCTTCCTGTTATTAATTTTAAGATGCCAATTTTATTTATTCTGCCAGTGTCCATGCACTTCTAAATATATCAGAATCAATCAATCAATCAATCAATCAGAATAAATAGCTTTTCCCACTGTTTGAATGATTCTCCCCTGTGTATGAGATGAAATATTGTAAGAACAAATAAGAGTTTGTGATTTTGAAAGTTATTTCTATTTCTTATAGAATTTACTCAACATTCCCGAGGGATAAGAAACTTTTCTTGCCTAAGATTTTAAGCAATACAGTATTTACTGGCACTTTTAAATTGCATTACAGCTGCAGACAATATGTCAAGGTG